>NC_045788.1:118511816-119153187 GCF_009873245.2 Balaenoptera musculus
TTTTTGCAGTTATTTTGGATAAAGATTTTGAGAGGAAGAGATATTTCGTGTACATGCAATATTTCCTATCCATGTTTGAGAGACTGAATCTATGGTTTTCCAGTTCCCAATAAAATAGCTAGAAAAATTAATACAAAGTAATGTGTTAACAAATTAATGCTAGGAAACTCCTTCTTACTGCTGTGTCCTAGATAAAACATCTCATTTCCAGACAGTGAGGACAGGACACACAAGAAAGCAAAATACTGTGTTCAGTAGTGAAAGAGAAAAGATTTTTCACACGGCAGGTATTTCCCCATTGACCAATTAAAATGAGAAACCCCATCTTCCCTTCTTTAACTGGAGGATGGTCACAACAAAGGATTTTTGAGCAGGAGATAAAATAGAAGCAAACTGATGAGCATCTTCAAGGCTTCTCAGGGACATTAAACGACCCCTAACAAAGACCAAACAGAAGAAACACAGGGATATGCTTCATGGTTTTTGGACTATGTAGATATCTTAGGGAGGAACTAGCAATTTTGTCCTTTGAGACCACAGTGAAAAACCATATATTCAACCATGTCAAACCCACTTCAGGAAAGAAAAAAAAAAGTATACAAAATGCATACCTCATTAAAGCTGTCATTTCCTTTCTTTTATATATCTCACATGACCCCACTGTTAAAAATTAATTATAGAAGTAATATTTACAGCTAAAAATGAATATTGATTATATTTTGACTCATGGTTCTGATGTTGTCAGAGCTCCTTCTCTCTCAGTCTCACCCTTTAACTTGCTATTGAGTTGTGCAGTTTATTTGGCTTTTTAAATGCAATTTATTTTTTCTTTATTTGCACATTATTAAAAAAAAAAAAAGAATATTAAAGACTACCAAAACATAGAGAGAGATATTCTGAGATAGAATGCTTTCTCTGGCTCCAATGATTAAAATGTTAAGAAAGTGGGCAAGCATCACTTTCAAGAATATGAGGCAATAAACATGAAGGAAAGAAGAAGTTTAAAAAAAATAGAAACAGAGTGCTGTTAGCCGTCAATGTCACATACTGAATTCTCATTACCACTACTAAAGATTATTCACTGCAAGTGTATTATAGCCCATACCTTAAATAAACACATTACTCCTGAATCAGCCAAAGGACAACTGGAAGCAACTCTGTGGATACCTATTCTCTTAAAAAATCAGCTAATAGTGAACATGGTCTATTTAGAAAGTATGTTCTCAAAAATCATCCACAGTCTTTGCTTGTTAAAATGTGAGGGTCTATTGACAACATGGATGATTTAGATTAAGCCAGCAACCATGAATATGTTCCAGTGTGCCCAATGTCTAAAACTGTAATTTAGGTATCATTTAGCAGCTTCATTAAATAATTTTCTATACAGGTAATCATGTATTCTGTTTCTTTTCCAATGTGGTAACCTTGAACTCACAGAATTGGAACTAATGAAATCTGGGGAAGGGAAATCTAAATTATAAACCATTCTTTTACTGATTCCGTGACTTACCCTTGGCAAAATTAAGCCCATCCTCCCACCATAGGCCACAAAAAAATTATTTATAATTTGTAGGTATTAGTGACTTAATATAGCACATATTCTCCTTGGGTGTCTGTATTTTAAAAGAAAAGTTAAAGACAAAAAGCTTAATGCAGAGTAATAAACTGTTAATAAAATTATTTTAGAACACAGTGAAAGGAAATTGTTTCTCCTAAGAAACTAAGCAACTGGCATAATTTCTCTTTATGGATGATAAAAAATAATTTGCTTTGATGTAAGCTTTTATGTATAGAATGGATAAACAACAAGGTCCTACTGTATAGCACAGGGAACTATATTCAATATCCTATGATAAACCATAATGGAAAAGAATATTTTTTTAAAAAAGGAATGTATATATGTATAACTGAATCACTTTGCTGTATAGCAGTGATTAACACAACATTGTAAATCAACTGCACTTCAATAAAAAAAACTTTTTAATAATAATAATAATTTGCTTTGAGTATCAAGAAAGAACAGCTAAATGTGCAAACCACCTTTATCAATTTTTTTCAGGTCCTATCCTGTATTTTTCCCATTCCTGACCTCCTATTATAATTTGTATTTTCTCTGGTCCTGAATGTTTATAAGTTGCCCCACTCCTTGAGGATTAAAGGTGCGTGCATAATACCAGCATCACTTGTCTCTTCCAAGATTTGGTCCCCACCATCACCACCACCCAATCCCACCAGCCCACAGTCTGGCAGTTTTCTCTTTTCAGCTTTCCTCTTTCTGTGCTTAAGCTTCCCTATGTAAAACATAGGTTCTCCTTCTACATGAAGAAAAATTAACTCAGAGTGACTCTTATAAAATTGTGAAATAAGATCAATCTATGGTCTTTCCCTCTGTCCTCCCTAGATTCCTGGTGTCAGGCTTCCAGGACCCCCTTATAGCCCCCTGCTTCCCCTTAGCTCCACTGCCTGCATTCAACAAACTTCTGCATTCCTGCCCCAAAATTTGTTTAGATTGCTCCTGTCAATAATAAAATAGCTTTGTAGCAAAGCTTGAAGTGACTTTACCTAGTTTGTTTTCTTAGTGTGAACTTGATACTGAACCAAGCCAAATTTCTCTTCAAATGCAAATGGGTAGTGTTTTCTAATTTACACAGGGCTTACACCTTATCCCATTTACTCAAGGAAAAATAATAATAATAATAATAATAACAAAATTTACTGTAAGACATACACAGGTTTCTCAAAAAACATTTTGTATAGAATTCACAGTAGTTGTATTTATTTTAAATATTTCTAGGAAAGCATTCTAAAGGAATATTCTAGTCTCTCTTCTTATTAAATAGGAATGGGGTGGGTTTTCTTTAACTTTTTTTCATACTAAATAAGAGCATTAATTGGTCTAAATATCCCTTGTGCAGTTTCCACATTTCTAATTAAATTTCAAACAGGCCCAACTTCTAGAAAACACACGTATTAATGCCCTAAATCTAAACTAAAACAGATGAAATGCTGCATCTTAATGAAAGTCAAACATTATTGACAAGCCTTCCTAAATTTCAAGTCAGTCCACCCTCAGGTAACACAGTGGTTTCCATTCTGCGGAAGTTGCTGGTGTTCTAAATATTGAAAATTTTCATTTAGCCCTTTGTATCATTTTAACAAGTATGTAGTATGCTTAGACACCTTCCTGCATGATCCTAATTTTCTCTCATTAGCTTTTAGCTCTGTGGTATTCAAAATTCATTCCTCTTTGTTTTTAGAAAGTATTTTTAAATGACTTGAAGTTAATATCAGGCATAAATGGTTCTAGTTTTATATTTGTGTTACGTTGAAGAATAATTTCTCTAAAGTTCTATGTAGGGAAACATACTACTCCTTTCTACCTCTAGCTATATTCAAAATGGGTTTAATGAATCTTATTCCCTTATTTAAAGTTTTAGGAAATAGTAATTAATCACCATTATTTAGCAAGCAATAATTATGGAAACAATTGTTTCAACAAATCAACTCAAAGGATCTCACAAATGAAAGGGTTTTCTGGGTTAACACTATAAAAACTTTACAGTCCTGAACTGCTTCCTGATTATTCTACTATTAATTATTTAAACAACAAATCTCAGCAAAAGTACAGATGATGTTTTACATTTGTCCAAATCATTAACTTAATAACCAGATAAGAAGGCAGTAGAATGACAAAACATGTCATTTTCCTCAACACTGAAATGAATTCTTTCAGAAACTCATTTGTATACATGAAAATGCACTTACTTGATTATGCACTCTACCATTATTTTGAAAATTCACCAAAACAATAGGAGTCTTATCACAGCAAAAAGATTTTTTAAATATTGTGAAATTTGGTCTGGGTATAGAAGACAATATTATATGATGATATAAACTATGGAAATGGAATCATAGTTTCTATCTATGAAGAAATTTTATTTTGGTGGAAAGCTTGCAGTTTGGCCCACCAAAAAATGTTATTTTTAGAGCAACCTATAACTAAGCAGTTACTTATCAACTGATTCCCAGCTATTTAACAGAATATGAAGTAGTTTTTGCCCACACAAATAAACCATGCCAATAATTAAAGATTAATTGCTATAGTATTTGAGATTTTCTTTAAGACTAATTTAAGTTTAGAGCTGACATTTTAAATTATTATTAAAATAGTCATTGATCACAATGATCAGCCAATATTCAAAATTATGAAACCAAACGACATAAGTAGACAAGCTGCAGAAGCTGACAATAACATTGGTTTGGAGGCAAGTGCAAATTATCTTTTTAACTGAAATCACTGTAATATAAAGAAAAGAAAAAAGCTCCAAAGCATATTCCAAATAGAAATTATATGACCAAAAGAAGTTCTTTGCATATATAAAAGTGCTTCCAAACTAAGGTGTATATGTAGAATTGTTACCCGTAGAACTTATATTTGGCTTATGGGAGAAGTTGGCATATTCTCCTGACAAACATTTCAAAGTCTACCATTAAACTACCAACTATGTAAAAGACTTTTAACAAAATAACTAAATTTTCAGTTGGTAACTTTAAGACTTGGAAAAAATTAAATTCAGTACTGCAAATAAAAAGAATTAATTTTTCTTCCTACCCACAAAAAAATTTTCATTATGCTTCTGAATCTGTGCCACTTCCTGCCTGAAATACTTATTCAGAACTGCTCTTTTGTGTTAACTGTTTTTCAAATTTCACTAGATGATCTCAAAAACCAATAGGGATTTAAATCATCATGAATAATGATAGAGTCAGATTGATGTGCAATTAAAGCAAAGATAACTTACATTTGTAACACCAGTTATAAATAATAGGACATTAAAGAATTTTATTAGAAGAAAAATTGCCTGAAAACTGAAATTAACCTTCTAGAATTTCTCAGACAAAACAAATTATTCTACAAAACCACAGCCAATATCCAAGTCGGTTTATAAAAATCATCCATTCAAAATGTTATTTGTCCCTCTCTTTTAAAATTTTTAAATGGTCTCTTGTCCTCTTTTGTGTTTTAGCTGAATTTGTGTGCAGTACATTGTTGTTTCAGCTCAAAAACCTCCTGTGTGGCACAGGGCTTGGCAGCCCAGAGAAAGGCAGTGAACATTGTTGAATTCAGTGCAGTGCATTTGGTAACACAAGGAGAGCATGAATAATATTTGGGGATATAGCACACCTTAGTGGAAACAGTTATAACTACAACTGCTCTGAAGACATTTAAATTTTAAATTCCATTGTTTTAGTGAAATTCCATTTTATCTAAATAGATGAACCTTGTTCAGGTTTTTTATTTCCTTAAGTTGATGTGTTTCTTTCCCAAACTCCCCACGGATAAAAAGATAAATTTGATCATGAATTTCTAAAAGTAGAAATCAAGATTTCTTTTCAGAATATCCATAAATATCTGTACAACTCCCATAAAGCTATCAAATTAGGGGCAATGCCATTTTCTTTACCATTGTGATCCAGTGAAAAGTGTCAGATTTTTCTTGTTAAACGATTGCTGTGCATTTGATCTGCAAAAGCTTGTCAGGTCAGCTCTTGGGTTACTTCAAAGACTTGATTTCAAATAAGTTGAACAGGTTCTACCATTAAAGTCTGACCCCCTTTACTTCATACTACTAAAATGTCATCAAGCAAAAAGAGAAGACATCATAAATATCCATTCTACTACCTAGACAATTTCAAGAGCTTTAGAGCTGAGACAAGTAAAACATTCAAAAATAAGTATAAAACATTCATTTCAAAACATGAAAAAATTAGCTCTGGTCATGTACACTTCCAAGTATACATATATTTATAGAAATTAGAATATAATATTTATACAGCCCTAGGTAAAACACACTTGTGTATTATCTAGGCATCTCAACCACATGACTGAAAACTAAGAAGGAGGCAAATAATGTTTATCAATAATTAAATATTTCAGAGAAGGGGACTTCCAAAATGGCAGAATTAGAAGCTCAGCAAATGCTCTCCCCAAAAAGCAATGATAAAGCTAAAATACGGTCAAAAAACAACTATTTCAAGACGCTAGAATTACCAAAGGCATAAAACAAATTGAGATGCATATATTCAAAAAAAGCTTCCAGAAAGAACAGTAGGTGTCTATCATTTTGGTCTGGAGCTATTCCCTTTCCCTTTGTTCTCCAGCTTTGTTGGCATGGTAGAGGGCAGGCAAACTGAAAAACAGCAACTTCACTCTTGGGGCGTGCTCACTTGGTTTGGAGTAGACCACTGAACTCCATGCCTGTGGGCATTGTCCAAAATAGTAGCAATCTCTGTTGCAAACAAACAGAAGGTCAATGACAAAGCTAGCCTGAGGGTGTAGCCCTGGTCAAAGCAAGCAATAAAATGGCAGACTGGCAAAAAACTTAACACTAAGATTGGGGAATGAGAAAACCTTAGTCTTGTAGTCTCATTCAAGTGGGACTTGATAAGTTCTCACAAGTCTCTGGAAATTTGGAAGGCTGCACAGGCTGCACATGGGCAAGAGAGACCAGAAAGGGTCTTACCTATCCATTCATCCCTGGCTGAACATGAGGCCTGTGCGTGCACAGGAGAGATGTGAGGGGGCCTGGTAGAAAACAAAAGCTGGAACAGACATAAAGTGTCTGAATTTTTAGTATGCTCCCAAACACACAGTCAGATCAGTAGGAAGAGAGGAAGAGTCTTACTGGGTCAAGGTGTTTGAGAACAATTTCTGAACAATCATTGGCTGACCACTAAGCTATACTGTTACAGGGGTGATCCCTAGGAGGCCAATTAAATATTGAAGGAAGAATGTTTTAAAAACTGAGCATATCGGTGCCTTGTGTCCACCTGGAGGGGTGGGATAGAGAGGGTTGGGAGGGAGACGCAAGAGGGAGGAGATACGGGGATATATGTATTGGTATAGCTGATTCACTTTGTTATACAGCAGAAACTAACACACCATTGTAAAGCAATTACACTCCAATAAAGATGTTAAAAAAAAGAAAAACTGAGCATAAATATCAGAGGACACATATTGGGAAAGAGAACAGACTCCACGTATTTCGTCCAGGCAAGTTACAGAACAACACACACACATACACATGTGCACACAGCAGCAACAACAACAATCTATGTGGTGGGGGAGGAGGGGCGGGGGGCAGGGGTGGGAAATGAGGATCCAGATTGGCTACCATATATTATCAAATATGTCTAGTTATCAAAAAAAAATCAAGACAGGTCAAGAAACAGGAAAAGATGGCCCATGGCATTCAGCAGAAAACATCTCTGAGGGTGCTGAGATGTTAGTCCAACTTAACAAAGAATCCTAAGCAATCTTCATAAATAGGTTTAAAGAACAAAAGAAAATCGTGCTTAAAGAATTACAAGAAAAGATGATGACAATGAATTATCAGAGTCTCATAAAAATTGAAATTTTAGTCTCTCTAAAAATTGAAATTATAAAAAATAACCAAACAGAAATTGTAAAGTTGAAAAGTACAATGACTGAAATGACTATTTCACCAAAGTGATTCAACAGTAGATTTGAGATGGCAGCAAAAATAATCAGTAGACTTGAAAATAGATCAATAGAAATGATCTAATGTGAAGAACTGGTGGGAAAAAATAAAGAAGATGAATAAAGGTGATCAAGTAGGATAAATACAGATTGATCCATACTTAGACACATTACAGTCAAACTGTTGAATGCCAAAGAGAAAGAGGAAATTTTGAAATCAGCAAGAGAAATTTAACTAATCATGTACAAAGGAAAAACAAAATTTACAGCTGACTTCTCCTAAGAAGCAGAAAAAGCCAAAAGTCAGTGGGATACCATATTTAAAGTACTGAAAGAAAAAAACTAACAAACATGGATTCTGTATCCAGAAAAACAATCCTTCTTTAAAAAGTTAAATATAAGCTTAACATACAACCCAGCAATTTCACTTCTAGGAAATCACCCAAGAAAAAGGAAATGTGTCCATTCAAAGACATATGTGAATGTTCATAGCACCATTATTCATAGTAGCCCCAAACTAGAAACAATCTAAATGTCCATTAACTGGTAAATGTATACACAAAATGGAATACTATTCAGCAATAAAAGGAACAAACTAGTGTTATATGCTATAACAAGAATACACCTCAAAAGCATCATGCTGGGCCTCCCTGGTGGCGCAGTGGTTGAGAATCTGCCTGCCAATGCAGGGGCCCCGGTTCGAGCCCTGGTCTGGGAAGATCCCACATGCCGCAGAGCAGCTGTGCCCGTGAGCCACAATTACTGAGCCTGCGCGTCTGGAGCCTGTGCTCTGCAACAAGAGAGGCCGCGATAGTGAGAGGCCCGTGCACCGCGATGAAGAGTGGCCCCGGCTTGCCACAACTAGAGAAAGCCCTCACACAGAAACGAAGACCCAACACAGCCATAAATTAATTAATTTATTAATTAATTAATTTTTTTAAAAAAAAGCATCATGCTAAGTGAAAGAAGCCAGAGACAAAAGACTAGAAGATACTGTATGACCCCATTTATTTAAATTGCTCAGAAAAGGCAAACCTATAGGACAGTGGTACCTGGGGTTGGGAATGAGACTGGAGCTTGTCTCCAAAAGAGCACAAGTACTATTTGAGGCCACGGAAATGCCATAAACCTGGATTGTAACAATTGTGAGGAATCTATAAATTTACTAAAGATTATTAATATTTACACTTATGATGAGTGAATTTTACTTCAAATTAAACTTCAATATAATCAATAAAAATTAAACACTGAAAATTCATATGCTAAATATCATAAATTTTACTCAAAGGAGAGCATCCTTATATAAAAAATGACTTTGACCTTTTAACCCAGAGTTCTAAGAAATCTTCAAACCAACCATTTCTTGATTAAGAAAAAGATGATTGCTACTATATCTGGGAACCCAGAGAACAAGAGCGGCAATTGATAGACAGAAGAGAGAATAGGGGAGTCTGCATATGATCTTCAAAAAGTGCAATAGTTTGTGGCCATTTTGTTTAGACAGAAACAATACTATCTTCTTTGAATTGTCCTTGGTGCATCCCTGCCCTTAAGAACAGAACAATAATTGGATTTCATAACAAATAAACCTGAAAATCTAACTCAATATTTTTTTTTCCTTCCAGTTTTACTGAGATATAATTGACATACAGCACTGTGTAAGTTTAAGGTGTACAGCATAATGATTTGACATCAGGAAATGCATCAGGAAATAATTACAATAAATTTAGCAAACGTCCATCATCTCATATAGATACAAAATAAAAGAAAAAGAAAAAATACATATTTTTTCCTTGTGATGAGCACTCTTAGGATTTACTCTCAATTACTTTTGTCTATAACACAAAGCTGTGTTAGTTATATTATCATGTTGAATATTACATCCCTAGTACTTATTTATCTTATAACTGGAAGTTTGTACCTTTTGATCACCTCCATCCAATTACCCTACCCCCTGCCCCCACCTCTGGTAACCACAAATCTGATCTCTTTTTCTATGAGTTTGTTTGTTTGGTTGGTTAGTTTTGAAGTATAATTGACCTACAACACTATGTTAGTTCCTGGCACACAACATAGTGATTTGCTATTTCTACACATTATAAAATGATCACAGGTATGAAATATACAGTATGGGAAATACAGTGAATAGTAATATAATATCTTTGTATGGTGACAGATGGTAACTAGACTTATTATGGATCATTTTGTAATGTATAAAAATATCTAACTTAATACTTCAATTAAATAATTAATATACATGTATGTGACAGCCTTCTCACTTTTAAATTATTTTTTAAAGTAGACAGACAGGAGGATAAACAGGCAGAGGCGAGGAGCCTTGTCTTGGGTTTGGATCCAAAATTAAATGTCACCACCACTGCCTTCAATATTTCACACTGAAACTTTCTGATTTGCTCTCCCTCAGGAGGCATACATTCTCAAACAATCCCATTAATGGTATCCAGAGGCTTTTACAACTATAATGTGCAATTTTAAAAGGGTCAGAGATATTTCATTCTTTTATAAGATGAAAGAAAGAAGAACATTAAAGAAAAGTTAGGAAAGAGACCTGGTAAATCAGAGAGAGATTCTCAGGCAGATTAATTTCAGAAGAAAGCTTATGGAAGTTGTAGATACAATAATTAATTTCCTTATAATGATCCATGATGACATATCCTCTAGAAAACCTTCTCAGACTCCAGGAATATGCATACTTCAGTTTAAAGATTACTGTATTTGAAGACTCTAGATATGAAGACTGGTGTCATTTTACTGAATATATATTTAGTTCAAATTGAGATTTGTTTTTTCCATTCTCACCCTAGATATGATGAGCTAAATGGCAGCAAATATTAAATTCATATTTTAAAATGTATAACTGTTACAAAAAGGATTACTTGAGAACTGCTGTGTAATACATTATAAGGCTAGTAACTACCCAGTTTTGTTTATATCTATGACAATTTCTCAGCCTTGGCACTATGGAAATTTTAGCCAGAAAAGTCTTTGTTGTGAGGCACTGGCTTGCGCATTGTAGAAGGTGTGGTAGCATCCCTGATCTCTACCCACTAGATGCCACTAGCGACCTCCTCCCATTCTACCCCACCTTGCCCTGCCCAGATTGGACAACCAAAATATTCCCAGACATTGCCAAATGCCCCTGACAGGCAAAACCACCTCCAGATGAGACCCACTCAACTAGATTACCTTGCATAGGCCTTTCTGGGAGCACACAGAAGGTTGTTTTTTTTTGTTTTTGTTTATTATAATCTAATTTTGTCTCTTTTTTTCTTCTAAATGTTTAACCCTATCTTCTCTGGAACCTCTGTAATAACTTGAATATTCTGTATTTCCATAGTGAAAGTTCTCTTTATTTCTGCGATTTGAACGGAAGTCCCAACTCCCCTAAGATCATACTTCTACAAGCCTCTTAAACTGAGCTTGCTTATTCGGTATTGGGAGATGGGACAAGCAAGCTCTTCACTTTTTCCTCCTGTTTTCACACCATTCTTTCTCTACCTCTTTTGTTTATAATTAAACAAAAACACTACTGCCTTGTGGTCCATGCCATTTGGCCATCACGTTGGTTACAGCCTGCCATTTGTCTATGCCACCAATTCCCCATGCCCTTTATTGTCATCTATGACCTCATGTTTTCTTACCTTACAGCACATGAATCCCAAGCTCTCTTTTGAGGCTGAGTTGTATCATCCATCCAATCTGTCTTTCCCAATAAAGCCAAAATGATTCATGTAAAAATGTAGGTCTCTCCAGTCTTCTGCCTTAAATGCATCAACAACACTTCAATGACCTTAAGATAATATCCAATCCCTTCATGTGGTGTACAAATCCCTTCATAGTCTGGTCCACTCTTATGTCTTCAGCCTGGATACTATTATCACACAAACACACACACACACACACACACCACACACCACACACACACCACACACGTTGCTCAGCTCCAGGCATGCTGAAGTTCTTTCAGTTCCCTAAACATACTATGTTCTTTCTTGCATCTAGACTATTACCTGCAATGTTCCTCTCAGTTGAATACTTCTTCTTCCCTCTTCATCATCTAGCTATTCCTATTCATCCTTTGAACTCACTTTCCTAGTTCCCTCCAGCCAACCCACCATCCCAAATCATGTGTCCCTCATAAGTACTTCCATATCCTCTAATATTTCTTCACAAACAAGTAAGGACTTATTTACTTCTCTCTACCACCATTAAAAGGTAAACTCTAAGAAAGGTGGGACTCTGTTTACCACTAAATTCCCAGGGCTTATAGAGAATCTATTGCATGCATTTGTTGAATGAATGAAAGGATGTTACTGTACTATTTATCATCTGAATAACTTATGGCAAGCTCACACTTCATTTAGATCAATTTGGAAGCCATCTGGCTAAATATTATATATTTCTTTCCCTATCTATTCTATCTATTCTTTCATTCCCTTCTTACTATGGAAAATTCTGAGAGCACTTTATATTTGTGAGAACTCTCTGGGCCATTTCTATCCTTTTCATCCTGGAGTTTCTGATTATTACAGCATAGTAGACATACAAAGAAACAATCTTACATTCACTTAGCTACCCACACATTTTATCATGGAGTCAAAGCCAACTTGGGGAAAATGTTGTCTAATCAAAACTTCAAAACCTGCCATGGGGAAGAAAAGGACAGAATCTGATACCTTTGAACTTGATTTTTGATAACTGAGTACCTGGTCTGTATTCCAGGCTGAAATATGTTTAGATATACTCTTGTGTGACCTAAAACATGGTGGAGTTTTTCCCTTGTCCTCAATTCTTAAAATGAAGTTAGATGTATCACTGTCTGTAACTCACTGTAGTCTTCCTGTCTAACAACTACTTGTCTATTTCATTTGAGACTAATTACTAGAAGGGATTAAAAGGGAGCATCTTTAACTAATTCTCCAAGTCTTCAAAATTGTAAAAGATATCCATGATAGACATAATTTCTAAGATTGTTTGTAGAGATTCTTTTTAAAGGCTACATTGTTTATTATGGATATCACTGTACAGTCTAATTATTCCTGATGGGTTGCCTATTGTATAATTGCCTTCTTCAAATTAAAAGAAAACAGGGAGTTCCCTGGTGGTTTAGTGGTTAGGACTTGGCCCTTTCACTGCTGTGGCCCAGGTTCAATCCCTGGTCAGGGAACTGAGATTCTGCAAGCAAAGACACGGCCAAAAAAAAAAAAAATTAAAAGAAAATAGCAAGTAGATCACTAGATCAAAACTGTCTTATTTGCTTGGAACAATGTTTCACAGTAAGCTCTAACTAGGAGGAGAAAGAAAATTATTCTGAGTTTATAACTTTTTAAAAATTTGTTACTATAATCAGTTATAGCAGCTCTATGTAGCGTAATATTTTATTTGTTCCTTTCACTGAATGATAGACACATTTGCCCTTTTGTCCTCTTTTTCTTCCAATAGAAAAAGTAAACTTTTTATCGCCGGAGACAGGAAAAGCAGCAAAGTCCCCAACACCTGCAATTTGTTGAAAGAAGTACTATTCTGCTCCATCAAACTCCATTCTCATAGGTCATACAATTAATACAGGTGTATTGATATTTACATCCTCCTCATTAAGTTAATCAGCTTCCAACTGTAAAAAAGAAGATACCCCAAACTGTCCACCTATATAATGAAAAACACTTCAAATAGCTACACTTTTTAAATCTACACCTTATCCTATTTGCATACCATTTTTTGAGCATCAATATTTCTTTTGATTTTCAAGACTTTGGTCCCATACACTTAATGACAAATCTAATTTTCTACAGCCAATATACATTACTACATCACACCTGCTAGACAGAAAAGAGGTGAGAGGGCTTCCCTGGTGGTGCAGTGGTTGAGAAACCGCCTGTCAGTGCAGGGGACACGGGTTTGATCCCTGGTCCGGGAAGATCCCACATGCCGTGGAGCAACTAAACCCATGCGCCACAACTGCTGAGCCCGTGCTCTAGAGCCCGCGAGCCACAACTACTGAGTCCACATGCCACAACCACTGAAGCCCGCATGCCTAGAGCCCGTGCTCCGCAACAAGAGAAGCCACTGCAATGAGTAGCCCCCACTCGCCGCAACCAGAGAAAAACCCGCATGCAGCAACGAAGATCCAATGCAGCCAGAAACAATAAATAAATAAAATAAAATCATAAAATAAATAAATTTATTTTAAAAAAAAAGAAAAGAAAAGAAGTGAGAGCCAGAAATACTCGTCCTGATGATCGTGGTATTTTGGGCCTAAACTTATATATAAAGGTAAATTGGATCACAGTCGATTCTTTCAAAGTCAAATAGATATGGGTCCATCCATTCATTGAACAAATAACTTAGTGAAAGCCAACTATGTGCCAAGCACTGGTGTGAATTTGACCATTGGTATTTTATTCTGTTGTCAACAAAAGATAATACAACATCATCCACAATCCGCAAGCTATCTATAACTCTTCTCCAAATACCTTTTTTCATACTTTACTGAGCTATTTTGGACCCTTCATGCCAGTAAATCCATGAGTCAGGAAGCATTCTTATCCCTAACCATTCTGATCCCAACTTGCATGCTGACTGCTCCCATGATGGCTCTTTTCCTACCTCGTTGTGACCTCTAGTTTATTTCAAAGTCCACTTTCTTCAATCCATCATCTCTTCCCTGTCTTCACTTCCTTCCTTATCTACCTGGTACTCTATGTCTGTTTTTCCAGCAAATCTTTGGCCAATACTCAAAATTCCTCTGCTTTACTGACTTCTTATGACATACTATGGCAGTCAGGGTTCAATCAGACAAACAGAACCACTAGGAAAAGTATAGAATCTGGGCTGAATTATAGGCATTTGACTTTATGTGACTGTGGGAGTTGTTTTAATAGTTCACATGACTGTTGCTTCTGTTTCTGCTCCTGAGCCTAGTCTGGAAACAGAAGAAGTTGAAGTTGGAGATCCAGCAGGAGCTCCAGAACCTGTGTGCCTGACTGCTGGCCATGCCAACAAAATCAGTCAATCAACTACCATGTATGTGAGTTGGAGCAGCTCCTGGAGCCACCGCATTGACCATCAAGGCATAAAAAGAATATAACTCCTGCTTCTCTTTGACCTTCCAAATCTACCATAAAATGTCTCTTGTGGCCCAGACCTATGCAGGGAAGAAAATATAGGTCCAGCTTAGCTAATGCCATGCAAATTCACCACACTTTATTCTTTGCCAACCTGGCATCAGTATACACCTCTTTTAACAACACTGAACTTCCAAAATTATGCCTCCACCTCAACTATCCCTCATACAACCAAAATACATTATTATTCTACATAAAAGAGAATACAAAGTTTTTCATTCATCTTTAAGTGGCGTTCCTTCCCCTTCTTTCTGAGACTAATTCCTTTTTGATAGTCTGTAACTTAAAAACTAAGATATCAAGTTAAATGCTATTAAAACACCTTATGTTAATGGCAGGGAAATGGTAGAAGGGAAGAAAAGAGGCTTATTATATACACATGACATATCCATATCAAAATTGAGAAAAAATTATCTCTATTATAATCCTTGTATCTAAAGGCGTTCATGTGGTCAAACTTGGTAGTTACAACTGCCTTCTTCTACTATCCGCTTCATGTCCCTTTGCCTTCAGCAAGCTCCTCAGTTGGTCATGGTTCCTTGCCTGGGAAGACTGACTCAACCCTTCATCCCTAAAGGATCTGGATCATTGGTATTCTGTCTGTTTTAGGTTGTAGTTTCCCAGTGACTTCAATCAGAGGATATAAGAGTAGTAAGTAGCACCTCAGGGGATGTCCTGCATTCCAGAAATAGTCCTCCTTACCCCCATTAGATCAAAGCAATCTAATTTCCTCTTATAGTCAGGATCAATCGGCTCAGCCAGTTGAGTTAAACCCTTCTTTGCTTATTGATTTACTGGCTGAAGAGTCCACAGTGGTCAAGAGGCAGACTCAACTTCCAGTTTAATGGAACCATGGCTGTATTCTCTGATGAAGGCACTCCTCCCTTGGGAACTAAAGCTTCTAGACCACTAGATCCTAAAATTGCAGGAAAGAGAAAGACAAAATATTGCTAGTGGATCTTTATGGTTAATAGTGGTTATGGTTAAGAGAGGATCCACTCCCATTCCTACACTTTGATTCCCAGAACTGCAAATACTGGCTATGGGAGAACCAGCACTGTATATTAGTTACTGATTTTGAACACATACAGTATCCTAGAGAAAATTATCATAGACCTGCAGGTATTGCCACCTATCAGGCACCATGTAACAGAGCTTTAAAAAGCCACTCCACTATTCTATCAGGTCTGCTGCTTCAAGATAAGGGGAATGTGGTAAGAACAGTGAGTTACCAGAGCACAAGCCCATCACAGAACTTCATTTGCTGTAAAATTTATCCTGTGGTCAGAATCAATCAATAAGTTCATAATGGACCAGTCCCTCCGATCAGGAAACTTGCACAAGCCTCTTAGATAGCCTAATCTACCAGAGGACAGACAGCAGAAGCAAGAAGAACTACAATCCTGCAGCCTGAGGAATAAAAACCACATTCACAGAAAGATGAAAAGGCAGAGGGCTATGTGCCAGATGAAGGAACAAGACAGAAACCCAGAAAAACAACTAAATGAAGTGGAGATAGACCACCTTCCAGAAAAAGAATTCACAATAATGATAGTGAAGATAATCCAGGACCTCAAAAAAGAATGGAGGCAAAGATTGAGAAGATGCAAGAAATGTTTAACAAAGACCTAGAAGAATTAAAGAACAAACAAACAGAGAAGAACAATACAATAACTGAAATGAAAACTACACTAGAAGGAATCAATAGCAGAATAACTGAGGCAGAAGAACGGATAAGTGACCTGGAAGACAGAATGGTGGAATTCACTGTGGCAGAACAGAATAAAGAAAAAAGAATGAAAAGAAATGAAGACAGCCTAAGAGACCTCTGGGACAACATTAAACACAACAACATTCGCATTATAGGGGTCCCAGAAGGAGAAGACAGAGAGAAAGGACCAGAGAAAATATTTGAAGAGATTATAGTCAAAAACTTCCCTAACATGGGAAAGGAAATAGCCACCCAAGTCCAGGAAGCACAGAGAGTCCCACACAGGATAAACCCAAGGAGAAATACGCCAAGACACATAGTAATCAAACTGGCAAAAATTAAAGACAAAGAAAAATTATTGAGAGCAGCAAGGAAAATATGACAAATAACAGACAAGGGAACTACCATAAGGTTAACAGCTGATTTCTCAGCAGAAACTCTACAAGCCAGAAGGGAGTGGCATGATATACTTAAAGTGATGAAAGGGAAGAAACTACAACCAAGATTACTCTACCCATCAAGGATCTCATTAAGATTTGATGGAGAAATCAAAAGCTTTACAGAAAGCAAAAGCTAAGAGAATTCAGCACCACCAAACCAGCTCTACAACAAATGCTAAAGGAACTCCTCTAAGTGGGAAACACAAGAGGAGAAAAGGACCTACAAAAACAAACCCAAAACAATTAAGAAATTGGTCATAGGAACATACATATGGATAATTACCTTAAACGTGAATGGATTAAATGCTCCAACCAAAAGACACAGGCTCGCTGAATGGATACAAAACCAAGACCCATCTACATGCTGTCTACAAGAGACCCACTTCAGACCTAAGGACACATACAGACTGAAAGTGAGGGGATGGAAAAAGATATTCCATGCAAATGGAAATCAAAAGAAAGCTGGAGTAGCTATACTCATATCAGATAAAATAGACTTTAAAACAAAGAATGTTACAAGAGACAAGGAAGGACACTACATAATGATCAAGGGACCAATCCAAGAAGAAGATATAACAATTATAAATATATATGCACCCAACATAGGAGCACTTCAATACATAAGGCAACTGCTAACAGCTATAAAAGAGGAAATCGACAGCAACACAATAATAGTGGGGGACTTTAACACCTCACTTACACCAATGGACAGACCATCCAAAATGAAAATAAATAAGGAAACAGAAGCTTTAAATGACATAATAGACCAGATAGATTTAATTGATATTTATAGGACATTCATTCCAAAAACAGCAGATTACACTTTCTTCTCAAATGTGCATGGAATATTCTCCAGGATGCATCACATCTTGGGTCACAAATCAAGCCTCAGTAAATTTAAGAAAATTGAAATCATATCAAGCTTCTTTTCTGACCACAACGCTCTGAGATTAGAAATGAATTATAGGGGAAAAAATGTAAAAAACACAAACACATGGAGGCTAAACAATATGTTACTAAATAACCAAGAGATCACTGAAGAAATCAAAGAGGAAATCAAAAAATACCTAGAGACAAATGACAATGAAAACACGATGATACAAAATATATGGGATGCAGCAAAGGCAGTTCTAAGAGAGAAGTTTATAGCAATACAATCCTACCTCAAGAAACAACAAACATCTCAAATAAACAATCTAACTTTAAAGCTAAAAGAACTAGAGAGAGAAGAACAAAGAAAAACCAAAGTTAGTAGAAGGAAAGAAATCATAAAGATCAGAGCAGAAATAAAAGAAGAAACAAAACAATAGCAAAGATGAATAAAACTAAAAGCTGGTTTTTGAGACGATAAACACAATTGATAAACCATTAGCCAGACTCATCAAGAAAAAGAGGGAGAGGACTCAAATCATTAAAATTAGAAAAGAAAGGGTAGAAATTACAAAAGACACTGCAGAAATACAAAGCATCCTAAGAGACTACTACAAGCAACTCTATGCCAAGAAAATGGACAACCTGGAAGAAGTGGACAAATTGTTAGAAAGGTATAACCTTCCCAGACTGAACCAGGAAGAAATAGAAAATATGAACAGACCAATCACAAGTAATGAAATTGAAACTGGGATTAAAAATCTTCCAACAAACAAAAGTCCAGGACCAGATGGCTTCACAGGTGAATTCTATCAAACATTTAGAGAAGACCTAACACCCATCTTTCTCAAACTCTTCCAAAATATTGCTGAGGAAGGAACACTCCAAAACTCATTCTTTCAGGCCACCATCACCCTGATACCAAAACCAAAAAAGATACTACAAATAAAGAAAATTACAGACCAATATCACTGATGAATATAGATGCAAAAATCCTCAACAAAATACTAGCAAACAGAATCCAACAACACATTAAAAGGATCATACACCATGATCAAGTGGGATTTATCCCAGAGATGCAAGGATTCTTCAATATACGCAAATCAATCAATGTGATACACCATATTAACAAATTGAAGAAGAAAAACCATATGATCATCTCAATAGGTGCAGAAAAAGCTTTTGACAAAATTCAACACCCATTTATGATAAAAACTCTCCAGAAAGTGGGCATAGAGGGAACCTACCTCAACATAATAAAGGCCATATATGACAAACCCACAGCAAACATCATTCTCAATGGTGAAAAACTGAAAGCGTTTCCTCTAAGATCAGGAACAAGACAAGGAGGTCTACTCTCACCACTATTATTCAACATAGTTTTGGAAGTCCTAGCCATGGCAATCAGAGAAGAAAAAGAAATAAAAGGAATACAAATTGGAAAAGAAGAAGTAAAACTGTCACTGTTTGCAGATGACATGATACTATACATAGAGAATCCTAAAAATGCCACCAGAAAACTACCAGAGCTAATCAATGAATTTGGTAAAGTTGCAGGATACAAAATTAATGCACAGAAATCTCTTGCATTCCTATACACTAATGATGAAAAATCTGAAAGAGAAGTTAAGGAAACACTCCCATTTACCACTGCAACAAAAAGAATAAAATACCTAGGAATAAACCTATCTAGGGAGACAAAAGACCTGTATGCAGAAAACTATAAGACACTGATAAAAGAAATTAAAGATGATACCAACAGATGGAGAGATATAGCATGTTCTTGGATTGGAAGAATCAATAGTGTGAAAATGACTATACTACCCAAAGCAATCTACAGATTCAATGCAATCCCTATCAAATTACCAATGGCATTTTTTACAAAAGTAGAACAAAAAATCTTAAAATTTGTATGGTGACACAAAATACCCTGAATAGCCAAAGCAACCCTGAGGGAAAAAAAACGGAGCTGGAGGAATCAGACTCCCTGACTTCAGACTATACTACAAAGCTACAGTAATCAAGACAGTATGGTACTGGCACAAAAACGGAAATATAGATCAATGGAACAGGATAGGAAGCCCACAGATAAACCCACGCACCTATGGTCAACTAATCTATGACAAAGGAGGCAAAGATATACAATAGAGAAAAGACAGTCTCTTCAATAAGTGGTGCTGGGAAAACTGGACAGCTACATGTAAAAGAATGAAATTAGAACACTCCCTAACACCATACACAAAAATAAACTCAAAGTGGATTAGAGAACTAAATGTAAGACTGGACACTATAAAACCTTAGAGGAAAACTCTTAGAGGAAAACAGTGTTCTTAGAGGAAGAACACTCTTTGACATAAATCACAGCAAGATCTTTTTTGATCCACCTCCTACAGTAATGGAAATAAAAACAAAAATAAACAAATGGGACCTAATGAAACTTCAAAGTTTTTGCACAGCAAAGGAAACTACAAACAAGACAAAAAGACAACCCTCAGAATGGGAGAAAATATTTGCAAACGAATCAATGGACAAAGGATTAATCTCCAAAACATATAATCAGCTCATGCAGCTCAATATTAAAAAAACAAACAACCCAATCCAAAAATGGGCAAAAGACCTAAACAGACACTCTCCAAAGAAGACAGATGAATAGATAAAGAAGATGTGGCACCTGTATACAATGGAATATTACTCAGCCATAAAAAGAAATGAAATTGAGTTATTTGTAGTGAGGTGCATGGACCTAGAGTCTGTCATACAGAGTCTTCATACAGAGTGAAGTAAGTCAGAAAAAGAAAAACAAATACCATATGATAACACATATATATGAAATCTAAAAAAAAAAAATCTGAAGAACCTAGGGGCAGGACAGGAATAAAGATGCAGACATAGAGAATAAAGACGCAGACGTAGAGAATGGACTTGAGGACACAGGGAAGGGGAAGGGTAAGCTGGGACGAAGTGAGAGAGTAGCATGGACATATATACACTACCAAATGTAAAATAGATAGCTAGTGGGAAGCAGCCGCATAGCACAAGGAGATCAGCTCAGTGCTTTGTGACTACCTAGAGGGGTGGGATAGGGAGGGTGGGAGGGAGACGCAAGAGGGAGGGGATATGGGGATATATTATACATATAGCTGATTCACTTTGTTCTACCACAGAAACTAACACAACATTGTAAAGCAATTATACTCCAAAAAAGATGTTAAAAAAAAAATTATACTCCAATAAAGATGTTAAAAAAAAAAAAAGAATTGTCTTCCTTAGTTAGCTGGTCATGGGAAAATTCCCATTTGATCATCAATTCAGGTTGAGAGGAGATCATCATCAATTCAGGCAATGGAGGTGGAGTTTGAGGCATGGCCATCTGAGTCACTTGCATATGCAACTTACTTGTGCCTTCAGTACCTGCTTAAACCCAGTCTCAGCATATACAAATTCTGTTTGATGATGGAGTGTTACTATGCTCACTAACTTGAATCTTTTCTCCTTTTGAGAAACAACTTGCTCATAGGCCATCAAGTTACCATGTAACCTGAGCTTCCCATCATAAATTTGGTCACACACCCATAAACACCCCAGTTTATGATGGGAAGACCAGGTTCCATGGTAACTTGGTGGCCATAATCAAGATGTTTCTCAAAATGAGAACAGCTATCTACAGAGGATAATATACCTTTGTTTCAAAATCCTAAAGGTCACTGTGCTATGATTTACCTATAGGATCCTGCCAAAGGCCCCATAGAGCAACCCTATCCACCACTCAAACTTTAAGCACCATCACATATCCTATATTTGCCCAAGTGGAAGAACAACTTGCAGAGAAGTCTGAATTTATTATATTTATTATATGGCCTTTATATTTATTATATGGCCAATTTATTATATGGCCTTTTCTAACTCTTTCAATACTGAAAGCTTTTCAAGTCACCTGGTAGGTGGGTCAGAACAGCATAGCTGAATGAAGAGCATGTTACCATGCTTCATAAGCCAGGAGAGCTGAAATAGTCCTGAAAAAACAGTGAAGTTGTAGTGCTACCCTGTCAGCTGAAAGCACATTCTGTCTTATGGTCTTTAATAACAGGTATAAAGAAATAATCATTTGCCATGTTTAATAGCTACATACCAGGTTCCGGGATATGGGATGATTTGTTTCAACAATAAAGCATATCTGGAACAGCAGCTGCAATTGAAATCACCACCAGATTACATTTGCAATAATCACTATCATTCTCCAAGATCCATCTGTCTTCTGCACAGGCCAAACAGGTAAGTTGAATGAGGATAGGTACCACCACCCCTGCATCTTTCAAGTCTTTGATGAGGGCATTAGTCTTTGCAGCTTCTTTAGGAATACGGTATTACTTTTTGGTTTACTATTTTGATAGGTGGAAACAACTCAGGTGACCTGAATTGGGCTTTCCTACCACATAAGAGGGAACCAATATGGGAATTCTGCCAGTTTCTGAGTATGTCCATGCCAGTCACACATTCTGGAACTGAGGAATAACCACAAGGTGGGTTTAGAGACCCACAAGGCCTAGTGTTCAGTTGACACAAGTCAAAACTCCATTGATCACCTGACCTTATTAAGCCCCAGCTCTGATAGGTGAACTCTAACAGCATTTAGGATCTCTATGAATTCATATCAGTTTAAAGTCAGTGTCCAGGGCTTCCCTGGTGGCGCAGAGGTTGAGAATCTGCCTGCCAATGCAGGGGACACAGGTTCGAGCCCTGGTCTGGGAAGATCCCACATGCCGCGGAGCAACTGGGCCCGTGAGCCACAATTACTGAGCCTGCGCGTCTGGAGCCTGTGCTCCGCAACGAGAGGGGCCGCGATAGTGAGAGGTCCGCGCACCGCGATGAAGAGTGGCCCCCGCTTGCCACAACTAGAGAAAGCCCTTGCACAGAAACGAAGACCCAACACAGCCATAAATAAATAAATAAATAAATTTTTTTAAAAAGGTAAAAAAATAAAGTCAGTGTCCAGAAATCCCTAAAAATCTGATTATTTACTCTTCCCCAGTGCACAAGCATCCTGGGAAGAGGCCACGGGCCTCTCTCTTGACGTTTAGGAGGAATATTTATATTATATATTTTTTGCTGTGTAGCAGGGTCCTTTCTCAATGAGGCCCAGCCTCCCCCCATTCATGCAAGGGACCCTGGGTCTATGAACCTGTGTAAGTCTGGCAATTGATTGCAGGATTATTCTTCTCTTCTCAATTACTAAGCTCTGTAGACTCCCCAATATTATCCCTAGGGTGCCTTGTCTGCTCACTCTGCCCTCTCACCATAATAAAATTCATCTACACTGTGGCTTCAATTACTGCTCATAATCAAATGCTCTACATTTCTATCTACAATTCAGACCACTCCTCTGAGCTGCAGCTGCCTATATAAGCACCTACCAAAAATATGCCTCAGATTCAGTAAGTTTGACTCCAAATGCATCTCCATTCCAGTGCTCCACATTATAGCCAAAGACACCACCGTCTATCCATCTGAGAGAATCCCAGTCCTAAAAGCCATCTCCAACACCTACCCCCACCTCACTCAATCCATCACTGATTCTCATGGATTTTATCTCCCAAGTATTTCTCAAACCCACTAATTCTCTCCATTTCTACCACCACCAGTCTAGTCAAACTCTCTACTACTGCAATAAATTCCTATTTGTTCTCCTCCCATCCATTGTTGGTTTTCTCTCATTTTTCTCCACACTGCAGTCAGAGTTTATGAGATTACAAACTCCTCAAGGGCAATGTGTTTCCATATAATTCATGTACCTACCACAGTATCTTACCCAATTATTAAGCAGGTATTTACTGCTTCTGCTGCTATGTCTACAGCTAATGATTTTTATGGTGAAGAAATTTTAAATGGACACAACAGTACCTTATCCAAAGAATCTTGAAGAAATAAAAAACAATAGTTTGATTCTGAAAGATACAACAACATCCACTTTAAGCTTCTTCCTGCAAAAAGCCTTCATCTACACCCCTCATAATATCAGTGAGCTCCACAAACATGCCTTTGTCTGTGAGCCCTTATCTGATCCTAAAGTTTATAAAGGATGAGTTGGTTTAGATATCAAAAGAGAGTTAAATGCCTAAGGAGATCTGAGGTATTGTACTGATTAAGAAATCTTTATTATTAACTTACAGATATTTTATTGTTATTTTTATCATATTTCTTATCAATCAATATTGATCTATATTCCTGGCATCTGAAATATGTTTATCAACTTATTGAGTTAAATCAGTTTCTGGCCAAAATTTTGTCATATAACCTTGTCTAACCAGAGATGAGCCCAGGAAACATAGTCTAATTGTGTGTCCAGAGGAAAATAAAAGAAATGGGAAAAACATAGCATTCTCACTAGTACAGTCTTAACAGAGAATTTTGTTCTACTGTTTTTCTGATAGACTTTAAATCAATCCTCTATTTTATTTTTTCAGTTATCATCATTTTACCTTTTTACAAACATTTCCACTTATGTTGTAGATGCCCATGGTTTTCACTGCAGCCATATCCCCCTTTTAAGGAGCCTGACCAAAGCCACTTCATTACCAGTCTGATCCCTGATAAGTGGTCAGTAGGCTACCTACATGTGCTCAGTATCTGGCAACAGAAGTTACAACAATGGGGTATCAGTTTCCTAGGATTCTATAACAAAGAACTACAAACCAGGAGGCTTAAAATGATAGAAATTTATTATCTCATAATTCTAGAGGCTTGAAGTCTGAAATCAAGGGAGGATTCTCCCTTGCCTATTCCTAGCTTCTGGTGGTTGCTGGCAATTCTTGATGTTCCTTGTCTTACAACTAAATCACTTCCATCTCTGCTCTGTCATCACATGGTGTTCTCCCCTTATGTATCAGTGCCTTTTGTCTTCTTGTAAGGACCAGAATCATACTGGATTAAGGACCCAACGTACCACAGTGTGCCCTCATTTTAACTAATCACATCTGCAACAGCCCTATTTCCAAATAAGGTCACCTTCTGAGGTACTGGTAGTTAGGACTTCAACTTATCTTTTTGGAGGACATAATTCACCCCAGAACAAATGGGTAAACACCTGACAAACCAGACTGTCTCAGCACAGCTTTCCCAAAAAGCAGAGTCTGCGATAGGACTTGTGAGTAGGTTGACTTTGATATCAGAAGGGAGCTAGCATTGGGGAGAAGTGATTCCAGTGAGTAGGAGTGAGGGGATGAGAAGAGTGAGATGAAAGGAGGAAGAGCCAATAGCAGGGCATGTTATTGAGACTGACGCTGAGGACACAAGGGGCTCAATTCTGCTTTCTCTTCCAGAAAAGTCTCAGAACACCTCGTAGAATTACATTCTAGAAGGAAAGAAAGCAGATGCACTTATGTAGCCACTCTCACTCCTCACTGTTTGAGGGAGTATGAATTCACAGGGATGTTGACTTCCTCGCCCTTACACGCCAATGTACATGGACAAAGTGAGCTCCCAGGGGCATAACTAGCATCCAAGGATCTTTACAGGGCAGAAAGCAAAGATGCATGACTGTCAACCTGAAGTCAGTGAAAACCTGCCCAGAATGTTCCAGTCCAGCCACAGCTAAATCAGAGTTGTGACTGAGTGGACATAAACCAAGCCACTAGATTCTCTCTCCTGGGGACATGGAATTGGGATTCAGAATCTATAATCAGTTGATTGGTGGCACTTGAACAAGCAGAAACTGTAAGCACCTACAAGAGCCATATTAGAAAAACAATTTTGCCCTGAAGAAGCAATGCAGACACACAGCAATATGAATATGAATATGAATAAAGCAGACATCTAGAAGACGCAAAGAACAGAGAGCATGCTTTCCCTGATGAATGAGAGCTGGGCAAGGGGTCTGCTTGGCTGCCTGACTGCTCTCCTGGGTTTCCACAAAACCCACTGATCCGCCTCCACTGGTGTCCGCAGGACAACTCTCTATCCTCCCAATAAATGCCTTTTTTTGGTTTGTAGCCCAGATGTCATATGAAGCTTCCCTGCCACTCAAGATCTGGATAAACTTGGATCCATCTCTATATATGTGGAGATCTAAACACCTATTCCAAAATTACTATGAATATTCAGATTACTATGAATATCATTCATCCTTTGAATAAATTACAAATGAATAAATAAAGCACTATGAATTATAAGGAAAGAGCTAGAGTGTGCATCTGCTGCCCATCTGATTGTAGCTGGGGAAATGCATGCCCATTACTGCCAGATTTTTACAAGATGGGCAAGATATCTGGATCCTTATTAAAATCTCCCCAATTTTGAATGATGTCATATAATTTAAATGTTTTAAGGCATTCTATAAACTAATCACGTTTGTGTACCAGAGCTGGCTTTGTGGGTCTAGTTTCAACCTCTGTCATATTCCTGGAGCCACCTCCTCTGCCTCCAGGCTCCTGCGATTTCTTCAGAATCCTCTGACCCGACCACGTTGTCCCTCATGTGAAATATGCCCCTTTCATTGATTTCCCCAACACAAAACGATCTCAGTAAGAATTTCTCACTAAAGAATAAATATTGTATGACTCCGCTTAAATGAGGTACCTATGTAATCAAAATCATACAGACAGAAAGGAGAATGATGGTTGCCAGGAGCAGGGGGAGGGGGGAATAAGAATTTAGTGTTAAATGAGTACAGACTTTCACTTTGGGATGATGAAGAAATTCTGGAGATGAATCATGACGATGGTTGCACAACACTGTGAATGCACTTTATGTCATTGTACACTTTACAAGGGTTAAAATGATATATTTTGTGTTATGTAGATTTTACTATAATTTTTTTAACTAAATTTTTTTAATTTTGTGAGTTTAGGGGACTTTACTGAAGGTTCTGGGAGGTTTCGAGGAGGATTCACGTTATGCTAATGTAGTCTTCTACTCTCTTCTCTCTTCCTCTTCCTAGTTCTGTCCCTCTCACCTCTTCCCATTGCCCTGGGCACACCAAGTTTCACCTCTATTAGAAAGCTCATTGTTTTTCTAAATAAAGACACTTCTATGTAAAAACAATTCTGGTGATTGCTACTAGAAAAATAAAAGTCTCCTTCTTATTAAACATTAAGTTAGACTGACTGAATTTCTGATTTTTCAGGACGAAAATTATCTCTGACTAAAGCACTAGTACTTATTTACATATTTTCTAGAAAGAGTGAGATATCTTTCTTAAGACAATCTTTAATCTATACCTGTGTGATATGATCCCAAGAAAGCTGTAGCATAGCGAATGGGTCATATCACACATTAATATTTCCATACTTCTGAAGTATGTAACAGCAGAGATAGAAAAGATGAGGCGTTGGAAGATATTAAAACAGAATTTTCATCTTCTGGATTCTAAATTAGCAATGTATTAGAAATCCATGCCTGGATATCTGAAAACAGCAGAAAGGAGAGCTGCCGCCTCTCTAATTTAATACCAAACCCCCAGGAGTAGTTTACTGTCAGAGTTTTATCATGTATTATGGAGACAAGTATTGGCAGGCTTCCACAAGATCCATATAAGCTTTTATCTCTTCCCTAGATCAGGTCACGTGACAGACAGCTGGATCCTTACACAGGCTTTTACCATCCTTTTAGTAATACACTTGGTGATTTAGTTGAGTCCCATAAATCTAGTCCAGAGTTACAACCCCACCGGGGTTTATCCTGTTGGTCCTCAACCGTCCACCACACGTGTGCATTAACATTTCATGAAAATGCCACTTACAGGTCTCTTAAAAGCTTTCTCATTTATAGACTAGAGTCTTCAAAGACCTTTTCTTTCTCGATAACTGAAAATAGTTGTTAGACCTTAATAATAATTCAAAAACAGAAGATGACCAACTTCTATTCTGCACTAAAATTCCACAGTGTTACTCAGGCAGAAACAATGTATCAATATCAAAGTTATTAATAGGTGGCCCTGACTTATTCTTAGTTCTTATCTAGTCCTATAGAATCACAAAACATCAGTAATAATGGTATTTGAAGATTAGTTAAAAATTAGTTAATCCAGTGGTTACAAATTGCTCAGCCATAGAAGAAATCTGGTTTGCAGAGATGTGCAGTTTAGCACACACCATCTTTTTAAACCTTTAGAATTATTTACCGCATTTTAAAATGTGGAGATTGCCCATCAGTATTTGAAGATCTGGCTACACTAGGCTGGTGTCCGCATGTGGTAATGATGGCCTGGAGCCTGGAAGCCCCCGAGGTCTGTGGACAGGACATGTGTTCGCCACTTCACCACATTCCTTAACAAACCAGGCTGCCTCTCACCACATGCTTTATTCATCTAAGTATCCTGCCTGGACTTTGTAAACATTTGAAATGTTGACCTGTGCCATTTTAGAAATTAGAAAATATGAGATTAAGAGTGCTGAAATGACTTCTTTAAGAGTGGATAGACAGAAAGTGACAAAGGTACCTGATGTCAAATCTTGTGTCTACACAAGTTTCTTGTGGTTCCTAGAACTTACTCTTCATGAAATGCTACAGTGTTCTAGGGGATACAGTTTGAGGAACTTTGTGCATTCACTCCAGTATTAATTCTTTTAAATTTTTTAAGTTTTTTAATATGTTGTTATCTCTATTGCTAACACAGCTTCAGTTTAAACAACAAATGAGGGGACTTCCCTGGTAGCGCAGTGGTTAAGAATCCGCCTGCTAATGCAGGGGGCATGGGTTCGAGCCCTGGTCCTGGAAGATCCCACATGCCTCAGAGCAACTAAGCATGTGTGCCACAACTACTAAGCCTGTGCTCTAGAGCCCGTGAGCCACAACTACTGAAGCCCGCATGCCTAGAGCCCACTCACTGCAACTACTGAGCCTGCGTGCTGCAACTACTGAAGCCCGCGCACCTAGAACCCATGCTCCATAACAAGAGGAGCCACCACGATGAAAAGCCCACACACTAAAATGAAGAGTAGTCCCCACTCGCCGCAACTAGAGAAAGCCCGCGCGCCGTGACAAAGACCCAACACAGCCAAAAATAAATAAATAAACAACAAATGATCAAAAAATTAGTTCTGAATATCTAAATATAGTCCAACAGTTTCTTACAGGCTTTAGTTATGGTTTTTGTTCTGTAAGTGACAACTTTTATTTAGAATTTTTTTTAATCTAACAAAGTTAACATCAAAAAAGAAAACATTAATGGTCAGATGGACGCACTTTTTCTTCTGTATCTTGAACCATTTCAAATAATGGCTATGTTTTTATAATGTGAAATGTGTATCTATTTGTCCCCTTCTGTTGAAAACACAAGTTTACCCCAAGACCAGAAAGAAAGAAAAAGAAAAAGTGAATGCTGAGGGTCCTTGGGTTGAGCTACATCAAAAATCCTCGACTTTCACCTGTAGATCTTATCTCCGCTCTCTCTCTCTGCCCCAGGAAGCTGACCTATATCAAGATTCCATGACTTCTGTCTGCTAGTTGGCTCCTACCAATAGAAAGCTGTGCAGCAGAGGTAAAGAGGCAGAAGAATGAAACTAGCGTATTTATTCCTCTAAATCTCTCCTTACAAGGTCACCTTAAGCTGGCTGTATCCTCAGTCCAGAGGTCAATACCCCATTCACGGTGACACCCTGCACAACTTTTTCCTTCCGAACTGCAGAAACCATTCCTTCTCCTTGTTTCTTTAGATCTAGGGGCTGGTGACATCTTGGTTGCTACTGAGGTCCAGGTCAATGCACCATTCCTCTGGTTCCCCCTTCCTGCAGCTTTGTAAATAGTCACTTTGTAAACAAACTTCCCTTGAATTTCCTATTTTAAATGTGCTGTTTGGGCTTCCCTGGTGGCGCAGTGGTTAGGAATCCGCCTGCCAACACAGGGGACACGGGTTCGAGCCCTGGTCTGGGAAGATCCCATATGCCACAGAGCAACTAAGCCCGTGAGCCACAACTACTGAGCCCCCGTGCCACAACTACTGAAGCCCACGTGCCTAGAGCCCGTGCTTGGCAACGAGAAGCCACCGCAATGAGAAGCCCACGCACCGTGACAAAAAGTAGCCCCCGTTCGTCGCAACTAGAGAAAGCCTGCGTGCAGCAATGAAGACCCAACGCAGCCAAAAATAATAAAATAAAATAAAAATTTTTTAAATGTGCTGTTCATATTAAGATCCAGACTAACAAGAGCCACATTTTATTTGTATAATATTTTTTAAATTAAAATAAACAAAGTGAAGTACTAGATGAATGTAAATAGTATGCACGATCACCAGAAGAAGCCAAAAGGAACTTCAGCTCAAAGCAATTAATCAAAAGAGTTTTCTAAACAAACACAATTTCCTCTCTGAGATGAATTATAGTAAGATCTATTAATATAATTCTTTCACCCCTGCAAAACATATTTTTGCTAGTTCATATCTCTTTTAAAGATTGTTCCCACTTCATTAAATTAATACATGCATTATTCCATCTTCTTCCATCCACAAGCCCATTTCCAAGAAGCAGCTATTCTACACCTATATCATTTTTGCTTGATTTTTTTCTGCCATATCTTTTAATAATATGCTTCTCATTCTATTTCCTCATTTATAAACTTTACATATAACCTAATGTATTATAAGTGAGGAATGAGCTGGCTCACCACCAACCCCCTGCCAACCAGTTGTTATATTTCTATTTTGAGTTCCTCATAGAGTTACTTTGTATCCTTAGTAAAATACTAACATCTCTACTCTTTATTTCTACAGCTGTGGACAGTATATTGTATAGCAGTAAACCAAATGCATACTTTGGCCAAATACCAATGCAAACCCAAATGTGCCATATCCATAATTTTTCTTCCCACTTTTTAAGAAGATATTAATGACCATAGTTTTCATCTCAGCATCACTCTGTTCTTTTCTCCTGCAATTTCTATCATCTGTGTAATAACGTTTGCAATGTCAAGCTCAATAGTAGATACATATGATTAATTCTTTGATGCTTTATCTGTAAGTTGGTGTAAATGATGAAAGTCAATAAGAGTATTAAGAACTAAATGTACTTCTCTGCTGATCCAAGCTGTGTAGATTGATTATTGTGATATGTTTTTCACAGTTTTTGTCTTCAGTTTTCTAATTGTAGTGATTTTTTCCTTGCCTTTATGCCAGCACCAGTTGATATAAAATAATAGGTGTTCTATTGAATCTGCCTTTTCTCCTGCTGCCTCAGTGTAGACTGGCTGAACTCCAGGCCTGCTGCATAACTGTAGTTCAGCGGTTTCCCTTCACTGTTCTTCTAGAGACAAGTTGGCTCCACTATTTCAAGGATGCCAAGATTTTTTCTGTCTTAATTTTCTTCCTCTTTTGGATATAATCCAACCTCAAATAACCTCCCTTTCAAGGGTGCAGGAAATATTTTATGACTCTTAAGACATTATTCATTAGAAGTTTAAAGCTCTTTCTTCACTGTCTTCCAACATTCAACATTGTTGATGGAAAATATGATCCCAGACTTGTCATGTTTCTGTAGGTCACATTTTTTTTCTCAAGAAAAATTTGAGAGTCTTCTCTTTACTCTTATGTAATTTGAATTTTCACAGTGATGTGTCTAGGGATGTGTCTTCATTCATTGTACTGAGAACTCAGTGCTGTCTTTAATTATTTCTAGCACTAAGAAATTACCTTGTATTTTTTTGTTTGACAGTGTTCTCCATTCCATTCTCTTTGTCCTTTTTTTCTGGAATTCCAGGTCTCGGATTTTTTTTCTGTCTCTTAAATTATGCATCTTTTTTAGCTTCGTTCTACTTTCTGTTTAATTTCTTACCTTTATCTCCCAGAGTTTCTATTAAATTGTTTCTAGCAGTATTTTGGTACCCTCAGGGTCAGTGCCTTGGACAATTCCCTTGGCAGTGATATCACGGAGGATACCAAGGACATTGGCATGGTGAGGGCAACAGACACCAACCTAGCGTGAGAGAGAAGAGGGAGCGGGAGTGGAAAAATGAAAGAATCCCACAGACCTCTGAAGTAACCATGCAAAGTATGTGAATAAGGAAGGAAATCAAATTTAATGGGCATTTATTAAATTATCTGCCCAGCACTGTTATCCTGGATTTCTTCATTAACATTCCTGCCCCCCTACACACACACACACACACACACACACACACACACACACACACACACACATACACACACACTCCCCAACATGACTATGGCTACAGTAAGCTGCCATGTCCTGGAGCTCGGCTTCATCACTGTTGTCCTCACCTCATTGGTTCAAGGTGGATATCTGAGCCAAAATTAGTTCATCAATCCCTTCTTCAAGGACTTTTTTTAGCAAACTTTTTATTTTAGAATAGTTGTAGATTTACAGAAAAGTTATGAAGATAGTATATCCCTACACCCTCTTTCCCCTATTTTAACATCCTACATTAGTATGGTACATTTTTTGCAATTAATGAACCCTTACGGTACATTATATTAATATTTTCCTTATATTTTATGACCTTGACAGTTTTAAAGTCACATATTATGTAAAATGTCCCTCAGTTGAAATTTATCTGATATTTTTCTAATGATTAGACTGGAGTTACTGGTTTTGAGGAGAAAGACTACAGAGGTAAATTGTCATTCTCATTAAAAAATATCAAGAGTCCTTACTATCAACATGACTTACCACTGTTGTTAATCTTTTTTAAAATTATTTATTTATTTATTTATTTTTGGTTGTTTTGGGTCTTCGTTGATCCACCGGGCTTTTCTCTAGTTGCAGCAAGTGGGGGCTACTCTTCGTTGCGGTGTGCGGGCTCCTCATTGCGGTGGCTTCTCTTGTTGCGGAGCACGGGCTCTAGGCGCCCGGACTCAGTAGTTGTGGCACATGGGCTTAGTTGCTCCGCGGCATGTGGGATCTTCCCGGACCAGGGCTCAAACCCATGTCCCCTGCCTCAGCAGGCGGATTCTTAACCACTGCGCCACAAGGGAAGTCCCGCGGTGGCTTCTCTTGTCGCAGAGCACGGGCTCTAGGCACGTGGGCTTCAGTAGTTGTGGCATGTGGGCTCAGTAGTTGTGGCTCATGGGCTCTACAGTGCAGGCTCAGTAGTTGTGGCACACAGGCTTAGTTGCTCCCCAGCGTGTGGGATCTTCCTGGACCAGGGATTGAACCCATGTCCCCAGCATCGGCAGGCGGATTCTTAACCACTGCCCCACCAGGGAAGTCCCACTGTTGTTAATCTTAATCACCTGGTTGAGGTAGTATTTGTCTGTTTTCCCCACTGTAAAGTTACTCTTTTTCTCCCTTTTCATATTGTAGTATTTGGGAGGAAGTCACTATATGAAACCCATACTTAAGAAGTAGAAAGTTATTTTCCATCTACTTAAGGACACAGTATCTACATCAATTATTTGGAATTTTTCTGCACAGGAGATTTGTCTTTTTTCCTTATTTATTTAATCACTATATTAGCATGAGTTCATAGATATTTATTTTATACTTTGAGTTTTAATTCAATACCACTTTTTTGGCTGCTCGAATTTTTCTAGTTTTGGCCATTGGCAGCTCTTGGCCCAGGGATTTTTGACCTGATTATAAGAGACTTTCTGGCTGGCTAAGCATATTTTATGTAAAACTTGAAAGTTGTTGGAAGCCAAACTTTTTCTGTCAGATTAGAAAAGTGATGAAATCAAGTATGCAAAGAGAAAGGAAAGAATTAAGCAAATGTAGCTTAAAAAGCCAAAACAGAACTCAAAGCATATAGCTTTTTGCCCTCACTTCTTTTGTTAGACCTACATCCTGAGACCCTGGTTTCCCAGCCTGAGATTTTGAGTGCCTCCAGTTTCCACAAACAAAATCATCTTTTTTTTTTTTTTTTTAAATTTGATCTATTTCTTTGAAGAGTTAAAACAACTGCAGGAAAGTACTGCATTATTCAGGTGAGGGCACAGGTGATGAAATTTTGAGAAATAGGTATTAATGTGATCCCTTTGATAACTAAAGACCCAGAGTTCAGTTGCACTTCCCTCAGTTCCTATCCCATTCTGCCATCCACAGTCTGTCCTGGAGGCCTCTGATGATGATGACTGCTATAGACACGCTTAGCTCTGCCCACCCTCGGAATCAATAAGATCCAGACCAGGTGGTACATCGGGAGTCCTTTGCTTCTAAATTGAATTTAGAGCCCCTGGAGTCTAAATAAGCCCTTGCCAGAAGCTTCCAAGCTAACATGGAAAACCAGCACTGAGCAAAGGACTCAAAGCATGGGTCCCTCTCTCCTGGATATCTCAGGAAAACTGATGCTGATGGAATTGGTCTGATGTAATCTGGGACTGCATCTCCACTTAGGTCTCCATCTCCTGGTCTGCCAACACCTCTTCTGCTGCTCTGGTCAGTTTTACTGGAAATATTCCTACTACCTCCACTTTATCTCCTCCCACTCCACCCAACTTCTTCTTTTCTGTAAGATATTTGGTCCCATTTTCTTCAATCCTTAGTGGAAAGTCCCAAAATATCACATTGGTCCTCGGTGTTCGCATGTTATACTCTACATTATAATGACAGTATAAGATTTGAAAAGAAATTTCATTCTATTTCAACAAACTTTTAAGGTAGATTTTTTTAAAGAGTAATCTCTGTTATTTATTTAGTTAGTTAGTTTTTAAATTTATGTATTTATTTATTTATTTTTGGCTGTGTTGGGTCTTCGTTTCTGTGCGAGGGCTTTCTCTAGTTGTGGCAAGCGGGGGCCACTCTTCATCGCGGTGCGTGGGCCTCTCACTATCGCGGCCTCTCTTGTTGCGGAGCACAGGCTCCAGACGCGCAGGCTCAGTAATTGTGGCTCACGGGCCCAGTTGCTCCTCAGCATGTGGGATCTTCCCGAACCAGGGCTCGAACCCATGTCCCCTGCATTGGCAGGCAGATTCTCAACCACTGCACCACCAGGGAAGCCCCTAAGGTAGATATTATTCCTATCTCACAAACTAGGAAACGGTCATTCAGAGAGATTTGTTGACTTTTCTGACACAATATATAGTGAAGCTGGCGTTCAACCAAGGTCTTTGGATTCCAAGAATAGTGCTCCTTCCACAATACCACACTGCATGCATTAACATGTTACTGTGTTAAACTGAAATCTTATACTTTGGTTGAAGGGAAGATGTAGTGACCTTATGTGATAGCCTTCTTAGCATAGCTAAGAAAACCATCAGATCTGCAGGTATTACCAACACAGCATCCATCTAGATCATCATTTTACAGAAATGTTGAGAGCAAATTCTTCCTTTCACAAATATTTTGTAGTAGGTATGAGAAAGTTAAAGGAGCAATCTGGCTTATTATTTTTAATAACGTAATAACAACTGAAAACATGATTCCAACTTTATCTTCTTTAGATAAACTGTAATTCAAAACACTGTTAGGTATTTTAGGAGTTGGACTGGATTTTGTTTTTCATTGGAAGTTAAAAGCCAGCTCCATCTAAAAGTTATATTAAGGGCTTTAGTACAAACTTGTCTGGACTGGGAGATTTACTAAAGGCCATTTATTTAATAGTTATGCATATCTCAAATAACGTTGCTGAATTAGCGTTCCATTGCTGTTCCAACAATTTCAGTGGTTTAAAACAACACAAATGTATTATCTTACAGTTCTGGAGATCAGGAATCTGACCTGGGTCTCAACAACCTAAAGTCAGATGCTGTGTTCCTTTCTGGAGTGTCTAGGGGAGGATCCATTTCCAAGGTCATTCAGGTTTTTAGCAGAATTCAGCTCCCTGTAGTTGTAGGACTGACATCCTCATGTCCTTTCTAGCTGTCTGCTGAGAGCCCTTTCCTGCATTCCTTTGCTCTCAGTCCCCTTCCTCCATCTTCAAAACCACCAGTGGTGGGTGGAGTCCTTCCCAGTCTTCAAATCTCTCCTCCTTCTGTCTTGTCTCTCTCACCCAGCCTGGAAATGTTCTCCACTTTTATATATGCATTAGATTAGACTGAGTCTCCACAGGTGATGCAGGACAATCTCCTCATTTCAAAGTCTATTCCTTTCATCGCATCAGCAAAGATTCTTTGGCCATGTAAGGTAACATATTCACAGGTTCCAGGCATTAAGGCATGAGCCTGTTTGGGGGCCATTACTCTGCCTACCACAGCTGTACTATCACTGTAACTTTCAACCACATAGACTTTTAAACTCCTCACATTTATTTGCTGTATTAAAATAAACAAAAATGTTTTAAACTTTTTTCTTCATTCTGAAGTTTTTCTTAATTCCCCCCCAAAAAATGTATGCTGTGTACATAAAATTTAAGAAGTGAATTTATACAAGAATTTCATTCATATTAAATTTTCTAAAACATTTTCATGAACAACACATTTGATAAGTTCTGTTTGCCTTCTTTTCATTTCTTCATACAACCCTCCACTGACTTAATTTGATTTCAGAGGGATTTAGGGCTGCTTTCTCTCTTCCTGAATGTTGAAATTATGCTATCACAGCAGTAGACTTCCTGAGGAATAAGAATCACTTGTGCTCTTCTCTATATGAGGAAATTAAAATTGTAAATTTTACAATACCAGAGATTATTCCATCTTTGAACAATGACTAGTTAGCTTTCAGTAATGTTACCTCACTCCTACTCAACCTTAATAAAACATATAAAATACTGCTTAACTAACAATAATTGATTTTTCCAGTAATCAGTTACCCAGAAAATGCATTATATAACTCTCTACTTCTCCTTTTCTTTGTCAATACTTAGCAACTTAGCAACTTAGCTCCTATGTTAGAAAGGTGGGAAGAAATTAAAGGTACAATTGAAAATCAGTTGGTATTACTGTAATTCTTTAGTAGCTCTGGTAAAGGGTGGATATTACGTTGCAATTCTAATATGTGGGTTAAATGAAACATCTATTTCTTTTCTTGCTTTGTCTTCAACTATCTTCCCCACAATCTTATGCACAAATAGCTTCAAATATCATGTCAATGCAGGTGACTCTAAAATCTGTACTGCCAGGCAGTCGAATGGCCCATTCTCCCCTTCCTAAAAGCTGTATTTGAACACTCCTTATTAACTCAAACTCAAAACAGCAGAAACGTTAGTCATCCATTTTACTCTCATTATAATTACTGTACTTAGAGAGTTGAAGAGGGAGAGAACAAAGAAGGCTGGACAAGAAACTCTTTGGTAGAATGTCTGAGAAATTCACAGAGATGAGGAATTTGCTCACATAGTATTGGAAAGTGAACCAGTTCCCCACAGCAGTGCTGACTTCTACACACAACTCAAGGAGAAAGAGAACTGAGATGAGGTCACTGGTAAATTAGCAAATGGCTCTTCTATAGGTAGCGACAATTCATCCTCCTGGAATAATATATGAGGACTATTTGGGGAAAGATGGAAAGAATGGGATGAAAAACAGGGAATGCAGCCAGAGTGACGGACTGATGTTCTCAAGATATAAATCTGATCATGTCTCCACCCTCCATCTCTTGAGATAGGGCTAGTTCACAATGCAGGCTACTGCCCTTGGAGTCTTCCACGTCCTGGGCAAATGCTCAATATTCTTAGCTTTATAGAAACATGGAACAACGCCTTTGTTCTTGATAATGTTTGATGAGTTCCTTGTACACCAGCAAGCTCTTTAGGCCTGCAGTAGTGGAGATAGTGCCAGAGAGGCCAGGCGTTAGCCAATGGCATGGAGACTGCCACACTAGAGTGCAGCACGCAGAGCTGGTCCGCCTGTGAGCTCTCTAGGGAGGAAGACACACACAGCCAGCTTCATGGCTTCTGCTCCCCCTGGTGCTGGCATCAGATCCAGGCAGGGGAAAGGAGATACGGATAAGTAGTAAGCTAGCCACCACATGCAAAGATCTTAAAGTTCAGAGAACCTAGGGAATCAACTATTCTAGCAATGCATTGCACAATGCCTCCTTAATCATCCTGGAATTTCTCATTCCACTCTATCTGCTTGTATTTACCTATTGCTATCTAGTAAATTATCCCCAAATTTAATGGCTTAAAACAACAAGTATTTATTATCCCAGTTTCTGTGGGTCAGAACTTAGTTATGTGATTCTGGCACAGAGTCTCTCATGAGGTTGCAATCAAGATGTCAGCCAGAACTACAGTTGTCTGAAGGCTTGGCTGGAGCTGGTTCACTTCCAAGCTCACTCATCACTCATACAGCTATTGGCCAGAAGCTTCAATTCTTTGCCATATGATACTTTCCACAGAGCATAGAGTAAGTGAGCTGAGAGAAACAGCAACCACAAAAAATAAAAATAAAATATATTATGTGACTCTCACAACCTCTGGAAAGGCCGAAGCATCAATCTTGGGAATTCCACAGGCAAAAACAGCACCCAAACCAGTAGGACTGCCCCACTGGTGATCTCTCAGACGGCATTATTGGATACAGATACTGCAGTTCAAACCACTGATACTAAACACTAAAAACCAGAATCTCCACCACAGATTTCCCTAAAAGCCACATGCCACCATTTCCCTTACCAGGAAAGAGTGGATTCTGTATGGCACACAATCCTCAAGGTGAACTCTTCCATGTCAAAATGTGAAGCACCTCATTGGTGAAGCCAGTGCCTATGCCCCAAGTGCAAAAGGAAACTGGGAAAATTCATTTCTGATTTCTATCTGGGGGGATATTACCCCCCAAAATAATATTGAAAATTTCCCAAACTAAAATAGGGTAATCTAATGATGCTGACAAAAACAAAGCCTAAAAGGGTGTACTCCACTTAGTTTCCCAAAATCAACAAATAGCCTCTTCTATACTTAAACTTGCAAACAACAACAACAAACCTAATTCTTAACATAAAACCACTATCTTTCCTATAATTGAAAATGAAGGTATCTCCTTAACAAGGAATAAATTTTATAATTTCACCATATAAATATATACCATACGTATATATATATATATATGTGTGTGTGTGTGTGTGTGTGTGTGTATATATATATATATCTATATATATATATATCTATATATATCAGCACAGCCTATATAAAATAGTAGAATATATGTTGGAATAATGAAATAACTAACTGAGAGAGCAAGGATAGAAACAGAAATAGATAACACAGTTCTACAGCTGGTCATAAAGCTATGGTTGACAAGGTAAGACTTACTTCTTCCACAGCATCTTCCATGCTCCTTTGTTCTAAGCCAGCATCTGGTGAAATAACCCAAACTTTATTCCTACTGGGTTGCAGTCCTTGGTGCCTGAGTGTATGGGATTACTGCCGTCTAACATGCATCTTTACCACTTGACGTGATAGGGAGCAAAGTGACCTCCTGGGTTCAAGACACTTGTCTCACCCACTCCCAATATAGCAGCAGCCCTGGTACCCTTTTTTTTCTTTTTTTAACATCTTTATTGAAGTATAATTGCTTTACAATGGTGTGTTACGTTCTGCTTTATAACAAAGTGAATCAACTATACATATGAATATATGCCCATATCTCTTCCCTCTTGCGTCTCCCTCCAGCCCTCCCTATCCCACCACTCCAGGTGGTCACAACGCACCGACCTGATCTCCCTGTGCTATGCAGCTGCTTCCCACTAGCTATCTGTTTTACATTTGGTAGTGTATGTATGTTCATGCCTCTCTCTCACTTCGTCCCACCCTACACTTCCCCCTCCCCGTGTCCTCAAGTCCATTCTCTAGGTCTGCAACTTTATTCCTGTCCTGCCTCTAGGTTCTTCAGAACCTTCTTTTTTTTTTTTTTTTTTTTTAGATTCCATATATATGTGTTAGCATACGGTATTTCTTTTTCTCTTTCTGACTTACTTCACTCTTTATGACAGACTCTAGGTCCATCCATCTCACTACAAATAACTCAATTTCATTTCTTTTTTATGGCTGAGTAATATTCCACTGTATCTATGTGCCACATCTTCTCTATCCATTCATCTGTCAATGGACACTTAGGTTGTTTCCATATGCTGGCTATTGTAAATAGACCTGCAATAAATATTGTGGTACATGACTCTTTTTGAATTATGGTTTTCTCAGGGTATATGCCCAGTAGTGGGATTGCTGGGTCATATGGTAATTCTATTTTTAGTTTTTTAAGGAACCTCCATACTGTTCTCCATACTGGCTGTATCAATTTACATTCCCACCAACAGTGCAAAAGGGTTCCCTTTTCTCCACACCCTCTCCAGCATTTATTGTTTGTAGATTTTTTGATGATGGCCATTCTGACAGGTGTGAGGTGATACTTCATTGTAGTTTTGATTTGCATTTCTCAAATGATTAGTGATGTTGAGCATTCTTTCACGTGTTTGCTGGCAATCTGTATAACTTCTTTGCAGAAATGTCTATTTAGGTCTTCTGCCCATTTTTGGATTGGGTTGTTTGTTTATTTGATATTGAGCTGCATAAGCTGATTGTAAATTTTGGAGGTTAATCCTTTGTCAGTTGCTTCATTTGCAAATATTTTCTCCCATTCTGAGAGTTGTCTTTTCATCTTGTTTATGGTTTCCTTTGCTGTGCAAAAGCTTTTAAGTTTCATTTCTTTATTTTTGCTTTTATTTCCATTTCTCTAGGAGGTTGGGTCCAAAAGGATCTTAAAAGGATCTTGCTGTGATTTATGTCATAGAGTGTTCTGCCTATGTTTTCCTCTAAGAGTTTGATAGTGTCTGGCCTTACATTTAGGTCTTTAATCCATTTTGAGTTTATTTTTGTGTATGGTGTTAGGGAGTGTTCTAATTTCATTCTTTTACATATAGCTGTCCAGTTTTCCCAGCACCACTTATTGAAGAGGCCGTCTTTTCTCCATTGTATATTCTTGCCTCTTTTATCAAAAATAAGGTGACCATATGTACATGGGTTTATCTCTGGGCTTTCTATCCTGTTCCATTGACCTATATTTCTGTTTTTGTGCCAGTACCGTAACTGTCTTGATTACTGTAGCTTTGTAGTATAGTCTGAAGTCAGGGAGCCTGATTCCTCCAGCTCCATTTTTCTTTCTCAAGATTGCTTTGGCTATTCGGGGTCTTCTCTGTTTCCATACAAATCGTGAAATTTTTGTTCTGGTTGTGTGAAAAATGCCATTGGTAGTTTCATAGGGATTGCATTGAATCCATAGATTGCTATGGGTAGTACAGTCATTTTCACAATGTTGATTCTTCCAATCCAACAACATGGTATATCTCTCCATCTGTTTCTGTCATCTTTAATTTCTTTCATCAGTGTCTTATAGTGTTCTGCATACAGGTCTTTTGTCTCCTTAGGTAGGTTTATTCCTAGGTATTTTATGCTTTTTGTTGCAATGGTAAATGGGACTGTTTCCTAAATTTCTCTTTCAGATTTTTCATCATTAGTGTATAGGAATGCAAGAGATTTCTGTGTATTAATTTTGTATCCTGCAACTTTACCAAATTCATTGGTTACATCTCGTAGTTTTCTGGTAGCATCTTTAGAATTCTCTATGTATAGTATCATGTAATCTGCAAACAGTGACATCTTTACTTCTTCTTTTCTGACTTGGATTCCTTTTATTTCTTTTTCTTCTCTGATTGCTGTGGCTAAAACTTCCAAAACTATGTTGAATAATAGTGGTGAGAGTGGGCAACCTTGTCTTGTTCCTGATCTTAGTGGAAATGGTTTCAGTTTTTCACCATTGAGAATGATGTTGGCTGTGGGTTTGTCATATATGGCCTTTATTATGTTGAGATAAGTTCCCTCCATGCCTACTTTCTGGAGGGTTTTTATCACAAATCGGTGTTGAATTTTGTCAAAAGCTTTTTCTGCATCTATTGAGATGATCATATGGTTTTTATTCTTCAGTTTGTTAATATGGTGTATCACATTGATTGGTTTGCACATATTGAAGAATCCTTGCATTTCTGGGATAAACCCCACTTGATCATGGTGTATGATCCTTTTAATGTGCTGTTGGATTCTGTTTGCTAATATTTTGTTGAGGATTTTTGCATCTATGTTCATCAGTGATATTGGCCTGTAGTTTTCTTTCTTTGTGACATCTTTGTCTGGTTTTGGTATCAGGGTGATGGTGGCCTCGTAGAATGAGTTTGGGAGTGTTCCTCCCTCTGCTATATTTTGGAAGAGTTTGAGAAGGATAGGTGTTAGCTCTTCTCTAATTGTTTGATAGAATTCGCCTGTGAAGCCATCTGGTCCTGGGCTTTTGTTTGTTGGAAGATTTTTAATCACAGTTTCAATTTCAGTGCTTGTGATTGGTCTGTTTATATTTTCTATTCCTGGTTCAGTCTCAGAAGGTTGTGCTTTTCTAAAAATGTCTCCATTTCTTCCAGGTTGTCCATTTTATTGGCATAAAGTTGCTTGCAGTAATCTCTCATGATCCTTTGTATTTCTGCAGTGTCAGTTGTTACTTCTCCTTTTCCATTTCTAATTCTATTGCTTTGAATCTTCTCCCTATTTTCTTGATGAGTCTGGCTAATGGTTTATCAATTTTGTTTATCTTCTCAAAGAACCAGTTTTTAATTTTATTGATCTTTGCTATTGTTTCCTTCATTTCTTTTTCATTTATTTCTGATCTGGTCTTTATGATTTCTTTCCTTCTGCTAACTTTGGGGTTATTTTGTTCTTCTTTCTCTAATTGCTTTAGGTGTAAGGTTAGGTGGTTTATTTGAGATGATTCTTGTTTCTTAAGGTAGGATTATATTGCTATAAACTTCCCTCTTAGAACTGCTTTTGCTGCATCCCATAGGTTTTGGGTCGTCGTTTTTTCATTGTCATTTGTTTCTAGGTATTTTTTGATATCCTCTTTGATTTCTTCAGTGATCTCTTGGTTATTAAGTAGTGTATTGTTTAGCCTCCATATCTTTGTATTTTTTACAGATTTTTTCCTTTAATTGATATCTAGTCTCATAGCAGTGTGGTTGGAAAAGATACTTGATATGATTTCAATTTTCTTAATTTTAGCTAGACTTGATATGTGACCCAAGCAAGATATGATCTACCTTGGAGAATGTTCCATGAGCACTTGAGAGGAGAGTGTATTCCATTGTTTTTGGAAGGAATGTCCTATCAATATCAACTAAGTCCATCTTGTTTAATGTATCATTTAAAGCTTGTGTTTCCTTATTTATTTTCATTTTGGATGATTTGTCCAATGGTGAAAGTGGGGTGTTAAAGTCCCCAACTATCATTGTGCTACTGTTGAGTTCCCTTTTTATGGCTGTTCACATTTGCCTTATGTATTGAGGTGCTCCTATTTTGGGTGCATAAATATTTACAATTGTTAAATCTTCTTCTTGGATTGATCCCTTGCTCATTACTTAGTGTCCTTCTTTGTCTCTTGTAATAGTCTTTATTTTAAAGTCTATTTTGTCTGATATGAGAATTTCTACTCCAGCTCTCTTTTGATTTCCATTTGTATGGAATATCTTTTTCCATCCCCTCACTTTAAGTCTGTATTTGTCCCTAGGTCTGAAGTGTGTCTCTTGTAGACAGCATATATACGGGTCTTGTTTCTGTATCCATTCAGCCAGTCTGTGTCTTTTGGTTGGAGCATTTAATCCATTTACATTTATGGTAATTATCAATATGTATGCTCCTATTACCATTTTCTTAATTGTATTGGGTTTGTTACTGTAGGTCTTTTCCTTCTCTTGTGTTTCATGCCTAGAGACGGTCCTTTAGCATTTCTTGTAAAGCTGGTTTGGTGCTGCTGAACTCTCTTAGCTTTTGCTTGTCTGTAAAGTTTTTAATTTCTCTGTCAAATCTGAATGAGATCCTTTCTGGGTAGAGTAATCTTGGTTGTAGGTTTTCCCTTTCATCACTTTAAGTATGTCCTGCCACTCCCTTCTGGCTTGCAGAGTTTCTGCTGAAAGGTCAGCTGTTAACCTTATGGGGATTCCCTTATATGTTATAGGTTGTTTTTACCTTGCTGCTTTTAATATTTTTTCTTTGTATTTAATTTTTGATAGTTTGATTAATATGTGTCTTGGTGTGTTTCTCCTTGGATTTATCCTGTATGGGACTCTGTGCTTCCTGAACTTGATTAACTATTTCCTTTCCCATATTAGAGAAGTTTTCAAGTATAATCTCTTCAAATATTTTCTCAGTCCCTTTCTTTTTCTCTTCTTCTTCTGGGACCCCTATAATTCAAATGTTGGTGCATTTAATGTTGTCCCAGAGGTCTCTGAGACTGTCTTCAATTCTTTTCATTCTTCTTTCTTTATTCTGCTCTGCAGTAGTTATTTCCACTATTTTATCTTCCAGGTCACTTACCCATTCTTCTGCCTCAGTTATTCTGCTATTGATTCCTTCTAGAGAATTTTTAATTTCATTTATTGTGTTGTTCATCATTGTTTGTTTACTCTTTAGTTCTTCTAGGTCCTTGTTAAACGTTTCTTGTATATTCTCCATTCTATTTCCAAGATTTTGGATCATTTTTACTATCATTACTCTGAATTCTTTTTCAGGTAGACTGCCTATTTCATCTTCATTTGTTTGGTCTGGTGGGTTTTTACATTGCTTCTTCATCTGCTGTGTGTCTCTCTGTCTTCTCATTTTGCTTAACTTACTGTGTTTGGGGTCTCCTTTTCACAGGCTGCAGGTTCGTAGTTCCTGTTGTTTTTGGTGTCTGCCCCCAGTAGCTAAGGTTCGTTCAGTGGGTTGTGTAGGCTTCCTGGTGGAGGGGACTAGTGCCTGTGTTCTGGTGGATGAGGCTGGATCTCGTCTTTCTGGTGCGCAGGTCCACATCTGGTGGTGTGTTTTGGTGTGTCTGTGACCTTATTATTATTTTAGGTACCCTCTCTGCTAATCGGTGGTGTTCTGTCTTGCTAGTTGTTTGGCATAGGGTGTCCAGCACTGTAGCTTGCTGGTTGTTGAGTGGAGCTAGGTCTTAGCATTGAGGTGGAGATCTCTGGGAGAGTTTTCACTGTTTGATATTACATGGAGCTGGGAGGTCTCTGGTGTACCAATGTCCTGAACTCGGCTCTCCCACGTCAGAGGCTCAGGCCTGACACCTGGCCAGAGCACCAAGACCTTGTCAGCCACACAGCTCAGAAGAAAAGGGAGAAAGAAAGAAAGAAAGAAAGAAGGAAAGAAAGAAAGAAAGAAAGAAAGAAAGAAAGAAAGAAAGAAAGAAAGAAAGAAAGAAAGAAAGAAAGAAAGAAAGAAAAAGAGGGAGGGAGAGAGAGAGAAAGAAAGAAAGAAAGAAAGAAAGAAAGAAAGAAAGAAAGAAAGAAAGAAAAGGAAAGAAAGAAAGGTTATTAAAATAAAAAATAAAAAATAACTGTTAAAAAAATTAAAATGTAATAAAAAAAGAAAGAGAGAGCAATGAAACCAATAAATAGAACCACCAATGATAACAAGCTCTAAAAACTATATTTTAAAAAAAACGGACAGACAGAACCCTAGGACAAATGGTAAAAGCAAATCTATACAGACAAAATCACACTCAGAAGCATACTCATACACACTCACAAAAAGAGAAAAAGGAAAAAAAAAAAAAATATATATATATATATATATATATATATATATATATATATCGTCACTCCCAAAGTCCAGCGCCTCAATTTGGGATGATTCGTTGTCTATTCAGGTATTCCACAGATGCAGGCACATCAAGTTGATTGTGGAGATTTAACCCACTGCTCCTGAGGCTGCTGGGAGAGATTTCCCTTTCTCTTCTTTGTTCCCACAGCTCCTGGGGTTCAGCTTTGGATTTGGCCCCGCCTCTGCGTGTAGGTCGCCTGAGGGCGTCTGTTCTTCGCTCACACAGGACGGGGTTAAAGGGGCAGCTGACTCGGGGGCTCTGGCTCACTCAGGCCGGGGGGAGGGAGGGGTACGGGTGCGGGGCGAGCCTGCGGCGGCAGAGGTGGCATGACGTTGCAGCAGCCTGAGGCGCGCCGTGCGTTCTCCCGGGGAAGTTGTCCCTGGATCACGGGACCCTGGCAGTGGCGGGCTGCACAGGCTCCCAGGAGGGGCGGTGTGGAGAGTGACCTGTGCTCGCACACAGGCTTCTTGGTGGCGGCAGCAGCAGCCTTAGCATCTCATGCCCGTCTCTGGGGTCCACGCTGATAGCCGCGGCTCACGCCCATCTCTGGAGCTCGTTTAAGCGGTGCTCTGAATCCCCTCTCCTCATGCACCCCAAAACAATGGTCTCTTGCCTCTTTGGCAGCTCCAGACTTTTTCCCGGACTCCTTCCCGGCTAACCGTGGTGCACTAACCCCTTCAGGCTGTGTTCACGCCGCCAACCCCAGTCCTCTCCCTGGGATCCGACCAAAGCCCGAGCCTCAGCTCCCAGCCCCGCCCGCCCCAGCGGGTGAGCAGACAAGCCTCTCGGGCTGGTGAGTGTTGCTCGGCGCCGAGCCTCTGTGCGGGAGTCTCTCCGCTTTGCCCTCCGCACCCCTGTGGCTGCACTCTCCTCCGTGGCTCTGAAGCTCCCCCCTCTGACACTCGCAGTCTCCGCCCGCGAAGGGGCTTCCTAGTGTGTGGAAACCTTTCCTCCTTCACAGCTCCCTCCCACTGGTGCAGGTCCCGTCCCTATTCTTTTGTCTCTGTTTTTCCTTTTTTCTTTTGCCCTACCCAGGTACGTGGGGAGTTTCTTGCCTTTTGGGGGGTCTGAAGTCTTCTGCCAGCGTTCAGTAGGTGTCCTGTAGAAGCTGTTCCACATGTAGATGTATTTCTGATGTATTTGTGGGGAGGAAAGTGATCTCCACGTCTTAGTCTTCTGTCATCTTGAAGGTCTCCCCCCGGTCCCTTTTAATAACTAATTCTTCACTCTCAGACAGCACTGCAACCCTGTATATTTGCCTATTTATTCAGTGGCATGAGCAGCCAAAACGGGCAGGTGCTGCTCTCAACTTTCAATTCAATGATACTATTGTTATGCCCTCTGGTGAAATATTCTTATTCGGGTGGGAAAACCTCAATTTCAATTCCGTAGAAACATATTTGGGTCTCTAGGTGTCTCTAGGAAGTCTTTCTTATTTTGGTTACTTAAACTTTCAGACAAATTAAGCCAGAATTATTGTGGGAATGGCAGCAAACTATTGTTACCAAAACATTGATGTAAGGGTACGAGATACCAATCTTATTTGCACTCTTCATTCTCAGATCCATGTATTCTGACTTTAGGACAAATATATATATAGAAAGAGAGAGAGACAGAGACAGAGAGACAGAGAAAGACAGAGATGTAATTAAGGTTATTAATCAGCTAGCTGACCTTAAAATATGGAGATTTTCCTGGATTATTCAGGCCCAATGTAATTACATGAGCCCTTACAGCAGAAGAGGAAGACAGAAGAGTCAAAAGAAGAGATGTGACAGAGACATGCACAGAGAGATCTGAAGCATGAGAAGGACTCGAAGGGCCATTGTTGACTTCGAAGGAGGCCATAACCCAGGGAATGTGGGCAGCCTCTTGCATGATCCCAGCTGACAATCAGCAAGGAAATGGGGACCTCAATCCTACAGCAGGATGGAACTAAATTCTGCCAACAACCTGAACAGGCCTGGAAATGGATTCTCTCCTAAAGCCTCCAGAAAGGAACATGTCCCTGCCAACATCCACTCTCACCCTCAGTGGTCATTTTTTTTTTAATTTTTATTTTCTAGTGGAGTATAGTTGATTAACAATGATGCATTAGTTTCAGGTGTACAACAAAGTGATTCAGTTATACCCATACAAGTATCCATTCTTTTTCAAATTCTTTTCCCATTTAGGTTATTACAGAATATTGAGCCGAGTTCCCTGTGCTATACAGTAGGTCCTTGTTGGTTATCTATTTTAAATATAGTAGTGTGTACATGTCAATCCTGCCAACATTTTGATTTTAGCCTTGGAAGACTCTAACAGAGCACAAGCTGAACCATGCTGTTCCTGGACTTCTGACCCAAAGAAACCCTGAGATAACAAGCAGGTGTTGTTATAAGCCACTAGATTTACGGTAATTTGTTACGGCAGCAACAGAAAGCTAACACAATAAGGCATTTGGTAAGTCTCCAGAGTATTGGCACAGAGACAGCATCATCAGAGAAGGCAAGTGGAAATACAGAATAAATCATCTAGTCTACCAAGAATAAATTACTTCTCCTCTATGATTCTCTGTGTCCAGTGTAATCAGCTAAGTGGCTGGCCGGTGTCCTAGGCGTATGATAACATACAGCAGTTCAGAGTTGGTTGATGCCGGTAGCAAATTGGACACTCAACCATGACAGCTGCCATGTCAGCTATGGTATGAGAAAGTCTATTTCATTGTAGCCATGCATAATCTATGACCCTTGGTTACAGTCACAATGTACCTTGTATATGAGCCCATTAAGCAAGTAATGGGGTAACTAGAAAAAAATAGAATAACAATTCCTCTTGTCTACTCAATCACTGAGTTCCTCTTCTGCGATGGGACACCTCACATAAACATACACATGGGGCATAAATCTTCCCATAGTCCAAAAGATAGATCTACCTACCAGTTCCTTAAGTGTCCTAGTCACCAATCCTCTAGTGTTATTCCATATAATTCTCTGAAAATATTCTGGATGTAGAGTCATTTTGTCAAGCTATCTCTGCTCCAAGCAAATTGGAGCAGAGATAGCTTGGAATCTCTTGTCCAATCTTGGAAATGTCAATCTTGGAAATGTCCTTGTCCAAGTTTTGTACACTGGGAGGATTTCTCTTCCCCACTCTCCTTAGGGTTACCTCTAAGTCTGTAACTGAGCCAAAATCCACTTCTGGCGGGTGCATAGCCATCAGTAAATAGGCTCATTCTTTTTCTTCCTTATCAACTCATCTAAAGAAAGTTCCTCTGTGATCAGAGTTGAGGGGCAATGTGACTGTGCAGCATATTGGAAGTACAAACCGCCTGTTTATTCAATTTAATTTGGTCTTTTGGAACTGAAATACATCCTTTCAGCTTGATGTTAAAGGGCTGCTGAACCACCGAAGTGTATGGCTTAGGCTCAGATATCACCCAGTCCTTGTTGGGCAATGCAGGTCCTAGGAACACCTAGGGTGCCATGGCCAGGAATCTAATCTCTATTAGGAGCAAGGAGAAAACCAAGAGCTTCTTCTCAAAAAAACAGTTATGTGTCAAAGAGAGCATTACAATTCCCCTAGAAGTGCCAGCCATAGACTTCATTCATACAGATCTACCATGGATATTTGGATCCCCTGGGTCTTAAAAGACACAGCAGATCTGCTGACCCAGGTAAAGAGCCCTCTCTTGCTCTGGAGCCCATTCCAAGCTGGCAGGCAGCCTTTCAGGCTACTTGGTTAAAGGTTTGGGGTAGGTATATATGTCCCTTCTAAAATCTAGAGAAGACCACCAAGCATTGTGCTGGTTTTTTAGCAGTAAGGGAAGCAAATCTCACAAATATTGAAAAACAAACAGAACCGGATGTTTTGCTCATATCTGTGCTCTGTCCAGCAAAGATTTCCATTTCACAAATCTGAGGAAAAAAATTAAATTTTTTAAAGTACAGTATCTAAAACTTTGATCTAGTGTCAATCTCTGGAAGGGAGAAATAAGTAAAAACATATTTTAATGCAATAAAGTAGAGCTTAGTAATACTTATTCAGGGAGTTATTTTATTATCTAGGTTTATTAATCTTTAATCTCATGGACTATTGAAAAATAGAGATTAAAAGTTTTAATTTTTTTCATTTCAGTTTTAACTTAAAAATACATCAATCCAGTTACAAAAAATCATAAATGTGTTTGGAACATTTGTTTTAAGTGTATTTAGAACAACTAGGTATGTGAATCTATTTCTTTGACTGCAAATTTTGTATCTAAATACAGATCAAATATTTGCAATGAAAATTTGGTGTCCAAATGGGTGGGTTCTAAGTATAAAACACTAGATTTTAAAGACGTAGTATAAAAATGTAAAATATTTTTAATCAATTACATGTTGAAATAATATTTTAGATATATTGAGGTAAATATTTTTTTTAATTTTTTAGAAGAAAAATACAGAGATTAGTAAGGCACATACATGAAGATGACTCAAACTCATAAAGCACTTCATATATTTCCAGTACCTACCACAGTGTCTGGCTCTTTTTATAATCTCAATAAATGTTTCTTTGAATGACTGATGGGATCCCCATTAATGTGGTAGAGCAGAAATCGTGTGAACATTGGAGCCTAAAAACATCTAGATCCAAATCTCATCTCTAATATTTATTAGCTCTGAGACTTGTGGGAAATTAGGATAAAAGTCCCCTCCAAAGATGCCCACCTTCTTGTCGCTGGGACCTGGAAATGTCACTTTATATAATAAAGTTCTGTAGATGCGATTATATTAAGGATCTTGAGATGAAGAGATTATCTTGGGTTATCCAGGTGGGCCCATTGTAATTACAAGGTCCTAATAAGAGGAAGGCAGAAAGGTCAGAGTCAAACACAGAGCTGTAATGATAGAAGCAGACATTTGAGGAATGTGGCCCTGCTGAAACCTTGATTGTAGGATTTCTGACCCCCAGAACTGTAAAAGAATACATTTGTGTTGTTTTAAACCATTAAATTATGGTAATTAGCACAAACGAAAACTAATTCAGGCACTCTGAGCCTTAGTTTCCTTCTGGGGAAAACTGAAAGATATTTATACTGGGAGGATTAAATGTAATTTTAAAGCACTGGGCACATAGTATGTACTCAATAAGTGGCAGCTGTTATGACACTCACTGTATTATCAGAGGTGCAGCTTAGCATTGATTAAAAGCCTGGGCTCAGGAGTCAGACGGACAGGTGTTCCTTTCCAGGCTCCACCACTGATCGATTCTAGGTTTCCTCACTTGTAAAACAAAGTTAAGGGTAGGCTCATACCATAACACTGTTGTGAGGATTAATTAAAACATGTCATATGAAATACTGAGCCCCATGCCTGACACAAGGTTAGCGCATCATAAATGACAGCTACAATTACTAGTGCTGCTCCTACGACTACTGTTTGTTTTCACAATTTCACCACTGATGCACCCAAAACTATCTCTGTAATTTAAAAAGATGTCCTGTAATTTCCTGCTACCATACAACTATATCTTGCCATAGTCACTCACTCTGAACTTCAAAGACCAAAGTTAGCCTGGGGCTCAAATGGTAGCTCCATCCTGAGCTCACCTAGATTTAACCTTAACCGTTAATTCCTCCCATTTCATTCCAAGAAGAAAAAAATCTCTTTATTAAAATAACCAAACCAGGCTTCAGTAAACATTAACAAATACTAAAGCCAATAATGCTTTTAGCTTTAGTAAACCAAACCCTTAAGATACAATTACATTTTTCTTTCTTGTCCTAAGCATGTCTTTACCAGCTTATTCTCAGCTGATCTTTATATATCAATACAAGCATTTCTGCCTGACCTTTATATAATTTAAAATATATATTCTATTGCTCTCATTTTGAAAGATCATGAAAAGTGCCTTTAAAAGCCCCTGTTTCAATACCCCTGTTATACTCATAGTAGTTATAAATTATAGTTATAAACTAAAGATAAAATATAATAAAAATATAAATCAAAATGTTCAACATGCATAGCCGTGACTTATTACTACTTTTAAAACACTAGTTTTAAAATGAGAAATTGAAACAAATAAAGGGAATTACTTATTTTCATGAAGTTTTTTTCTGATAATATGTTCATCACCATCATTGTTACCATGAAAAATAAGAAAAAGGAAAAGAACATTCCACTTACGCGGAAACAATTCACTTTCTATTTTATTTTTTTGGCCGCCCCATGCAGCTTGCAGATCTTAGTTCCCTGACCAGGGATTGAATCCACGCCCTCAGCAGTGCTGAGTCCTAACCACTGGACCACCAGGGAACTGTCATTCATTTTCTGTTTTAGATGGAAGGTTTATGTGTGTGTATTCACAATATTTATATTTGTACTCGTTCACATCACATGAGTTTATCAACATAGGAAATGTATTTTTTCAATGAACTGAATTTGAATTAGTGTATATATACTTTGTCAACCAAATGAGGACATTTCTGAGAGTAAAAGGGGGCACTTTTAGTAATTATATCAGGAAATATATGTAAACTGGGACTGTCCTTTAAAGGGTTGCTTGGCTCTCTGGGTTTCAGGCTATATTAGAACAGGAACCAGAAGCTTTTAGATACTCATCAGCGTTCTTCCCATCCCCACGATTACCTTCTTTCATGGTCTGTTTCTGGCATAATATCAAGCACATTTATTATTCAACATACTTTGCTTTAAAATCTATTACATGCTAAGTAATTTAGGGATTAATAAGAATTCATAATTTTTCATCTTGCAAAACTGAAACTGTACCCATCAAACAAGAACTCCTCATTTTCCCCTTCTCCCAGCCCCTGGCAACCATCATTCTATTTTCTGTTCCTATGAGCTTGACAAGTCTGATATTGAAAGAACACAATGCCTTTCTTTTCCGCTTATTTCCAAATGTCTAATGATTGCTCTGATAAGCAGAGCAGTATTCCATTTTCCCCTACACACTATTCTCTGATGTGAAGAAAGGGGCAGGAGAGAGATTGTGGAGCTGACGGAAGAGGGTGGAATCATTGGAAACAGTGCCGACTGTGTGCACTGTTCTAAATACACTTAATTTTATTGTCCTAACAACACTTTGAAGTAGATGCTATGTTTAGCCTCATTTTTCACAAGAAAATAGAGGCACAACGAGGTTAAGTAACTTGCTCAAGACCACAAGGCTAGTAAGTAGACTAGCTCCACTAGCTCTACTCTGAACCAGCACCGAGGGGTGGCCTCATCCACATCTTGTGGCCCAACAAGGATCTGTTTCCATCAGGTAGGTGGACACCGTGGAAGTGGCCTGGGATTAAACCAGTGCTCAGCAGCAGGCTGCCTATAAAGCATATGTTCATACATTTAGGAGAAGAAACCAATGAAGAGAGAAAGACTAAAGAACTAGAGGGGACAATAACTGATAGAGCAGGGTCTAGAGGTGAGGCTTCCATAGCCCAGATGAAAGGATTGCCTTTTACCAGGAAAAAGAACAAGAGGTAAGGATGCAAGTAACTTTTTGGACACACGTTGGAAACTGAGGTGGTTCACACCTAATGAAGCAGGAAGCAAAACCTGTGCTGAGAGGTGAAAAGTGGGGAGTGGCCTGGAGTGTTGACAATCTGGAGTTGCCACTTAGAGGAAGTTAAACAGGTTTAGCAGCTTCAGAGGCAGGACTGGCCATAGCCTGTGGCTACAGAGGTGAGGGCCCAGTGCAAAACGAAAAGAAGGGTTCCTTGTCCAAAGAAGGTTAAGAATTTCAAGATAACAAAAGTACAGCATTGAAACAAGCACAAGACCCTTCTGAGTATGCGGCCCTGTGAGACTGCAGAGGTCACACACGCTAATCAAAACTCACAGGAGAGATAAGTCTACAAATCTATGCTGGCCTCCGCCTGAATCTACACAGCCCAGATTTCTGATTCACTCCACTACATCCAACCAAAATCTCTTTCCATGAGGAAGAAGAGAGACCAGGGATGAGTAAATTCCCTCTGATCGCGGGCAGTTTTCCAATCTTCTGATTTTGTAGCTGAGTGAAACAATTACTCCCCTCCTTTTGTGATGGAGGGTGTTGATTTTTATTTGTGAGCAAGTCTTGCTTATTATCCCAGAGTCTTTTTTAGATTGCTCCTTAGTAATAACATCAGATAAATTATCAGCTTAAAAAGTGACAGTATTTCTTAAAACAGAGACCACATTTTTTAACCATATGAAACTATTTCATTTCAAGAGATTAGAGAATGTCATCACAGGGCAACATGAAAAAAAACGAATATGTTTCTGCGAAGGAACTCTGAAACCATTCAATTTCCTATATCCATATAGAGGTTAAATGAGTTCTGAGTCATGTCGTATAAACATTACATAGCAGGTTTCAAATTATATTTAATTTCAGAAAATTGACATTTTATCAGTGTATTTCCTTCCCACATAAATCTCACTTTCTTACCAAAAAAAAAAAATTAGTGTTTTTCCATATAGAAATTTTTCTCAGTCATTAGCTGGAAATATTTATGTTAGAGCTAATGAGATAATCAAATCCTTGTCTAAATACTTGAGCAACCTGACTGCGTATATAACTCTTCATTATTTTTTGTTGCCGTGAACTCTCAAAATACTGAGCGTACCTGCTGGCTAGGTTTTCAGAAACATCTGTATTATCAGACAAGCTGAAACTATTTTAACTATGTTTGTAGAGATGTTGTGGCAGCCAGAATGCACATGAAGAAACCTTTTTCAAAACAAATAAAATTGCAGAGATAAAAAGAAGCAGCTGGTATCTTCCAGACCTCCCTCCTGTCTTAAGAAAATTTGCTAGTATAAAAATATAATTTTCAAAAATCTTTAGGAACGTAAACCACAACAGTTTGGTTGTACATGTACCTCAATTCTCTTTTTTTTTTTCCTACCAGTGTAGAAAATTCCATGGAGTTAGACTTAAGGCAAACTTTGAGTCTGATAATTATTGTCTCTACCTTGAGCAGTCTGTCAAAATCTCTGAAACATCTTCATCTGTGCAATGGAAGTTCCCATTTCCGAGATGATTACAGAGCGTGCTTAGAAAGTGCAAAGCATATGGAAAGAGGAGTTATGCACATCACCCTGTGTTCTAACCCTAACTTCATTATAACAGAGGGAGTGAACTTGGACAGATGACCTCCCAGAGCCACAGTCCTTCAGCAATAGTAAGTATACAATAATAACAACAACAACACCCACAGGGCTTAGATGAGGATCAAATGAGTTTATAATTTAAAACATGTTGCTCGGGACTTCCCTGGTGGCGCAGTGGTTAAGAATCCGCCTGCCAATGCAGGAGACACAGGTTCGAGCCCTGGTCCGGGAAGATCCCACATGCCGCAGAGCAACTAAGCCCGTGCGCCACAACTACTGAGCCTGCGCTCTAGAGCCCGCGAGCCACAACTACTGAGCCCACGTGCCACAACTACTGAAGCCCGCGCGCCTAGAGCCTGTGCTCTGCAACAAGAGAAGCCACCACAACAAAGAGTAGCCCCCGCTTGCTGCAACTAAAGAAAGCCCGCACGCAGCAACAAAGACCCAACGCAGCCAAAAATAAATAAATTAAAAAAAAAAAAAAAAAGTGTTGTTCAACTGTAAGTAGATAGGTAGATAGACCAATAGATAGACTGATAGATAGATAGATGATAGATAGATAGATAGATAGAGAGATGGGAGATAGAGAGGAATAAGATGCTGCGGACCACAGTTTATACTCTCAGAAATTACCAGTGCAAGAGCAGAAACAATATGGATTCACAAATAACTGTAGCACATGGGAAGACTACAACTGCCAAAAAAGTAGTATATGGGAGCACCTCTCTTTGTTCCTGATTTATTCTCAGCCAGTTCAGGCATCCTGGTCTCACTAACTTGTGTTTTTGAAAAAGAAATATTAGCAATCAGCATTGTTAGGTACAGCAGGACCACCTACACAATTTGAGGGGCCCAGGGCAAAATAAAATGCAGGTCTCCGTGTTAAAATTATTAGGAATTCCAAATGCTCAGTTTAAAAGCTGAGCATTAAACCAAAGGCAGAGGCAGTTCTAAAGGCAAAACCCTGTGCAATAACTCGAATCACAAGCCCACAGAGCCAAGCCTGGGTACAAGCAAGATGCTGATTCTGGCTAATTTCAGCACAATCATTGAATTTCCAAAAAGGCTGCATACAAGGCTCAGAGCTGCACAGAAAGAACCATCATGAGAAACTACAGCCCTGTATTTATGTATTAAAGCTATCTCAGCCGCTGCCTTGACTACTTTGTGTTGCTGCCACCGTAGCCTGGGGAATTTAATTCTATTGCAACCACTATCGAGGCTAAGAGAAAATTCTCCATAGTCCCTGGGTTTCTATGGGTCAGTAGCTCCTGATTCAGTGTCTGGGGTAGAAACATCCGATTGACAGAGCCTAAGCCACGTGCCTGCATGTAACTGGCATTTTCCCCAGAGAGCAGCAAGTGGGCTATGCCACCCTGCAGGCCACATAAAGTAGGGAATTCCCCAAACATGAGATAGAGGGGATAAGTACTAGGCAGCCAATAAAGATGACAAAAGTCCATTAGAGATATAAAATAATTTCCTCCGGCAGATAAAGTTATGAAGTTTGGTGCACTGGTTTATTTCACACTGAAACTCACAAGTTTATCTTGTAACGGCGGCCCTGATATACCAGATGTGTATAATATATAAAATATATACATAGATGCTCTCTTCTTTACAGCTTCTTTCCATTAGAAACGACCTTAGAAGTCCCCAGTTTGTTCTCAATATTTTCTCAAAAATAAGATTGATCTTAAGCCAGTCCCTTCTTCTGACCAAAACCATCATTCAGGAGTTGCAGCGATAATGCATTGTTTTTTGCTGCCCATTCATACACTTCAGGATTAGGATCTTTCACCCCAATCACTTGATTCTGGTGGAGCTGCCCATCACCCTCCCATACCCCTATATTCATTTTGATGCCAAAGAGATCCAGGCCAAGCCAATTATAAAAACTCCTTTTCCTAGCCACAGGGGCCCAATACTTTAATGTGCACACCAATCAACTAGAGATCTTTTTAATATGAAGATTCTGATTCAGTAGATGTGGGATCGCCTGAGAGTTTGCATTTCTAACAAGTTCTCAGACGGTCCTCTGCTACTGACCTATGGGCAACAACACAAGCTAGGACCTTACTCTCTCCTGGGGGTCTAGGGTTATACACTCTAATCAAACCAGTGCCAGTTTGTTAACACAGAGAAAGCCAAGGGATGAGCGAGCAGAGGTGGGAAGAAAGGGAATGATCACTTTGTCTTCGCTTTGACCTACTTGTACCTGGTGCCAGTTCCTCCTCACAACAGTCACACAGGCCAATAAATCGACTTCCTGTTTACATAAGGCTGAGTTGGATTTCTTCACCTGCAATCAAAAGTATACATAAAGGGACTTCCCTGGTGGCTCAGTGGTTAAGAATCCGCCTGCCAATGCAGGGGACACGGGTTCGGTCCCTGGTATGGGAAGATCCCACATGCCGCAGAGCAACTAAGCCCGTGCACCACAACTACTGAGCCTGCACTCTAGAGCCTGCGAGCCACAACTACTGAGCCCGCGAGCCACAACTACTGAAGCCCGCGTGCCTAGAGCCTGTGCTCCACAACAAGAGAAGCCACCGCAATGAGAAGCCCGTGCACCGCAACCAAGAGTAGCCCCTGCTCGCCGCAACTAGAGAAAAGCCTGCACGCAGCAACAAAGACCCAATGCAGCCAAAAATAAATAAATAAATTTATTTTTTGAAAAAGTATACATAGAAAATAAACTTTCTTTAGATATAATCTAACAGTGTCCAAGTTGCCCTGTACAAAGCTATTCCTCACTTGCTGCATTCGCAACCTACTTACTTTAAGGAATTTTGAATTCTGACTCCAGATTATAAGAAATAAGTAGGAACAAATAGATAATTGCCAAACTAGTTGTTGAATGTTTAAAATTCACTTAGTTTTCTATTAGAGTAGTCATTATCTAAGTAAAGGCAATACAAAATCTTTTAAGGCTTTTCTTTGATCAATTAAGTAAAAAAACTTGTATTCTTCAGAGATGTTTATTCCCACTTTACCAGCTTTCTGTAAGCGTTTCTCCACTGATTTTCTAGAGATGAATATACCTCTGGAAGCAGGAAAAGGGGTGCAATACAGGTCCAGTCTGTTGTGGGGTACAGTCATTTGCAGAGCTAAACTAGTAAATGACATGCTGTTGGGTCCTACAACTCCACCAAGCTCATGCATGTCTATCACCTACACCTGTCCACAAAAGTGTACACTAATTGTTTTTAATTCACGTTAAAGATCAGTTGAGATCATTTTGCATTTTTAAAATTAGGTTTTTTGTTAACTGCATTGTGGGTTAAATCAGTCTTCCTCTGTTTACATGGCATAAATTATTAATCACCCTTGAAGAATAGATGGGTGGCAATTCTGAAAACAAGGTTAAATAAATACTTGGAGACGTCTTCCCAGTGAAAAATGACTCATTGTTCTGAGAGGTGATAATGTCACAGTTCTCAGAGACAAAATAGATTTTCCCATTATAAGTACAAACAGTAGAGTAATTAGCAAATTCACAAAGCACGGTTGTTATCCTTTTATTAGAGCAACGTAGTCTTAGTTCAAGCAACAGTTGTTTTTTTTTTTAATAGATTTATTTGTTTTATTTATTTATTTTTGGCTGTGTTGGGTCTTCGTTGCTGTGTGTGGGCTTTCTCTAGTTGCGGCGAGCGGGGGCTACTCTTCATTGCGGTGGGCGGACTTCTCACTGCAGTGGCTTCTCTTGCTGCAGAGCACGGGCTCTAGGCGCTCGGGCTTCAGCAGTTGTGGCTCGCGGGCTCTAGAGCACAGGCTCAGCAGTTGTGGCGCACAGGCTTAGCTGCTCCGTGGCATGTGGGATCTTCCCAGACCAGGGCTCGAACCCGTGTCCCCTGCATTGGCAGGAGGATTCTTAACCATTGCGCCACCAGGGAAGTCCAAGCAACAGTTTATTAAAATCTACATTTTGTGAAAGGCCAAGATAAATCAATTCAGCAAAACAGCTTTAGTGGGTCGGCTCTAACTCACAGTCTGTATATGCTTCTTCGTCCTGGAGACCTTGCCTGTTCCCTTGGACCGAGGTGAGGTTTTTTACGTGGACTCTCAAAGCACCCACTTACCCCATCACCCACAGAACCGTCCCACACTTGTTCACTTTTCTGAATCTCTCCCTGCCTCTTCCCAAACCCCTCTACACAGTTAAGTGTTTAGCACAAAGTTAATGTTTTAAATATTTGCTTACAACGCAGACAAGAAAGTTGGAAGTTGCTACATTACAACCAATGTAATTCATTTAATGTGAGGAGCACCTTACGCTTGTAGGTTGCTAATAGTAATGATGCAGTCTGCCTTGCGAAAATTTTATCCTTCATTGAGTTTATTCTTTTTTTTAATGTAAAAACATGAATAGATTTTGTTTTTCCTATATAAAATAAAGCTACCCAATGCTGCTGAATTTGGCTAAAAAAATTCATGAGTGTTGTGCTTGCATTCAAAAAACTTCAACTCCAAAGTCATAACCAAGGATTTAACAGTATCAATGACGTTAAAAAACAGGTTGAGTATCTTTTAAACACTGTCCCAAGGTATAGGAAGGAACTTGTGTTACAATTCTTTTCTGCCACTAAACTATATCAACAACTACCACTAGGGGGAGCTTCATCTCTTCTTATTTCCAGTGAACAGGCTGCTGCATTGAAGGTACATATGGCAATATCCACTTTTCATTGTATGTATAGTTAATTTACTCTCAAATTCTGTATTAGGCGCTATATATCTGATATCTATAAGCCAACAATTTCATTTATGTTTATTGAAGACGATCCAATTTACTCTCAAATGATCACTTTCCTAGATGGAAGTTAATTCTACATGTAATTATTTTTCCATTTTCATGGCTCCATTGACGTATGTTCATAACAAAAGGTAATAAACTTTTCCATTCCAAAAACAGATAAAAATTATGTATCTTCCTAAATAAATTAAAGGAAACAAATGTTATAAACTGTCGTTAACTTAACGATGAGCTTTCCAAACTTTGACAGTGCACAGCACACTCAGCGTTGCAGTAACTTCATCATGTCCCAGACAAAACAAAAAGCCCAAAGCTGGTTTACTAAGTAGTTAGGTTTAACAACTTAAGAATTATTTAGGGGGCTTCCCTGGTGGCGCAGTGGTTGAGAATCTGCCTGCTAATGCAGGGGACACGGTTCGAGCCCTGGTCTGGGAAGATCCCACATGCCGCGGAGCAACTAGGCCCGTGAGCCACAACCACTGAGCCTGCGCGTCTGGAGCCTGTGCTCCGCAACAAGAGAGGCTGTGATAGTGAGAGGCCCGTGCACCGCGATGAAGAGTGGCCCCCGCTTGCCGCAACTAGAGAAAGCCCTCGCACAGAAACGAAGACCCAACACAGCAATCAATCGATAAATAAATCTTTAAAAAAAAAAAAAGAATTATTTAGGTTCCAACAACTCATTAGCTGTTCGAAAAAAATACACATATAAACAGAAAGAAAAAAAATAATATTTTATTTCATGATTTCACAATTATTCTACTAGTCATCTATTGCTGCCTAACAAATTACCCTCAAATTTTAGTGGCTTAAACAGCACTTATTTATTATCTCATCATTTCTGTGGGCCAGGAATCCCGGAGGGGCTTAGCCAGGTGACTGTGGTCCAGAACCCCTCCTGAGGTTACCGTCAGGATGTCAGCTGGGGCTGCAGCCACCTGGAGGCTTGACAGGGGCTGGAGGATCCACTTCCAAGATGGCTCACTCACATGGCGATTGGCAGGAGGCCTGAGTTCCCTGCTGGCTGCTGGAAAACAGGCTCAGTGCCTCACCACGTGGGCACCTAAGAGAGCTGCTGGAGTGTCTTCACAACACGGCAGCTGACATCCCCAAAAGTGAGTGACCTCAGAGAACAAGCAAGGAGGAGGGTGCAATGCCTTTTATGACATGGACATGGAAATCACTTACCATCACTTCTGCCATAGTCTATATTTTAGAAGCTAGTTACTAAGTCCAGCCCATACTCAAGAGGAGAGGAATTAGTCTCCATGTCTTAAAAGAAAGGTTATCAAATAATTTTGGACACATTTTTAAACCACTACATTTACCAGTGACGTACATGCATCTGTTAGGCACTGTAATGGTTAACTTTATGTGTCAACTGGGCTAAGAGATGCCCAGAGAGCTGGTAAAATATTATTTCTGGGTGTGTCAGGAGGAGATAAGCATTTGAATCAGTAGACTGAGTAAAGAAGTTACCTTCTTCAATTTGGGTATCATCCAATCCATTGAGAGACTGAATAAAACAAAAAGGTGGAGGAAGGGCAAATTTTGCTCTCTGCCTAGGCTAGAACATCTATCTTCTCCTGCCCTCAAACATTAGTGCTCCTAGTTCTTGGACCTTCGGACTCAAACTGAAACTTACACCATTGACTCCCTGGTTCCCAGGCCTTCAGGGCTGAACTAGAACTACACCACTGGCTTTCCTGGGCCTCCCTCTTAAAGACAGGCAAACCATGGGACTTCTCAGCCTTCACAGTCACGTGAGCCAACCCCTCACAATAAACCTATTTCTATATATCAAAAGACATATACAGACGTATGTCCTATTAGCTCTGTTTCTTCGGAGAACCCTCATACACGCACTGTACACTCGAACTTCAGAATCAGATTAGAAAGCATCAGCCTCATTTCCTGTTCCACTCGGTTATCACGTGCTATCTTCTTTTTACCACAGCAACTACTGAACACTCATCCTCATAAAGATACGTCTTCTATAAAAGCAGTGTAGCATAATCTAAAGCTGAAAGTAAGCAACCTTGAGCTAGTAAGTCACATGGTGGCCAACAGATGTTGCTGTGTTTCCATCAGACTTTTAAAATATCTCACCTATGAGTTCAGGGCAGCCCCCTGGACAGCCTTGGTGCACCATTTGGGAACCACAGACTTAATGACCTTTTTCTCAGAGATGAAAATTAAGGTTAAACATATGTTTGTAAAAGCTTTCTAGATATGTCAACAGTTTCTCTATTGTTCGTACTCCAGAGAAATTATGAAAGAAAAATAAGGAGGCTATTTCCATTCAGGGTATTGAAATAGAAGCTTTCTGTAAATGCCTCGTGGAATGTAAAAATATTCTAAGGACAGAATATTTCTTCTCCGTCCATTTTAGCCAAACATCAGCTGCATATGAAGAAAAAGAAATCCAAGAATGAAAAGACAAACTTAAAAAAAGTTCAGTTTGAAAAAAAATCAGTATCTAAGAAATAATTCCTTCAGTTTTATTTAAAAAAAAAGAAAAACTTTATTCTCCTTTCCTAATATGTAATGGCATTTCAGTATTGACCTGACATCTATGCCAAAAGATGACACAGTACATCCATTTCCTCACTCATAGGAAGTTAGTCTTCAATTTAAAAAAAAAAAAAAAAAAAAAATGCTCAAGTAATAAAAGGTCTTCCTGTGAATTGCAGCAGATAGAAAAACAAAACCAAATAAAAATTTGTTTTTGCTTCTTCCTGAAACCCCTCTAAACTAACAAAAATTATTTTTTTAAGGGCATAATCCCACAAAAACAGAGGGAGCAGGGGAGGTAATGATAGCAGACGATTCTTGGCCACAAGATACCGGAAGATGGAAAGCTAATAACCTAGTGGTAAATGACTTAAGTTTCAGCTTTGTCTGCTCCGCTAAGTACCTGAAGAACCTGAAGAAAAGCGCCAACTAGAAGACGCTGAATCATGCCACAGGAACCCAGCACACTTCCCACAATAGAGAAATCAGGGGTTTCTGAAGGCGTTGGGTCTGCAAGTAGGGCTGAATACAGGAGAATTTGTTAAAAGTCTGAATAAAAAACTAACAGCCATTTTAGTTCCCTCCCTCTGTCCAGGCAGGCACGTGACCACATATCACAGAAGACAGTAGTTCCCTACTGATAACAGAGATGTTCAATGTGCCTACTTTCTGAAATGAGATCTCTAGTCCTCTTCCCACACTGGGCCCTGAGAAAGCTGACTTATGCTATGTCATGCAAGATAGTGGAGAAGTCCTCTGTGGAAACTGTCTGGCCCTATAAGTAGGGACAGCCAGGAGTCCCCAGACCAGACAACCAGCTCCTGCCTGATGGCTCCACGATGAAACCTGACACTTGATGAGCTGTGCATGAACGTAGAGCTTCCAACCAACATTTTAGTGTCCCCACTCCTTAATTTATTTTGAAATAACTTACATTAAAATTTCCAAATTAGATCAAAGACCTCCTGCATTTTTTTTTTTTTAAAAGGGGGTGGAGGGCTACTTTTATTAATTTATTTATTTTGGCTGTGTTGGGTCTTGGTTTCCGTGCGAGGGCTTCCTCTAGTTGCGGCAAGTGGGGGCCACTCTTCATCGCGGTGCGCGGGCCTCTCACTGTCGCGGCCTCTCTTGTTGCGGAGCACAGGCTCCAGACGCGCAGGCTCAGTAATTGTGGCTCATGGGCCTAGTTGCTCTGCGGCATGTGGGATCTTCCCAGACCAGGGCTCGAACCCGTGTCCCCTGCATTGGCAGGCAGATTCTCAACCACTGCACCACCAGGGAAGCCCCCTCCTGCATTTTTTAATGCAGATTTCCCAGACGTTGACATTTTACTGAATATTCATGATTGTCAACTCTCTCTCTTTCTCTCTTCACACACCCCCCTACCCTGCCACATGTGTTTGTGTGTGTGTGTATGTGTCTGTGTGTGTTTGTGTCTGTGTGTGTATGTGTGTGTGTGTCTATGTGTGTATGTCTGTGTGTCTATGTGTGTGTGCATGTCTGTATGTTTGTGTGTGTGTCTATGTATGTGTTTGTGTGTGTGTCTGTGTATGTGTATGTGTGTATGTGTTTGTGTATATGTGTGTCTGTGTGTGTTTGTGTATGTCTTTGTGTGTGTGTGTCTGTGTGTGTGTCTATGTGTGTGTAGGGAAGCGTAACATACCCATTATCGTTAGTCATATTCTGAACCTTTTAAAAGGAAGCTTCACACATGATGTCCCATCACCCTTAAATAATCTAGTGTATATTTCCCCAAAACAAGGACACTCACACACTCAAATTTTGCCAACTGTCTCAAACTGCTTCTTTTCCCTTTCTCACCCAGGGGTGTCGCAAGGAATATGTGTTGGATTTAGTTCTTATGTCTCTTCAGATCCTTTCAACCTAAAACATTATTTCTCAGTCTTTGCTGTGCTTACCAGTTTTTAAAGAGTACAGGCATCACATTCTATAGGCTTATGCTCAGTGTGTCTCAGGACCAGGTCATATATCTTTGACAGGAATACCATGGAAACCATGGTGTGCTTTTCTCAGTGAATCTCATCAGGGTTTTCAAACTTAGCAAAGAAAAAACAAAAACGAAAGCAAGTACTAAGTCTGAGAAATTTCTAAACAGTGCAAGAAAGACAATGAAGCCACAGTTTACTATTGTAAAGAACTGGGAAGAGTCAGTGACTTTACCCTACTTGCAACCAACAAATTAGCCTGCCAGTTTCATGGACACCAGCAAAAGACACCAGACTCCTTTGTCAGAGGCAAAGGATTTTATTACTCACATAACAGCAAGCAGCATGAGTTTCATGGTCACTGTGGCCACCTTGCCCTTCAAGTCTCATGGGGGTGACAAAGAGTGGCCTAGGTGGAGGCTGCACATGCAGTGGGTTTCAATCACAGCTGAGAAACTCTGAGTTTGGGGAACCCCAGTCTTTTATAATAGACTGAAAGCAAACATACATGACCTTTGCCCCAGAGAAAGACATTATCATACTGAACAGTAAACAAACCTGTCCTCCACCCTGGAGGGAAACACTAGTGCTGTCTTCCAAGGCTGTTCACTACACGTACATCCTTGAAATGAAATGATCATCTCAAACACTAGCTGCCAGTGCCTCTGTTCATAAGATGTGCAGAAATGCAAAAGACCCACGGAGAAAAATCCAGAGCCAACCGCTATGTGACTCACTTCTCAAAACGGTTACACAGTCATAATGAAGGGAACGTTGGGTATTGACTTAACCCAAAATCATGACTTAAATATATCGGGAATGGGGAGGAATGGAACTGTGTGTTGAGGAAGGCAGAATGACATAAAAGGGAGTAAATCCTAATATTCTGTAGTGGAAATAATTAGATAACATCTAAAACGGAAAACCAAGAAAGAGAAGGAAAAGTATGTTATTTTTTTATAAAGGAGAAATAACCAAAATGTGGAATATGATATTGTCTCCCAGGTATAGTCTTCATGGGATGGGGAAGTTGGAGCAAGTAACTGGTTTTTTTTTTTCATCATAATAAGCTAATTGACATTTTAAACTATGTACATGATTATTTTCATAAAAATTAAAACATAATTTAAAAAGAAAGAGAGAGATTCTGGGGCACAAGAGTTTTATTATAACTATTAGATTATGGCTTGAGGAAATTTAATCTGCCTTAAATATCTCTAAGGATGTAATAGGACATAATAGGTCATGAAGTTGGCCCCCTTATCTTAACCGGATATTCACTGAAGGTCTATAGGACAACCCCCCAGGCCTGGTAGGGATAACTGGATTTCCACTCTAGCACTCTTTGGGCTCAGTGATTGTGTGCCCTCTTCAAAGGACACAGGGAGAGAGAAAATGACCTCATTGCTGGTATGGTGTCTGTAATCATCTCTCTACCAGCTGCTCTGGGCTGTATTCACAACAAAGGAAACTTGACTTCTGCAGCCCCTCAGGCTGTTAACGCTCAGGAACCCATTCATCTGTGCTCAGCCATGTGGATGAGGGCAGGGGTGGACGAGAATAAAGAAGGAAGCTAAGATGCTGGAATTTTATAAAGAGTCAAGTGTTATGCTATCTCACTTAATTTTTTCTTCCACCTATAGGTCATTGTACTGAAAAAAAAAAAAAATCTAAAATTACAGAAGTGTATAAAGTAGAAAGTGGAAGCTCCCAGGCCCATGAATAGGAAGGAAGGAATCAAGAAAGAGGAAGACAGAGAATGCAGGGCTGACAGGACTCCACCAGATGATATAAATAGAGATCCCAAAATGACAGCTGTGCCCTGGCACAGATGACAACCAGTTCTAACTCCAGTTGGTCAAAAGCCCCACAAGAAATTTCTTCAGGTACAATGTAATGTCTGGAATACCTCAGATAATTAGCAAAGACGTGTTGAGTGGTTTCCAAACTGGGGCATGTGGACAGTGAGAGTGAACATCATTTATTACACTGGGATGATGGTCACAGTGGTATGAACAAAAGAATACTCAAGGAGAAAAAGGTAATCATGATCTACTACACGGCAAACCTGCGAATATTCCTTATAGTAATGTGAACACTGAATACTAACCCAAACAAAATGGCAACATAGTTGTGTGGAAAGGTGAGTTCATGGAAAAGGTACACAGGTGTGGTGGGAATTGGGAGAAGAAAAAGAACTAAATCCTTATCCCAAACAGTGAGAAACTGACAGATAACACATAAAAGCTGAAAAATCAAGAGGTTTCTCCAAATAAGCATGTTATTTAGAGACACAAAGGTAAATACAAAATTCAGAAGTTAAAATGAGTGAATATAGGTTCTTCCTCTTGGGAGAAAAAGATGGACAAGGAAGAAATAGAGGATTGCTGCTTTTCAAAATGATTTGACTCTTTACACTTCATACATTTATATCTTTGATATAAATAAAAAGTTAAAAGAAGAGAGAGAGAACAAGAAAAGAAAGATGGAAGAGAAGAACGAAGGGCAAGAGGGAGAGAGTAACATAACTACTTTTCACCTGGTAGAACTAAAAATATTAATAGAAACGTCAAGTCCAAACTACATTCAACTGGATTTTCCAAGGTATATTTATTTTGTTTTGGTGGGTTGCAGGCAAAGGGGTGGGCAAATGCTATACAAGCAATGATACTCAATATTCACAGGCATAAAAAAATTAGGGCAAACTGAGATGGTGCTGCAGCATGCCTTGGAAATATATATGCAGAAATGAGTTATTCAGCAGCATTTGTTTTCAAAGCCATGAACAGTGGGGTTTTTTGGGTTTTGTTTTGTTTTGTTTTGTTTTAATGTTCTGAGCTGAGTTTTCAGCTACCAGTAGACGTTATTGAGCAATCTGGAAAAGGAAATTGTGAAAATAAAGGAAAAAAAATCCATCTACCCACACCTTGTCTTTCTTTGCTATGTTCTTGCAGTTGCTAGTACTTCAGCCTAACAGATATTGCCTTTTACGAAGACACCCACTGCTTGATTGCAATTTGATTTTCAGAAATCTTAACCAACATGTTCTGATTAGCACTAAAGAAAATGTGGTGTAGATGATGCCTTCTCATCACTGACTCACCCTTTTCAAGAGTTTAGGAGAAGACTATTTTTTAATTTCCACCAATGGTATATTTTGTGCAAAGCCCTGTATGAAGGTTATTATCAGACGCTGCTTCCTGGTAGATGTACATCCTTGGGGTCCCAAAACCCTCTGTTACAGGTCCACATTTTCTCACCTTCTCTGAGAGCATTTACTTATAAAGCCATGAAAAATTGATAGGTACAAAGAACCTCGGTTAGCACCAATTCTTAATAAGGATGTCCATAGCACTATTTTTTATAGGACTACTTTATAAAACATTTACTAATGCAACTCAAATCCTTGAACTCAAAAATAGAAAAACAACCTAACTTAATGTCAACAATTACTGCAGACAGACAGTGGGCTGTTCAGAGAGCCAGCCCCTGTTCCTGCTAGCACAGTGGAACTAGCATGGTAGGACAGGAAAAGAAGACACATCCTGGACTGAATTCTTACTCCATGAGTACCTAGCTATGTAATTTTTGAGATATTCAACCACTCTGAATGTCAGTGTCTTTATCTGTAAAATAAAGAAGGTAAGGCCTTCTCTACATATGCCCTACCGCAGTAAAGGAGGACACTCAACATATACTAGAGCTCCCTTTCCTCTAATTTCTTGGGGCACGGGAAAGAGTGTGCTGCGTCCTGCCTCCTTTTCCTTTTACAGGATCAGGTTGCACACTCCCTCCCCTTGTTTGGGATACAAGAAGAAAGTGAAGAAATTAGCCTATGAAAGACCACTTTTCAATTCACATTTGATTTGAAAAATCAGATCAACCCCTGGGTTCTGCTCTTTCACTTTTGAGTCTGGACTTTGTTAATCATTGGCGGAGAATTTTTCTAGTGACATTAATGGTATTGTCAAATCAAAGGCTAGCTAGGGGCAACTGGATTGTTTTCCTGGGGAAGGGTCTCTTAACGGAGACTGCATGATAATAACTCATTGGTGTCCCTTTTCAGGAAAGCTGGCAGAAAAGGCAGTGAAGAAAAACCATAAACCATATAAGAGACACGGAATGGGGAGAATAAAATTTTTCTCATAAAGTAGCTGAAGATTATAATCAGGAATTCCTCATTTTTCTCCTTGGGTATTAGCTATAGTGTGATCTTGCACTTGTGTCGAATAGAATAAAGAAAAACCTAGGACCTGGAAAAATGTTAGAGCTCCTTAGAAGATATAACCCCAACTTACAGCCATGGAAACTGTTCACAGAAGTCAAGAGCCTTGTTCAACATAGTACAGTTTTTTTAAGTGGATTCCACTTCTATCCATGCACTTTCCTCTTTAGCTTATGTATGCAAGTGTATATGAAAACTGTATTTTTGTGTGCTGTAGATTTATGTCACTGTACTGTTCTGCTTTTTAGGAACTAGCTAATATGCTTTACAATTATTTTAAGGAACTCTCACAAAAGTCATACTTTCTATTTAGGTGAGACAGTTTAAGGGGTGAGTGTAATCGGAGAGGCTGGGTGCTTTGAGAATCCAAATAGAAAGTAAGAAAATTGTCTGACACCTTGTTGTTAACTCTAGAAACAAAAAATGAGACTGCTGCTTCCCTGCTTTGTATTGTTCTTAGGTTCTTCTCTGAATGCAGAAGTGTCAGAGAGGCTTCAAACCCAGAAAGCTGCTATGCAACCTACATGTGAAATTCTTTCTCCATACCTTGAATCCTGAGGATCTATAATCCCGCTATTTAAGAAACAAACATGCTGTGTCCAGAGAAAGGAAAATATAACAGCAGACACCCGAATCCGTCATCAATCTAGTTTTCCAGCTTGTCATGTCTCCTTGAATACTTGTGAGGAAACCTCACAAATGGAACTGATTTACCATAAAATGTGCCTGTTTTCCATTAAATCTTGCCAGTCGCTTCACTGTGGCACTGAAGTTACCAATGTTTCATCTGTTGACCCTGCAGGGCCACCTCTTGGTCTTGTTATTTGAGAAAATGAACCCTGCATAAGAGAGGCCTTGGAGGAAGATTCACATCAGTTATTCTGCACAGTGCTTAAGCTAGAGATGTTAGCAGTTCCTTGAAGAGAGCAGCTTTAGTCAGACCCTTGGGGGAAATAGTGGGAAGTGGAACTTAGCCTGTCACATGCTTGATAGAAACATGTCAGTTGAGGCAAGCATAGGGCAGGACATAGGAAGTCTGTTTTTAGAGGCTTAGTGGAATGGGTGAAGGAGTTAGAGCCCTGTATAAGTCCCAATTAAAATTCCAGAGCTGCTAAATATCCATTGCATGACCTTGATGAATTCACTTAACCTTCAAAATTCACTTAATTTATATATAGAATGGACATAATATGAGTAACTCAAGGAGTTACTACAGGAACTAAATAAAAAACATATATATATGTGTATATATATATATGTGTGTGTGTATATATATATGTATATATACATATATATATATATGATGCTCCTCCCTGATGTGATCAACAGTGTGTACACAATAAATGCCAGCAATTTAATATTATGATGCTGATGGTTATTCTAATCCAAGCACTGCCCTTTGCCAGCTGTATGCCCTTGGGTGAGGAATTCTGAGTTTCATTTTCTTCCATTGGAAAATAAGGAGAATAATATTTACTTTGCAGAATTATTCTGAGGACCAGAAATGGTATGAGGAAAATATCCAGCCACAGTATCTAGCCTAGCACAGGTAGATTCTTGATAATTTGTCGTTCTCATTGTTTTCACTACCACCTATTATTTATATAGCAATCTGCTTAAGCTGTTTAAACATGAAAGAAGTCATGTTTCATATAAAGTTAACTTTTCTTGATATCATAAATTCATACACCAGCTCTTCTGATAAATATTTACTTAAGAGACAGACAAAATTTCTGTTTCCTTTTTTTTTTTATAAATTTATTTTATTTTTGGCTGCATTGGGTCTTTGTTGCTGCATGCAGGCTTTTCTCTGGTTACGGCAAACAGGGGCTACTCTTCGTTGTGGTGTGCAGGTTTCTCATTGCAGTGGCTTCTCTTGTTGGGAGCACGGGCTCTAGGCGTGCGGGCTTCAGTAGTTGTGGCACACGGGCTCAGTAGTTGTGGCTCACGGGCTCTAGAGCACAGGCTCAGTAGTTGTGGTGCACGGGCTTAGCTGCTCTGCAGCATGTGGGATCTTCCCGGACCAGGGCTCGAACCCATGTCTCCTGCATTGGCAGGCGGATTCTTAACCACTGCACCACCAGGGAAGCCCCCAAAATTTCTCTGTTTCCTAAATCCCTGTTCAAGCTCCCTTAGGCATAACCACCAAAAAGCTGTGGTTGACAAACAAACCAGTGTCCTCTACTGTGAGTTGGACTTATCAGAGCCACTGTGAAAGGGACACACGAAAACTTCCCCAGCTTATGGAGACATGCACCATCAGCAATTTGGTCAAGGCAGGAAACACAACCAGGATTAAAGTGCCCAGGGAACATTTCTTTTTTTTTTTTTTTTTTTTTACGGAGAGATGTCAGAGGAGTTAGAGTAGCAAGTATTAAATTTATTTATTTATTTATTTATGGCTGTGTTGGGTTTTTGTTTCTGTGCGAGGGCTTTCTCTAGTTGCGGCAAGTGGGGGCCACTCTTCATCGCGGTGCGCGGGCCTCTCACTATCGCGGCCTCTCTTGCTGCGGAGCACAGGCTCCAGACGCGCAGGCTCAGTAATTGTGGCTCACGGGCCCAGTTGCTCCGCGGCATGTGGGATCTTCCCAGACCAGGGCTCGAACCCGTGTCCCCTGCATTGGCAGGCAGACTCTCAACCACTGCGCCACCAGGGAAGCCCAGCCCAGGGAACATTTTATGGTCTTTGGCCTTGACCTCCAGAGTGTCTTATTGTCAAATACTGGTTTATCAGTCAAAGAAGAATCAGCTTTATTGAAGTAGCATTCTTCAGGACATGTTAGCCATCTAGCCTCACACTCCTGGACACCAGAATCTTTTTTTTTTTTTTTTTTTTTCAGAATCTTGATTCAGTGGTCAGTTGGATCCACATGGTTACAATGCATCTTTTAAATCATGCTAAAATGCATTATTTTTAGTTGAGGGGAAAAAAAGAAGAGGATAGTTCAGAATACAGAGCTCAAAATATGGAAGAACAACACATCAGGTTGTTTTGAAGTTCTACGCTCTGCTTTTTTTTGGCTCTGCAGGGCCTGTCCCCCACCCCACCCCCCTTTCACCCTACCAATTCAACTCCCCTTGACATCTGTTGCTTAAGGATCCCTCCACCAGAGCTGAAGTTGCCCTTCTGGAGATCTCGCCAATGCTCTGGGATCCTAAAAGCCCTACTCTTGAACTTGGCCAGTTTTTTCTCAACCAACCATATGTTTCAAAATAAGATTTGTCAATTAGTTGATAAAGTTGAACCTCCCCCTTGGGGAAGTTAGGTCTCTTCACCAAGAAACTTAACTGTTCTATATGTCAGGTTAGTTGTCTCAGCCTGGGTTTTCCCCCCAAAAAGTAGAGCCTGTGTGATAGTGAAAGTAATTTGCAGGCAATAATCCTAAGGCACAAGAGTAAGGACTTGGCAGAGTGCAACTGGCAAGAGAAAGATCAACCACAGTGTATTATTAACTGGTTGTCACCGTGGGCAAAGGGACCTTGCTCCTACTGAGAAGTCGTGTGGAATGTGAGTCAGAGTTGTTCACCTGAGGGATGAAAGAGCAGATGACTGCCCTGTCTCCCATCCTCCACTGGTCAAAGGTTGAGATGTTTGTTTGTTTGTTTGTTTTAATTTATTTTATTTATTTATTTTTGGCTGCATTGGGTCTTCGTTGCTGCTCACAGGCTCCCTCTAGTTGCAGCGAGTGTGGGCCACTCTTTGCTGCCGTGCGCAGGCTTCTCATTGCAGTGGCTTCTCTTGTTGCGGAGCACGGGCTCTAGGCATGCGGGCTTCAGTAGTTGTGGCACGTGGGCTCAGTAGTTGTGGCTCACAGGCTCCAGAGCGCAGGCTCAGCTGTGGCGCACGGGCTTAGTTGCTCGGCAGCATGTGGGATCTTCCTGGACCAGGGCTCGAACCCGTGTCCGCTGCATTGGCAGGCAGATTCTTAACCACTGTGCCACCAGGGAAGCCCCAAGTTTGGGATGTTAGCACTGCCTCCCCTTTGGGTTTGTCCACGCAGCAGAATGGCTGGACAGCTTCCCACAGGCATCTCCCCAGGGCTGTGGCAGGGAAGCCAGACAGAAAGTAACAGTTTCACAGCACGCAGCTAAGACAAAGTGCAATCCAGTTTCACCTGCCACTGCTGGTACCCATAGCAACGGCTGGAGTAAAAAGATTTACTCTAAGATAATGTAAAACAGGGAACAGAGGTGACCTTGTTGCTCTTGTGACAGCAGGGGCATGGTTCACATTAATAATACTCCTCAATATTTTATTGAAGAGTATTTTATCTCACAAACTAAACAAAACCTCATTACTTCCATTCCAAAGCCTGAATCCTGTTTTGGTGGGACACATAGTTCTTTCAACAGTTAATGTATATTCCTAAAGCTTCCCATGGAGTCATCTCACAAACTGATTTTGAATTATATAATTTAAAAGTGAATTTTTAAAAACATTCATTGAACAGTTATGCTAGATCTTTCAAAGACAGGCACAATACAAAAAGAACAAAACATGGTATCTTCCCCTAAGGAGTTTGTAAATTACTCAGGCGAGACAGGACAAGACAGATAATTTAAAAGGTTGAATGATAACTAATAAGAACCTGCTGTATAAAAAAAAACCAAATAAAATAAAATTCAAATCAAAAAAAGGCTGAATGAAGTTAATGGAGAAGGAGCAATATTGAACACATGCTGAATTTGTGGCAAATAATCAGCAGATAGTAATCAGTGCTACAGAATCCTACCCATACATACAGAAACATGTTAGACTGATCTGACAAGGAAGGAAATAAACATGGATACAAACACACAGAAATGAAGGACAAAATAAAATTAATTTGTCTTTAATTTATCTCTGCTCCAAAGAAGAAAAGAGCTAAGTCCAGAGGCCAAAAATAAAAACTTCCCCTGGAACCTAGGGCTAAGATTTTAATACCCATGAGATAATAGAGGGTGTGGCTTCAGGGGGGTTAGAGGAGGTGGAGTTGAGCCCCCAAATAATAGTCAGAATGACAAAGAGCTTCTTAGCCTATGAAAAGTGGATCTAGAAAAATTATCCAACTAATTGAAGCAACAGGAAAAATCTTGCCATCTAAATACAAATTTAAACCACTTGTATAGTGCAAAATTTACAGACAAGAAATTAATATTATAACTTGTCCAGAGCAGTGAAATAGCTAGCGCTCATTTAGAAGAGCCCTATCAGATCAAAACTGATCTTTTACATTCATAACCTAGGAATCACAGAGGTCCTCAGCAAAATTTTTCACTGCAAACAGGTCACTGTAAAAAATTATAATATGCATGAGGAAATGAACCAGCATCATGAGAATTAGCAAATGCCGCAAGCAGAAAAATTGGTCGCTTTGAAAACTGTTAAGTGGTAAAGCAATTTGAAAGAGACTCTAAATTATGTTTGTATCACTCAACTTTTGCTATATGACAGAGCTCCCCAATATTTAATGGCTTAAAACAACCACTTCAGTTTTTTTGAGAGATATGACCTTTTTTACTCAATCTATTTAATGTGAAAAAAAACAAAACAGTTCACCATTTTTCCCACCCTCCACCTCTGGCAACCACCAATCTGTTCTCTGTATTTATGAGCTTAGTTTATGTATGTATGTATGTATTTATTTGATTCCACATATAAGAGAGATCATACGGTATTTGACTTTCTCGGTCTGACTTATTTCACTTAACATAATACACTCGAGGTTCATTCCTGTTGTCTCAAATGGCAAGATTATATTTTTTTATGGCTGAATAATATTCCATTGTTGTGTGTGTGTGTGTGTGTGTGTGTGTGTGTAAATATATATATTACATTTTACTTATCCATTCATCCATTAATGGACACTTAGGTTATTTACATATCTTGGCTATTATAAATAATTTTGTAATAAACATGACAGTGCATATATCTTTCTGAATTAGTGTTTTTATTTTTTCAGATAAATACCCAAAAGTGGAACTGCTGGATTATATGGTAGTTCTATTTTTTAATTTTTGAGGAATCTCCATACTGTTTTCCATAGTAGTTGCACCAAATTACATTCCTACCAACAGTGCACAAGGGTCCCCTTCTCTCCACACCCTTGCCAACACTTGTTTTTTCTAGTCTTTTTGACAATGCCACTCTAACAGGTGTGAGGTCATATTTCATTGTAATTCTGATTTGCATTTCTCTGATAATTAATGATGTACAGCATCTTTTCATGTACCTGTTGGCCATCTGTACATCTTCTTTGGAAAAATGTCTATTCAGATCTTCTGCCCATTTATTAATCAGATTGTTTGTTTATTTTTACTATTGAATTGTATGCATTCTTTATGTGTTCTATATATTAGTCCCTAATCAGAAAAAAATGATTTGCAAATATCTTCTCCCATTCAGTAGGATTTGTTGATGGTCTCTTTTGCTGTGCAGAGCTTTTTAGTTTGAGGTAGTCCCACTTGGTTTTTTGTTTTTGTTTGTTTGTTTGCTTGCTTTTGTTGCTTTTACTTATGATGTCAGATTCCAAAAAATTATCGCCAAGACCTATGTCAAGGAGCTTACCACCTATGTTTTTTTCCAGGACTTCTATGGTTCCAGGTCTTACATTCAAGTCTTTAATCTATTTTGGGTTAATTTTGGTGTATGGTGTAAGATAGTGGTCCAGTTTTATTCTTTTGCATGTGGCTGCCCAATTTTCCCAACACCATTTATTGAGGAGACTATCTTTTCCCCAATGCATATTCTTGGCTCCTTTGTTGTACTAATTGACCATATACGTGTGGGTTTATTTCTGGGCTCTATTCTGTTCCCTTGATCTATGTGTTTGTTTTTATGCCAATACCATACTGTCGTAATATAGTAATATAGCTTTGTAATATAGTTTGAAATCAGGGAGCATGATGCCCTGAGTTTTGTTCTTCTTTCTCAAGATTGTTTTGGCTATTCAGGGTCTTTTATGGTTGCATACAAATTTTAGGATTATTTATTCTATTTCTGGTGAAAATGTCATTGGAATTTTTTTTTTTGGCTGCACCATGCAGCTTGCAGGATCTTAGTTCTCTGACCAGGGATCGAACCCAGGCCCCCTGCAGTGGAAGCACTGAGTCTCAAAAAGTGGACTGCTAGGGAATTCCCTGTACCATTGGAATTTTGATAGGGATTACACTGAATCTGTAGATTGCTTTGGGTAGTATGGACATTTTTTTTTTTTAATATTTATTTATTTGGCTGTGCTGGGTCTTCACTGTGGCAGGCAGGATCTTTTAGTTGTAGCATGCGGGATCTAGTTCCCTGACCAGGGATCAAACCTGAGCCCCCTGCACTGGGAGTGTGGAATCTTAACCACTGGACCACCAGGGAAGTCCCTAGTATGGACATATTAACAATATTAATTCTTCCAGTCCATGAGCACAGAATAGCTTTCCATCTATTTGTGTCTTCTTCAATTCCTTTCATTAACATCTTGTAGTTTTCAATATACAGTGGCCTTTCACCTCCTTGGTTAAATTTATTCCTAGTTATTGTATTCTTTTTGATACAATTGTAAATGTTATTGTGTTCTTTATTTCTGATAGTTCATCATTAATGTATAGAAATGCAACAGATTTCTGTATATTGATTTTGTATCCTGCACTTTGACTGAATCCATTTATTAGTTCTAATAGTTTTTTTTTGGTGGAATCTTTAGGGTTTTCTAAATGTAATACCATGTTATCTGCAAATAGTTACAGTTTTACTTCTTCTTTTTCAATGTGGATGGCTTTTATTTCCTTTTCTTGCCTAATTGCTTTGGTAGGACTTCCAATACGATGTTGAATAAAAGTGGTGAGAGTGGGTAAACTTGTCTTGTTCCTAAACTTAGAGGAAAAGCTTTCCTCTTTTCACCATTGAGGATGATGTTAGCTATGGGTTTGTCATACATGGCCTTTACCATGTTAAGTTACATTCCTTCTATACATGCTCTGTTGAGAGTATTTTTTATATAAATGGATATTAAATTTTGTTAAATGTTTTTTCCGCATGTATTGAGATGATTATGTGCTTTTTATCCTTCATTTTATCAATGTGGTCTATCACATTGACTGATTTATGAATGTTGAACCATTTGTGAATATTGTATTCCTGGAATGTTCCCTGGTCAGGGAACTAAGATCCCACATGCCACGGGGCAACTAAGCCCACGTGCCACAACTGCTGAGCTCGTGCGCCTCAACTAGAGCCTGCATGCCACAAACTACAGAGCCCACACGCTCTGGAACCTGCGCACCACAACTACAGAGCCCACGCACCCTAGAGCCTGTGTGCCACAACTAGAGAAGAGAAAACCCACACGCCACAACTACAGAGAAGCCCGCGCACCACAACGAAGCACCTGCGCGCTGCAACGAAAGATCCCACATGCATCAACGCAGATCCTGCATGCTGCAACTAAGACCCAATGCAGCCAAAAATAAAATTAAATAAATAATAAACAAATTTTTTTTTTAAAAAGTATGCAAACATACACAGTCCTGTGGGACTGCAGGTATATGCCCCACTAGCCACCAGAGCCAGGAAATCTGGAGGTGTCCCCTGGAGGTGTAGCAGTTGCAAAAATCAGGGCTCCAGATGAGTGTATAAGCTCTCTTCTGGATGATACTAGCGAACTGGAAGAAGGCAGAGGACAGCGCCAAGATGGCATCCACAGTCTACATTCCTTGAGAGCAGTGTCATAGGCCATTAGTGTGTGCCAAACCTGAAGCCTGCCCCCTAGGCTGAAACTCCAGGACAAGAAAAAACGCCTTCTTTGCAGAAAGACTATGTGCCTCGGTCCATTGTCTGTGCAGTGCCCTGGGGGTAGTAGTCTGCCAAGAATCATTTCTCCAATGCCACAGCCTCAATTTTGTGGTCAACAATTGGAGTGGTTCTTCTAGGCTGGGCTGAGCTGGACTGATCTCAGGTGGGCTCATTCATGTGTCCATAATCATCTTATGAATTGACTGGATCTGGCTGCTTTGTTGTGGTGTTGTCTAAGATGGATGGGATTCCTGTCTCCCCTTTCCATATGGTCTCCCATCTACAGTATGCTAGTGAGAGTTTGTTCCCATGATAATTTAAGGGTTCCAAGAAGGTAAGCAGAATTGTGGAAAACCTCTTTCACCTTCTGCCACAGTCTATTGTCCAAAGCAAGTCACAAGGTCGGTCCAGATTCAAGGGTTGGAGATATAGGCTCCATGTCTTGATGGAAGGGGAAGAATCTGTGATCATTTTTGCAATGTGCCATAAGGTAAAAAAAATTTTAAATAAAAGAAGAAATAGAAACAAAAAGAGTTCAGTATGCAGAAACAACTGGCAAATTTGAAAAACAGAATCTTCCTCAAGTGTCAGAGTAGAAGACAAGGGATCCAAATACCTCATTCATCATTAGGTTCTTCCCTAAATTCACAGCCTCTATTTTCAGGATCATCCTCCAATTTCAGCCAAATCACTGCATCTCCCATGGATACTTTTGTTTTTGAGATTTTTTTGTCTAGAATTGATTTCCCTCCCTTTCTACCAAACTGATCAATATTTCCTTTCAAAATTCTATTTATTCCAAATATCTCTTCTTCCATGAAAAGTAATAACAATGGTAATAATATTTAATACTGGTAATAATATTTATGATTCCTTAGCATATGCCAGCCACTGTTCTAAGTATCCCTCTTATTCCTACAATATCTCCCCAAATACCATGAAAGAGGAAAACCCAGGTCTCTCTGACTCAAAATTAATGCTCTTAATCTTCGCATTAACTACTCTCTAAAGTATTATTTCTTAGTGTCCCTAAACAGGTGTGATTTCTCTCAGTTTTGGCTTTGTATTTATCTTTAAAGTAGATTGACAATAGCAAGTATTGGTGAAGAGGTAGAGTGATGGCAATACTCAGGCACTGCTGGTGGAGCTGTAAACTTGTACAACCACTTTGGAAGACAGTTCGCTATTCTCTCTAAGGTAAAGGTACACAAGCCCTATGACTAGAAATTCAAATACTAGGATGTACCAAATGAATTGATGCCACATACACCAAGAAACAGATCCAAGAATGTCCACAGCATTAAAGCAACAAAGACCCAATGCAACTAAAAGTAAATAATAATTTTTTTTTTTTTTTTAATGTTTTAATGTAATGAAATACACTGGTACCCAGACAGTTAATTTCTTGGAGGGTTTGTCATTCTTTTTTTTTTAGAAATTCACGTTCTTTTATTTATTTATTTATTTATTTATTTTTATTTTTTTGGCTGTGTTGAGTCTTCGTTTCTGTGCGAGGGCTTTCTCTAGTTGCGGCAAGTGGGGACCACTCTTCATCGCGGTGCGCGGGCCTCTCACCATCGCGGCCTCTCTTGTTGCGGAGCACAGGCTCCAGACGCGCAGGCTCAGTAATTGTGGCTCACGGGCCCAGTTGCTCCGTGGCATGTGGGATCTTCCCAGACCAGGGCTCGAACCCGTGTCCCCTGCATTGGCAGGCAGATTCTCAACCACTGAGCCACCAGGGAAGCCCGTAAATAATAATTTTTAAAAAAACCATAAGGAGGATGTTACCATAATAATTAGTAAAGTAGTTTCCTTCATGTGGGAGAGAAGAAGTAATAATTAAGAGGAAGCATTTGGGGACCTTCTAGGTTCCAGAAATGTCTTATTTCATAGCCTTACTGGTGGTTTCATGAGCATTCACTAAACGATAATCCATTATACTGTACAGTTTTATCTTCTGCACATCCCTAAATGCATGTTATAATTCACAATAAAAACATTTAAAGAAAAAATAACAAAGGGATTTCATTAACTCCTATGACATGAAGGTCATAGGTAAGTAGTTTACCACTTACCTATGGCAGGTGTGTGTAAAGGAGAGAGGAAATGAAGAAGGGGAGGATAAGTAGAGATTCAGACCACAGGATCATTCTAAGAAGCTTTGGCCAGGCCAACAGGGAGTCCTCAAGCCAAAGTCGCCCTATAGAGGAATCCTGCTTCTTGCAGGAATTGACCTGCCTTAGGGTCCCTGGCATGCTGTCATGGGTGGAGGGCAGCTTGTGGAAAGTGTGGCCTTTGGAGAAATACAATGATGGATTCAGAGGCCAGCAGCAGGGGCTATCCACAAATTACATACTCCACAGCAGGAGATCTGAGCAGCACATTTCCAAGGCTGTTGCATCTACTAAAGGGATGTAAATTGTGAAAACTCCAAACTAGCAATGCAAATAAATGACATAAAACAATTTGAATTGCAAAATTACTAACTTAATGTTATAATAATAAATGTTATATTAATAAATTTTTATGATCATTCTACTCAGGAAATTTTTGAATATTCATGAAATGGTATGGAACACTATTTTTCTACTTTGAAGACTAGGGAAATAAGACTTCATACCCACTCAAATCTACCTGAGAGTAACAACTAATAAACCAGGCGATTTCAATTCTTAAAGCCCCAAGAAGCCTGTTGAGCACTTCTATTAAAAGCATTTGGGGGACCTCCCTGGTGGTGCAGTGGTTAAGAATCTGCCTGCCAATGCAGGGGACACAGGTTTGAGCCCTGGTCCAGGAAGATCCCACATGCCACAGAGCAACCAAGCCTGTGCACCACAACTACTGAGCCTGCACTCTAGAGCCCGCGAGCCACAACTCCTGAAGCCCGCATGCTTAGAGCCCGTGCTCCGCAACAAGAGAAGCCACCGCAGTGAGAAGCCCACGTACCACAACAAAGAGTAGCCCCCGCTCTCCACAACTAGAGAAAGCCCACGTGCAGCAACAAAGACCCAATGCAGCCATAAATAAATAAATAAATAAATAAAAAGAAGCAATGGGATAATAATAATAAAAAAAAAAAAGCATTTGGCTTTGTCTTTCAGCACTCATAACCAAGGTGACAGAGAAAATTCTAGCAAGCGGGAATGTGTAATTCTTTATAGGTGTCCTGGCCTAGAGTCCGAACAGTCTAGAGAAATGTGACTTTTAATTAAATGCATTTCACTTGAATTTGCCAGACTGTAACAGAAAGTAAACAAGCTATCAAGCCAATCCCATGTGATTTAATGTTGATAATAGAGTGTGAAGAAAATACCAGTTCTACCAATGCTTCCAGGGGTCCCCAGCCCCTTTGCTAGAAGCAGAGGGGGAAAAGAGCAGGCACTCATGTTTACCATTTAGAAGGTTTCTCTGAAATATTATATCCTCTCCTTGTGTTTTTCATACCATGATTCTGCTATTTGGAATACACATTTAAGAGCAGATTAGGAACTGTCAACACATAAAGGAAATCAGTAATGGAGGAAATTGAGAAAACTGGGTGTGTGTTTGTTGGTGGCCTGGTACCTTACAATTTATATTCACAGAAACTCACTAATCCTTGGGTTATCCCATGGTTTAATGGAGACAATGTTCTTACCTCGACATTGAACCCCCCCAAGGTCTGATGAAATAAAAAGAAGAAAATTATTTGGAAATCAGTTTGGAGGTACTTTATCATATTTCTACATAAATATGCTGCTGCTTACTTACTGTGATGGCTCTACATTTCTTAAGGTTGTTTTCAGAGACAATGGAGATGCCATCATTTTTAAATGTAGTTACATGTGCTATAAATAAAATGGCAGTATTCCCCTTTTCAAGTAAATGAAGTGAAAAACTGAACCACTGAATTTGTAACCAAGTGAAACAAATCAGGATTCTTGTCCCATTAGGGAGAGAATGAGTTCATCTGCAGGTATTTTATTACACGGGAACATCTTTTTCATAACTGTGCGTATGGGAAGAAGGATGTTCACAGATGTTGGAAATCCAAAAGGGCAGCTGGGGATTGGGTGAAGCGCCTCACCCCGCACTATGGAACATGAAGGAAACTGGTCCTTCCTTCCCTACCATCATCTTCATGTCTGCCCTGGCAGCCACGGCACGAGTGACTCAGTCAGGTTCAGGCCATCTACAGCTTTTGTGCAAGACTTTGAATTTTGAATAAGTATCACAAAGAAAACAGGACAGTTAGAACCCACTCACAGTTACAGAAATAGTGACAGTCTCTGTAGCAAAGCCACAGCTTCTTAGCCAGACTTCTGTTGTGCTACCTTCCTTTCTGACTCTCTAAAGTTGCCCTGCTTCTTGGCCTTTTGTCAAACGTTTCCCTGTCTCTCAATGATTCCTGGAACTTTCAACATACTTCTAACAAGATTTCTTTTTGCTTATGATGACTACAATAGCTGTTTTGCAATAAAAGGCAACCGAACCAATGACACCAACCAGAAATTCTAATCTCAGTGGCGATCAGGGAACTAAGCAGGAGCATGAGGTAAGAATTTAGTCACAGAGAGTTAAGGGAAAACAATCAGTGAGCAGACACGTTGCTTGGGGCTCTCCTGGGGCAGCTGATTACGAACGCTTCAACAGCTAATCCCCTTGCCATCAGCTGGTGAGGATGGGGGCCCCTGTGGAACCCCTGCTCTGGTAAAGTGCATCTCAGAAAATGGCTACTTTGCAATCTGCCAGGACCAAGCCAGCATGTGCCAGTCCCCATGAGAACAGACCAGAGAAAGCAGGCACTGAGGGGATGGGAACACAGGGAATGCACGTGGATCTAATCATTGGTTAAAACTCCAGAGCTGGCAAAACTTGGTAAGGTCAAGAATATCCATGGAAGAGTCTTTCTCCACTAAGTGTTGGGGGCAGGGGAGGGGGGCAGCACCTCTTCCTCTGAAACAGAAGCAGAACTTGGAAAGATGGAGAAAGAGGCTGCAAAGTTGGCGATAGGACTATGTGAGATAAATTATATTGGTGGCTTCTATTTTCTATGTGAAGCAGGCAGCCAGGACATGTTAAGAATGAGGGAGTGAGAAAATGGACAGAGGTTTAAAGAGTAGGTAAATATTTTGAATGGTCAACATCAGGGAAAAGTATGGGAAAAAAAAAAACCACTAAATGGTACTTAGGTCCGGATGAATTGAAAATAACAAACTTAAATGGATTCAGTCTAAGTACTTTTTCTCCAGCAACACCTTGCCCAGAAGTACTGGCTGTAAAAATAACGATCAGATCACTCAAAAGCTAAGAACTATTAAAAATTAGTAGAAGGCCAAAGGGGAGACAGAAGGAGAGAAGTAGGGTGCTGATAAGAGGGTAATAAATAGGGACGTGGAAACACAGGTTCTGGGCCAGTTCATGAAGGAAAGTGAAACTAAGAAGGAACTAACAAATGGGAAACCAGGAAAGAAGCCAGAGCTGAAAGGGTATGATGAGGTGGAAAACAGGATTAGTTGAAAGGAAGGAAGTGGGACAGGTGGGAGAAGTTACAGGGGTAGAACTTCATGGGTCAAAAAACTGAATAGCAAATAAGATAATGTGACTTCAGAAATGAGTGCTGGAGCAGAATGGAGGTAAAGGTCATCAGAGTAGGGATCCACAATCTGTGATGTAAGGATGCTGGACACTACACAGGAGGATATTAAAGTTACCCAGGACGATGGCGGGATTTCAGTAGAGAAGACACATCCGTCAGGTGTCAATTTCCTAAGTAAGTATAGCATAATGACCTAAGAGTCAGGGGATGAGTGGGGAAGAAAGCAGCAGAGCTGACATGCATGGTTCTAAGAGGAGGAGTGACATAACACAATAAAGTAGAAAAGGAATGCCAAAAAATTTTTAAACATTTTGGTTTAAAAAAATGTTTTAGTTATCATAACTGGAAGGCCAGAGGTGAAATGGGCTTCAGGGGTGGTTGTTTCCAAGGCTCAGCCATGACATCAAGACTTTGGTTCTTTCTGTCTTTATTCTCAGCCCAGAGCTTTAACCTGACTTAACTTTGAAGACTTAAGATAATTTCCAGTACATTCCTAGCTATGTGCTCCCTGCTCACAATCAGCCAGAGATAAAGAGACTGATTTCTCATCCAGCACTTTCAAAAGGAGGAGAGAACTTTCTGAAACACCTCCTGGAAACATCTTCTTGCATCTCATTGACTAGAATGGGGTTACATACCACTTGTAAACCAGTCACTAGCAAGAAAACAGCACTTCTTTTAGACAAGACATGCCCAATTCTTGGGCTGAGGTCAACTCTCCTTATGGCATTTTTGTTTCTCAATAAAATAGGAGGGACTTCCCTGGTGGCAGAGTGGTTGAGAATTTGCCTGCCAATGCAGGGGACACAGGTTCGATCCCTGGTCCAGGAAGATCCTACATGCTGGGGAGCAACTAAGCCCGTGAACCACAATTACTGAGCCTGCGCTCTAGAGCCCATATGCCACAATTACTGAAGCCCGCGCACCTAGAGCCTGTGCTCCACAACAAGAGAAGCCACTGCAATGAGAAGCCCACGCACCACAATGAAAAGTAGCCCCCTCTCGCCGCAACTAGAGAAAGCCCATATGAAGCAACGAAGACCCAATGCAGCCAAAAATTTTAAAATTAATTAATTAATTAAAAATTAATTAATTAAATGAGTGATTTTTTAAAAAATAAATAAAATAGGAGCAGCTGTTGGGGAGTCTACCATGACCTCCCTTACTCACATGCATCTGTGACATTTCCTCAGCATCTTCCCTTAAATTAGTAGGTCCAGAATGGGTAGTAAACAATGACTTCAATTTTCTGAATAAACAAAGTTTTGGCTTGCTATTAAAGAATCAGGTTTGCATTGGTGCCACTTGACACACTATTCAATTCATAATATTCACAAGGGGGACTTCCCTGGCAGTCCAGTGATTAGGACTCCGCACCTCCACTGCAGGGGGCTCAGGCTCGAACCCTGGTCGGGCATGCCACGTGGCACAGCCAAAAAAAAAAAGGAATGGCATAATGTTCACATGGGACCAGAATCCTCACAACTGCAAATGAAGATAAGCGCTGCAAGCACATTTCTTTCTACCTTATAAAACTGCAGCAACCCTGTGGTCTCTTGCTGAGGCTCCAGGACAGTCTTCATGCTCTTTCTGCTAAGACCACAGAGATTTTCCTCCAGCTACACATCCTAAAGGTCATATTGCTCCAGAGTTAGGGCTCTAAGTCCTACCTGCTGAAGCTGGAGACCATGAATGGTACTTGGGCTGGTAAGTCTGGAAGTCCTGACGGACTTCTATAGCAGCACAGAGGCAATGTGGGCATACAGACAGGTGGGCAGGCTGACCAATGCCAATCAATAGAAATTCAAGATTTAACACTACCCTATTTAAAAACATTCAATGGCTCACACACACAAAACAATGTCCCAACTCCTTAGAACTACATAAAGGACTATTTACATGCAGGCACAACCAATGGTACCAGCTTCATTGCCCAGTTTACATTCCAACTACGTTCTTGACATCCTTGAACACTCTTTGTTATCTCTATGCTTTTGAAGATTCTTCTACTAAGAATTCCTTCCCCTACTTTGAGAGTTAATTGTCCATCATATGTTATTGGTACAACTCACTATGTTAACATACTTAGCCAAACTCCACAACAATGGCCAAACAGTTGATGCTTTAAACGTTCAGCATTTTCTGATTTTCTTATCTCAGTATTTTAAAAATTGTAAGTAGTTTAGTACATCTTTGTGAATAAATCGCTGGATTGCTCATTTTCAGTAAGGAATCTCATGTCATGGAGCCATGACTTTAGATAGATGGAAATGATTGACACAGAGACAAGATGCTAAAGGAAGTGAAGTGAGGCAAACCAGTAGGGCAGGATAGAAGTGTCAAAACTCATTGTCCAGTGTACATATTTAAAATGTGTGGGCAGTTTTCCTGGAAGCCAAACCCACTGCATGGCTTGTTTTGAATATAACAGCATAAACTTCTTAAGCAATTGTTTTATGGTGTGTAACACATGTATAAAACTGCTGCATTAGGACATCTGGTCACTGTGTTTACTTTGCTAATGAAACAGAAATGATTTTTTCTTTATAAGATGAGGAAATCTTAAATGCTGTTCCCAGGCTAAGAGAGCACTGAGCCAGTCACGCCCACAACATTCTTCTTCTGAGAGCACACAACTCCCATCTGACTGACGCTGTTCTTATCTGGCCTTGTTCTTTCCAAATGACATCATCCCTTTCACTATTAAGAAATGACGTGTATACAAAGCTACAGTAATCAAGACAGTATGGTACTGGCACAAAAACAGAAATATAGATCAATGGAACAGGATAGAAAGCCCAAACATAAACCCACGCACCTATGGTCAACTAATCTATGACAAAGGAGGCAAGGATATACAATGGAGAAAAGACAGCCTCTTCGATAAGTGGTGCTGGGAAAACTGGACAGCTACATATAAAAGAATGAAATTAGAACACTCCCTAACAGCATACACAAAAATAAACTCAAAATGGATTAAAGACGTAAATGTAAGGTCAGACACTATCAACCTCTTAGAGGAAATCATAGGCAGAACACTCTATGACATAAATCACAGCAAGGTCCTTTTTGACCCACCTCCTAGAGAAATGGAAATAAAAACAAAAATAAACAAATGGGACCTAATGAAACTTAAAAGCTTTTGCACAGCAAAGGAAACCATAAACAAGATGAAAAGACAACCCTCAGAATGGGAGAAAATATTTGCAAATGAAGCAACTGACAAAGGATTAATCTCCAAAATATACAAGCAGCTCATGCAGCTCAATATCAAAAAAAAACAAACAACCCAATCCAAAAATGGGCAGAAGACCTAAATAGACATTTCTCCAAAGAAGATATACAGATTGCCAACAAACACACGAAAGGATGCTCAACATCACTAATCATTAGAGAAAAGCAAATCAAAACTACAATGAGGGGCTTCCCTGGTGGCGCAGTGGTTGGGAATCTGCCTGCCAATGCAGGGGACACGGGTTCGAGCCCTGGTCTGGGAAGATCCCACATGCCACGGAGCAACTAGGCCCGTGAGCCGCAACTACTGAGCCTGCGCGTCTGGAGCCTGTGCTCCGCAATAAGAGGGGCCACGATAGTGAGAGGCCCGCGCACCGCGATGAAGAGTGGCCCCTGCTCGCCGCAACTAGACAAAGCCCTCGCACAGAAACGAAGACCCAACACAGCCAAAAATAAGTAAATAAATAATAATTTAAAAAAAAAAAACAAAAAACAAAAAACAAAAAACTACAATGAGGTATCACCTCACAACGGTCAGAATGGCCATCATCAAAAAATCTACAAACAATAAATGCTGGAGAGGGTGTGGAGAAAAGGGAACCCTCTTGCACTCTTGGTGGGAATGTAAATTGATACAGCCAGTATGGAGAACAGTATGGAGGTTCCTTAAAAAACTAAAAATAGAACTACCATACAACCCAGTAATCCCACTACTGAGCATATACCCTGAGAAAACCATAATTCAAAAAGAGTCATGTACCACAATGTTCATTGCAGCTCTATTTTCAACAGCCAGGACATGGAAGCTACCTATGTGTCCATAGACAGATGAATGGATAAAGAAGATGTGGCACATATATACAATGGAATATTACTCAGCCATAAAAATAAACTAAATTGAGTTATTTGTAGTGAGGTGGATGGACCTAGAGACTTTCATACAGAATGAAGTAAGTCAGAAGAGAAAAATAAATAGCGTATGCTAACACATATATATATATAATCTAAAAAAAAAAAATGTTTCTGAAGAACCTAGGGGCAGGACAGGAATAAAGACGCAGACGCAGAGAATGGACTTGAGGACACGGGGAAGGAGAAGGGTAAGCTGGGAGGAAGTGAGAGAGTGGCATGGAGTTATATATACTGCTAAATGTAAAATAGATAGCTAGTGGGAAGCAGCCGCGTAGCACAGGGAGATCAGCTCGGTGCTTTGTGACCATCTAGAGGGGTGGGATAGGGAGGGTGGGCGGGAGGAGATATGGGGATATATATATATGTATAGCTGATTTACGTTGTTATAAAGCAGAAACTAACACACCATTGCAAAGCAATTATACTCTAATAAAGATGTTAAAAAAAAGAAATGATGTGTACTTTAGCTTTACCTCTTGAAGTAAGGTTCACTGTTGTATTTAAAGATCATGTGACAAATAAATGCAAAATGTAAAGCTGTCTCCCTATTCCATTCCAAATCCCAGCTTTAGGGACTTCCCTCGAGGTCCAGTGGTTGAGACTCCACGCTCGCAATGCAGGGGGCCCAGGTTTAATCCCTGGTCAGGGAACTAGATTCCACACGCGTGCTGCAACTAACAGTTGGCGTGCCACAACTAAGGAGCCCACCTGCCACAACTAAGACCCAGCGCAGCCAAATAATAATAAATAAATAAATAAATAATAAAAACAACAGCAATAAGTTCCAGCATTAAATAACAGATAGGCCAGAGAGAAAAAGGAAGAACAAACAGTTACTGAGTCCATATGATGTACCAAGCAAGGCTTCTAGATTGTAACTTCCCCAGAGTTGAGATTGTATCTTAGTCATCTCTATAGTGCTAATACCTAGCACAGTCCCCTGGCACCTATGCAGTTGCTCAATAAACGTTTATTTACTGAAGCAATCTAAATCCATTCTAGATGTTGTCCCATTTAATCCTCAAAACCACCCTCTGAATTTGGAAGTATTTTCTTCATTTAATAAAGAGATTAAGTAATTGGTCCAAGGTCACACTGAAAGGCCTGATTACAAACCAAGAATGTAAGACATCTTAGAAGTCATGTAGAAAAATGCAACTTTTAATAGATGAAACAAAACATTCAGTGAATTTGAGTGACTGTCTCCACAGATCACTTAAATTAAACCAAATGACACATCACTATAAACATGAAAATCAAGACAAACACATGAACTTAAGCTTAAAATATTCTAAACAATGAGTTTGCCCATTCATATTCTAATGCATAGGATGCAATTTGACAATGTGAGTATTCCTGCAATGCGGCCAGAACAAAAATGACTAAGCAATGGACTCTGCCCATGAAGGTGCAACAGAAACAGAAATAGTGTAATAAAACAGACCCTATGCTTTTACAGAGTTATGAGACAGGCATTGTGAGGACAGCAATGACAGAACAAATAACTCCACACTAAAGAGGAAGGAGACTAAGGATATTGTTAAAGAAACATTGCAGGAGCAAAGAAGAGTCCCAGAAGATCCTGGCATGGAAAGAAAATCATGAGGAACTCCATAGCGTGGCTGCTTAGGCTACGTAGGAGGAAATGGTAGGATATAATATTGGGAATGCAGGTTGCTATCAGATGTGAAGAGCTCTGCCCACGTCCATTTGCTCAAGGGATAAGGATGATTCTCTGAAATGTTTTACGCCAAGTACCCAGAGGAAGACTCACGTGTGTTGGTTGACTCATGGCATCAGTATTTATCTGTTACCAGATAACTTCCTTTAACTTACCGGGGCTCTTTTTCAACCTCCTGGTTTCCTTCTCTGTCTTTGATCATTCTGGAAGAAAAAATGAGTCCAGTCATTGAATCTGGATCCAAATTCACAACTGATTATCTCATAACTCGCAATTTCAGTAGTATAAAAGCATTATATTCCCCTAGTACTGCAACAAGGTAAGAGTTTCCTCTTCTGAATGAAACTACCTTCTTTCCATGGTAGAGAGAAAGAGTTGGTATACAAGAACTTGATTTAAAAGAACACAGATGGAACAGTTTACATAAAGCATATGGGTCAACAAGATGGGTGGATAGGTTAGAACACTAAAGCATAATTAAAACAGCTTAGGCAATTGTTTTTAAACGGAGTTTTGAGAAATCATATGAAATTTCACATTAACGATGTTCATGTGCCTTTAAGAGTATTGCTCTAATCAGTAATTATTTTTGAATAAGTAATATAAATTATAGTGTTGCCTAATATTTGAGAGGCTCTTGTGCCAAATACTCCCACCACATAGCTTTCCTATGAGCATGGAAATCCCACAAGCCTGTGTGTACCTAACAATGGCATGTGTACATGACATCATGATTTCACTTACCAAGGGATAAGACGAGCCGCATCAGAATCTGCTTCATCTCATGGAAGCCAAACAACCTGTCAATTTCAAAATTATGGATTCAGTTTATTTCACTGAGGGTTCATAGGCTAAAAATGCATCTTCTATTCTATTTTATTGAAGCAAGGAAAGACTAATGTCTTCTGCTCAGTGTACCTCCAAACCTGCTTTTTCATCTTGAGGAACTTGTGTTACTGCAAAACAGCAGAACAATTCTTTCTGCTACAACTTTTTCTTGAGTCATGGCTATGCTTCTAGGATTCCATTTCCTGATGTTGTTCACTTCCTCTCTCAGGCAGGCCCTCCTAAGTTTCACTCATTTCACTTGCTTCATAAGTTGATGCAGGTAGACTCTGCTTTCCTTTCCCTCTGCTTTCTGAGCCATATATTTAGTTTCCTAATACACTCCTCTAGATTTGGCCTTATGGAGTGTCTGCTAGTGAGAAATATAGATTTAACAACTTCTGGGTTTACCAAAAGCATCCATCATCTAAGCAAATCGTGTCCATCCTTATTTCCCTTAGTTGGATAATTGTACCTAAAATTCATCCTCTCATCCTCCTAACATTTATCACAGACCTGATTTCTATTTAATATTGCCTTGGCTAGCTCCCCTTTAGTGTGCATCATCCCACCTTTCCTGGGAGTCTGAAGATTTTCTGAGCATATCTCTAATGACATGAACTTTACAAACTTCCTTACTCACCATAAATGTGTCATTTTGAAACTCACCTAACAGGGTCTGATGCATTCTGTGCAAATTTCCAAGTCTTCCCCTCTCTCAAATCTGTCCACATTACCTAAGCCATCCTCATAGATAGCTTTTTCTGCCTTTTAGGGCTGGTTATTATTATTTACCATCCAGACCCTCCAGAAGGCACATCTCAGTAATTCCTCTCCTTGTTCTGTCTGGTGACATCAGTGCAATATGTTCTCTATAATCTTGCCTCTCTTCTACTACTAGAAATCTTTGGTCATGTTCCTTTTTATTTGTCCCACCTTTAAGAGTAGTTGGGCTGTCTTAAACAGAGACAGAAATTTATTGGAAGGATATCGGGTTTTCCATGTCCTCAGGAAGACTAGAGAACTATGTTCAGAATGGGCAAATAAAAAGGGAAGCTACACCACCAAAACCACGGCGAAAATCGTATCACAGAACAAGTCCAGCAAAAACATGGCCACGTATCAGGGATTCAGATACCAAACAGATTTTAAAAAAATGTCCACTGCATCTTGATTGTGGTCCTCTGCCTTATAGAATACCTAGTTGACCACATGTCTATATGCAGTACTATAATTGGGCTCCTTACATGGAATATGTCTTTTTTATCTTCCTTCACCTAGCACTGCAGTTCCCAAACTATGCCCTGAGATAACCCAGGAGACCCAACTCAGGAGATCCAACCGGGTATTTTAGACGAGATTGGGCTCATCCAGGGTGGTATGGCCATAGACAGAGGCAGGTGTGGCTAACAGGGTATTTTAAACTTTCAAGGACGACACAGTAGCACCTGTCAGACACTACTACTATCTTGAGGTGATTCACATTTTCATTAGATCATGCTACATTCCTTTCAAAGACATTTCTTTATTTGCAAAGCTGGGCTTTCCATGGTTGCTGCAATAAAAAGCAAGTACCACTTGAAAATCAATGGGTAACAGGAAATGAGAGTGGCAGTGTCCAGACATTCCAAGGTTAGTGAAGTTGGACTGTGCCCAAGAGGTACAAACATCCTGTTAGTAATTGTGTCTATTCAAGAATGAAACTTAACATTACTTTTTCTTTATGTATATATATTTGCTTTATAAATGGCTGCTTGGTTGTTAAAACATAAATACTTATTAAGGTGTTTAAACCTAATAACTTAATAAATGGAACTGTTAGGTATTTCTTTTGGCCAAGGGGTGTTGTGGGAAAAAATTATTGAGACACTAATGGTACTGTGAACTAAAACAGTTTAGGGAACTCTGAACTAGTGCAATGTCTACTGGTTAAAAAAATAATTGCTTTATTCTTCACAATCTCACAACTGTTCATGAAAAGCCAGAACTGTCCTCTTCCAAGAAGAATAACAAGAGTAAAGTCGAGGATTAATAGAAAGACCATAGCCTCTCACTCATATGATAGGTGTCAACTGAATGATTTCCATAAGCAAACACAGCTGGGAGAGACCGAGGAGATGAAGGCACAGAGGAGTACACCAGCAAATGCTGAAAACCCCCGAGACATGGACAGATTCAGAAAACTTCCCAGTCTTCTAGAAAAAGGATTCATGTGCCCACTACCTGGCAGGATTGTACAGTATCAGTACTGGCACGTATATATGGTAGAGAGAGCTTGAAAAATTACTCTGACAGGTGGAGAAAATACGAGCATGATGGAGAAAACTTCCAAGTTTGGAGAGAAGAAACAGCTATCAAGAATATTAGGACTTCCCTGGTGGTCCAGTGGTAAAGAATCTACCTTACAATGCAGGGGACATGGGTTCAATCCCTCGTCAGGGAACTGGGATTCCACGTGCCACGGGGCCACTAGGTCCGCACACCACAGCTACTGAGCTCGTGCACCTCAACTAGACAGCCCACGTGCCGCAAACTACAGAGCCCACATTCTCTGGAGCCTGTGTGCCACAACTAGAGAGAAGCCCATGTGCCTCAATGAAAGATCCCGCATGCCTCAACGAAGATCCCAAGTGCCACAGCTAAGACCCAAAGCAGCCAAATATAAAATTAAATTAAATTAAATTTTAAAAAGAATATTAGCCTCTAAATGCAAATCAAATCTACAATGAAGTACCACCTCACACCAGTCAGAATGGCCATCATTAAAAAGTCTACAAATAACAAATGCTGGAGATGGTGTGGAGAAAAGGGAACCCTCCTACACTGTTGGTAAGAATGGTGCAGCCACTATGGAGAACAGTGTGGGGGTTCCTCAGAAAACTAAAAATAGAACTACCATGTGACCCAGCAATCCCACTCCTGGGCATATACCTGGACAAAACTATAATTAAAAAAGATACATGTACCCCTATGTTCATAGCAGCACTATTCACAATAGCCAGAACATGGAATCAACCTAAATGTCCATCGACAGATGAATGGATAAAGAAGATGTGGTACATATATACAATGGAATACTACTCAGCCATAAAAAAGAATGAAGTAATGCCATTTGCAGCAACATGGATGCAACTAGAGATTATCATATTAAGTGAAGTCAGAAAGAGAAAGACAAATACAATATGATATCACTTACATGTGAATCTAAAACAGCACAAATGAACCTATCTACAAAACAGAACAGACTCACAGACCTAGAGAACAGACTTGTGGTGGCCAAGGGGGAGGGGAGTGGGGGAGGGAAGGACTGGGAGTTTGGGATTAGCAGATGTAAACTATTATATATAAGATGGATAAGCAACAAGGTCCTACTATATAGCACAGGGAACTATATTCAATATCCTGTGATAAACCATAATAGAAAAGAATATTAAAAAAAGAATGTCTATATGTGTATAACTGACTCACTTTGCTGTACAGCAGAGATTGGCACAACATTGTAAGTCAACTATACTTCAATAAAAAAATAAATAAATAAAATAAAATAAAAGAATATTAGCTTCCAAAATGACCCCCAAATGATCCCTGCCTCTTGATATTTATACTCTCTTGTAGTCCCCTCCCCTGTAGTGTGGGCTGGACCTACTGACTCATTCTAATGAATAGAATACAGCAGTGGATGCAACTTTTAATATTAGTTTACAAAAAGACTACTTCTGTCTTGCTCAGTCTCTTATTCTCTCAGTTGCTCTAATGGAAGCCAGCTGCCATGAGCCAATCACTCATAACATGAGCTACTCTACGGAAGGTCCATGTGGCAAGGAACAGAGAGAGCTCCAGCCAACAGCCAGTGAAAAATGGAGGACCTCAGTTCAACAACCCATGAGCAACTAAACGTTGCCAAAAATCACATGAGTGACATTGGGAGTGGATCCTTCCCCAGTCAAACCTTCAGATAAGACTACAGCCCTACCAGACATCTTGACTGCAGCCTTATGAAGGATCATAAGGCAGAGATACATAGGTAATCTGCACCTGGATTCCTGTCCAGCAAATACTGTGAGACAATAAATGTTTGTTGGTTATTGGAGGAGACCAAGATGGCAGAGCAGGAGGACATGGAGCGCACATCTCCCCGTGAACACATCAAAAATATATCTACATGTGGAGTAATTCTCACTGAAACCAAACTGGAGACTGACCGAAAGACTCCTGTACAACCAAGGCTGTAAAGAAAGATCCACACGGAGTCAGGTAGGAAGGAAGAAAAGAGATCAGGTCGGGAACTGCACCCTTAGGAGAGGACACAGATGAGGAAGGGGATTACATGGGTGTAAAGACCTTCCCTGGGGAGCGAGCAGTTCAAACCACATATTGGGCACCCCAGCCCTGGGGTCCAACACCAGGAAGACAAGTTCTCTTGGCTGGTTTGAAAACCAGTGGTAATAACAGGAGGGCTGTAAGAAACCTAGATTCCACTCATGAAGAGTGCACACACACTTGCTTACCCACCGGAAGCAAAGCAGAGGAAGCAGATTGAAACTGCCCAGGACTCTGGCCATTTTCCCACAACCACCCCAGCACATGCCCCAGCCCACGCCAAGCACCCACTCCCAGGCCCTCCTACTCTGGCACCGCTCCCCAGTAGACTGAAGGCTGCCATTGCCAAGGAGATTGTGCAGTTGATGGGGGCAGAACCTGCTCAGACCCAGCACAGCATCTGAACAAGGCAGGGATGGCCATTGCTGGTGCTTGCAGAAGCAGCAGATCAGGAGCAGTCTGGAGCTCTGACTCGTGTGCCAGGACCACCCCAGCATGCACCCTGGCCCATGCTGAGTGCCCATTCTGGCCCCTGTTGCTCTAGTGCTGCTCCCCTCTGAGGCAAATGTACCAATGCTTACAAGAGGGAGAGTTCACACTTAGAGGGAATGGGACTAGCTCATACTTGACCCTCAGGGCTTCTGCTCCAGCACCTTGGGACCTGACCCCACCCCTGATATGATGGTGTCAGCCACTGAGCACAGGAGAAGTCCCGGCTCACACCTGGTTCTGGCCCTAGGCCCTCCATCTCCAGTCCCACTTCCCATCAAGGTGCTAGCTACTAGCACACTCTGGGGGAAGACATGACATGCTCATTTCAGATCTAGCTCTCCTACCAAAGCCACTGAGCACACATAGACTGTATAGAGATGCTCCCACACAAGGATACCCCTTCAACACTGGGATAGGTAACTGTTTTGCCTAATTTCCTTGAGACAGAAAGTTAAGAAAAATGAGGAAACAGAGGAATTTGTTTCAAATGAAAGGACGACAACAACAACAACAAAAACCTGAAAAAACAACTAATGAAACAGAGATAAATAATTTACCAGATAAAGAGTCCAAAGCATTAGTAATAAGACAGCAAATTGAACTTGGTAAAAGGATAGATGAACACAGTGAGAATTTTAACAAGGAACTAGAAAATATAAAAAAGAACCAGTTAGAGCTGAAGAATACAATAACTGAAATGAATTACACAATAGAAGGAATTAACACCAGACTAGGTGATACAGAAGAACACATAAGCACTCTGGAAGATAGAATAATGAAAATCACCCAATCAGAACAGCAAAAAGAAAAACAAATTTTAAAAATGAGAAAAGTTTTTTAAAAAATGAGAAAAGTTTAAGGAACCTCTAGGACAATATCAAGTACACTAAAGTTCATGTTATAGGGGTCCCAAAATGAGAAGAGAGAGAGAAAGGGATCAAAATATATTCAATAAAATTATGGCTGGAAACTCCCCCAAAAGGGGAAATAGATATCCAGGTACAGAAAGCATAGAAAGTCCCAACAAGATTAACCCAAAGAGACCTACACAAGACATATCATAATTAAAATGGCAAAAGTTAAAGAGAGAATTCTAAAGGCAGCAAGGAAAAAACAAAAAGTCATATACAAGGGAACCCCCATAAGGCTAACAGCTGATTTTTCTGCAGAAAATTCACAAGCAAGGAGAGAGTGTCATGATATATTTAAAGTGCTGGAAGGGAAAAACCTACAACCTGGAATAATTTACCCAATAAGATTATCATTTAGAATTGAAAGAGAGTTAAAACACTTCTCAGACAAGCAAAAATTGAAAGAGTTCATCAATACTAAACCAAACCTAAAAATAAATGTTAAAGGGTCTTTTCTAAGTGGAAAAGAAAAGGCTATAACAAGAAGTAAGAATTTATAGGAAAGGACAAATATATAGTAAAGACTGTGGATCAACCATTTAAATAATCTACTACAAAGATTAAAAGATAAAAATCGTAAAATCAACTATAACAATAATAAACAGTTAAGGCATAGACATGAAGATGTAAAATATAAGATCAAAAACACGAAATGTGAGAGAGGGGAGAAAAAATGTAGATCTTTTAGAATGTGATTAAACTTAAATGACTACCAGTTTAAAACAAGTAGATATAGTTATAGGTCAACATATATGAACCCCATAGTAACCGCAAATCAAAAACCTACAACGGACACACAAAAACTAAAGAGTAAGGAACACAAGCATATCACTAAAGAAAATAATCAAACCACAAGGGAAGAAACTAAAAGAAGAAGAAAAGAACAGAGAAGAACTACAAAAACAACCAGAAAACAAGTAACAAAATGGCAAGAAGTACATATCTATCAATAATCACTCTAAATGTCAATGAATGAAATGCCCCAATCAAAAGACATAGGGTAGCTGATTGGATAAAAAACAAGACCCATTGATACGATGTTTACAAGGGATTCACTTCAGAACTAAAGAAACACACAGAATGAAGTAAGGAGATAGAAAAAGATATTTCATGCAAATGGAAACATTGAGAAAGCTGATGTAGCAATACTTATATTAGGAAAAATAGACTTTAAAACAAAGTCTACCACAAAAGATAAAGAAGGGCATTAGAGAATGATAAAGAGATTAATACAAGAAGAGGATATTACACTCACTAATATATATGCAACCTAACAGGAGCACTTAAATATATAAAGCAAATACTAACAGACATGGAGGGAGAAATTGACAATAACACAATATTAGTAAGGGGCTTTAACACCCCACTTACATCAACGGACAGGTCATCCAGACAGAAAATCAATAAGGCAATAATGGTCTTAAAGACATAATAGACCAGTTGGACTTAATGAATATCTACAGGACATTCCATCCAAATCAGCAGAATACACATTCTTTTTAAGTGCACATGGAATGTTCTCCAGGATAGATCACATTCTAAGCCACAAAACAAGTCAACAAACTTAAGAGTTTAGAAATTATACCAAGCAATTTTTCCAACCACAAGGTATGAATCTAAAAATCAATTACAGGGGCTTCCCTGGTGGCGCAGTGGTTAAGAATCTGCCTGCCAATGCAGGAGACACGGGTTCGAGCCCTGGTCTGGGAAGATCCCACATACCACGGAGCAACTAAGCCTGTGCACCACACTACTGAGCCTGTGCTCTAGAGCCTTTGAGCCACAGCTAATGAAGCCCGTGAGCCTAGAGCCCGTGCTCCGCAACAAGAGAAGCCACCTCAATAAGAGAAGCCACCGCAATGAGAAGCCCGTGCACCACAACAAAGAGTGGCCCCTGATCGCTGCAACGAGAGGCAGTCCGCACACAGCAACAAAGACCCAACACAGCCAAAGATAAATAAATAAATAAATTTATTTTTAAAAAAATAAATAAATAAAATAAAATAAAATAAAAATCAATTACAGGATGAAAAATGGGGAGACATGGAGACTAAACAACATGCTACTTAAAGGCCAATGGGTCAATGAAGAAATCAAAGAGGAAATCAGAAAATACCTCAAGACAAATGAAAATTAAAACACAACTCTCTAAAATCTATGGGATTCTTGGGACTTCCCTGGTGGTCCAGTGGTTAAGACTTCTCCTTCCAATGCAGGGGGTGTGGGTTTGATGCCTGGCTGGAGAGCTAAGATCCCACATGCCTCGCAGCCAAAAAACCAAAACATAAAACAGAAGCAATATTGTAACAAATACAATGAAGACTTAAAAAAAAACAAAGGTCCACATCTAAAAAAAAAATCTATGGGATTCAGCCAAAGCAGTTCTAAGAGAGAAGCTGATATGGATACAGGCCCAGCACAAGAAATTTAAAAAGTCTCAAATAAACAACCTAACCTACCATCTAAAGGAATTAGAAAAGAAGAACAAACAAATCCCAAAGTCAGCAGAGGGAAGGAAAAATAATAAAGATCAGAGAATAAAGACCAAAAAAATAATAATAGAAAAGATCAATGAAACCAAGATCTGGGTTTTTTTGAACAGATAAACAAAACTGATAAGTCTTTAGCCAGGCTCACCAAGAGAAAATGGGTGAAGACCCAAATAAACAAAATAAGTAATGAAAGAGGAGAAATTACAACTGATATTACAGAGATATAAAAAAAATCATAAGAGAATACAATGAATAGTTACATGCCAACAAATAGGACAACCTAGAAGAAATGGATACATTTCTAGAAACACACAATCTTCCAAGACTGAATCACGAAGAAATAGATAATCTGAACAGACTGATTCTAAGTAATAAAACTGAATTAGTAGGGACTTCCCTGGCAATCCAGTGGTTAAGACTCCGTGCTTCCAATGCAGGGGGCGTGGGTTCGATCTCTGGTTGGGGAACTAAGATCCCACATGCTGTGCAGCATGGCCAAAAATAAAACTGAATTAGTAATCAAAAAACTCCCAGCAAACCAAAGTCCAGGACTGGACAGCTTCACAGGGGCATTCTACCAAACACATAAAGAAGAGCTAATGCCTATCCTTCTCAAACTATTCCAAAAAATTGAAGAGGAGGGAACACTCCCAAATTCATTCTTTGAGGTCATATTACCCTGATACCAAAACCAGACAAACAAATACACTACTAAAAAGAAAATCACAGGCCAATATCTCTGATGAATATAGATGCAAAAATAATCAACAAAATATTAGCAGACCGAATTCAACAATATATAAAAAGAATCATACTCCTTGATCAAGTGGGATCTATTCTAGGGATGCAATATCTGCAAATCAATCAACAGGATACACCATATTAACAAAAGGATGGATAAAAATCACATGATCATCTCAATAGATGCAGAAAAAGCATTTGACAAAATTCAACATCCATTTATGACATAAACTCTCATCAGAGTTGGTATAGAGGGAACATATCTCAACATAATAAAGGCCATATATGACAAACCTACAGCTAACATCATACTCAATGGTGAAAAGCTGAAAGCTTTTCCTCTAAAACCAAGAGCAAGACAAGGATACCCACTCTTGACACTTCCATTTAACATAGTATTGAAAGTTCTAGCCGTAGCAATCAGACAAGAAAAAGAAATAAAAGCATCCAAATAGGAAGGGAAGAAGTAAAACTGTCCCTATTTGCAGATGACATGATACTATATATAGAAAACCCTAAACTCCCCACCAAAAAACTATTAGAATAAGTGAATTCAGTAAAGTTGCAGGATATAAGATTAATATACAATTAATATTTATTATTTTTAGCTTAAATTTTGGAGTAATTCTTATGCAGCAATAGATAAGTAACAGAGAGACTAAAAGAAATATGACAACTAAATGCAATGGTTGACCCTAAATTGGACATTAGAGGCAAGGGAAGATGCTCTAAAGAACATTATTGAACAACTGGCAGAATTTGAATATTGAAAGTATATTAAGTCATAGTACTAAACTTCCTGAATATGATCATTGGACTGTGGTTACGTGAAGGAATGTCCTTATTAAGAAATACACATTGGGGCTTCCCTGGTGGCGCAGTGGTTGAGAATCTGCCTGCCAATGTAGGGCACACGGGTTCGAGCCCTGGTCTGGGAGGATCCCACATGCCGCGGAACAACTAGGCCCGTGAGCCACAATTTACTGAGCCTGCGCGTCTGGAGCCTGTGCTCCGCAACAAGAGAGGCCGCGACGGTGAGAGGCCCGCGCACCGCGATGAAGAGTGGCCCCCACTTGCCGCAACTGAAGAAAGCCCTCGCACAGAAACGAAGACCCAACACAGCCATAAATAAATAAATAAATAAACCCAAGAAAAAGTTTAAAAAAAAAAGTTAACTTAATTAAATAAATTAATTTAAAAAAAAGAAAAAAAGAAATACACATTGAAGTATTTAGAAATAAAAGGACATGATATCTGTAACTAACTCTTACATGGTTCAGGGGAAAATTAATAATAATATATATTATAAATAGAGGCAGTGATAAGTAAATGTGGCAAACAGCTAATCTGTGAATCTGGATAAAAGATATTTAAGAATCTTTTGTAATTTTCTTGCAAGTCATCTGTAACTTTGAAAGTATTTTTTTTAAAGGTATTTTCCTAAAATGGTTAAAAGGAGCAATTGGTCATATGTAGTTTAGCCTAAAATGTGTTGTTTCAGTATTTCAAAATGTAATAAGACTTTTATTTTCCTTAGTAAGAAACAAGAGGGTTTTTTGTCATTTAATAATGATAACCTTTCCCCCTTTGGGTGCTTTTAAAACCATATACTAGCATAAATATATTGTGTAGAGTGTATTTTCAGGAAGGAATTAGATTTGGATAATTTAGATTAAATTGCTACTTATAATCTTCCATATTTAAGTCCTATACTTATTCTGAACTAGAATGATTTGGACCAAGTAAGGAGACTTGAGAACAAATTGAAGGGTTAATACCCAACTCTAAAGCCTATCTGGTACAAAATGTCAAAATTTGACTTTGGTACCTTCCTGACATCTGTCATCAACTTCACGATGATCTGAATTGCCACCATACTCTTCCTTTTTCCTATGATTATCCAGCGATATTTTCTGGTTAGAAAATTTCTTATTACTTGAATTTTTTACATTTTAATTCTTCACATTTTAAAGCAAGCTTCATGGAAACAATGTAGTCATTGTCTCTCACACCAGTCTCCATTCCTTTTTTCTCCTTTGTCATTCCACTTTCTTACTTTTACCTTCTTTGACCCCTGCTTTCTTTTCCCCTCATATCCTTCTCTACCTTTTTTACACCTTTCTTCCTGGTTCTCCATACTAGCCTCACCTTAATCTCAGCTTTCATCATCTCATGCTTAGATCACTATAATCATCTCAAAACTGGTCTTCTACCTCTAGGCTCTCCCAACCACCCTATACGTTACAGAAGCATTTATTTTTAGAAATCCAGAACCTATACACTTCTATACTATATCTAGTTTAAATGTCCCAGGATGGTACTCAAGGTCTTCCAGGACTGGCACCAAATAACTCATAGCAGCATCTTAGCTCCCACAATTTCCCAGCACAAAATCTCCTCCCCAGCCATCTAGGTCTTTTTGCTGTCATTTCCTTATCTCTAAGAGACCAAACCAGGTTTTTTCCTCCTTGAGTAACCTGAGGGAGCCTTGTTTCTCTCCCCTTTTACAGTCACCTATCACTGACATATTTAGGACAAAGGCCAAGAGGTTTAGTTCTACCCAGGAGCAGACACCTAAGATGCCCTGGGCCAAATCGCTTTGGCCCATTTGACATTGGTGCCAGTAGTGTGAACAGTTGCATGAATATTGCAATGCTCCAGCTCCAGGGGGTGCTGCGGAGTCCTTTGGTGTATCCTTCAACACCATGGAAACTTACACAGTCTGAGCAGGGCTACAGACTGGAAGTACAGGGGAGTTAATAAATGATGAGGGATGGAAGTCAGTGGATAAATGCCCCAGCCTCCTCAACCTTCACTGAAACAATTCTGAGGCACATTCTGTGTGGTTCTAGAGATGATCCCCAGAGTAAATGGGCCTCAGTTTTCCACAGTGATTTCCATCTGGGTAGCATACCCTTTATTGGCTTTTTTTCCTTGCCCTACTCTGCCCACTCCCTCACTCTGTTTCCTGGGATCAATATCATCGTCTTAGGTAAATGCACTTGAACTAGCTACATCCAAGTCCTTGCTTAGGCTCTGCTTTTGCAGGAACCCAAGACACAAAACAATATTCATTATTCTTCTATTCCTTTATTAATAAAACCCCATGTTTTAGCTGCACCCATGGCCACTTAGTTATAGGTTACGTTTCTCCACCATCTTTGCAACTAAATACATCTATATGACTTGTTAGCAATGGGCTATAAGACAACTTATATGCCAAGCCTTGACATTAAAAGAAATACAGGTGTGTTTTTCTTTCTCCTTTCCCTGTTCCTGATGGCTGAGATGCAGATACGATGGGAAGAGGTGGAACAGCCATTATGGACTCAGAGACAGAAACTGTCTTTTAAGGACAGACTGATCTGCCCATCCCACTCTGTGTTACTTCACTGTGAGCTGATACAGGAGAGAAAAATAAACTTCTCTCTTCTTAAGTCATGGTATTATAGAGATCTCTGTTAAAGTAGCTTAGACAGTATCCTTATGAAGTTTAAGACTTTGGACAAAGTCACACAGCTTTTAAATAGGGATTCCACAACTCAATCTCTTGGTAAGCCACTCATTTGTTGTGGCTATGTGATATCCCTCCTATGTGTCTATGTGACATCCCTCCTATGTGTCTATGTGTTGGGACAGTAAAAAGATTGAGAAATATTGCATTACCTATGACACTTTCCAGAAGAGAAGATTTACCTCCCTTTTTCCCATGCAAAAGGGGAAGAGTGGTTCTGAGTCCCATCAAGAATACAAATAAGGCAGGTTCTCTTACATCGACCACCTAAGAGTTGCTCTGGAAGAAGCAACAACCTCGCCTCCTCCTCTCTGCCATCTTCTCGGCAGCCACAAAACAGCAACTATGCGCCAGTGCATTTCCATTGATGCTGGTCAGGGTGGTATCCAGATCGGCAATGCCGGCTGGGAGCTCTACTGCCTGGAACATGGCATCCAGCCCAATGGCCTGATGCCAAGTGACAAGACCATTGGGGGAGGAGATGACTCCTTCAACACCTTCTTCAGTGAGACAACTGCTGGCAAGCATGTGCTCAGGGCCGTGTTTGTGGACCTGGAACCCACGGTCATTGATGAAGTTCTCACTGGCACCTACCCCCGGCTCCTCCACCCCGAGCAGCTCATCAGAGACAAGAAAGGTGCTGCCAATTACTATGCCCGACATCACTACACCATTGGCAAGGAGGTCACTGACTGCATCTTGGACCGAATTTGGAAACTGGCTGACCAATGCACAGGTCTTCAGGGCTTCTTGGTTTTCCACAGCTTTGGTGGGGGAACTGGTTCTAGGTTCACCTCCCTGCTGATGGAAGATCCCTCTGTTGATTATGGCAAGAAGTCCAAGTTGGAGTTCTTCATTTACCCAGCCCCCCAGGTTTCCGTAGCTGTAGTTGAGCCCTACAACTCCAACCTCACCACCCACACCACCCTGGCATACTCTAATTGTGCCTTCATGGTAGACAATGAGGACATCTATGACATCTGTCTTAGAAACCTTGATATTGAGCACCCAACATACACTAACCTGAATAGGTTGATAGGTCAAGTTGTGTCTTCCATCACTGCTTCCCTGAGGTTTGATGGAGCCCTGAATGTTGATCTGACAGAATTTCAGACCAATCTGGTGCCCTATCCCCACATCCACTTCCCTCTGGCTACATATGCCCCTATCACCTCTGCGGGTAGCAGAGATCTCTAACGCTTGCTTTGAGCCAGCCAACCAGGTTGTGAAATGCAACCTTCATCATGGTAAATACATGGCTTGCTGCCTGTTGTACCGTGACAACATGGTTCCCAAAGATGTCAATGCTACCACTGCCACCATCAAGACCAAGCGCACCATCCAGTTTGTGGACTGGTACCCCACTGGCTTCAAAGTTGACATTAATTACCAGCCTCCTACTGTGATACCCGGTGGAGACCTGGCCAAAGTACAGTGGGCTGCGTGCATGCTGAGCAACACCACAGCCATCGTTGAGGCCTGGGCTCGCCTGGTCCACAAGTTTGACCTGACGTATGCCAAGTGTGCCTTTCACTGGTATGTGGGTGAGGACATAGAGGAAGGAGAGCTTTCCGAGGCCTGTGAGGACATGGCTGCCCTTGAGAAGGATTATGTGGAGGTTGATGTGGATTCTGTTGAAGGAGAGGGAGAAGAAGGAGAAAAATACTAAAGTGAAAATGTCACAAAGGTGCTGCTTTTACAGGGAAGTTTATTCTGTTTTAAACATTGAAAAGTTGTGGTCTGATCAATTAATTTGTATGTACTCATATACAATTACTGACCGATGCTTTAAAAACCGACACTTTGTTACAGACTCAAGCTATCCGTTTCTCTGATGGGTTTGAATAAAGTATTTCCTATCTTAAATGAAAAAAAAAAATACAAACAAAAATGAAGAAGCCATGAAGCTATGGAGAAAACTTAAATCTATTGTCTTTTTTATAATACCCAAGGAAAAATATTTAATCATAACTTGGGCTGAATTGTGCCCCCCAAAATTTGTATATTGAAGTCCTAACCCCCAGTGTCTCAGAATGTGACTATATTTGGAAATATGGTACTTAAAGGAATGCTTAAGTTAAAATGAGGCCATTAAGGAGGGCCCTAATCCAATCTGACTAATGTCTTTATGAGAAGAGGAAATTTGGACACACACAGACACCAAGGAGGTTCACACAGAGAAAGACCATAATTAGAGGCAGCAAAAGGGCAGCCATCTGCAAGCCAAGGAGAGGGCCTGAGAGGAAACCAGTCACCTTGATCCAAGACACCTTGATCTTGGACTTCCAACCTCCAGAACTATGAGAAATAAATGTCTGCTATTTAAGCCACTTAGTCTGTGGTACTTTGTTATGGCAGTCATAGTAAATTAATACAATCACTTATCTTCCAAATCAAGGAAGAACCTAGCATCTAATCTATTTCTATTGGATTAAACTAAGTAAATGAATAAATGAATGGTGACGTTGCCATACTGCCAAGAAACATCAAGAACATTTTTCTCTGTAACAAGCCATTCATTAAATACATACATTTTAATTGACTTGACTGAGGGAGAAGAGTAGTGGCATGACCTAGCTTAGATATTTGTAGCGTTCAGAAAGGACACAAGAGTCTCTGTGAACTATTCTAACTTTGCTAAATATAAAATGACATTGGTCTAGATGCATCTGTAGGCAAGTCAAGAAATCTGAAATGATGAAGCAGCAGAATTCTGAACCACAGGCTGAGCAGCTGCCTGAATTTCCAGAAGTGAAGAGTTTCTTAAATGAACCATTAAAATTTTATCAAAAGCAGGCCGTAAGATGTCAGAGGAAAAAGAGGTTTCACAACTTTAAAATGCATATATTTCGTGTTTGATTTCTAATGAACCAGTTATGTCCACGGTTATTGGAAGCTTCCTATCTTCTGAAATAACATAGCTTAAACACAAAATATCAAAAACTGAATTTTTCCTGGAAATTACCCTCTGGTATATATTCAGTTTTGGGTGTTGGTGCCATCATCCTCATAGTCACTCGAACCCGAATTTCATTTTTGTGTAGACCTAAGAACAAAACCTTCTCTTCCATCTTTAAAATAGTATCCTGAGATTCTGAGATAACATTTTAAAACTGTCACAATTTGCAACTACTTATCTCTGTGAATCAAAATTATCTTGCCACTGTACAACAAACAAAACTCAGACATAAAAGAACTGCAATGCTGAGGCTAACATAAGACATAACTGTCATCCATAATCTCTATATCAATTTTTTATTCAAACAAATGTCAGTATTTTCATTGTTTTAATTTATAAAATAATGCATACTAATTAAATTTCCTTTTAATTTAATTTTATATTGGCGTGCCACACAAGATTTAATTTGGAAAAAAATTCTGCTGCTAAAATTACGTGAAACAAATTATTATCTGTAGAATAAAAAGCAAGGTCCTCGACAAGAGACACAGTAGCATGACCCCACTTAATCTCTTCAGCCCTATCTGTTGCTACTCAGTCACATGTAGATCCCTGAAAACCCATCCTGCTTCTCATCTATCTCCCTTCTGTCATCTTCTGTCTACAATATTCTTGCTTTTTCACTTCATGTAAGGTTTATCCCTTAAGACTCACTTCATACCTCTCTAAAAAGTCTACCCTGGACCACCAAGGCCCAGTTAGAAGGACCTCTTTCATATGTCCCTTATAATAACGTATGTTTTTTGGGGGGTGGGGGGGTTGTTTTTTGTTTATCTTCAACAGGTAAATTTATTTTTAAGGAAAGAATGTGACAAAAGTTTAGTTTTCAGAAAAAGCGTTCATGAGTCTCTTCTAAAATATCTTCTCTATTTTAATTAAAAAGCTTTAAATTAATAGCTCATCATGAAGTTCTTTCAGTTTGTTTGGTTTTGAAAGTTCTTTTAAAAACTTAGGACAGGGCTTCCCTGGTGGCGCAGTGGTTGAGAATCCACCTGCCAATGCAGGGGACACAGGTTCGAGCCTTGGTCCAGGAAGATCCCACATGCCGCGGAGCAACTAAGCCCATGTGCCACAACTACTGAGCCTGCGCTCTAGAACCCGCGAACCACAACTACTGAGCCTGCGTGCTACAACTACTGAAGCCCACGCACCTATAGCCTGTGCTCCACAACAAGAGAAGCCACCGCAATGAGAAGCCCATGCACCACAACGAAGAGTAGCCCTCACTCGCCACAACTAGAGAAAGCCCGCGTGCAGCGACAAAGACCCAATGCAGCCAAAAATAAAATAAAATAAATTAATTAATTAATTAATTTTTTAAAAGGCCTTCAGAGTGAGAAAAATGATTATTTAAAAAAATAATAATAATAAAAAATAAAATAAATGAATTCAAGTATGTAATTTCAAAAACTTATATACACAGAATATTTCGAAGGTGTGGGAAGATCAACAGTCCTTGAAGAGCACATACAGGAAGATACAACACAAGAAACACATATTTCATCTCCTGTTGAGTCTCCTTCCCAGAAGACCAAAAGTGAGTAGCTAATTGTAAAACCCCTGAAATGATACTAGACTAATAACATATGTTTTTAATTTTTATATTTATTTTTCTACCTTGCTCACTAAACTCTGAGCTTCGGGAGGAGGGACTGTGCTAGAGGGATTAGCACATGGTAGACATTCATAAATATTTGATAGAAAATGAAGGAAGGTGTGGGATACAAGGTTAATATACAAAAATCAATCAATTTCCTACAAACCAAGAAGGAACAGGTGGAAGTTGAAATTAAAAACATAGTATCATTTAAATTAGCACCCCAAAAATGAAATACTTAAGCACAAATCTAACAAAATATGTACAAGACTATTTGAGGAAAACTACAAAACTCTGATAAACAAAATCAAAGAACTAAATAAATGAAGAGATATTCTATGTTCATGAATAGGAAGATTCAATATTGTTAAGATGTCAGTTCTTCTTAACTTGATCTATAGATTCAATGCAATTCCAATCAAAATCCCAGCAAATTATTTCATGGATATCAACAAACTGAATCTAAAGTTTACATAGAGAGACAAAAGACCCAGAATATGCAACACAATATTAAAGGAGAACAGAGTTGGGGGACTGACACTACTCAACTTCAAGACTTACTATAATGCTACAGTAAACAAATCTAGTGTGTATTGGCGAAAGGATACCCAAATAAATCAGTGGAACAGAATAGAGAGCCCAGAAATAGACCCCCGTAAATACAGTCAACTGATTTTTGACAAATGAGCAAAGGAAATACAATAAAGCAAAAATAGTCTCTTCAACAAATGGTGCTAGACCAGGTAGCTGAAGCACACTGAGAAAAGTAGGAACATTCCGGGTCCAGAAGAGTATCTGTGTAGATATTTCAACTCATGGTATGATTTAAATGTTTGTCCCCTCAATAGACCAATAATATTTGCATTTAATAGACATCTATTGTTCTCTTCTTTGTTTTTTGTGTTTTTTTTAATAAATTTATTGATTTTATTTATTTATTTTTGGCTGTGTTGGGTCTTTGTTGGGCGGGCTTTCTCTAGTTGAGGCGAGCGGGGGCTACTCTTCATTGCAGTGTGCTGGTCTCTCATTGTAGTGACTTCTCTTGTTGTAGAGCACATGCTCTGGGCATGTGGGCTTCAGTAGTTGTGGCACACGGGCTCAGTAGTTGTGGCTCACGGGCTTAGTTGCTCCGCGGCATGTGGGATCTTCCCGGACCAGGGCTCGAACCCGTGTCCCCTGCATTAACAGGCGGATTCTTAACCACTGGGCCACCAGGAAGTCCATACTGTTCTCTTCTTTGACTGACCAACTTTAAACTTTTTCTCATTATCCAACATGATTTTGTTACCTTTATTATTGATTTATTTTAGACCTTATGTATTCTGCATTCTAATATTAGGTTATAGCTTTTCCAAACATTTCTCCTAGTCATCCACATGTTAATGTTTATTTTGGTATCTTTAAAATTATGAAAACTTTAAATTTCGTTAAAAAAGAAAAACAAATGGTGCTAGAACAACTGGACATCAGCATATGAAAAAATGAATCTAGACACAGACAGTACACTCTTTACAAAAATTAACACAAAATGGATAACAGACCTAAATTTAAAACACGAAACTATAAAACTCCTGGACTATAACGTAGAAAACCTAAATGACCTTGAGTAGGGTAATGACTTTTTAGATATAGCACCAAAGACACAATCCATGAAATAAATAATTGATTATTATTAAGTGCATTAAAATTAAAAACTTCTGCTGTTCAGCAAGAAAACAGTATCAGAAGAATTAGAAGACAAATCACAGACTGGGAGAAAACATTTGCAACAGACATATTTGATAAATGACTGTTATCCAAAATATACAAAGAATTCTTGAAATTCAACAATAAGAAAACAACAACCCAATTTAAAAACAGGTCAAAGACCTTAACAAATACTTCACCAAAGAAAATATATAGATGGCAAATAAGCATGTGAAAAGTTGCTCCACATCATGTCTTCACGAAAATGCAAATTAAAACAAAAATGAGATAGCACCACACACCTATTACAATGGCCCAGATCCAGAGCAGTAACAACAACAAATGCTGGCAAGGATGTGGAGCAACAGGAACTCTCATTCACTGCTGGTGGGAATGCAAAACGGTACAGCCACTTTTGGAGGGCAGTTTGGCCGTCTCTCATAAACCTAAACATACTCTTATCATATGATCCCGCAATCACAGTCTTTGGTATCTATCTAAAAAAGTTGGAAACTTATATCCATGCAAAAACCTGCACACAAATGTTTGTTGTAAACCTAAAACTGCTTGAAAAAATATTGTCTTTTAAAAAAGGAAGGAAGGGGGCTTCCCTGGTGGCACAGTGGTTAAGAATCCGCCTGCCAATGCAGGGGGCACGGGTTCAAGCCCTGGTCCAGGAAGATCCCACATGCCGCAGAGCAACTAAGCCCATGCACCACGACTGCTGAGCCTGTGGCACTCTAGAGCCCAAGAGCCACAACTACTGAGCCCACGTGCCACAACTACTGAAGCCCACGTGCCTAGAGCCCGTGTTCCGCAACGAGAGGCCACCACAATGAGAGAGAAGCCTGCGTACTGCAATGAAGAGTAGCCCCCGCTCACCAGAACTAGAGAAAGCCCGCGCACAGCAAAGAAGACCAAATGCGGCCAAAAATAAATAAAATAAAATAAATAAATTTATTTTTTAAAAAAGGAAGGAAGGAAGGGAGGAAGGGAAGAAGGGAGGAAAGGAGGAAAGAAGGGAGGGATAGCGGGAGGTATGGCGGGAGGGAGGGTGATGGTAGGGAGGGAAGAAGGAAGAAGACAAATGCACAGTAAGCGGCTCATAAATGAGGTAAGTGTTGCTGCCATGGTATGATTTGAAGCAATATTGGCAAGCTCTTTCCTTAAAATTATCTCTAATATCTAGCTTTCAGCTAACTGGAAATTCCCACTATTACAGATTCATTTTTTTGGGTTAAGAATTAAGGACTCTGAAAGTAACCAACAACTTAACCTTAAATACTCCTCTGCAGCTAAAATATGACAGCATGTTCCCAAGGCTTCAGACTTGCTTAACTGAGAGGAGAGAAGGCCTGGGAAAGAAAGCACAGAAAAACAGAGAATGAGCCCCATTCCGTGCCAGTTTCCCAGGATGGGTGGGAGGGAGGGGATGGAATGGTACAAATTCACGCATGGCAATTCAGTGCCCAGTTATGACATGTTTAAACACTGCCGTTTTTGTGGTTTTTTTCCAGCAACTCTGTGAGATGAGAGGGAGGCACACATTTCTTCATCTGGAGAAACTGAGCTCCTCAAAGATTAGATAGAGGCAAAGCTCGCAAGACCTGGCCGACTTTTCAATAGTCTTCTCTCTCCCAGACCAATTCCCTCCAAGCAAGGGAGAGAGACTGTGTTGCCACCCTAATGATAATGTGCTGATTCTGTTCGTTTGACTAAGGCTACACCAGATTAGCAGACCATAATTACAGCCAAAATCCATGTCTCTGATACAGCTGAGGGAATGTCTGTTTCACTGAACTGAATCAAGGAAGGTTGAGACAGGCAGCGTCCTGCTCTGAAAGTGATAGTGCTATTTCAGTGTCACAGCGGATACTTCACCTGAACAGCAGGATTTCCTACGGCTTGGGTTTCAGATGGTTTACTTTGATTTCTTGGGGCGATAAAGAAGTTTGCTCATATTTAAAAGATGTTTTTAGTGGCCACAGCATTGTAAAACCTTTAGTACATTTTTTGTGTATGGGTGGGAAGAGTTCTGCCTTTTTATTGTTACACAACTTTACTCAGGACTTCTTTCAGTGAATTGTTTTCCTCACAATTCTCTCCCCTTTCATCTTCTTTGATGCTTTGTGGAAATAACGAAGTCTGTTGTTCTTGGCCCTTGCTTCATCAGTCGATGCTGGGTTTTATTTTTAATTCCTTGAGACTTTTAGAAATGGAAATCAATCAGGTCACTCTATCACTGGTGATTTTCTAGAGTGAATCCGAGAATGTCGTCACATTTTGCCAGAATCTTTTAGACAGTTTCTGCTCTTTTCTCTTTCTGGTCCTTTCTCTATTCATTCTTGTCAGTTTTTAAATCATACAGCAAATTGCAAGGGCTTCCCTGGTGGCGCAGTGGTTAAGAATCCGCCTGCCAATGCAGGGGACACGGGTTCGAGCCCTGGTCTGGGAGGATCCCACGTGCCGTGGAGCAACTAAGCCCGTGTGCCACAACTACTGAGCCTGCACTCTAGAGCAAACGAGCCACAACTACTGAGCCCACGTGCCACAACTACTGAAGCCCATGCGCCTAGAGCCCGTGCTCCGCAACAAGAGAAGCCACCACTCACCACAACCAGAGAAAAGCCCACGCGCAGCAACAAGGACCCAACACAGCCAAAAATAAATTAATTAATTAAATAAAATGATAAAAAATAAATAAATTTTTTTAAAAGTAAATTGCAGGCTAAATTTGACTAAAATTTCAAGAAATAAATCAAGGTGAGATAAGTAAGCTGAGGGCGAAGTTGGGAGTAAGGAGAAAGGGGAATGTTTCATTTTTCCCCCAAACCATCCCAGACTTTCCCTAAATAGAATCCATGGTTTGTGGGCTCTCTAATGAGTAGTGGCCAAGAGGAAGCCTCATGTCTGAGGCATGCTATTACCATTTTTTTTTTCATTGCTTCTCCTTAATTGGGGGCTTAAAAGGGAGGCTGCCCACAGTTTCTGACAAACAGCATTAGCCTCAACAGAATGAAATGCCTGATCCTGGAGCTCTTTCGTAAAGACTTGACTGCTTTTGTTGAGGGGCTGCATAAAGTCTGACATTTTCTACCTTTGTGGCATGCAAGAAGAATACCTCAACTGAGGATCAGTCGTGGAGATTTATGAAATCTCTATTCCTGAAGGCTTCGTTTTCTACAATTGATTTTAGTATTCCTCAACAAGGCAGAGGGATAGACTAGATCAGTTTTCACTGAGTTTTGCAGTTTGATACCCACAATAAGAAATATATTTTACTGATACCAAACACACACACATGTACATGAATACACGTGAACACACAGGACAAAAGTTTCATAAAGCAATATTTATCCCTAGTACTTACAAGTCCTTCTACTTTCCATCCCATTCTATTTCATTTTTGAAACGCAAATCTCCACCCACTGAGTTGATTTCCCACACTAAGGAGGTGCAACCCACAGTTTGCAAAACACTCAACAGGACGCCCTTTTATTTTTTTCTAACCCTGTAATTCAATATAGAGAGATTTTGAACGGACGACAATCCTGACGAGTTCGAGGCATGGAATAAAGGAGTCCGATCGGCTCTGGGTTTGTTGTATTTTTAAATCTCTCCGTGTGTTCATTCTCTTCACCCCAGAGAGGATTCCATTATCTTTGCTCAAAGAGCAGACACTGCTCTGGCTCTTTCCCCTGCTTCTCTTTGATCCCAGCCCTTCCCCCAAGCCTCCCTTCTATGCTGGTGGAGGCTCTTCAGACTCCAGGGGTTTGCTGGGCCAGGAGCCTGCTGCGCGTTCACTGTGTTGTTTGGCTGTTCCCTACCCCCAACCTGTGCCATTCCCCTGCTGAGCTTTCGTTCCCGCTCTGCCAGGTTAATGGGATGGTTGTTCTTCTTTTATTGTTTTCCGATTTCATACAGGGTTTGTCAGTTTGCTCCTGGGACCATTTTTAATTGGCTGCTGAGATGACAAAAGTCAGTGGAGATTGTACTTTAGGAATAAGTGTTTCTTCATCTGCCAGGATTCAATCTGGGAGGAACTTATCCACTCGCAAGAGGCGATTTAAAGATAAGATTTTTTTTCTGACAGATAAAAGACAATTCAACGTATCTTAAGCCACATTTTTAAAAATGCATATATCATCAACATCAAATTAATTACACAGCATTTTAGGTTCAAATTTTCATTTTGGTCAGAAAGATAAATTGACTCATTATATTATTTATTTTACCCATAATATTCAACAACACCGGCTGTTGCACCCGTTAGGTACAAAGGTATGTAAAACACATTCCACGACTTCAAGGCTTCTAGACCTTCAGAAGGGAGATAAGAAATGCAGGTAAATATCCTTCTATAAAATAAGATTTTAATAAGTGACTTGGACACAGGACAGTACAAAACCCAATTATAGTATTGCTCCCTTTACAGAATTCATAAGAGTGAATTTTCAAGATATGAGTTTACAGGGAGTTCCCCGGTGGTCTAATGGTTAGGATTTGCCGCTTTCACTGCCGTGGGCCTGTGTTCAATCCTTGGTCAGGGAACTGAAATCCTGTAAGCCGAGTGGCGTGACCAAAAAAAAAAAAAAAAAGATATGAGCTTACCAAATTTGTCTATTTTTATTTAATGCAAAATTGAATGAATGAATGAATGCATACTAGGTGCCTACTTTGTGCCATGTGCTGTCAGGGTGATGGAATGGACTTCCTATTGATCTCTGATTTCTTCATGTTCTTCTCGAATGAACTGGCTGCCCAAGAACTGGACTCATAAGGAAAGAGAGCCCCGCACTAGGGCAGATAGAGACTGAGAAACACAAGAGCCATGTAAATAAGGCCATCAGGACTCATGTCTTTCCTTCCCCTCTGACTGTCTGGAGCATTGTTAGCCAATAGAAATACAAAGTGACCCATATATGGCATTATAAATTTTATAGTAGCCACATTTTAAAAAGTCAAAAGAGACAGCAAAATTTATTTTAATATATTTTATTTAACCCAAAATATCTAGATTAACATGATAACATGCAATCAATGTTAAAAATATTAAGATATTTTACATTTTTTTGGACTATTGTCTCCACACAGTTTTGAGCAGCCAGATCTCTAGAGCTCAATAACCTCAAGTCACTAGTGGCTACTGTACTGGGAGAACACGGGTCTAGATCAAGTAGCAGAATTGGAGAAAAGCCCAGGTAGTTAATGAGCTTCTCTAACATTTAGAGGAAAGGACTCATACTTCATGGAAGGGAGAAGGCTGAAAATTATTTCTCTCTGCATATTAATGGAGAAATGGGAGTTGTCAACTAAAGATCCACCCTTGATTCTCCTTCCAGCCTTTCAGACCTGGGGTGATGAGACAGAACTGGTGTGGGGTCTCCCCTCCTTCCCCAGTGCCCCAGGACAATCATCTGCTCCAAGGAAAACAAAGATGACCCCTCCAGACTTCACAGCAGTGTCACGCCTTGCAGCTGATAAATGCTTTCATATAAAATCTCATTTAATCATTTTAACCACATTGTGCAGGAGTCAGTGGAAGTATTGTTATCATCATTTCATAAATGAATGAACTGGAGCTCAGGAAGATTAAATGATTTGCCCAAAGTAGCACAGTTACTATCCAAGTGTCTTGAAGTTTAATCTAGTATGTGTTCCACTAAATCAGAACTGCCTGGTGAAAGGAAGCGAAGAAAATATTTACTGAAGTATAGAATTTTTTCTCCTTTGGCAACACCCCAAGTCTCCTCTCTTCCCCTGCAAAAACAAAACAAAACAAAACAAAAAAACCAACACTGATGATCACTTTACAAAAGTAATAATTAAATAACCTCTTGGCCAATTGAGCTTTTAACTGGGTTTTGTTTTTGGTTTTGTTTTTTAAGTTGGATATTGTTGTCTTGTTTAGCAATTTAGAATATCTCACCATTGAGAGCAAGCTAATAATACATTACAATACATACAACGCAAGAAGGCAAAGTTTTTGCATTGGCCCTAAAATGTGTTGTGATCCTTTCTGTCTGGGAAAACAAACAGAAGTGAATCAGCAGCGTGTTTGTCATATGAGATGCTGGCCAAGTCCCAGCCCCTAGGACGCTGGCTTACCTACCAACAATACCTCCCTTTCAGGCAATGCCCGTTGTTTTATGGGGTCACAGTCCTCTGGAAGTGAACTGCTCTAGTCAGCAGGATCTAGACTTACTAGTGCCACGTAGGGAATTAGAGTACTGTCAACTTTTCATGCACCCTTCTTCTGACACTGTGAAAAAGACTGGGACAGACTTGAAAGACAGAGAGCTCACTCCTTGAGAACCCGAATTCTGTCCTTTGGGAAAAGGTCCCTAGAATAAAGGACATTCAATATGTTTATCACTCTCAATTTTAAAAACGTAATGGGCTCAAGAGCCATATTTGCCTTGATCTGTTTACCCAACTGTGTTCCTATTTTTATTCCTTTCATTTCACTCCAGGGCCCATTTTCATTCCTGGTTAGGCCACCAATTGTACCCATTCAAATTTTTTCTTCCTCTTTCATTTTATGCCTATTTTCTTAGTTCTTGGCTACTCCTTCTCTCAGTTAACTTTCGACAAATCATAATGAAATAAGTTTAGCTAGCTGTAGACAGCAAGCATCATTATGGAAACTGGGATGGCCTAGGAGCATCTTAAAAGTCATCTGGATAGCCCTCAGAAAGTAGACAAAATGTCTCTCAGTTGGAAGCAAGCTAATGTGTCCAGCTCATCTCATTCACAGAAAATCTTCTGGAGTTTCCTTACAGCTACCACAGGGATGCCAATTAAGGTGACTTGCTGATTTAAGTGCTAAGTAGTGAATCCTTTGCCCTGCTTATATGCCACGTACTGTGATTTCCTTAAGGGTAGGCAAATGCTGGAAACACAAAACAAAGACACTATGGCCCACTAAACCACTCCCATTGTCTAGCTTATCACTCAGTTCTATCCTTTCCTTCCCCGCTAGGAAATGGGGAGTACAGAAAGTATAATATAAAACTTGCAGAAAAATATTGAAATATCCAGACACTTTTGTAGTAACCAGCATTTTTCTTAGTGACAGTAAAAGGCATAAATAAAGGTATGTATCATGCTCCATTCCTGCCTCCCCAAAAAGTCTCTAGAAAACCTACTCTGAACCTAGTAACCAGTCAATATGGCAAATTTCATGATCTGCTGGGCCAACTCAAGTACTTTATTAGCTACCTTTCTGTCGGCTTTTTTAAAATAAATTTTTAGCCCAATCATTTACTAACAAATCAGGAAAGTAGGTGAGATTCATTAGCAATTCAGGGTTAATGTCGCTAAAAACAGTCTGACTCAAAGGAACACAGATTGGAGCAAATACACCTTTATTCCATCATCATCTGCACAAGTTTGCACACACATAAGAACAAACACTTATGGCAAGTTACATTCTCTTATAGTGGAAATTCTACTGCACATACACTAAAAGTACTTCAAAGGACCCAGATGCTGCTAAAGTATTTCTCTGCTAAGATTCTGTCCTCTCTCTGTAGCCTACATTTAAGATTTGAGTGACTTCTCTGTGTCTAGGCTACCCCATAATTTTTTTGTTGGTGAAAAGACATGTTAACATTTAAAACATCAAATTACATGGCTGGAAAACTGGCTTAGCTGACCCAAGTGCCTTGCCTTTCTCAATCCCCATGTTCCCAACAGCATTTATTCTGTCTTTTCAACAGGTACATTGAATGGCATATTAAATAGTATCTCACTTGGGTTTAAACTCAAGCGTATCTGCAAACACTGGTTTGGTTTGTAAAATACATAGAAAAGTTGCAAGAGAAATGGTCTGATTGTCTGTAGTCTGTGTACTGGCTTGGTTTCAGGTCTTCTGTCTAAAAGTGTATAGGTATACATTCCCAGGAGCTCTCATCCAGCGCTTCTTTTTCTGCTCTACTGGCTCTTCTAACAGCCCGCCCGCCCCCGCCCCTGCACACAAAGTCTTTGGTCGCCTAGGGTGACTGTGTTGGAACAGATGCCAAAATAGTAATGTTCTTACCTGTAAACACCATTGGGGCTGGTGAGAAGACACCAGCTCTTTCATGCCAAAAGAATACAAGGAAAGATGTAGCTCCCTGACAGAGAGGGAGAGAAGCTGTTGCTTCACTTTAAATGAATAGGGTTTAAAGTTACACACTAGAGTCAAGGAAGAATATCAAACCAATATTGTTCAGGGAATAGGAAAATAGAAAAGATCTGATGGGGGCATAAGTCTTTCTTTATCATTATCATCATAGAAGTTAATCATGTTTATTTCATTAAAAGAGAGAAAACATAGAGAAGCATAGAAATCATTAAATCATTAAGGTAGATTAACAATTCTACCTCCTAAACGTCTAAACATGTAGATTTTGTTGTATGAATTTTCTTTTTCACCTAGCAATAGATCATAGAAAATCTCACCATGTCAGTAAATAAATATTTACTACACCATTGTTGATGGGTGCATAGTATTCTTTTCTGCGCTTGCACCGTAAGTCATTTAACAAATACCCTATGTTGACTGTTTGAATTCTTTGGAACTTTTATAATTATAAACAATTCTACAATGAATATCCTTTTGCATACTTTTTTGTGCAGGTATCTAATTTAGTGTAAATTCTCAGAATTGTGATTGATGGGTCAAAGATAATGCTTTATTTATTTGATTTTCAAATAAAATTATAAATTACCTTATAGAAGAATAGTGGCAATTCATATCCTAACATCAATATATAATCTCTTTTTCTCACAAATTTTATCATTTGAAGATCATTTTCATATAGATGAGAAATAGGTGTTTTCAATCTGATAGGTGATCATTTATATTTGTGTTACTCTGGATGTGCTTTACTTTGGTTATTAGTCAAGTTGTATAAATTCTTATGCTTATTGACCATTTGTATCCTGTATTTTTTGAATTGCCTTTGCCTCTTTATTTTTTGATTTGTTTCTTCCTAACTAAATTCTTATTGCATAGGTTATTAGAATTTGTCAAAAACATTGCAAACATTTTTCCAAGATAACCTAGATTTCAGATGTCCCCTAATTTTATTTTTTTTAACTTTATTTTTTGTTTATAAATTTATTTATTTTTGGCTTCATTGGGTCTTCGTTACTGTGTGAGGGCTTCCTCTAGTTGCAGCAAGCAGGGGATACTCTTAGTTGCGGTGCAGGGGCTTCTCATCGCCATGGCTTCTCTTGTTGCAGAGCACAGGCTCTGGGCACATGGGCTTCAGTAGTTGTGGCACGCGGGGGCCCAGCAGTTGTGGCTCATGGGCTCTAGAGAGCAGGCTCAGTAATTGTAGCACACGGGCTTAGTTGTTCCACGGCATGTGGGATCTTCCTGGACCAGGGCTCGGACCCTTGTCCCTTGCATTGGCAGGCAGATTCTTAACCACTGCATCACCAGGGAACTCCCTGTCCCCTAATTTTAGAAGTTGGTGGGGGACCAGGGGGATAGCGCAGTATCCACATACCTGCCTTTATGTTTGTCCCATGCCTCTGACTACCAGGATATATGAATTCAGCATGTCTCTGATGCTCTTAAAAAATCTTCTCATGCAAAATCCTTAGTGAACAGGAAAACATAACTGGAGTTTCCATAAGAAAGCTGGAGAACAGGTTTTGCAAAACACACCCTACAGAAAAATCCCTAGTAGACAAGTCTGTTCTTATTATTAGCTTGATGTGGGGCTGAAATAGGGAATGGCTTACAAACAATCCAGTTTTTCTCCTCCACTTGCTTCCTCAAACACGTCTTGATGTTCAACCGAACAAAAGGCCCTCCAGTTACCAAAACTTGCCGTCCTTAGAAAACAGTTAAACAGTCATCTTAACCAATTTTGAACATGCCCTTGATATAATGCCCAACTCCAGCAGTTAATCAGACTATTTCTTCTGATCTTTTTCTGTTGTCTCTCAAGTGTTAACTTTTCTTACCTAGTTTCTGCTCATTTCTTGTCAATTTTTTCTCTAGGTATCTTTTCTTCTTTGGTTGCTACAGCAATTGGTAACTTTGTTCCGCTATATTATCTAACCAATCTTTTTTATATATAGGAAAACTATTGATTTGGATATTTTTGTGTGTGTATGAAATCAACCACCTTACTGATTTACCTCATTGTATCTAATAATAATTATTACTTCTCTGTTTTTAATATATTATCATCTGCCAATGATGATAATTCTGTCTCCTTCTTTCAAATATTCACACCTCTTCTTAATTTCTCATGTCTAATTACATTGGTCAGTACTTCTCAACTAGGAGAATTGGTAATGATGATGGGGTTCTTTGTCTTTCATTACAAAAACTCCTAAATCTGGGGCTTCCCTGGTGGCGCAGTGGTTGGGAGTCTGCCTGCCAGTGCAGGGGGCACGGGTTCGGGCCCTGGTCTGGGAGGATCCCGCGTGCCGCGGAGCGGCTGGGCCCGTGAGACACGGTTGCTGGGCCTGCGCGTCTGGAGCCTGTGCTCCGCGGCGGGAGGGGCCGTGATGGTGAGGGGTCCGCGCACCGCGATGAGGGGTGGCCCCGCTTGCCGCGACTGGGGAGAGCCCTCGCACAGAAACGAGGACCCAACACAGCCATAAATAAATTAAATAAATAAATAAATAAAGCATGACACAAATTAAGCAATGTGAATACCATCAAGCTTTAAAAAAAAAAAAAATACTTTAAAAAAAAAAAAAAAGAGGGGATATATGTATAGCTAATTCACCTTGCTGTATAGCAGAAACTAACACAATATAAAAAAAAAAAAAAAAAAAAAAAAACCTCCTAAATCTTTCATTAAAATGATGCTGGCTTTGGTATATTGTGTATACACACACACACACACATATAAAATTTTAATGTCAAAGAAATTTACATATTTTCCTATTACACTGATGGTTTGGGTTTCTTATTGGGATTTTTCTTTTCTTTTGCTTTTTTTTTTTTTTTAATTAGGAAAGAATATTGGATTTGTCAAAATGTTTTAGATACCAGTCCAGGATCTGTCAAAGGCCTTTTAGATACCAGTCCATCGATCCAACTAAATTTGAATTATCATCTTTTTTAAACACTTAATTATGGTTAGATATGTTTATAGACTGTTAATTCTATTGCACTGATCTATAAGTCATTTCTAATACTAATACAAGTTTATTTATAGAGCATTTTGACTAGTGATACTTCTATTTCTCCAATTCTTAAGATTTTCTTGGCTAATATGGGTCAATATCCGAATTGTTATCTATATTACTATCATTTAAGTAGTTGAAATTAATAAAATAGAAATAATACAAAATAATTTGGGGGGCTTCCCTGGTGGCACAGTGGTTGAGAATCTGCCTGCCAATGCAGGGGACACGGGTTCGAGCCCTGGTCTGGGAAGATCCCACATGCCGCAGAGCAATTAGGCCCGTGAGCCACAACTACTGAGCCTGCGCATCTGGAGCCTGTGCTCCGCAACTAGAGAGGCTGCGATAGTGAGAGGCCCGCGCACCGCGATGAAGAGTGGCCCCCGCTTGCCACAACTAGAGAAAGCCCTCGCACAGAAACGAAGACCCAACACAGCCAAAAATAAATTAATTAATTAATTAATTTTTTTAAAAAAAGAAAGATCCCGCATGCCACACGGTGTGGCCAAAAAAAAATAAAATAAAAAAATAATTTGGGGTATTTTTATTTAAAAATTAAAAATAAATCAAGGAGCACAAATCTAGGGGAGGCAGAAATCAATATGAGCTTAATGAGTGATGATGGAAAGTTTCATAGAAGATTTACTTTTTCCAAGTAAAGAAGAGGCTAGGAGACAGGGGAGATAAATTACAGAATGATGGCAAAGGCATTCTGATTAAGGGTTGGTGTTTTTTTTTTAATTGGAATATACTTGATTTACAATGTTGTGTTAGTTTCAAGTGTACCTACTTAAGGGTTATTTGGTTTAGGCTGAAATATGTATGTGTAGGAAAGCACCCTGATTCTACTTACAAGAAGAATTTCGGTGAAGAAAAACAATTTATTATTTAGCCAAATAGTTACTAGAACAGGAAGTAAGGAATTGTAATTTAAGCTAAGGAAATAAACTCTGGTGCAATAATGATATTAGGTCAAAGAGGAATGAATGAAAAGTATAAAAGTCTAACAAAGTGAATACAAGTTTAACCAAACCAGGAATCTGCTATAAGCATGTTTTGAATTATTTTCTTATAGAGTTTATTATTCAGTTTATTTAAATAGAATAATGTACATTTCTGAAAACATCTCATTAATGCTGTAGTGGTGGGGAAAGGTTAAGTGATTGCATTAAGCTCTAGGGAAATGAGGAGAGATAATTACATGGATAAAGTTCAAATACGGTCTTCACAGTATGCTCCCCAATAAGTTCTCTATCCTTATCATGCCAAACTGCCGGCAGTACATTGAACTCCTTGCACTTCTCAGAGGACATCACATCTTCCCTGTTACCCCGCTCTCCAATGTCCACCTCCTTTTCCTCTAGATACCTGTACTCACAGTTTCAGGCACAGAATTGTAGGGAAGTCTCCCCTGTGCCCTAGTGTGGGACAGGTGCCCTTTCTCTCGGCTCCACTGCAGCTCATGCATACCTCTGTGAATCCCTGGTTTTCTTCTTCTTTCTGGACTATCTCCCTCAGTAAAGACACCATGGAAGGCATCTTAATTGTACATTTAGCGTATAGGGGACATTAAAAAAAATTATGGAAATGGAAATTAACGTTTTTTTTTTTTTTTTGGCCACGCCACAGGGCTTGTGAGATCTTAGTTCCCCAAGACCAGGGATCAAACCTGGGCCCTCAGCAATGAAAGTGAGGAGTCCTAAACCACTGGACCACCAGGGAATTGCCAGAAATTAACCTTTTCAAGAAAACCTTAAGAGATTTGGGACACAAACTCCTCTCTCTACTGTACTTATTTTTCTCAAATCAGTATGGTTAAAATGTCACATAATGACTTCATAGCTCACATCTGTAACTATTAATTAATCAAATAAAGAAAGCCCTCCTCCTTTACCATCTATAAAGATTAGGTAAGAGAAGGAGTCCAAGTCAGTAAGCATAAGAATAAGGGAAGCATAAAGTTGGAAAGGCCCACGAAATCAGTCATCCAGTGGCTTCTAATGTTGGTTTGACCATTTACTATAATACCAATGCCCAGGTCTTACCTCAAGGGTAATCTGATTTAGCTTATCTGGTGTAGCCAAGTGGCAGTATTTTTTTTTAAATAAATTTATTTATTTATTTTCGGCTGCGTTGGGTCTTCATTGCTGAGCGCGGGCTTTTCTCTAGTTGCAGAGAGCGGGGGCTACTCTTCGTCGTGTTGCGCAGGCTTCTCATTGTCGTGGCGGAGCATGGGCTCTAGGCACGTGGCCTTCAGTAGTTGTGGCACACGGGCTTAGTTGCTCCACGGCATGTGCGATCTTCCCGGACCAGGGCTCGAACCTGTGTCCCCTGCACTGGCAGGTGGATTCTTAACCACTGCGCCACCAGGGAAGTCCTAAGTAGCAGTATTTTTTAAAGTTCCCCAGATGCTTCTTTTTTTTTTTTTTTTTTTTTAAACCTAGTTTTGTTTTTTTTGTTTTTTTTTTTAATTTTATAGCTACTTTTATTTTTATTTATTTATTTATTTATTTTGGCTGTGCTGGGTCTTCGGTTCGTGCGAGGGCTTTCTCTAGTTGCGGCAAGTGGGGGCCACTCTTCATCGTGGTGTGGGGACTGCTCTTCATCGCGGTGCGCGGGCCTTTCACTATCGCGGCCCCTCCCGTTGCGGGGCACAGGCTCCAGACGCGCAGGCTCAGTACTTGTGGCTCACGGGCCCAGCTGCTCCGTGGCATGTGGGATCTTCCCAGACCAGGGCTCGAACCCGTGTCCCCTGCATTAGCAGGCAGATTCTCAACCACTGCGCCACCAGGGAAGCCCTCCCCAGATGCTTCTAATATGCACCCAGAGTTGAGAACAACTGATATAATCCTATTCCTTCATGTTGCTGATGATGCAAACATGAGATGTGAAGTCACTTGGGTGGGTGGGCACGGGGCACACTGAGAATCACCAAGGTTTCTCAACATACCATGTAGTTCTCTTTTTGTTACATCATACTCAATTAAGAACAAATTATTTCTGTAAAGATGAGGAGATAAATCCTGTAAAGTCTAATGAAACAGTGTGATTCATCATAGAAGGAATGATGAGGAAGTCAACAGATCTAGAAGAAACTGCTTACTTAAGATGACCACTCTGGGTAAGATCAGCTGGCCTGAAAGTAAAGCAACCACAAGCTGTGTATGGTGGCACCTCAAAATAGGCATAGTGAGAAGTAATGGGAAGAAGAAATAAAAAATATTTCTATTGCCAGGTAAAGGCGGAATCTGTGCAGGAAGTAGCTTGGCTGAATGAAGAGAGCTAGTTAAAATTTGAGATTTGTTTCTAAATCAGACAAAGCTGGACTATTTAGCAACTTTATTTACTTGTAATTTCTTCCCTGTATAAATCTTACACTGGTCATGAGCATGTATTGAAGGCACCCTTCAAGCCTTATCCCTGAGAAAGAAAAGAGAAAAGAGAACTCCCTGGTTCACAAGAACTGAGAATGGAAATTACACTGGAGCAAGAGGCCAAATTTTTCTCAGATTTACCTTGCATATTTAGAATATTTAAAAAATTAAATTGGGGATGACAATGAGAAAGGTCAGTTAATATTTATTGGCAGAGGAGCAAGAGACAAAGGATATTTTGTTGCTGCCTTGTTTTCCTAGCAACAGGTCTAGTCTCTTCGCCCTCCCTCCAACTCTATTTTCAGATGGACTTTAGGTTCCACGACTTAGAGAAATATAGTCTTATCCCGGATAAAAACTCCTTGCCTTAAAAATAAAAATAAAACAAACAAACAAAAACTGCTTGCCTTATTATTTGACTTCTATTTTCACATAGCAATCATTTTATACTACTTCTCAACGTTTAACATACAGATTAATCCTTCAATACATAGTCCTCTACCTCACTTTATGACCCTCATCATGTAGCAACTAACATAATTTTGTGACATACTTTCAGAATAGATTTCTTAGCTTCCTGTTTTTATACACACACATACACATAAATTTCCGTTTTTCATTTCAAGTTGAATTTTGTGCCTAAGGATACATGGTAAAAGCTCCTATCCACCATCCAGTCTCTTTTCTATCAGTTTGTTTTTTTAAAAAATTCAAATGGTTCTAATTTCAAAATAAATCTGACTCAGGTTTAGTCAGGAAAACTCACCCACAAAACCCATTCCTTCACATTTTCCTCTTAATCCAAAATTCTTACATTTTCTAAATGTAATGTAATTCTAAATGATAAAATTTTGGTCGCTTGAACTACTGCTAAAGGTATTCACTGTTAGCTATTATATATTTCAAATTGTTGTAGAAAGAATAGCTTCTAACAGGAAATGAAAAACCAAGCATTTCATAGATAAGTCAACTACAGAAATAAAGGGTTTGTGGAGACATAACACCCAGCTGAGTGCATGTCAATTATTTGTCCACACAAACACATAATCTCCTAAATGCTCAATTTTTTAGAAGTAAACTATTTAAAGACCATTTTATTTTCAGCATTTCAAACCCTGACCTGGCATTTAGGACTGCGTCATTGATTTCTTGAGTGACCTTTGGCAAACCATGTAACTTTTTTTTATTCTAAATCTTCGGGGGTTATTTCAAAACAAGCTTTGAAATCACTGGCATACACTATCTTTAATCTTTAGGATTCTTGCTGTGCTCTAAAAAGGTTTCTCTTGATTCATTCTGATTCATGGCACAATTAAATGTTGTCTCAGATCCTTGGAGGAGTTGGGGTGGGGGGTTGTAGAATTTAGTGCTTCAGATAGTTGCATGAGCATCTTTTTTTTTAATCTGTATATAATTGTATTTTTTTCTTTTTTTTAATTGAAGTATAGTTGACTTACAACGTTGTGTTAGTTTCAGGTGTACAGCAAAGTGACTCTCTTTTATGTGTGTGTGTGTGTATATATATATATATATATATATATATATATATATATATACACACATACATATTCTTTCTCAGATTCTTTTCCCTTATAGGTTATTACAAAATACTGAGTATAGTTCCCTTTGCCAAACAGTAGGTCCTTTTTGGTTATCTATTTCATATATAGTAATATGTATATGTTAATCCCAAACATCAATTTTGAAAAGAATTTGTATCTGTTGTATATAAAAATATAAATTGCATTAAACATTCCCCTGCCTTCTTAAGCAGAGTGTGCTGAATATGATTTAATGTTTTATTGATGACTCAGCCCCGTGATAAACGTCTCTTATTATCACGGTGAGCTGTGACTCAGTGATGTGTGACACAACCACCAAGTAACTAAGTGTAATGAAAGTCTACTTACCTGTGCAAATTTCAGAAAAAATAAGCAGTAAGAGATTGTTTGCTTTCTAACTACTCATTTCACCCCTGAACGCTGACTTTAGGCAGGATATCGGCAAAGTAGAGCATTCTAGAGCAGTTAGGTTGGTAAATGGTCTTGAAATAAGGTCCAGTCAGGGAAATGACTGAAAGAATTAGAGAGGCTTCACTTACAAAGAGAAAACTTAGAGAAGGTAAATATTGAAACGTCAGTAGTGTTGTCTTGTGAAAATGCCTTAGATATAAATCGTAAATACCAAAAGCAGAGAACCAGGACCAACAGGTAAAAATTATTTTGGGGAAGTGGATTTTGACTCAGTATAAGAGGAACCCATCTTTGCAATTCACTTTGGTTCACAATTTATATGCAAGATCCGATTTAGCTTCACAGGTAATAGAAAGATAAGCAAACCAAAGTACAGGCCTCCCAAAGAGAGATATTAACCTACTGCAGCTGGAATGTGGCATGTGTGGGGCAGAAAGCAAGGGAGTTGGAAAAGTAGATGGAACCAGACCATGGCGGGCCTGGAAATCTAAGTTGAGGATATTACATTGTTTTAAACAGGCAATTGGGAGTGATAAAGCATTTTTAAATTCTTTTCAACTCAAATTTTAATTAGAAAAATAATTTTTTAAAGTAAACCAAGTTTATTGTTTAAAAAACAGAGATATCAAAATATATTATGTACAAGGTGAAAGGTCACCCCCAAACCCAATTCCCAGACGTATCCATGAACAATTTAGCTTGTATCTTTACTTAACCTTTTTGTGGCTCAGGTTCCTCACCTATAATAACAGATAATAATAGTGCTTACCTAACAGAGGTGTTATGAGAATTAAATAATAATTCCTAAATCCATGAAAGCAGGGATTTTGTCTTGTTCAAGGCTTCTAAACCTCTGCACTGTTGACATTTTAGGTTGAATAATTCTTTGCTCTGGGGAGCTGTCTTGTGCATTGTAGGATATGTAACAGCATCCCTTGGCTTCTATTCACTAGGTAGCAACTCCCATATATGCAAACTCTTGTGATAACAAAAAATGTTTCCAGACATGGCTAAGTGTCTCCTGGGGGGCAAAATCACCCCAGGTTGAGAATCACTGATCTCATTTACTGTTGAATGCCTATCATTTAGCACAGCATGTAATAAATATTTGTTGAATTGAATGAAAAGAATTAATACACGTAAAGCTCCTTGAACACAGGAAGCACGCACATAGAAAGCCCTCAGTGTTAGCAGTGTTAGCTTTTTTAATTATACTAGTTTCCTGTAGGACTATACCATATATAACTATTTCCACATAAATGGAATCATATGTACTTCACTGTAACTTACAATTTTTCACTAACAATATATCTTAGACATCTTTTTATGTCATTACACATAGATGTAGCTCTATCTCAATCATCTTCTGTGGAATCATAGTATTCTAGCGTGTGGAGTATGTCCCATCATATCGATTCATTTATCCAATTCACTATTGATGTATATTTAGGTTAATTATTGCTATTATAAACAATGCTACAAAGAACATTTTCCATCAAGAATTTTTAACAAAGTAATGACACAATCAGAGCTACACAATGTATTACATTCTAATTTCAAAGATTCTGTATTTAGGGGTCTCCAAAGAAACAGAACCAATAGGAGATAGATAGACAGATGAAAGATAGATAGATAGATAGATAGATAGATAGATAGATAGATAGATAGATAGATGATAGACAGATAGGCATAAAACGATTTATTTTAACAATTGACTCACATGATTATGGAGACAGGCAAGTCCAAAATCTGCAGGGTGGGCCAGCAGGCTAGAGATGCGGAGAGGAGCCAATGTTGTAGTTCACTTCTAAAAGTCATCTCCTATGGATGGAAATTCCTTGGCAGTCCAGTGGTTAGGACTCTGCACTTCCACTGCAGGGGCCATGGGTCAAATCCCTAGTCGGGGAACTAAGATTCCGCATGAAATGCAGTGTGGCCAAAAGAAAAAAAAATGGTTTAAAAGCCATCTCCTGTGGAATTCCCTCTGTCTCAGGGGAGCTCAGTCTTTTCTTCTAATCAGGCCTTCAACTGATTAGATGAGGCCCACACCCAAAATATGGAAGGCAATCTGCTTCACTCAAAGTCCACCAATTTAAATGTTAATTCATCCAACAGAGACATCCAGAATGATGTTTGATGACACATCTGGGCACCACAGCCCAGCCAAGCTGACACATAAAATTAATCATTACCATATTCCTGGTCAACTATAGAGAATCTCACCAGTAGTGACACATTAACAGAGGCTGTCTAACCATCTGAGAGGAAAACTGTAAAGATGAACCATGTGCTGACTGGGAGGCTGGCCTGGATGACTTCTGTGTTCTTTGGGGTTCTGAGTCTGGACTGTAGTGATGATGCCCCCTGGGGAGAGTGATGCCTGCCTTTCCCCCCCCCCCCCCCCCGTCATCATGGCAGTAGACTAGTGTATTCTTGTGGTTTATGTGCCAACTGCTTAGAATTCTTCTGTCTTCTCGGGGCTGTCAGGCAGTCAACTGTCACTTCTTGATGTTATTGCTGTATCTGCCTCAAGCAGCTAATAATGGATGTGAAAGCCCTTTGTATAATTGTTAATGCCAAGGAAATGTGCAGCAATGCACTGCTCTAGTCTCCTGTGGGCTACATAAACCCAGATAACTACGCTTATTGTATAATTATGTCTAAAATTTAAGTAAATAAACAATGAGTGAGGGCCTAAGTGGTTTTTTATGACTGACTTAATGCATGCATCTTGTAACATCTATTTATATGCAGTGAGACTTGGGGGATTATCCTAGTTTCCCATCTGGGTTCTAGATATGTGAGATGAGTGGGTGAGGTAGTTTTACATTGATGCCATGTTGTCCTAAATTACCCATCATTTCTGCCTAAACTGTCTGTGGAACAAGGCACCAATTAAACAGATAAATACGTTAAATAAGCACACAAATAATAATTCTCCAGTCTCAATAAGTACTTCTCTACTCATAAATTGAAAAATTAATAGTCTCTGCTTCGCTGCTTAGTATGAAGTTCCTTTACGTTCAAATTAGGTTCATGTTGATGAAATAAGGTTAGAAATTCAGAGAAGGGAAGAAATCTACTATTTAAAAATGTACCACTGTTTATGTTTAGCTACCACTTTTTCGCACCTAGGTATTAAAATATATAATGATTAGGAGTTAAGGGTATTCCATAATGTCATCATTCTTTTACTTCAAGAGGCCCATCATTAACCTTTCCATTAATTCTATATCTTTCAGATCTTCCTAAATCAACACCTACTCTAAATTACTACTCAAATTAAACCCTAATTTTACATCTGCAGTCTCTCTGTTCTAGTCTGAAAAGCCTATCAGCTCTTCTGTCTAGTCCTCATTTCTACTTCACCCCAGAATCTGGCTCGAAGCCTGGACTTTCACGAATCCAGTTGCTGGCAAGCAAATCCTCTACCAAACATCTCTCTCACATGTCTGTGTATTAAAAATAGCTCTTATGACCCACTAATGCTTCTTACTCACACGAAAGTGCAGCTCCAGACCCCAGGGATGGCAGAGTGGAAGAGGGCAGTGTGTGAAGGAGGGGAGCACCAATATTCAGAAATAATTTTCTAAACTTTCATATTGATGTTGAGCTTGTCCCTGGTATTTCCATCAGGAAACATATTTGCAAGTGATTTTATGTGGACATTTTTTTTTAACTCACTTTCCTGGGGAGGCACATTTTCTTAAGTGTCTGGGATGGCTAATTTGACACTGCCAAGTTTATTTATGGGTCACACTGTTTAGACTAACATTATACCTTTGAATTCAGTCATTCCTTCATTCAGGAATCACTACTGAACACTTTCTATGATGGGCAGGGCTGCCATGTTCCCCAACTCCAGAAAGCACTATTTTCATTATATTCCCTGGAGTTGAGCTCTATAGGGCATTCCTTGCAGTTGCATATTTACCAAAGAGAATTTAAAAAGTATGAATGACACAGTCACATAGCCTGGGCCCTCTGGGAATGATCAATAAACATTTTTCAACATAAGTAGATTATTGTGCATTGTGTTATTCATACATTCCTGCTGGTTATTCATTAATGAATAGCCCAGGCTTATGTTTTTCTTGGCCTCCGTCTGGTGGCTCTCTCTCTATCCCTGACATGAAAGTACACTTAGTAATCAATGTAAGCACAAAACAGACAGACATTCGAAACCAACTATGAACTAGGCAATAAAAACACTAGTTTCATTAAAAGTTTCTGTCTTGGACTTCCCTGGTGGCACACTTAAGAATCCGCCTGCCAATGCAGGGGACACGGGTTCGAGCCCTGGTCCAGGAAGATCCCACATGCCGCGGAGCAACTAAGCCCATGTGCCACAACTACTGAGCCTGCGCTCTAGAGCCCGCAAGCCACAACTACTGAGCCCGCGTGCCACAACTACTGAAGCCCGCACGCTAGAGCCCGTGCTCCGCAACAAGAGAAGCCACCACAATGAGAAGCCCACACACCGCAGCGAAGAGTAGCCCCTGCTCACCACAACTAGAGAAAGCCGGCGCCAGCAAAAAAGACCCAATGCAGCCAAACATAAATAAATTTTAAAAAAAAAGGTTTCTGTCTTGTAAAATGTTGATAACATTTATTAACCCGTGGAATAAAGTCCAGCCCTTCTTCCCAAACAGCTGACAACATGACCTTCATAAACAACAGAAAGCCAAGTATGATTTTCATGACCATTCCTTCTATTTATTTTAATCAAGCTATAAAAAAATTACTTTTCTTTTTTTTTTATTAAAGTACAGTTGATTTACAATATTGCTTCTCTTTAATACAACCAACGCAGGAAGTTCATAAAATCTAGTAGCAAGAGGTTTATTTATTACCATTTGTAAAAGTGTTGTTTCAGTCAGAGAAGTTTTTTTCCTAGTGTAACTGACCTTTGTCATAATTCTTTTTCACCCCTGTCAAACATTTCTAAGACTTGACATAACTGCTTATGTTAGTTGGATCAAAAACATCTTGTGATTCGGGTAGAAATAATTCTTTAAACGGAGGAATTTATATGACGCTGCCTTTTACCATTCATTAAGCACCTTTTTATGTTGGGCCTACTTGTAATGTGTATTAATGTCAGCTGATAAGAGGAAATGGCGTTCAGCATTTTCACTAGCTTCTAGTAAGAAATGTCTCTTTCAAATAACCTTCACTCAATACTCACTTGTACTGAGTGCTGGAAGGAGGTGAGTACAAAGGTGAACCACATGTGATCTGTGCTCTCTACACGCATGCAATCTGGTGCCTGAGACACTCGTTTCCTCAAAAGGCAAACTCACAAGGGCTATAACCATGGATTAAACGTAGAGCTTTGAGAATATGGGAAGATTAATTCTAACTGGGGGATTTGCAAGTGTGTATAGTGACCACGTGGGAATGTCAGAGGAACAGGAAAACGAGATTAAGGAGTGAAGAGAGACTTGAGAAATTTAAGAATGGAAGTCTGGTTGAGGAATTCAGACTTAACCCATATAAATCCTGGGTCTTGAAAGCCAGCTTGCTCAGCTCTGTGTTTCCTTAGCACCACCTTATGCATTCTCCTGTTTCACACAAGGAGAACGTATTATTTAAGGTCTACCAAACTCTCCCCCACCCTCCCTTCTGCTGCTGACCCCCTTGACCTTTCTGCTCCTGTAAGAGGCTCCACTTCCACCAAATACTTTCACTCTTACCTCCCTGTGTGACCTGAACTCTGTCACCTCTGTGGTTTCTCTCAAACTCTACCATCGGTCTGGAATCCTTCCTTGCCCATTCCTCTCCAACTATCCAATTTATACACTCAGCATTTATTTAAATTACGTGTGTCTGTTCCTTTCTTTTTTAACTGAGGGCCTAAGTATATATTAAGCAGTGTATGAGCTACAGGTTATACCAGATCAGGTCAGTACTCATCAGGGAGTTTACGCCCTATCTAAATCCTATCCATCCTTTGAGAGAACGTCTCCAGACCAGCCTGGCCTGTGAAATTCTATGGTATGTTCAGCAATGTCAGTACCAATTACATAAATGATCTAAACTATTTCCTACAGATCTCCTTTTTAAAAAAATGTTGTGGGACTTCCCTGGTGGCGCAGTGGTTAAGAATCTGCCTGCCAATGCGAGGGACATGGGTTTGATTCCCTGGTCCGGGAAGATCCCACATGCCCCGGAGCAACGAAGCCCGGGCGCCACAACTACTGAAGCCCACGAGCCACAACAAGAGAAGTCACTGCAATGAGAAGCCCGCGCACCGCAATGAAGAGAAAAAGTCTGCGTGCAGCGACGACGACCCAACGCAGCCAAAAATAAATAATTAATTAATTTTTTTAAAAAAATGTTGTTTGAAATATTTATTATTGTTTACTTTTTCATCAGTTAAATAACGTTAAGCTCCTTCACAGTAGGGATCCCATTTCATCTATCTTTGCTTCTCTAATAGCACAAATTTTAAAGTTTTCTGTATTACAGTTGCTATCGGTGCTCAACAAATAATTGATCTTTACAAAAGAAGTTAATGAACATTATAATATTAGTATATTTATATTACATGTTAATATATATGTATCTAATACATACATTAGCATAATGGACCAGTGTTAAGATGCACTGCATGTATCTGCACATTTTTAAATTTCATGAATCAATACTTTCTTAAAAAAAGTAATGCATATATGTGCATGTGTGTATATATATGACGAAAGTTTATTTTCCTAATTAAGATTTCTTCAAAAATCCATTGTTACATACATAAATTATACCACCATGAAGTTGTTGTGCAAAAAATCTGTTAATTTATTATCAGATTTTTATAAAGCTGAAAAAAATCAATTTTTCATAAAAGTAGAAACATTACCTTAAAGAGTAGGATTTTAAACTGAATAAACTAATGTGAAAAATCATTACAGCATCCTAATTATTTTGTCATTTAAATCATTTAAGCAACCTACAGAAATCTGGAGGAGAGAAAGTAAAAGTTAGAAAGACAAGGTCATAGTATTGTTGGTTGAGTGAGCTTTTCAGTTAATTCTTTTTTTTTTTTTTTTCAGTTAATTCTTACAAGCAACCTGCAGAGAGGGCTCAATAGCTACAGTTGGACCCAAAGAAGTTAAGTAATTTACCCAAGTAAGGTCCCTAAAACCCAGTATTCAAACCCAGGTGTCTGTGACACCAAGGTCCTTGCTCTCTCTACTGTGTTTCCTGGTACTACTCTTAGCAGGGAAGTATAGAGAAACTTCAAGGAAGTGGTGACATTTTGAGTTTGGCCTCCAGGAAATGACAGGTTTCTGTGTGCAGAGATTGAGGGTAAAATATTCCAGGGTAAGGAACAAAGTGTATTAAGGCATGAATGCAGGGAATGAAGTGAATGCTATGGTGAGCATCCCAGATCCCCTCTAGGATTGAGGCATTCATTCCCCCAGCAGCTGGCAGGTGGGTGGGTGATGGCTCTCTAGGATTTGCTCTCAAAAAGAACCACCTTTCCATGGGCAACCCACACACATAACTACTCAGTGTTGGATGGAGGGTGGGAATATGAAGCCTAACCCCCTTGCCTCAAGATGGGGCCATTCTGAAGGGTCCATCTTCTGCCTAATCCTACTTCCTTCACTTCCCAATAACTTTCTTCATGCACATCTCCATCTCAGAGTCTATTTCCCAGGGAAGTGGACCTAAGACAGCTGGAAATATATCAATCAATCAATCAATCAACTGACAGGATGGCATACAACAATGATAAAAGAGAGAGAAAAATTCTGTTTGGAGAAAACCTTGAATTCCATGCTAAGGAATTCGGACTTTATCCTGTGGAACAATGGTTTCCATACTTTCATAAATGTCTACTTTTCTGTTTTGTAATATAGAGCATATATTAGTAAAGTAGTACATACACACACACACACAGGTACTTTTATGTGCTCTAATTTTTTTTTTTTTTTGACTAATAGATGTGTGCAATCAAAAATTGAGACCACATTGGGAAAGTCAATTAGGTCTTATTTATTTATTTATTTATTTTTTAGAAGAAAGGTATGCTCGGGACATAAACTAGAATAGTGGGTCTCAACCTTCAACCCAGGAGAATCAACTGGGAACTAACAAAAAAATATTAATGACCAGGCCCCACCCTGTGGTGCTCCAAGGACAATGATGCTTCAAGGACAAAGGATGACCCTGCCTGAAAAAGTTTCAGCATTACACCCGCTACCAGACTCTTAATCGCCCTCCCCACCATGTTGCTATGGTTACAAAATTCCTGAGCCCACCTGGGTGACGCCCACCTGGGCAACAGGACCTGTCCCAAATAAGGAAAGGCATATGCCCTGTCCCACTCCCACCCTATGGAAGGAAGGTATATGTGCCTCGACCAATCAGTAAACGAAATTTTCACCTCGGACCATTCCTTTGTTTTCTGGCTATAAAAACTGATCAATAGCACATGTTCGGACTCTCCCAGACTACTAGGAAGTCGGCCTTCTGTTCTGGCAGTGACACTTCCCTCTAATAAATTCTATCTTCTTTACATTCTGCCTTGTGTCTGGAAATTCCTTTCCAACCCGCGTTCGGACCACGACACACCCCAAACCAATTATATTAACTCTCTGGGGTGGGAAAACAGCACCATATTTTTCTTTTACCTTGATGTTTCTAATGTGCTGGGGTTAAAGAACCACTGAATTAGAGTTACAATCAAGCTTGATTCGAATTAATTAATTTGAACTATTAAAGATCCTGAAAAGTAACCATCTAGTTACAGAGGAATAGAAACCTAAATATTTAAGAAGTGCTTTTACCTTAAGTATAGGGTCTGCATTGGAAATAAATATGGTTATTCTCTCTACATTTTGTTTTTACTTCCTTGTAAAGCCTAGCAGTCACGTGGCCCCCCTCCAGAAACAAATGCATAACTCACCCATTAAGAGACCTTTTACATAAGCCACTTTCTTATCTGCTAGAATCTGAGTGAGCTCTCTCAGCCTCTCAGCTTGTTTTCCCGAGTTTACACAATAATAAAACACACACAATGACCCTCTTACTCTTCTTTTACCAGCCATTATTTAATACTGATTAGCTTTGAAATGCAAATTGCCATATCAAATAGCAAGCTACTTGCAGTCACCTGGGCTAAGGCTGTACTGGAGTGAAAGTCAAAACGATTTTATGCAAAGACAACATACAAAGTCCATCCAAAGGCCCCTAGGAGATGACCAATTTTTTCAGGATTATATTCAGGATATGAAATTCTTTGAACTAACAGATTATCTTTTCTCCTAAATTCAGTGAACCTTTGCTGACCATTAGCTGAACTTTCAAAGCAATCAATGCTTTCAGCATTTTGTTTACATCAAAGTATTACTAATACTTGTATGAGAGGGAATTTCTATTGGGGAATCTCATCTAGCCTATTACCTTAGGACATTAGGATTTGTCTTAACTAGAGAGTAATAACTTCTTTTTTTTTTTTTTGCCCTGTAGCACGGCTTGAGGGATTTCAGTTCCCTGGATCCTAACCACTAGACCACCAGGGAACTCCCAGAGAGTAACAACTTTAGCACTGCAAAATATCTTCGAGATATTAACCTAATTCACCCTCTTCGGTTTACAGATAAGCACCGAGGTCTAGAGGGCCTTTACTAGGTCAGTATTAGGAAACAGGGTTGCTTGCTGAATGGTAAATTCCTGGTGGGGTAGAAACTAAGCTGACATTGGCAGGCGGGTGTCATACCAGCTGAAGTCCCTAGCCCGAAATTCAAGGTTTGCAAGGAAGAGACAGAGGCTGAGTAAAACTTAAAAACAGGATATCAAGACTAGGACTGATTTCTCAAAAGCAGCAGGAGGGAATGGGGCTGCCCCTAGAGCCACCGAGCTCTGGTCAAACTAGGCATTCCTCTGTGAGGTCGATGTGGAGAAGCCCGATTACCCAGTGGGATAGTTGAGAAATGACACAGACCTGGGGCAAAAGTGCAATGCCTGCCACAAGCTATGGAAGCACCATCCTGTTTTCCTTCTCCTTAAAATATCTCCTCTTACAGATATCTGCCTGGTGGTTGCCAAGGGCTGGAGGGAAGGGAGAATGGGGAGTTCCTACAATATTTAATGGCTACGGAGTTTCATTTGGGGATGTGGACAAAAGAATGTTGCCTGTCATTCCAGTACAACAAGTGTTGCTGCCCCGACTGTGCACCCTCAGGGGAATTCAGGATGGAGAAAAATAGGATACTGGCCCAAGATAGTTAAGATGCATGGCAAAGAAATAATTTCAATGAGCCCAGACTCTTGCATCTCCCAATACGTAGAAAAGCACTAAAATTATTAATTTGAGATGTCTGGTTTTTGTGATTAGCAGTAGTCTTTTGATGTTCAAATACATGTTTTGTTTGTTTGTTTTTAGTAAAAACTCCTAAATATTCTGGCTCCTCCCTTACCTCTTTGGAACAGTTCCTCAGAGCTATCTGAGAGGCTATTTCCTGGGCTATAGTCCTCAGTAAGATCCCCTAATAAAACATAACTCTCCACTTTCTTTTTTTTGGCCGTGCCGCGCGGCATGCAGGACCTTACCCAGACCAGGGATCAAGCCTGAGCCCCCTGCACTGGGAGCGTGGAATCCTAACAACTGAACCACCAGGGAAGTCCCTAACTCTCAACTTTTAAGTTGTGTGTTTTTTTTCAGCTGACAGGGAAGATGAAAAAGTTCTAGAGATGGATGGTGGTGACGGTTGCCTAACAATGTCAATGTACTTACTGCCACTGAACTGTACACTTAAATATGGTTAAAATACCAAATTTTATGTTACATATATTTTACCACACAAAAAATCTGCCATTAGTTCTTAATTCACCAACATCTTCTGCCTTTTTAAATTTCCCATTCTCACTTTTTTTAAAAAACTCCAAAAAATTCAAGAATTCTGCTTGAGAAAATCATTACCAGACTGAAAATCACTTGATAGATAGTGAAATCTCTGAGCAAATTTAATTTTTTTTTTAATTTTGTCAGAAGCAGTTGGTAAACAAAAAACACAAAGAACTGTAAATTTTAGAAAAACTAAAGTTTTCTCACAACCACTAATAAAAATGTTAGTTCCCAATACTACTTTCCCCAAATAAAAAAGACCTTTCAAAATAATAACATATAGAGCTGTCTCTTTGTAAGCATTTAAAACATGCAAAAGAAATAGGAAGGGGAGCCTTTTGGAATTGCCATTTTACAATCAAGAAAACTGAGGATTAGAGAGGGTAAGTATCTTGCCCATAGTCATATAGTCTGGAAGAACAAGGTCTAGCCTGGAATCTAAAGCAGACTCCAAATCCTTGTTGTTAATTTGTTCTTCATATGCAAATGTATTTCTTGTTTCAGGTTATGTAATCATTGTAAATAATGGGGTAGGGATGAGAGTAAGGCAATGGCATTGAATAATGCCCCAAATAACCAAAGTAAATTCCTTCTAAGTAATGGGAGTTCTCATAAGGCACTCCACCTGGAACTTCCCTCTAAAAGCAGGCCATCAATAAAACATAGCAGTGGAAGCAAAAAGAAAGCCATTTTGCAGAGGGAAAAAGGAGGGTCATACCACGTACACAGAGCTGACTGTAGCAAGCAGAAATATCTGGAACAATCAGCATGATGTGGATGAAAAGTCTGAGTGTTTCCAACTGAATTTTGAATGGTTGTAGACTGAGAATTCTATACAGTTTCTGTATTTAGCCCCATAGCGGGAAGTTCCCAGCCCAGCATGAATCTGTATGGTACAGCCTAGGATAAAGACTGGAACGAGAGAGTTTCGAAAGAATTAGCAGGTGAATCAGAGCCAAGACAATCAAGAGAACAAGTACAGAGATGTTTATCTTACTTTCAGTTACAGGTTTTTCCAACACCATACTGAGAAGGTGTTGACAGTCAACACCTTTGGGGTCATATATGGTCTAGGTATCTTGGTTCTCACATGTATCAGGAACAATATATTTGTACATGTATTTACATTTAGGTAAGCCAGGCCTAGGGAAAAACTATGGGCAAAGGCAGCCACAAATTTGCATTTCCCCATATCTACTCTTTATGTATCATTTGAGAACTCCAGTTTTCTCCTATTCCTCCAGAATTGTTCTACGGGGCACTAAAGACTACTTTCATGATCAACTTGGTCTAGTTCTTAGAACCAGTTTTTTCCCTCTCCTACTTCAACTCACCGTAGTTATTAGATATGACTCTGGTCACTTCCAATCTGCTGAGTAGCGTCTGTGATGCCAATGTTTGCTGAAGTTGCTGCCACTGCTGTTGAACTTGCAGAGGTATGCTGTTCTGGCACCAGTGTCTGCTCGAGAAGGCAACATCTCCTTTCTTTAATCTATGAAGTCAGATGGCCTAAGTTCAGATTCCAACTTTGCCATTTACTAGGTATATTAATACTGACAGGACTTCCCTGGTGGCACAGTGGTTGAGAATCCGCCTGCCAAAGCAGGGGACACGGGTTCAAGCCCTGGTCCAGGAAGATCCCACATGCTGCAGAGCAACTAAGCCCGTGCGTCACAACTACTGAGCCTGTGCTCTACAGCCCACAAGCCACAACTACTGAGCCCACATGCTACAACTACTGAAGCCTGCACGTCTAGAGCCTGTGCTCCACAACAAAGAGAAGCCACTGCAATGAGAAGCCTGCACTCGGCAACGAAGAGTAGCCCCCGCTTGCCACAACTAGAGAAAGCCCCTGTGCAACAGCGAAGACCCAACGCAGCCAAAAATAAATAAATAAAAATTAGAAAAAAAAATACTGACAAACATTTGTATATTTATCAAATAGGAATTTAAATAGCCCTTACCCGATAGAGTTGTGGTAATGATGACATAATGCATGTAAAACATTTCGTTAACATTTATTGAGTGCTTTTCTCTTTTTTTGAATTGCAATATCATTTAATACTATTTTCAACTGCTTTAATGACAGTATCAATTCTGACAGTTTGAGTACAGTATACAGAAATCAGATTGTGGGTAGCATGGTGCAGTTGAAAGAAAAGAAGCCTTGGAATCTAAACCCAAATGATCAAGATGAGGTCACCAGTAAGGGAACAAATGGGCATGATGTGATTGAGTGCTTATTTTAAACTGTCGTAATCTGTTTGTGCTGCTATAACAGAATACCACAGACTGGGTGGCTTATAAACAACACAAATTTATTTCTCGCAGTTCTTGAGGCCGGGAAGTCCAAAATCAAAATGCTCACAGATGTGGTGTCTGTTGAGAGCCTGCTTCCTGCATTCTGGAGAAGCAGCTTCTCATTGTGTCCTTACATGGTGGAAGGTACAGGGAACTCCCTGAGGTCCCTTTTATAAGGGCATTACCTTACCATCATACTGGCGGTTAGGATTCCAACATAGGAATGTTGAGAAGCATTCAGTCTGAAGCATTCAGTCTGTAGCATGAGCTAAGCAATGTACTGATATTGTCATTATTGGTAAGAAGGAGAATATGCCACTCTCGTGGCATATTGCATATTCCATGCAATAAATAGCTCTGCCTGTGTTTAACTTAGTCTTTATATACAGCCCCTCACTTTAGGACCTAGACTGGCCTAGAACAACATGAATGGCAGACACCGCTATACTCAGAAACAGCTGTTTGCACAGGCCCGAATATGACTCACTCCTGGGGTGAACCAAGTATCCAGGAGACTTAATAAACTGTACCTAGTTCATTAATTACATAATTCCAGTACAATAATAATGTGTTTCTTTTTAAAGTACCAATTAAAAATTATCATAAAAAGGAAAAAACCCACAATTTTCAGGGGCTTTCAGGCATTCTTAAGGAAGACCCCAAATATGATAAACTCTAAAATTTGAGTTGCCCAGGCTCAAAAAACACAGGTAAAGTGAAATATTTCTTACAGAAAGGTGCCTGGTGGGTCATATTTATCCTACATGAGGAATTTTATGAATTCCTCCTGGGAATTTGTCCTATAGACATACTTTCATAAGTATAATAGGTATATGAAAAAAAGATGCTAATTGCAGCAGTGTTTATATATGCATGAAAGGAAATAAATATTTACCTGCAGAGAACAAGCTAACTAAATCATGGGGGTTTTTTTTTTAATTGAATTAAATCTCTATGTTCTGATATGGAAAGATTTCCAATATAAATAAGTTTTAAAAGTAGGTACAAAAAAATGTCTCTAGTATGTGTCCATTTACGTGTATGTACGAGCATTTTAACAGACATATACATGTTTGGGTTTATATACATAAAACAATTCTGGAAATATATTTTAGAAATTACTGATGGGGACGTCAGTGGCAATAGCTGTTTCAGATGTTCTGATTGAATACCTTGCCAACTTTGATTTCCATAAAATTGTGAATGGACATAAAACAGACAAGGGACAAATCAATTATATCTGTAAGATTTAGGAATCAAAATGATACCCCATCCTACTTCCTCCTGATGGTTTGCTTATTTTAAACAATATTTAACATGGCAAAATTCCAATGAAAGATTATGGATAATCTCTAGGAGTTTGTTAGGGAGAAAAAGTGCTCTACGTTATGGTAATTTCCTTTTAGTAAACCTGCACTTAGGTTGTCTCCTCCGGATTCTTACTGACATCCCAGAACTGGTAGGACCATATAGCTATTAAAGTATTATCCATTCCTTCTTCATGTTCACAAGACCTGAGAAAAAAATCACTTGTTTGTAGTGACCTGAGAGAACTGAATGTTGCAATGAGTTATTTAATATTATTTCTATATTCTCTCACTTTTGTTAGGGCCACATATTATAAAGAAGAAAATGTCTTACAATTAAACTATAAAACAGCTTAATGAAAATATAAAATGCATAAATCAAGAACCTCAGGTAAAATGGTCAAATAACAATGATATTTTGAAAAGAAGAAATATTGCAGTTCAAAAGGAAAAAAAAAATGAGAACCAAAACAATATTAAGATACAACTAATGAATTGATAATAAATGTCAAGGGGTGAGATAACCACAAGTAAAAACTACCTTACTGGGCTTCCCTGGTGGCGCAGTGGTTAAGAATCCGCCTGCCAATGCAGGGGATACGGGTTCGAGCCCTGGTCTGGGAAGATCCCACATGCCGCGGAGCAACTAAGCCCATGCGCCACAACTACTGAGCCTGCGCTCTAGAGCCCACGAGCCACAGCTACTGAGCCCACGTGCCACAACTGCTGAAGCCCACGTGCCTAGAGCCTGTGCTCCGCAACAAGAGAAGCCACCGCAGTGAGAAGCCCGCGCACTGCAACGAAGAGTAGTCCCCGCTCGCCGCAACTAGAGAAAGCCTGTGCGCAGCAACAAAGACCCAACGCAGCCAAAAATAAATAAATAAATAATAAATTAAAGTATAGAATCTTTAAAAAAAAAAAAACTACCTTACTAAAAGAGATCATCACAGTGAAAGCAGAATGAAAAAGCCAAGGATAGAAGCAATTAGAGAGGGGCTAATAGATATGGAAGATAAAGGTAATCTAAGTATAACTAATGTTCTTGAAGAAGAGAACTTAAAAATGTAAGAAAAAAATTTAAAAAAAAATTTTTTAAAGATCTCTGTTCAGGGGCTTCCCTGGTGGGGCAGTGGTTAAGAATCCGCCTGCCAATGCAGGGAACACGGGTTCGAGCCCTGGTCTGGGAAGATCCCACATGCTGCGGAGCAGCTGGGCCTGTGAGCCATGGTTACTGAGCCTGCGCGTCTGGAGCCTGTGCTCCGCAACAAGAGAGGCCACGATAGTGAGAGGCCCGTGCACCGCGATGAAGAGTGGCCCCCACTTGCCACAACTAGAGAAAGCCCTTGCACAGAAACGAAGACCCAACACAGCCAAAAATAAATGAATAAATAAATTAAAAAAAAAAAAAAAAAAAAAGATCTCTGTTCAAGTCTCTCTCTTTTGTTGCTGCTGTTGTTGTTGTTGTTGCTTTTGGCCACACCGCGTGGCTTGCAGGATCTCAGTTCCCCAACCAGGGACTGAACCTGGACCATGGCAGTGAAAGCCCAGAATCCTAACCACTAGGCCACCAGGGAACTCCCCCTTGCAAGAAAAATTTTATTCAAGGATTATAATTCAAGAAATATCCCTGAAATGGCCAAAAACTGAATATGCAGAACAAAATATCACCTCCAAAGAAAATTTGATATAGAACATTCAACTCATAGACAAACTGATGGGCTTCAAAAACAAGTTTTTTTCAGGCATCTAGGTTTTATAGGTAAACTACTAGCCAGGGAGAGAATTTAGGTTGCCTTCTGACTTCTCCATGATAATACTCAATGCCAGAAGGAAAACAGCAGTAGTAGCGAGCCTCCAAGAAGACCTTCAATGATCCCTGCCTCCTGGTATTCACACCTTTGTGTAGTCTACTCCTTCGTTTTAATAGGGTTGGTCAGTGTGCCCAACAGAATCCTGCAGATGTGGTGACATGTCACTTCCAAGGTTAGGTTATAAAAGGCACTTCGGCTTCTGCCCTGGTGGCACTCTCACTCTCTCTTGGATGACTCATTCTGGGGTAAGCCAGCTGCTACGCAAAGGCCACGGCGATGAAGAACCATCTAGAAAGGAAGAGTCTCCAGACAACAACCACCTGAGAGCCATCTTGGAAGTAGATCTTCTAGGCCCAGCTAACGCTTGAGATGCCCGCAGCCATAGCCCACAGCTTGAATGAATGAATCCTCCTTGAATGAATTCATTCCATTCCTCATGGAATGAATCCGTAGCCCACAGCTTGAATGAATCCTCATGAGAGATCCTGAGCCCGAACCACACAGCTAAGCCTCCCCCAGGTTCCTGATCCTCAGAAATTGTGTATGATAACAAAGTTTCGTCGTAAATGGCTAAAATTTCACGTAATTTGTTGCACAGCAGCAGATAATTAAAACAATCCTCAAAAAGGGAAATAGAATATGACCCAAGGATAATATACAGGGTAACCTAAGAACAATCTATTCTGACAAGATGTTATTCAAGAATAAAAGTAACCAGTAGATATTTTCATAAAAGAAAAACATGAGGCAATGCAAGATCCATTAAAAGAACTACTTGTTAAGAAAAAATCAGCCAGTTAAGAGATTAAAGCAAAGAATTCAGAAACAGAACTTGTGGTGAAAAAACTGACAGTGAGTATTAACTCTGTGAAAATGGAGGAATGACACTTACTATGGAAATTTTGCTACAGACTGGAAAATAAATGTTAGAAATCATACAATGTATAAACTATAATAATAACAGCAACAATAATAATAGTGTAGATAACAAACAACATTGGGAGGAATTGCAGGAGTGGTAAGGTCCTTGATCTTTCTTAGTGGTATGAAAATAAAGGAAACCTCATTTGCAATGAAGTTGGGAAGCCCTGAAGGAGGAGCTCTCATGCATACCACTCACCCCAGCTTGCAGACCCAGCAACAGCAAGCTGCCCCCACCTGCATCCAATGAAGAACCACCACAGCCCTCCCCAGTTTCTTCCTTTCCTCTCTAAAAGCAAGCCCCACTTTTCTGTTCTCCAGACTTGCCTATGATTTGCCGCAGTTTGCTTGTCCTGACATGAAACTCCTCTGCTCTTCCTGAATAAATTCATTTTTCTGGCTCCTTTTTTTTTTTAAGGTCAATAGCAGGATATTAATTACTATCAGCTAAGATGTAAAGATTTTATTAAAAAATAAACAGGACTCCAATCTCCTTGTATTTTTCATAGATTCCCTGCTAATAGGAACTTCTTAGAAAATATTCTCTCTTTTAGTGAAGAACAACGTTTTTAACCAACATCTTAGAAAGAGACCCCATTGAAGTAAAGAGGTATTTATTTGGGGTTTGTTAGGACTGCAGCCCAGGAGACACAAATTCAAGAAGCACTTGAATTGTTTTCGGCCTGAGTACAAAATGGAGGAGACTAATAAAGGCAAAAGCCCCAAGGTTATAGTTAGTTACATGAGTTGTTTATCAAGAATTATAATTGAAGCTGGCAAGAAGTAAGGATGCTTGTTAAGTAAGGGTTGGTTGGGGTCTGGAATGGTTGCATAGTTACGAGGGGAGACCTTGAAACCATAAGGCTGCAGCTGGCAGGTGTTCTGAATACGCCTGGCGGTGTCCTTGGGTCTGGTACAGTTCAAAGAAAGTTCAAGTTTTCAGGGGTGCAGAGATGTGACCTAGAACAGATCCTCAATGGCTGCCCAAGTCCATTTTTGTATGCCTGAACTGTGATTACTGCATTATAATTTCAATTTGTCAACCATGTCCTGATTTTGAATTTCAAAAATTCCTTTAGTTTCACTTTTCTTATGTTGTATATTTGAATTAAATTGTATTTAGAAATAGGGTTATATTACCTCACTTGTAGAGAAGTTTATCTTTCACTCTTCCTCCTTATTATAACTGAAAAATGTTTTAAGTAAGGTTTACTACTGCGTTATTTCTTAATGACAGAATTTGATGATTTTTTTTTCACTTCATTATTGGACTTCTGCATTACATAAAATCTTGGTAACATGTATATGTGATTTATAATAAAACTGAGTAATTTTTAACAATAAGATAAAGTACTAGAAGCACATACAATGTGTTTAGTGATTTATTCTAGATGATGGGAACATTTATGGTTGTGATTTTCTTCTTTGTACTTTTCTATATTTCAAAATGTGAATGAATAAAAATGATTTTTTTAAAAAGCAACAAGTAACCAAAAGATTTTTCATAGTATGCATGTAATTATTGAAATATTTTCTGTTACATACATTTTATTGCCTTATTGACTATAAAAGCAACACATGGTTATTCTTTTTTTTTTTAGCTGCATTGGGTCCTCGCTGCTACGCACGGGCTCTCTCTAGTTGCGGCGAGCGGGGGCCCTCCCTGTTGCAGTGAGGGGGCTTCTCACTGCGGTGGCTTCTCTTGCTGCAGAGCGCGGGCTCCAGGCGCACGGGGTTCAGTACTTGTGGCGCACAGGCCCAGCTGCTCCACGGCATGTGGGAATCCTCCCGGACCAAGGCTCGAACCCGTGTCCCCCGCGTTGGCAGGCAGATTCTCAACCACTGCGCCACCAGGGAAGTACCGGTTATTCTTTAAAAAATGTGAACAGTGTAAAATGTCAACATATAAAATATATTTTTAAATGTAAAGAAAAGATGTAAACAATCATGGCAGTCTATATTCCATTACACAGTGGTAGGCCCTATAAGTAAGCATTTTCTTCTGGTTTCTTATAATCCACTGGGATGAATGTCCTCCTGGAGAAGGATAGTGACAATCTGTTCACTGCTATATCTCCTGTGCCCAGAACACTGCCTGCACATATGTGGTACTCAATTAATAATTCCTACTTCAAGTTACCATATAATCCAGCAATCCCATTCCTGGGCGTATATCCAGAGAAAACTCTAATTCGAAAAGATACATGCACCCCAATGTTCATAGCAGCACTATTTACAATAGCCAAGACATGGAAGCAACCTAAATGTCCATCAAGAGATGAATGGGTAAAGAAGATGTGGTATAGTAATCATTAGAGAAATGCAAATCAAAACTACAATGAGGTATCACCTCACACCTGTCAGAATGGCCATCATCAAAAAATCTACAAACAGGGGCTTCCATGGTGGCGCAGTGGTTGAGAATCTGCCTGCCAATGCAGGGGACACAGGTTTGAGCCCTGGTCTGGGAAGATCCCACATGCCGCGGAGCAACTAGGCCCGTGAGCCACAACTACTGAGCCTGCACGTCTGGAGCCTGTGCTCTGCAACAAGAGAGGCCGCGACAGTGAGAGGTCCGCGCACCACGATGAAGAGTGGTCCCCACTTGCCGCAACTAGAGAAAGCCCTCACACAGAAACGAAGACCCAACACAGCCATGAATAAATAAATAAATAAATAAAATTTTTTTAAAAAAATCTACAAACAATAAATGCTGGAGAGGGTGTGGAGAAAAGGGAACCCTCTTGCACTGTTGGTGGGAATGTAAATTGATATAGTCACTATGGAGAACAGTATGGAGGTTCCTTAAAAAATTAAGAATAGAACTACCATACAACCCAGCAATCCCACTGCTGGGCATATATGCTGAGAAAACCATAATTCAAAAGAGTCATGTACCACAATGTTCATTGCAGCTCTATTTACAATAGCAAGGACATGAAAGCAACCTAAGTGTCCATAAACAGATGAATGGATAAAGATGTAGCACATATATACAATGGAATATTACTCAGCCATAAAAAGAAACGAAATTGAGTTATTTGTAGTGAGGTGGATGGACCTAGAGTCTGTCATACAGAGTGAATAAGTCAGAAAGAGAAAAACAAATACCGTACGTTAACACATATATATGGAATAAAGAAGCAGACGCAGAGATGGACTTGAGGACACAGGGAGGGGGAAGGGCAAGCGGCGACAAAGTGAGAGAGTGGCATGGACATATATACACTACCAAACGTAAAATAGATAGCTAGTGGGAAGCAGCCGCATAGCACAGGGAGATCAGTTCGGTGCTTTGTGACCACCTAGAGGGGTGGGATAGGGAAGGTGGGAGGGAGACCCAAGAGGGAGGAAACATGGGGATATATGTATATGTATAGCTGATTCACTTTGTTTTTTTGTTTTTTTTTTTTTGTATATAAACATTCATAGCAACTTTATTTGTAGTAGCCAAAAACTTGAAATAACCCAGATGTTCTTGAACAGGTGAATGGTTAAATAAACAGTATTTTTATCATAATTATTAAAAGTATTATTATTACCAAAAACCACCTGAAAATCTCACCACCCAAAGTCAATTCCTGCTACCACTCTGGTGAACATCCCATCAACATCCTACAAGCACACACATTCTACACACAAACAAGTATGTGTGCACCTCCAGCAATTGTCTATCCTCCCCACCCCTTGCAATGATTCTCAAAGGGAAGCTGAGGCTCCCAGAGGAGCATATCACAGTTTCCTGGGGTGAGGGGTTGAGGAAAGCTGCATGGTTTGAAAACCTCCCCAAGTGATTCACCTTCACCCCACTACCTAGAGACTCCCTGGACACTTTACACAAACGGGGTCATAGCACAAGCTCTTTTGTAAACTTTTTAAATTCTACGTTAAATTCTACACTAATATACCTAATGGCTGCACAGTATACATTTTTTGTTGTGGTGGTGGAGGTGGTGACAGAATTTTAAAACTAATTCCATGTGGTGTTCTTTAGATTTTTTCATTGAAATATAAAATTTTTTCAGTGAATGTCTTTGTATATATAATTAGCACCTATATTAAATTCTATTATAGAACTTCTGAATCAGTGGGTTTTAACATTAAAAATTGTTTTAAACATAATGACAAAATACTTTCTAAGGAAGATTGTACAGATTCACATACCCATCAATGCTTATTGTTGATAGTTTAGCCGTACGAGTGTCCCCCACACCCTTGAAGTATTGCCTCCAGGCCCCTGACCTCAAGTAAAGATGCTAATGCTGCTCTTATTTTGTTTTTTTTTTCATTGTTGTAACCATTTCTTTTTTTTTTTTTCACACACATACACTGTATTTTATTTTTACAAGAGATAAATAGACTGACACCAAGCATTGTACATGGATGACCACAACAAAAGCAACAATGATTGCAATTACCAAACATGAAACACACTCATACTATGTCATAATATTGACATTCAGTCCAGTAATCCTCCACTGTAACAGCTCCTTTACTTTGCAGTGATTCACTTTGTTATAAAGCAGAAAGTAACACACCATTGTAAAGCAATTATACTCCAATAAAGATGTTAAAACATAAAAACATGTGGTATACATACACAATGGAATGCTACTCAGCCATGAAAAAGAATGAAACAATGCCATTTGCAGCAACATGGATAGACCTAGAGATTATCACATTGAGTGAAGTAAGTCAGGGAAAAACAAATATGATATATTACTTTTATGTGGAATCTAAAATATGATACAAATGAACTTATTTAGAAAACAGAAATAGACTCACAGGGACTTCCCTGGTGGCACAGTGGTTAAGAATCCGCCTGCCAATGCAGTGGACATGGGTTCAAGCCCTGGTCTGGGAAGATCCTACATGCCACAGAGCAACTAAGCCCGTGCGCCCACAACTGCTGAGCCTGTGCTCTAGAGCCCGTGAGCACAACTACTGAGGCCACATGCCACAACTACCAAGCCTGAGCGCCTAGAGCCCATCCTCCGCAACAAGAGAAGCCACCACAATGAGAAGTCCACGCACCGTAAAGAAGAGTAGGCCCTGCTCGCCGCAACTAGAGAAAGCCTGCATGCAGCAACGAAGGCCCAACGCAGCCAAAAATTAATTAATTAATTAATTAATTTTAAAAAAGAAATCGACTCACAGACATAGAAAACAAATTTATAGTTACCAAAGGGGGGGAATAAATTAGGAGTTTGGGATTAGCTGATACAAACTACTATATATAAAATAGATAAACAACAAGGTCCTACTGTATAGCACAGGGAACTATATTCAATATCTTGCAATAAGCTATAAAGAAAAAGAATATGAAAAAGAATATATATGTATAAATGAATCACTTTGCTGTATACCAGAAACTAACACAACATTGTAAATGAACTGTACTTCAATTAAAAAAATTAAGTACTTCCTACTTTAATTAACAAATAGTTTTAAATTGAGATAATGTAATATTTATGGGTTTGCATTCTCTTTATCCATCTATTTTCATATATGTAATTAAACTATTCCCCGTGAGATTAAACATTTTATTAAAACATTTTATGTCTGCTCATCATCCATTATATGGAGTTCATTTATTTCACTATTTCCCTCTTGTTACACAGTTAAATTTTTCCTAAAATCTCATTTTTATAGAAGTTCAAAGAAACAGCCTTGTACATAAATTTGTCTGCATATCTATCGAGGATTATCCCTCAGAACAGAGTCTAGGGAGCTTCCCTGGTGGCACAGTGGTTAAGAATCCGCCTGCCAATGCAGGGCACACGGGTTCGAGCCCTGGTCTGGGAAGATCCCACATCCCACATGCCACGGAGCAACTAAGCCCACGCGCCACAACTACTGAAGCCCTAGTGCCTAGAGCCCCGTGCTCCGCAACAACAGAAGCCACCGCAATGAGAAGCCCGCGCACCACAACGAAGCGCAGCCCCCCCTCGCGGCAACCAGAGAAAGCCCACGCGTGGCAACGAAGACCCAACTCAGCCAAAAATAAATAAAATAACATAAGTAAATTTTTAAGAAAAGAAACAAAGAATAGAGTCTAAATGTAGAATTACTAGATCAATGAGCATAAATATTTCTTAGGTACCATGTTTAGTAGTTATGACGCAGTTACAACTAACATTTGAGAGCTTACTCTGTATCAGACACTTTACCAAGAACTTCAGTCATATTGTCTCTTTGAGCTATTACAGTGATGCTACAATGTTAATACTGTTGCTATTCTCATTTTGCAGATAAGAAAAGCTAGGCTCAGAGAATAACTTTCCTGAAGTCACACAATTAGTAAGTGGTGGAGCCAGGATTGGAAACAAAGCAAGACAACCCCAGGACCTAACTCCATCCTCAAAAGTGAAAGTTTGCTTGGGTTTGTATCTCACGTGCACCATTTACTAGCTGTGGGATCTATGCAAGTTACTTAATCTCTTTGGCTTTGGTTTTCTATAAAATGGAGTTCATATTAGTACCTTCCATTGTGAGAATTAAATGAGAAAATGTACATAAAACTCTTACTGTGCTGATAGATAAGAAGAGCTCAACATAAGTTAGCTACCCAATTGCTATCTTGTTATTTATAAAGTTCTGAATATACCCTGCACATTTTCTATCAAAGCCTCACACATTACATTCCCACCAGGAATGTTGTCGACAGATTTATGTTGCTGCAGATTATACTGGGCTCCAAGAGTGCCAAGAAAAATAATACACTAAAGAGATGACCTATGTATATAACAGAACTTACTTCCTTTTGCTTGCACATCATATATGCATCCTAAAGGTGTTATTTGAATTTCCAACACTAAGCTTCCTTTCTGTTCTTTGCCATAGTATTCATTTTGGAAAGAGGAATGTAAATAAGTGGAGAATTGGCAGAGTAATTTTAGTAAATCAAACTCTTAAAATTAATTTGATATGAAACCTCTGGTTAATGAGGGCAAAACTGAGCTTGTTTGAAATTACTGATAATTTCATCATTATCCTATGGTTTTTTTTTCTATGCATACAAGAAGGTAGAGTAAGAGAAGGAGAAATAATGGTACTCCTAAGACTTGCTTAATGTTTGAACCAAATAGAGACATATTTAATTTATACATTACTACTTATTTCATCCAATTTTTTTCATCCTTATTGCAGCAAACCAAGCATTTTGATATTATACTCAACATACTCTCATAATTTGTAGACAATTGACAATAAATGATCTCAGAATTAAAAAATGTAATTATATTCAAAGTATTCAAAATTTGATGATGAAAGTACAAAGTGTAGAAAATTGGATAAGTACTTTCATCAAAATATGGAAATCAAAGGTAAAAAATCAAATAATAAAAATTTCTATATTTTTCAAAATATTCAAAGATGTATTGAAATGAAACTACAATCTCAACACAAATTAGAATTTAACAATATCACGATTTTAAATCAAAATGATTTTTAAGTGCTGAATTTTATTTACCTTTTGGAAATTTCATTGCATTGTATTAATTTTTTTAAACTAAGCGTAATTCTAGCATTCACTGTCCATTGAGTTGCCAACGTAAAGAATCATTATCCCACGTCAATATGTACATGTAAGAGTAACATGAACTCTTCAACCTCATTTGCCACTGTTCCAAATACCATGTGAGCACCAAATTGAGAGGTACTCACAACTGGCAACATGAACAGAAGCAAGAAACTGGAAGCTCCCCAGTAACTGGAAAAAGACACATCCATTAAGCCCGGATCTACTGCATTTGTGCTATCTGAAGGGAAGGACTTGACAATTTGTCCTTTCTCTTACCTGGCATTCCTGCTCTGCTAATCCTCCTCGGACTGTAAGGCAGTGTGTTTTTCTGACGCCGGCAGCAGCAGACCTCAAGTCTTCACATTTGGTCACGGGTAGTCTTTAGTTTCAAGGAAAGGAGGCAGGAGAAGCATTTCCCTGGGGCCTGAATGATTGCCACCGGAGTGAATCTGAGGGTCACGGGCCTCTTGGACCCGCGTGCCCAGGATAAAGGTGCTGTCTCAGGCAGTTCAGGCTGCTACAACAGCATAACTTACACTGGGCGGCTTTAACAACAAACATTTATTTCTCCCAGTTCTAGAGGCTACAAATCCAAGCTAAGGGTGCCGGCACAGTCAGCTTCTCCGTGAGGGGCCTCCTCCTGGTTACATCCTCACCATGTCTTCCTTGGTGCGCGCACAGATAGAACTCCCCTTTCTCCTCTTCTTTTTCTAAGGGCATTAATCCCCTTGCCATTTCACCTGCCTTCACTAATCAAGGTCATTTTGAGACTTGCACGTCCTCCGAGAGGCAGATAGCCTAAACAATATGATGCTTGCCACAGTTTTTCTCCAGGAACTTGAAGTCAGCTGTGTCTAGATAGAACTGAGCTGGTTAAGGCTGGATAGGACCACCGACCTTCCAACTGGGCAAGCGCGAGTGTCCGTTCGGTGACCTTTTGACGTCAGAGGACCAGAACTCCACCCTCAGAGGGTGCTAAGCGCCTCCAATTCACAATGTGCACAGGCCTGTAGCTTAGTACGCCTGCGCAGAATAATGATTATTCCAATCACCTTTTCCAATCACCTTTCCCCATGCCCGCCCCGTGCTCCCCACGCCTCAGACAGCTCTGCTTCATTACTCTTTACCCCATAAATACCCCGAGCACCTTGCCTTGGAAGAGGTGGATCTGAGATTTGTTCTCCTGTCTCATTTGGCTACCTTGGGAATACATCCTCTCTTGGCTTCAAACCGTGGCATCCCACTGTTTTGGCTTGCTGCACGTCAAAAATGAACGCAGTTCAGTAACACCATCATGAGGGCAGAACCCTCAGGACCTCCCAAAGACCTGATGCCAAATACCATCACATTGGGGGTTAGGGTTTGAGCATATGAATTTGGGAGGGACACATGTTCAGTCTATAGCAGATACCCATGTGTTCTTTAAACATTTTTTTTGTGGATGTTTTTGTGATATGTGTGGCCCTCTACAGTGTGGGACCCAGGGCATCAGTATCTCTTGCCCAGTTCTAAGAGCCTAACTACTGCAAGGGAGTGAGTATTGCTTCCATCTTCAGAGTTTCTGTCCAGAGCACCCAAGTTGAGGTTCCTGCAGTTAGAGCTGCTGGAACAGAGCCCTTTAAAATTCTCAGTAGGTCCTCGAGGGCAGGCCTTTCTTCAAAGGCCAGAATCCCACGTGGGAGTCCAAAGCTTTCAGCTCTTCATTTCACAGCAATAGCAACTCAAGGAGCAGGAGGCCCCAGAAGAGCTGGCTCAGGACAGACAGCAGGGCTAGCTCTTCCAAGGCCCTACTTCTCCTTTTGGTTTAAGGTCAGAGCCAGCTCCTTGTTCCCACACCTTACTTCAGAGGCCCTGCTGCATAACTTGCACCTGGGCCTTGGTCAGGACCATCCTAGTCCAAATCCGTGAATCTACCTGAAATCAAACCTGAGGGAGAAAACTTGGGGAGCAAGTATTGAAGTATTTATCTCTCCCTTCCCAGAAGACCCCTGGGCTCCTGATGCCAATGGTTTCCCTCAACTTCTCAGCTCAGCAGCTGGCTTTAAACTAAGTCCTTCTTTTACCTTTCTTCTGGGCATCACTCATGTCCTCCTAGTATACAAAAGGCATAATGATCTACTCAGAGGTGATCTTCCATCTCTACTGGTACAAGGAGGGAGTGGTAACATTTTTGCATAAGAAAAGAGGGAAAATATTTATATAATCCCTTCTAGGGCATAAATTTGGCAGATAATCCCATTTGGCAAGTCAATAAAAGTTTAATATTTATATGCTTGTTAATTCGGTGAAACCCTTCAGACAATGCTGAGATATTATCATGGTAATTTGATACATTTGGTAATTCGATATATTTTATCTAGTTAGTGTTCTAGGAGAATATGTATCTCCATTGTTTGTCAAGACTAGTACCTTGGTTGTTTATTAGTGGTTATTGTTGATTAATCCTGATGTTGTATGAATGCTTGTCAAGATTGTGGATTTCACCACAGAGAGGCAGTCATAACATGTTAGTCTTTAAAGATGAGTATGAAATTTCTTAACACTTTTAGACAAAGATAAAATGAATCAGTTTTTTTATTTCTTTTATGTGCAACTAGCACATAAAAGGAAATTTTTACTGCCTAGGATGTGGACATTATAGAACACTTTAAAATTATTTTTATTACCTATAATATTTTTTCTGATTACAAAATTAATTAATGCTCTCTACTGAAAATGTGGAGGATATAGAAAAGCACAAAGAAAAAAATAAAAATTATCCACATTTCTAAATTCAGATTTAAACCTCTTCACATTTTGATGTAAGATCTACCAGTATTTTTTCAGCACATATACATATCATTTATTTTAAAAACTGGGTTCTGAGCATACATTCAGTTTTACAGTTTGATGTCTTCACGTAACCTATTGCAAATTTTTTTTCATGTTATACAATATTCTTTTGTGATTTTTTTTTAATAAATTTATTTATTTTATTATTATTTTTGGCTGTGTTGGGTCTTCATTGCTGCGCCTGGGCTTTCTCTAATTGAGGTGAGCGGGGGCTGCTCTTCATTGCGGTGCATGGGCTTCTCATTGCAGTGGCTTCTCTTGTTGCAGAGCACGGCTCTAGGTGCGCGGGCTTCAGTAATTGTGGCACATGGGCTCAGTAGTTGCGGCTTGCGGGCTCTAAAGCGCAGGCTCAGTAGTTGTGGCGCACGGGCTTAGTTGCTCCGCGGCATGTGGGATCTTCCCGGACCAGGGCTCGAACCCATGTGCCCTGCATTGGCAGGCAGATTCTAATCACTGAGCCACCAGGGAAGCCCTCTTTTGTGATTTTTTTAATGGCTGAAGATATATCATATAGCTCTACTATTTAACCAACTCCTATTTTTAGACATTTAAAATTGTTTCTTGTGTTTTACTATTATTAACTCCAAGCAGTTAATAGTGGAAGTAGTATTAGAGTAGAAGTAGTAGAATAGTAGAAGTTAATAATTCGACTTCAATTCTAGAAGTAGAATTCTTGAGTAGAAGTATCTATGCACGTTCTGGTTCACAATACCTACTGCAAATTGCACACAGCCATCACCCTCACCTTACACCCCACATTTACAGGAAAGCCCATTTATGCCCTTATGAGAAATGCATACAAAAGCCTGTTCCCAGCACCCTCCATCGTGGGATGTTATATGATTTTCAGTATTGCCAATTTCTTTAGTTACTAAAGAGGATTCTTTTTTTTTTTTTTTTCATATATTTAATTGCTTCTTGTGTATACTTTACCATTTTTATCTGGGGTATTCACATTTCTTAATAATTTTTTTCTTACTTTGAAAAAATAAATATTAAAGTAATTATCCTTGTCATATGTTTGCAAACATTTTCCCAGTTTGTCATTTTCACCTGTAATTTTGTCTGACACTTTTTTTTACATACAGATGTTTTAAATGATTTGTGTTGTCAACTTTATCAATCATTTCCCTTATGTTTTCTTCCTTTGGTTTTATGTAATTACACAGAAGTTTTCACTCAGTGAAAATTTATCCAGCACACTTATGATTTGTGCACTTTTCCATATTTATGTTATATTTCAATAAAATTTACCAAAACTAGTAAAGATCTTTTCTAGCCTATGTATGTATGTGTATATACACACAAACACAGATATATATATTCTTCTGGTTATTTTATTACTTTGTTTTTTAAATTCTTTAATCCATTTGGGTATATTGTTGTAAAGTGAACTAACTAAATGTATTTTTCCAAATTGTCAACTAATTTTAGCAAAATAATTCTTCTTTGAATAGGAATAAATTAATACCTCTTTTCTCCCTGAACCTCAGCATCCACATTTGCAAAATGAGCAAGATGGACTGATCTCTTGGCTTTTCTCTGTGTCTAAAGTTTTCTGATGTAGTAACATAGATGTTAGAGAATAACCTATGGTGATTTAAAACCATAAGTGGAGGAAACACTGAAACTAAATATACTTCCTCTAACAAGTTCAAACAGACTTGAATAACCAACCTAACAGCAATTGTGTTCATATCAGCAAAGTCCATGATATTAAATAAAGATGAAGATGAAGGTAGAAAAACTGATTTTTCCAGACTTGCAAGGGAGGTGGTCCAGGGAAGAAATTACCAGAAAAGCCATCTAGCCACACAGCAGCTGAGCAGTTCTTTATTTGGTGGATGAGTTGGCAACATGACAGCACCTTCTCCTACCTTTGGTAATGGGATTTTCATTCAGTACTACGGTTCCTGCACATCGATACATCCCTCCATCAGCTCCTGACGCTGATTTTGGAAGCACTGCAGATTCTGACCTAGTTAGGTATAGACTCTGGAAATTGTATTACTGTTACTATGTTCATAGAAGTCAATTATTATTTGCCCCTGAGCTCCTCCAGAAATTGATGCATTCATTGAATAAATTCTGGAGTCGAAGTTATAAATCCCAGAAACTGGACCTAATGGGATTTAGCATAGAAGTAAACGGGAGGTAATTCTACTCATTATCACTAAATCACTGCTTTTTCCAGTGCTTCTCAAGGTCTCCTAGTTGAGGGAGCATACATTGCCATCACCTAGCCTAGCTTCTGCTATCACTGTCATGACCACCTACTGCCTCCTAGAGTAGTAAGGAGGGACCCTACAAATTCATGAAGGCACCTATGCTCCCATATAACTAGAGAATCATTTCCCACCATGATAACCTGAAGTACTCTTAACTCTTTGGCCCCTAGAACATGGAGCTTCATGAAATCAGTATACTTCCTCTTTGACCCAATACCCAGGTGCTCCAGGAATTCTAGATACCAATGTTTATTAAAGGCTCATGTGGGACTTCCCTGGTGGTCCAGTGGGTAAGACTCTGAGCTCCCAAGGCAGGGGGCCTGGGTTTGATCCCTGGTCGGGGAACTAGATCCTGCACACATGCCACAACTAAGAAGTCCACAGGCCGCAACAAAGATCCTGCGTGCCGCAACTAAGACCTGGTGCAGCCAAAATAAATAAAAATAATTTTAAAAAGTAAATAAAGGCTCATGCAGCCCTTAATATTATTGACAAAACAACCCATATTTATTGCTAGGGGTAGGGGTCAGTAATAATTCCAGTTTGCATTTACTACTCAGGACAGACTGCCGTTATAAACTAACACTGGTTTTCTGTTAGTTCCTTTAATCTCAGGCATCCTTTGTCAAAACTCTAGCATCCCTGGGTCTGTACCTCTGCCCAGGTCTCATTTTGAATAAAAGAAGTCAAGAGTGAAAAAATGAAAAATGCCTTCCACATCAATACTGAACATTCAGACATAATCACACCATTTTGACCATATTACACTCGAGGGATCTTATAATGAATTGCATTTTCTACCAAATCAAGGCCTGGTAATCTACTCCAGGAGCACAGAAAACTTGTCTGTCCTGCTCCCTAATTTATCCCTAATGTATATAATAGTATCTATCACATATTTATTGAGGAAAAAGAAAAGAGTATTTTAAAGTGATTTATTTATTTTTTGAATAGGTAATGTATGCACATAGTTTGAAATTCAAAAGATACTATATGATATACAGTGGAAAGTTTTCCTCCCATGGTCTCCCAGACAGCCAACTACCCTCCTCAGAAGCAATAACTAACATCAGTGTTTTTCTATATCTTTACAGAAATAATAATCATATGCATACACACACTCATATACATTCACACAAGTAGTGGTATATGATAGACATAGTTTTGTATCTTGCTTTCTTCAATTAACAAAATATTCTTGATAATTATTATTGCACAAAGAGAGATATATTATTTCATAAAAGGCTGCCTCAATGAAAGATATTTCGGTTTTCTCATCTAGTCAATATGCGAAGTTAGTTAAAACTGGTTTTGCATCCCAGTAAGAAAAAATTTTGTAAACTAAAAATATGATTAAAAAAAGATTGCATTTCCAAGAAGAAGACAGTAAGAATCCAGAAATTAAATGTCTTCCTGGATTGGAGTATACCCTATAATTCAAAATTCTTCCAGAATGCATTAGTTTTCAGATGGATTCAAGCAGAATCTTTTCAAAGATCCAAGAGTATGTAGGGAGAGGTCTCTTTGCCTCTAGATTTATGAGTGCTAAAAGCCACATGTAGAAAGGGCCTACCTAAAATAAAGCCAAACTGAGAAAAAACAGAGCCAAAGGAACTAGCTAAGTCATGATGTGTTCATTTGAACTTCTGGATTCAGCCATGCCTGAAGCAGGTCAGGACTGGGGTAAGGCAAGTGAGGCACTCATATCAGGAGCAAAACTTAAGACGATGCAAACAAAACTCAGTAATCGAAAAAACCAGTATTTAAAATAATATTTTTAAAAATCAAATTTAAAAATCAAAATTAATATTAAAAAATTCGTGATGGAAAAAAATATTGACTTTTTCAATAAAAAACAGGATCCTACTCTGCACTCACATCACCTACCTCATTTCCTCCCTCTAATCCCAGATCTGAGACAACCTGGTTATGTGAGCAGGTAAATTTCTGTAAGTTCTTTTTTTTCACCCAAGTTAATTTTAGTTTTGTCATTTCCAACCGCAAGAATCCCGTCTAATACAGCACTTCACAATGTTATTGCAAGCATTACATGATTTGATGCACATGTAGAGCTTAGCAAATATTTGGTACACATATATATAAATGTCAGTTGTTAGGGTTGTTGTTATTCCCTGAAGTGTCACCTCTCCTCCCCCACCATCCTGAAATACTCCAAACTCCTACACAAATTTACTACAGATATTTTCAAAATTGTAGAATCAGCCCTGTCTACATGGGACCTGGGGGACACTCCCAGGTGCTGTGCTTTGAATCCACCACAGTGTGGGTTCCAAAGTCAAGCTGCCCATGAGCTGCTCCCAGCCAGTGGCCCCGTGTGGTAGGGAAATAAAGGTAGGCTCATTCCTCACCTGGTGACTTTGGCTTGAGGACTCTCCACTGGCTTTGCCAAAACTTTTTGAACTGTAGTCCAAGACTCTTCCTACCCAACCTTCCTTCCTTCCTTCCCTCTCTCCTTCACCCGGGTCAGATCAGTGTAGTGGTCTGAGGCCTCTCTCCGCCTCCTCTGTTCCATTTCTCTCCATTTTCCCTCACAGGTATTTTCCCCAAGAAATTCAGTGCGCTTCTAACCGTGTCTTGACATCTGCTTCTTGGAGGACCCGAACTAACACAGGTCATAATCTCATCATCTGTCTTTTCTTTCCTTCTTTCTTCCTTCTTTCTTTCCTTCTTTCCTTCTTTCTTTCTTTCTCTTCTTTCTTTCTTTCTTTCTTTCTTCCTTCCTTCCCTCCTTCCTTCCTTCCTTCCTTCCTTCCTTCCTTCCTTCCTTCCTTCCTTCCTTTCCTGTGCCCCTCAGCTTGTGGTATCTTAGTAACCCGACCAGGAATTCAACCCAGGCCCTCGACAGTGAGAGCACAGAGTCCTAACCAACGGACTGCCAGGGAATTCCCCATAATCTGTCTTTTCTTTCCTGTGTGCACATTTCTTCCTAAATGATTCAGGCCAAACAAAATTATCAGACTTATTAAACACACACACACATATACACACAATCAGAATCAAAGGCCGAAACTTCTTGGCCATCAGGTCAGCCTTAGAGAACTTGGTGGTGTTACTTAGAGGAAGTCAGGCTCTGATTAAAACAGATTCTCAGGAACCTCGAGCACTGGCAGATTATCAAGAAGCTGAATCATGGGCAACTGTACCTCCACCTCCTTCTTCTTTTGGCCGTAATTCATTTACTTAAATTAGTTAAGAAATAGAAATAATTGCAGTGTATTCTAGCTTAATTTTCTAAAACACCTATATTCCTGGCAGCCCAAACCAGAGTTCCCATTCCCCACCACTCATCCCCAGTTACTAAGGCACCACATGGAAATCATGTAGGTCAAACACGTTGCCACCATTTACTCTCCTTTGGGTCAGCAGATCTTCTTGGAAAACAAAAATACAGAATTCTTATGCCTTCAAGAGTTGTTTTACGATGTCTACACTAACCAGCTTCTATTTAAGAGAAAGTCTCTATCTCGGCAGTGAACCAGACTGCTGCAGGTCTAGCCCCCCCAAAGTGTATCAGAACCCAGGAACTGCGTGCTATGTCCCCACCAATGGGTGACCAGGCACTCCGTAAGACATAAGCCAGTGACAAGCGATATTCAGTGACCCCTGATCCACCACTATGAGAGAAAGTATGCACATCACAACGTGCCAGGTCTATGCCATGTCCAAAATCTCACCAGTATGGATGGACCTAGAGTCTGTCATACAGAGTGAAGTAAGTCAGAAAGAAAAAACAATACCGTATGCTAACACATATATATAGAATCTAAAAAAAAAAAAGGTTCTGATGAAGCTAGGGGCAGGACAGGAATAAAGACACAGACGTAGAGAATGGACTTGAGGACACGGGGAGGGGGAAGGGTAAGCTGGGACAAAGTGAGAGAGTGGCATGGACATATAAACACTACCAAATGTAAAATATATAGCTAGTGGGAAGCAGCTGCATAGCACAGGGAGATCAGCTTGGTGCTTTGTGACCACCTAGAGGGGTGGGATAGGGAAGGTGGGAGGGAGACGCAAGAGGGAGGGGATATGGGGATGTATGTATTAGTATAGCTGATTCACTTTGTTATACAGCAGAAACTAACACACCATTGTATAGCAATTATACTCCAATAAAGATGTTAAAAAAAAATAAATTAAAAGAAAAAAAAATCTTACCAATAAACCTGAAAGCCATCTTCTTAACCTGGAGCCAGCAGAGAGGGCTAAATTTAGTGATGGTTTTGTGATGTTGCCTTTGTTCCAAAGTCATGATGACATCATGGCAACAGTGGACACTCTTTCAATAATGGTTCATTTTCCTAGGAACTGGGACTCTCCCTCCTATGGCTCTCAGCACTATTAATACTACCATGTTTGAAACTGATAACAGTTACTGTTTCTGGAAAAATTAGAGATGACTGGCAGTCAGGGCATAAGTCATGATTTTTGTTTTTATATCCTTTTATAGTTACTGAAGTTGGTGCTATATTATTGCATTATCCACTCAACAAACAAACTGTAAAATAAAATAGCTTATTGTGCTGTTCTTATAGGAATTTTAGATGGTCTCACTAAAATCAAACCAAGACTCAAAATTCACCCACTGCGGAAGATACTCGTCCTAGTCTGTTTGGTCTGCACTCACAGACTGAGTGGCTTAAACAACAAATATTTATATCTCACACAGTTCTGGAGACTGGGAAGTCCAAGACCAAGGTGCCAGCAAATTCAGTGTCTGGCAAGGACCAATTTCCTAGTTGAATGACGACCTTCCTCCCACTGTGTCCTCACATAGTGCACGGGGTGAAGTAGATCTCTGTGGTCTCTTTTACGAGGGCACTAATTCTATTCATGAGGGCTTAACCCTCATGACCCAATCATCTCCCAAAGGCTCCCCATTCAAATACCATCACATTAGGGGTAGGGGTTTCAACAGATGACTTTGAGGGACTTCCCTGGTGGTCCAGTGGTTAAGACTGCATGCTTCCACTGCAGGGACATGGGTTCAGTCCCTGGTTGGGAACTAAGATCCTGCATGCCGCACAGCACAGCCAAAGGAAAACAAACAAACAAACAAATGATTTTGGGGGCAACACAAACATCCAGTCTATAGCAATACTACTCTTCAATCACTAGGTATCTCTCTGACACAACACTTTTACAACATCTTAGTTATGCCTCCTGTTACAGGAACACCTGGGCCTCCCCCCTTCATGTCTCTGAATCCCCCTAATAATGTACTCCATTCCTCCATCTAGAACATGGTGTTTCAATATAACTATGGAGTCTATTATTCAGATCTCACAGTGCTTTCTCCCACAAGGCTTTCCAAGATGGATAATTCCCTAGCTGGCCCCAGTCACTCTGTATTCACCTTTCAGCAAGCTGAGACAAGGTAAAAATTTTCTATAGGTCAGCATAGATCCCCAAAGACCGAGATTCTTTGGCACCTCAAGTGGAACTTTACAATCCCAATAAATTGAACGCAAAAGCATGTATATATATGTGCACTTATTTTTTTCTAGTGAAAGGATCTATGACTTTTAATCAAATTCTCCAAGTGATTGATAACTGCCAAAACAACTTAAGAGCCATGTAACACATGCTGTAGGTGCCTGGCCTATATCCATCCTACATTTACTGTTCCCATATTTCCAATGGGTAAGAACCAATGACTGGGGCTTCCCTGGTGGTGTGGTGGTTAAGAATCTGCCTCCTAGTGCAGGGGACACGGGTTCGAGCCCTGGTCTGGGAAGATCCCACATGCCACGGAGCAACTAAGCCCATGCACCACAACTACTGAAGCCGGTGCGCCTAGAGCCGGTGCTCCACAACAAGAGAAGCCACCGCAGTGAGAAGCCCTCGCACTGCAACGAAGAGTAGCCCCCCCTCGCCACCACTAGAGAAAGGCCGCGCAGCAACGAACACCCAACACAGCCAAAAATACAATAAATAAAAATTTTTTTAAAAAAAGAAGAACCAGTGACTGACTGCCTAAGAGCTTCTCCAGTTATGGAGTGTGCTAGGTCCTGAAAGGACAGATGGGAAATGCTGAGGAGTTAATGTCTCCAGGAATAGCCTTGAGCCATTGACAGATGAGAGCTGGTAAATAAACACCCCACCTCCTCATCCATCATATGGAACAATGCCAAGAAAGACCTACTCTACATAATTTTCTAGGATCTCCCGTTGGGATTAACCCATTAATCACGGAGCCAATCTGCTCATCAACATACCTTCTACTGGCTTTCTTCCATGGTCGTCTCACTTCCCCATTTCCCTACTTGTGTGTCCTGGGATCACCTTCTAAATAAAAACCTGTACTCAAATCTGTACTTCAGGCTCATCCCAAGTCAAACCACTACCCTTTTGGTTCCCATATAGATAATCCATTCTGGCTGTCATTTGGGTCATCTGTACTCCAACCAACCAGTACTAAAATCAGAATGCCTGTTAATGGGCCTAGTTCTATATCCATCTTTGGAAACCTACCTGCGTTTTGCTAATCCCTCCTGTAGTGGTTACATTAGACCCTACTTTGTATTCAACCTCACCATGCTCCATACCACACAAGGTAACGTATGGGAAAATGCATTACTCTTCCTAAAATTTTAGGCTCCTATGCCCTGAACCACTACTTAAAATTTCTCAGCAGCCCTTTGGGGCCTGAGGAAAAAAATACAAGGAGTGAAAAGGGAGCTGACCTAGGATATCAGGACGCTAAGTGTTTATTTTCTCATTCTGTTGAAGATTACAACCTACTTTGGTTTATTTGTTTTTTGACTTGAATTTAGACTCTTCCTTCTTGCTGCCATTACTTGGCTCTCATGCTTCTTAAGAAATTAATTGGAGTCTTAGTAGCATTCTAAGAAGTCAGCCCCTGGAATCCACAGGCATGTCTTTTGGCAGATGGTTTTTTTGCAGTTCTGCAGACCAAACCTGATTATCCACTTTGAGTTGTCATCCGAGTTTCTATTTGAGTTGCCAATGTTTGTCCATTTGATTCTTCTCCTGTCCATTAAGCAATTTTAGTGCATGAAAGAGCATCTGCAGAAAAAGAATGTCAGGAAACCAACAGCCATTTGTTGAGATCCATATGGGAAATGCTGGGACATTCACCAGAAGTCCATTTATTTTCCTAATCAAGCAAGTAGGAAACATATAATAATGGAGAATAGAACTCAAAAAAGATATGACCTAGCACATCTACAGAGCAGTTTGGAAAATTCCTCTCATGTTAACAGAGTCCAACATATGCACCGAATGCATTTCTACTTGGTCAAGCAGCGTGTACTTAATCTCTATCAAAATAGCACAAAAACTAAAATGCTATAAATTGGAGCTACCTAAATACTTTTAAAATAAGTCCATATTAAATATGTTTAAATGTCCTTTCCTCAGTTTTGTTAAGTTTCTACAAAGGGTCAACTGCCACCCCCATCCCTACCCAGCATCTCCTGCCAAATCGGAAGTTTGTCTGACTCTCTGACAAAAGAAAAATTAATCTTCTTTCACTGATTCTCCCTATATTCCTTCCTTGCTTAGTAACAGCAGCATGAGGGAAATAATAGAAAACAAATAAACAAATAAACAGAAAACTAAAATCAGCCAGTTTATTTTTATATACTATAAGGTTTACATAAAAGTGAAATCACAATGCTCAGCAGTGACAAGAAAGCTTTTTTTAACGATAAGAGGGACTTCTTAAATCTTTCAAGTGCTTTTGAATCAAGGATGCTTAACTTACTTTTAAATCTATAAAAGTAGGGACAGGTAAGATCACCTTTACAGCATGCCCATCTTCACAATAGTAAAGTTCCTCCCAGGACAAGTTTCCTAGTCCTTTAGAGCTTGAGTTGTAAATTGGGATAATTTGTTCTCACTACTAGCAATCCGAAATTAGAAATAACCAATATACCTATGAATGGCTGTCTTAGCCAGGGAGTCACCGGGTTGTCCAAAGAACAGCCTTTCTCTGCCCATTCTCACTGCCCCTGGGACTCCTCCACATCACCTTTCTTCTCTTCTTCACTATTGATTAGCAGAATCCCTGGCTGTTAAAAGTTCTGTTCCCCAACTCCAATGAGTGTGTATGCTATCAAGAAATTATCTGATACCATTTGGGTGTCCTACAATTCAACTCAATTCTGACACTATCTACCTGGATAGTGCATCAGATTCCACAGGTTGAGAGCTTAGTCCTTCAAGGACTGCCCCCCACACACACACACAAAAACACACCCATACCTTCAGAGGCCAGTTGGAAGCTCTTATTATCACCTGTGCTTCTGACGAACTGGCTATAGATTGGAGGTTCCAACCACCTCCACCGTGGGTTCAAATTAATTTCCTAGAGCAGCCTTCAGTTGCCAGTCATAAACCCACGTTGTTACCTGTACTTCTGACCAACTGACTATAAAGCAGACATTCCCATAACATCCTCCTTAGGTTTGATTAGTTTGCTAGAGTGGCTCACAAAACTTAGGAATCCCACTAGATTATCAGTTTACTACGAAGGATATTAAAGGATACGAATCAACAGCCAGATGAAGAGATACGTAGGGCGAGGTCCTAAACAAAGGAGCGTCCATCCTAGTAGAGTTTGGGGCCTGGCACAGTGGCGCATGAAAGGGTCTGTTTCACCAACGAGGAAGCTCTTCAAAGCCTCTCCTTTCGGATTTTTATGGAGGCTTTATCACATAGGCAATGATTACATCATTGGCCATTGCTGACTGATTCAACTTCCAGCCCCTCTCCCCTCCCCAGAAATCAGGGGATGGGACTGAAAGTTCCAACCCTCTATTCATGGTTAGTTCCCCTGGCAACCAGTCCCCATCTTTAGGGGATTTCCATAAATCACATCATTAACATAAGCCCAGTGATGGTAGAAAGGAGCCTGTTATAAAAATCAAGACACTCATTTCACATTTATGCCTCTGAAGCATTTTCAGGAACTGAGAACAAGAGAATAAATATTATAGTAAAAGGTGCTCCCATTGCTCTTATTGCTTAGGAAAATTCCAAGAGTGTTGGGAGCTGTGAGCCAGGTACTGTGGACAAAGACCAAATCTGTATGAGAAATATATTTTGGTCATCCGAATGACCAAATATATATCACAATATCACAGCTATTATCTTCCCAAACTCATCAACAAGGTCACCAAAGCTGCCTGGGATCTGTGGTCCCAGGCCTTCTATTCTTTTTTTTTTTTTTTTAAGATTTAAAAAAATATATATTTATTTATTTATTTGGTTGCACTGGGTCTTAGTCGCAGCAGGCGGGCTCAGTTGTGGCACGTGGGCTCCTTAGTTGTGGCATGCAAACTCTTAGTTGCGTCATGCATATGGGATCTAGTTCCTTGACCAGGGATCGAAGCCGGGCCCCCTGCTTTGGGAGTATAGAGTCTTATCCACTGCACCACCAGGAAAGTCCCTAGGCTTTCTATTCTTGCTAATCCACCACTCCTGCTATTCCCCCAACTTTAACCAGGGTCTTTCACTCTAACTTCCACAGCATCTGCACCAGCATCTATCCGTGCTAGATCACTTATTCCTACCTGAACGATCTGCCAATTCTCCCTCTCACGTCTTTAAATGCAAATATAGTCCCTTCTCCCTAAAACTACAAACAATACTGGTTCCACACCATAATATACGTGATTTGCCCTTAAACATTTTATGCTCCATTGTTCCTGGCGAACAGAATAAGTTTTGGCAAAGAAGTCTCACTCCCAGTTCTATGTCTGAGTGAGAGAAGTTGCTTTACTGGGGTCCTGCATTGGCCTTGTAAATGCAAGTCCCCATAGAAACATTCTCATGAAGGACATTTCATCTGCTCTATCAGGAACATAATAGTCTAAATGGATGTTTGTGGGCTTTCAGAAATTAGCATGCCTGCTATGAGATTTACAACCACTATAAAAAACAAACTAATTCCTCAAAGGAGTGTAATCTAGGTTCCAAAATCTGGATTACCAGCCAGGTCGTCTTTCTTTCTGGCACCTCTACTTGGATGTCTCCCAGGCGCCAAAAACCTAACATTTACACTCCACTGAACCTGCTTGTCTTCTATTCCCTGTTTAGTTAATAGCACCTTACCCACTGATTGCTTAGACCTAGAAACCTGAGATGGCTGTGCTTGTTTCCTGTTCCTCACAGGCTCACATCCTGCTGGTCCTTTCTCTGAAATGTCTCCCAAACCTCGCTCACCACCACAACTTGAGTTCAGACCCCACCAGCTTTTACTGTGACTACGACAATAGTTTCAATGATCTCCTTCCTTTGTTTCTTTCTACTCTCTTCAGATCCATCCTTGGTACTGCCTCTTCCCAAAACACAGGATTATGACAAGCCCTGTTTAAAACAAAAAGCGGTAACAACAACAAAAGCAACAACAATAACAACACACACCCACCTGACTTCACAAGATTCTTTTTTTTTTTTTTTTAGGTATATAATTTTTTAAATTGAAGTATAATTGACCTACAACACTATGTTAGTTCCAGGTGCACAGTGTAGTTATTTGATATTTCCATACATTACAAAATGATCACCATGAAGAGAGATTATTGCCCACTCTGTGTTACACTCAAGTGGCCAGTACATCTACGGCTTTCGCTGGCAGCAGCTCTGCACGCTCAGATGTGAGCCCTTCAGTAAGGCCAGGGAACAGACAGCTCAAATGCATCTAGTCTCTCAGGCTTGCTCTATCTGAGCCCCTCCTGACCCATCAAATGAATGTGAGATGATGACTGGAGGCCACAGAGACAAAGGGAAATACAGAGGGACGTCCTCTTCTTGGGTTCAAGTGGGGACTCCAGCTACAGAAATAATCTCCTAACTTTCTTGTCTAATCTCAGATTTCCAAAGACCAGAGATAAATTTTGTGTTAAGTTGTGGTAGCTTCTCTTAATCACAGTTTTTATGTGTTCTCCCCCTTTCACCATTTTCCTGATTTGTCTCTTGTCATCTTGCTAGAATTTTAATGGTTTTACTATGAATTAAGTTGTTAAAACAGTCTATATATTTTCCTATTCGGATATGTTAGAATAACGACTTAGAATGCCAACCATTTTCTTCCTGTTCAAACTCTGAGAGAACACTTTTCCTAAAATCTAAATTAGTTCAGTCGACAAGTATGTTTTGAGCCCATATTTAGCACCAAGCACTAAACTTGATGCTGGGGCAACAACAGTAAGGAAAACAAGGCATGTTCCCTGCCCTCCTGGAGCCTACAGAAGGGAGAGTGGAATAGGCACTAACCAATCACATAACATATTCAAGTATAAAACTGCAAGTGCTCTGAAGGGAAGGTGCCTGGTACTCTGAGAAACTATAAAGCTGAAATTTGATTTAATCCAGAGGTCTCCTAGGGAGGGACACTTGATCTGAAACAGGAAGGATGACTAGGAGATACCCCCTTGAGAAGGTCAAGCATTCCAGGCAGAGAGAACAGTTTCTGCAAAGTGGCTGTAGCCACAGGGGGATAGGGAGTATGAGATGAGCTTGGAAAGGTAGGTAAGAGTTAATCCCATTCATAGTTAAGACTTAGCATCTCTGTCATAAACACAATGGAAGCCCTTGAAGAGCTAACTTTATTGGGAGGGAATATGTGCTAATATGTGTCATTATGGTCTAATCAAAGAGAGGGGAACTTATTCTGAATTCCATCTCTGACTCCTGGAATGCCCTGTTATCACTTTAATGGCTCCATGACTCAAGTTTCCTTGCCCATAACCAGTTTACTTCAGTGTGTGTTGTCTCAAGTGTTGTAGAGATATTTTAAGGAACAATGAGTCATAACTGCTGAGTTCTTTGAATTCCTTGGATGAAAGATGTTATACAGCTTATTAATATAAAGCATTGTTATTACCTATCAGACAGAAGGCTGTCTCCAGCCAAAAAGAAACCAGCAAAATATAAAGTATATGAGGTCCATCTACTTCTGTAATACTTAAATTTATAATCTAGGTATAAACTAAATGGGCTTAATGCTGGGTAGTCTCAGCATCTTTGATCTAAAATGCCCAGAGCACTCTGCAAATATGAAGTCACCTATTCTCAGAACACCAGCCACTATAATTCTTTCTTCCTGAGAATTATGATAGAGTTCACAAAGTTTACATTTCTTTCTAAAGGTCGCCACCAAAGTTAGGGTAACATTTTCCAAAGAGGAATAAGCTCCTGGTTTATTCTGCCAGTCCTGTTGATTGTTTGTTTGCTTGGTTTTCACTCAAACAAGCAGACAAAAACACCTCAAAGTCAAAATATAAACTATAGAACATGGAGATGAAGGAAGAGCTTTAAAAAAAAAACCAAACGAGCAATAAGCTTTCTCCCCTAGGTAAATATCTTATCTCTTTCTTATCTTTAGTATAGGGCAATTTAATACTTTATGTATTGTTTTGGCCTAAAGAGGAAAAGTAGAGAAAAGCAACTGCAGGTGAAGAAACCATAATGTTAGGGACTTTTGGCAAAAGAAGTGAAATAGAGACAGAGATGAGAAGAAAGTTTGTAAGCTGACTCCTTTTAATTCCTTTCAAAGAAAACCTTTAATATTATTGGTATCTTCATAACAACTTATATTAGGGGTGGAGAGAGGGAGGGAGAGAGAAGCAATGCCCAGTGCCAACTCATCCAGGGCCTGTGAAAATGTTTTTAGTTCTTTTATTTATTTATTTTAAATTTATTTATTTTACTGATTTATTTTTGGCTGTGTTGGGTCTTCATTGCTGTGCACGGGCTTCCTCTAGTTGTGGAGAGCAGGGGCTACTCTTCATTGTGGTGGCTTCTCTTGTTGCAGAGCATGGGCCCTAGGTGCGTGGGCTTCAGTAGTTGCAGCATACGGGCTCAGTAGTTGTGCCACAGGGGCTTAGTTGCTCTGTGGCATGTGGCATCTTCCCGGACCAGGGATCAAACCCGTGTCCCCTTCATTGGCAGGTGGATTCTTAAGCACTGAGCCACCAGGGAAGTCCTCCTTTAGCTCTTCTAAATTAGAAGAAATAATGATATGATCTAGCTTGGATTAAATTTGTCTTTATATCAACACAGCCATAAAAGACAATTTTAAATATTTTTTTTATTGGTAGAAGAGGTTCACAAAAGCAAAAATACCCAAGGCCTGTGAAAGTTAGAACGTGGCCTTAGAAATGCCCTAACTTAGATATTTTGAAGAAAAGTTGCTGAGGAAATCCTTAACAAGGATTTATTTTTCTACCCAGACACCAGAGTATCTCACAAAAGCAACTAAGTATAATGTTTTTCAAATGATTCAACAAACTGAATAGAACCAGCTAAGTGAAAAACTCTGGAGGGCGATCAACAAAGGAAGATGTGGTTTGATTTCTCTATACAGCTAATCTACAGAGCATGGGATTGTTATTTTATCTAAAAGGGCTATTGAAGTGATCAGAGTGATGAGCCTCATTGAGAATTTATAACTACAAGCCCTTCCTCATGCTGGTTTCTGATCCAAACTTACATTAACTGTGTTATCTGATAAACTTAATGCCAAAAATTATTTTTTACGTTTCCCTGGATTGGTAATGCCCCTAATATCCTGGAAGAAGCTAATACAAATCCTCTCTCAAGGAAAGCACTTAAATCCCTCAAATGATTCACACAGATAAAGTTCCACAAATAACAAGCCTATGGTAGAAATAATCAAAAAACATGAAAAAAGAAGCCTAACATAAGCAAGAGTCTGCATAAACAACAAAGAAATAAAATGAGACACACAGATTTCAAATAATGTAATTATTGTACACCTAATCTATATTAAATGTGTTCAATATGCTTAGAGAAATATAAGAGATATTTGGAAGTATGAGTAGGGAACAAACAAATATGAAAAAAGATTAAATATCTATAAATGAAAAATGTAGTTGAAATTAAAACCCGTTCGGAGAACTGAATAGCAGATTCAACACAACTGAAGAGCAGAGTTATTAACTGGAAGATAAAACTGAAAAAATTACCTGGGATTCAGTTCAGAATATCAAACACATGAAAACTATGAGAATGAGATATGAAGGTTAGAATGAAGAGGTGTAAAATACATCTAATGGGTATCTCAGAGTATGATAAAAGAAAGTGGGAAAAGCAATATTCAACAAGATTTTGAATACTGAGATTTTTCCAGAATTGGGGGATGACAGTAATTCTCTCAGGTTCAGGAAATTGTTGGCTGGATAAATAAACAGCAACTCCAAACTAGACACAATTGTAATGAAATTGAATGACAAATCAAAGAGCTCATAAAAACAGCCAGATTAACTACAAGGTTCATTAGATTGACTTCATTAGAGCATCAAAGGAAGACAGAATACAGTGGAATAGTATTTTGAAAGCATTGACAGAACAGACCAGTAAGCCCCAAATTCTATATCAAGAACTCTACCTTTTAAGAATGAAGGCAAAATAAAGACAGATATTTTTAGACAAACAGAAACAAAGTTTACCTTAAAGAGATCCTCAGTAAAGGAATTTGTAAAGGACATACCTCTGGAAGAAGGAAAAGAAGTGTTTTGAGATACAAGAAGAAATGGTGAAGAAAGTGTAGACTGTTGATGAAAGGAAAACACAATCTAAAAGTTGTGAATGAAGTTTTATTTGGGGACCTTATGAGGATATAGCCTGGGGAGCAGTCTCTCAGATAGTTACGGGGAACTGCTTTAAAGAGGTAAGGGAGGAGCCAGGATATATATAGGAGTTTTTTGCTAAAAAAACAACACACACATGTAGTCAAACATCAAAATATTACTGCTGGGCTTCTCTGGTGGCGCAGTGGTTGCGAGTCTGCCTGCCAATGCAGGGGACACGGGTTCGAGCCCTGGTCTGGGAAGATCCCACGTGCCGCGGAGCAGCTGGGCCTGTGAGCCACAATTACTTAGCCTGTGCGTCTGGAGCCTGTGCTCCGCAACAAGAGAGGCCGCGATAGTGAGAGGCCCGCGCACCGCGATGAAGAGTGGTCCCCGCTTGCCGCAACTGGTGAAAGCCCTCGCACAGAAACGAAGACCCAACACAACCATAAATAAATAAACAAATCCTTAAAAAAAAAAAAAGTCTATTAATTAAAAAAAAAAAAATTACTGCTAATCACAAAAAACCAGATATCTCAAGTCAGTGATTTTAGTGCTTTTCTATACGTGGGAAGATGCAAGAGTCTGGGCTCACTGAAATCATTCCTTAGACATGCATCTTAACTATCTAGGCCTAGTATCCAAAGCACAGAATGCTTCCTGTTTTTCTCCATCCTGAATTCTCCTCAGGGTGCACTATTGGGTGGGGGAGGGCAGTTGCAGTGGTTGATGGCTTGATCCTTGTAGAACTGGAATGGCAGGCAACATTCTTTGTTTATTGGAGTGGCGGGCAACATTCCCTTTCCACAAGACAAATCTAATTAGACACTGGCTACATAAAAAAAAAAAAAAGACAATGTATAATTATAAGGTAGACAGAATAAAAACAATGGATTACAATAAATTAGGAGAGGGATTTGATAGGGGTTAAACCAGTCTAAGATCCTTGTATTATTCAGGGGAAGAGTAAAGATGTCAATTCTCTTCAGACTTTAAAAATTTCAATATTCATGGAAACATTTCACCCCAAGTGAGGGCAGATTTTTGAATAAATATGGAGAATTAAACACATGCATCTGCCTCTACTCCTCCCAAAGAAAACCTCACTAAAATCACAGTAAATAGACTTTAAAAGGCCTCCAGGTATAAGGACAAAGAAGACAGAAGACGAAGTACAAATTTTTGGAAGCTGAAAAGCAGATGGATGAAAGTTTACTGACTGAATGCACTCAAGAAAGTTGAATTCTAGGCCAGCAATGGTCCAAATGAAGCTTCAAATAGTTTCAAAACCGAGCAGGACCCCATGGGGCCCTCCAGGGTACAAATCCTTTCTGTGTCCCCATTTCTTGTTTGTAGGAAATAGGTTTCAATCAGCCTCTTTGACCTTCCCTGAAGTCCAAAGGGCAGGTTCAAACAGTTGCTAATCAGAAAAGTGAGGGAATGCAGAAACAAAGGAAGAGCAATCAAGAAACAATAGCACAGCAATAAAGCAGGGTCCTGGTTCCTCCTCAAGGAATATACACAACAATATCTCTGAGTTCTTCTGCTGGAACTAAGGCCCCCCACCCAGGTGGAGGATGGTAACTCCAGGCTGAGCACAAGAGTCCTGGAAAAGCAACCTGTCACCTCACCACTAACCAATCAGAAGAAAGTCTGCACACAGTGGAAGATAACAAAGACTCTAAAATCCTCCCCAGATGATTAACTGCAATTAACTCCCCCTTTTTCCCTTTAAAACTTTTCATGGTCGAGCAGAGTCTTTGGAGCTGGTTCTTGAATAACTTCACCTGGGGGTCCGTCCACCTTCTCCCCAGGTTGCTGGCCTCCTGAATAAAGCAACCTTTCCTTTCCAACCAACACTTGTCTTGGAGTGCTTGGTCTCTAAGAAAGGGCAATTTATTTAATGGTTGTGTGCTATTTGTTACCTTGGTTTGAGGATACCAAACAATCCATAATTTGTACATTCCAGAATTAATGAGATTATCTCATTACGGATTCCAGGAGACATAATTTCCAAGCTGACAACAACAACAAAGACTATTTAAGGTGTCATTAAGAAGTTTCAGACTACTGCATAATTTCAGCTACTGTTTATATGAAATAATGTACTCATAAGCCAGTCTAAAGATGACTTCAATTCAAATAACTTTTTTCCCCAGTTTTAATGTAATTTCTAAGAGAAAAATAGTTCACTAAATAAGATAAACTGCTCCTTTCAAAGTTACTTAAATCTTAGAGATGATACATTTGAAAAATCTGTGTTCAGTAATCTAAAGAAGTAGAAAACATTAATTTTGTGAAATTTACCTTTACTTGCTAAAAAGCTATATTAAGATGTAATGATTTGTGATATTTGTGATATTTACATACACTTTATTAATATATGAATTAAATATATTCAGTTCAACAAATACTAGAGAACCTACTATGGGCTGTGCTCCCAAGAGTAAAAAAGATGAATAATGCGCCTTTTGGCCTTCTAGGAATATTCAGAGTAAGAGAAGTGATTGATAGGTATGAAAATGCCTACCACAGAAGGAGGCAAAAGGTAAGGAGTGTAAAACAAAGTACCAGAAGGAAAAGGATTAAGATGAAAATCCTTTTGGGTAATTGCTAAAGATTTCCTCTAGATGACCCCTGAGATGACCCCTGAGGGTGGGTTTGCTTTCTACTGAAGGAGACACTCAAGGTAGCAACCTGATAACAAAATATGTGCTGCTTGGAAGTGATTAATACTAGAAAAGTCCTCATAAACAGTCTGCAATAGATATGAACTTTAATACTTAATCTCTTCTAATCTCATAAAATATAACGTGGTGCGTAAAATTTCAAGTTCCAAATATTTTATACCTTCAATTATATCCAGTAGAATTCCTGTTTCCTCAACTAATAGGAAGTCCCTAGCAGTTACTCTGGACTCTCCTTAGATCAGCCAGGATCCCACTGGAGACAAGTTAAATCAGGATCGCTGGAGTAGGGGTTCAGGTATTTGTATTTTACAAAAGTTCTCCAGATAATTTTAATGTGCAGCCAGGGTTGCAAATGACCTGCCTAAATTGTAGCTGGGCAATTTTGGTCTTCCCGATAACTGGTTTACTTTCTTTGCTAGTTCAATAAATAACAAGAATTTTCCAATATTATTTTTTATTAGCTTCCACTTTACTGACCACTTACTATGTGCCAGGCATGGTTCCAAGCATACTTTTGTGCATTGTCTCTAATTTTCATAGCTACCCTTGGAGTAGGTGCTGTTTCTAAGTTACTTGCCCAGTTACTACCCCATTCCGGAGCCCAAGAATTTACCCACTGCACAATACTGCTTCTCTCCTCACTAATTGACTCCTCATAAGGAACTGTTGTGAACACCAAAGTCTCTCAGCAGATGTAAATAAACGTTATCTGGAAAGACCAACGAAGAACAAGTAATGGAGGGCACCAGGAGGCAGAAGCGACATTGCAGGGCTGACCGGGAGATTCTGCGAGATTCAAGATCTCTAATCCCCCGGTCTCCCAACTACCACCCGCCCCCGCCCCCGCCCCAAGCCTTTAATCGTCCCTACTTAGCCCCGCTTTTCAACCTCACTGGTCCTTGTTGGCCAATTTCAGAGCTGGAATAACGTTTAAATACAGGGGAAGAAGCCCAATCCGGGTATTGCCCAAATTAGCTTAGTCATTACTGGAGCTGGGGAAAAGCCTTCCCTAGCCTTCTTCTACACCAGCCTGAAAGGACTCTACGAGATGGGAGCAAATGCCAGGGCTGCCCACTTGGCTTCCTCTAGGGCCTTAGGTGGAAGAGCCGCCCCAGCAGCAAACATCCAGAGATAGGAGGCGTGGCTGGAGGCTCCCACCCCTACTACCCCGAGGGGAAGGTGGGGTAAGTGCAGGCGGGGCTGACTGCTTTAGTTGCCTTTCAGGGTCCGGGGGCAGGTGGGCGAGTTTTGTCCCGTGCCTTGCCTTTAAGCCAGGGTGCGATAGCAGTTTCAGTCGTCTGGGGAGAGGGGCTGGCCCGACCCACGTGCACAAACCCAATTTAACTGAAGGCATTGAGGGGGGGGGATCCGAGTTCAGGCTTGGGGAGAGTAGCTGCCGGCGCACGTCAACGCCCGAGCTCCGCTGGCAGGAGTTCCTTACTCGCGTGGGTCCCAGGGCAGCCCGCCGTGGGCTCCCGGTTGCCATAGCAACCCCACGCGCCTGGCAGGGACGGCGCGCGCCGCGGGGCTTCACTACTACCGGAAGTGACGTGTTTCACCTGCCGAGCGAGGGCGGGGTGGGACCGGGCTGCGAGGTGCCGCCGCAGCCAGCCGGTCGGGAACGCGCGGGGAGCCGGGTGACTGAGACCCCGGGTGAGAGCCGCCTACCTGCAGTCGTCGCCCACAGCTGGGCCGCCACCATGGCGCTTCTGCCCTTCGTGCTCCTGTGCGGATTCGCGGGTGAGTGGGGGGCAGATCGGTCCCTCGGGTCTTTATTGCCTGGCCAACCCTGGGGCGCTCGCTGCCTGCGGCCACCCGGGAACAATGAGGCTTGGGGGAGGGGGCGGGCGCGACTCGGGGGCGCTGCGGCAGTGGTGGCGGTGCGCGCGGAATTGCACCGGGGTGATTTTGCCGGACCGGGCGCGCGAGCCCCGAAGGTGGGGCCAATGGGAGGGGAGCCCTGCGGGGCCGTGGGGTACCGGGGGGGGCGTTGGAGTGGGGGACCGAACCCCGGAATGTGGGGCGGCGGTGAAGAGGGCTCCCCGGGCGCGGGTGGGTGGGCGCGGCGTGCCGGCTGCGCCTGGCGTCTCTCCCAGACTATTCTTTGCCGCGGGTGCGGGCTTTGCTTTATTTGCTCTTGCCCTTTCCCTTGTTAGCCGCGGTGTCGTTTCCATCGGGGTTACCCGGTTTCAAAAGCCTTGGGCGGCGAGTTTTCAGGTGTGGAGCAGTCCAAGCCAGGAGACCGAATTACAAACGCCATGATTAAATGGACACTGAGCTTTTCAGTGCCTCAGATCGTCCAAGCTACCTCTAGGAAAGAGGCGCTGAGCGAACTGTGGGCTGAGCATTCTTGGTCTCACGGAAGAGGCGAGCCCAGGCACGAGCTGTTAACTAGACGGTAACTCGACGAAGTGGACCGTGGAAAATCAGTAGATTCCTGCAAAAATGCAGTATTGATTTCTGCAGTCGCGGGGCAAAGTGCAAAGGAGAAATTAGTAACCTTGGTTTTGAGTTTATAATGTTTTGATTCATTTTGATGATAAGCTGACTTGTACAGGGAATTTCGAAAGGATTCGCCAAGTAATACATGTTCGACTGCGCCTTTCTCGGGAGGGGGAAAAGGGCATTTAAAACTGAGTGGACCAAAAAAAAAAACAAAACTGAGTGGACATAAGGCATAATCGTTCGATATCTTTAAAAAACGGATTTGTTGCCATGTCCGTGCTTTAACCAACTGATATTGTTTTGTCAAAGTAAGCATTTTAGAACCAAAGGATTCATTAAACCAACCACAACAACAAAAAAATCCATCAGTGGGACCCTAGGAGGCACACTTTGTGTAGCCTCCGGAAGGATAATTTTTTTAAGCGCTCTAAAGCTGGATCGAGTGGCCCTTTCTGTTGGGATGGCTCTCTGCTTCCTGTTGAAATGTTAATTCCATTGTTGGATGCCCCAGCTGTAAGCATTACTCATGGGATCAACATTCTATTAACAAGTCTAATCTTCGATATGAGTCTATAGCGTTACCTCCACCTTTTTTAATACATATCATTTAGACATGGGTGAAATTTCCAAAGTAAAGCTTCCGGAAAAGCTAAGAGTCAGTAACCATTTTACATGATACGTTACGCCTTGTTTTGGTCAAGGACTAAACTGAAGTAGAAGTTGAGAACATTGTGATCTCTGTGGGAATAAATGTTTTAGCCTACATCCAGAGCAGAGAAGTGGAAGAACATAAACCATATAGAGGATTTCCCCCCCCCGCCCCCCAGGGATATCAGGATAATTGTCTGGATTTCATTTTTTTCTGGATGCCTCACTTTGGTAGGCACAATCTCAACCTAGGATATTTTGATACATATAGAGTCATTCTGCTCATATACTGTACACTATGGTACAGTGAACATCTCTTTAAAGGACTGTTGTCTTCAACTAAACTATTTTACTTCGATTTTCCAGCTTAGGAAGCAACTCAAAAACTGTAATTGATGTATGGCTTTGGGTATTTCTTCAGATACTTCTTGACATCTTAGAAATTTATTGCCATGAACTCAGTTTGAGTGGTAACAGGATTGGATTGTACAATTGGCAAAACAAGGTGGAGGCTTACATATTAAAAATTGCAGTGCTATTAGTAGATCTTCCTCTAGAGCTGTCTCTATGTGGGTAGTAGAGTTTTGTGTTGTACTCTGGTTGCTGATGGAACACTTTGATGCGTTTTTATCGCCTACCTAGTAGCAAGTCGTACCACTAGTAACAGTAGTGTCAGTAGTGGTAGAGCAGTAGCAGTAGTAGTAAAAATAAAGCCTGATTACACAGTTATTTTTTTTAAATAAATTTATTTATTTATTGGCTGTGTTGGGTCCTTGTTGCTGCGCGTGGGCTTTCTCTAGTTGTGGCGAGCAGGGGCTACTCTTTGTTGCGGTGGCTTCTCTTGTTGTGGAGCACGGGCTCTAGGCGTGCGGGCTCAGTTGTTGTGGCACATGGGCTCTAGAGTGCAGGCTCAGTAGTTGTGGCGCACGGCCTTAGTTGCTCCGCGGCATATGGGATCTTCCCGGACCAAGGCTCGAACCTGTGTCCCCTGCATTGGCAGGTGGATTCTTAACCACTGCGCCAACAGGGAAGTCCCTGATTCCTCAGTTATTAAATGCCAGGCACTGTTCTGAGGGCTTTACATACACTTATTTAATGTACCTTGCAGCCCTAGAGGATATATATGTATTATAATGATCCCTACTGTACAAGTGGAGAAACTGAGGCATGAAGTGGTTGTATAACTTTACTTGCCAAGGTCACAAATTTCCTTCTGAATCCCTGCTCTTATCACTATGCTGCCACTTTCCTCTTTGATTACCTCTAATCCACATCTTAAATTTGTATCACTGGTTATCTGTCATTTATTAAGAACCTGCTGTTGGTTTGACCGTGTGCCAAGTACTGAAGGCTTTTATTATTAGCCTTTTAATTTCTTGATCTTAGTTGAATATTTTCAGGCCCTCTGCGAACATGAGGATCCAGGGCTTAGACTGGTGTTGTAAGCTTAAATGGCCCATGACCCAGCAGCATCATTGTCACCTAGGGATGACAGTGTCAAACCACTTGTTAGCCGTGCAGTGGCGGCAGGACCCTGTTCTCTGTGCTTCAGTTGCTGCTTGGGTCAAGAATGGGAATCCCACTATAGCAGTTGATATAGTGGGAAATGCTTATTGTTTTGCTTTACCTGGAGTTTTTTCCTTTACTTGAAAAAAATGAAGATTATTAGATGTGAACTTTATCCCCTCCATATGCCTCTCTCTTAATTACATTCCTGTCATTATACCACCACCAGGGCAAAAGTTGCCTCTTCTCCAAGGCAAGCCACCCAACATTGGCTCCTTACCCTATCTGTTGTGGAGTTTCCATAAAATTACCCAGTGTATCTCATTGCACTAGGTCAGAGGGCAGGGGCATTGCCTGTGCTTCTGTTCATTGTTGCAGTCCCGGTGTTAGCTTGTGGCACCTGGCAGACAGCAAGTGTTCAGCAAATGTTGCACGGCTGAACGTTTTCAGCCTCTTTGCCAATAGGCCTATGTATATGATATGGCTCTCTTCAGTTATAGCTCTCTTTCCCTTCTCATCCAATAAAGATGGTCCTCCACTAGTGATCATTCCACTAGCCTTACTTCATTCCATTGTGAGAAGTTAAGCCTCTGCTTTATCTCTGACCTCATTATTCTGTCTCACCCACCTGCTTCAGTTGCCAAAGGTACCAATAACCACGTGCCAAATCCATTTATTTCTTGAGAGCTCCTTGACACCTATTTTGGTTCTTTCCTACTCTGTTAACTTGCCCTTCACTACCTTCTTCAATAGGTCCCTTAAATGCCAGCCTCCCCCATGATTTGACCCATAGCCCTCTTCTCAGTCTCCATCTTAAACCTGGGTGACTTCATCTATCCATCACTGTACACTCAGAATTGTTGCTAGTGACTTAAAAATGTTGCCAACTCACCTCTCCTTTGAATTCTGGGCCACTATTTCCATCTGCCTAACATTCGGCATCCCACCTGAATGCACTTGAGTACCTCAGGCTCTGCAGGTCCTCAACTGAACTTCCCATTAATTAACTGATTAAATGATCCAGTCATTCAAATATCTATGGCCTACTGTATACTATGGCTGTGCTAGATGCCCCTACAATAGTACAGGCGTTTGCAAGGTGCAAAAGGTTTGGTGGAACGTTCCCAGCAGATGGAGATCTGAAAGGGTATGATGTGCCTTGGGTTCAGTGCGTATAAGGCATCTAACTAACACTTCTCTTTTTGATGTGCACCTGAGTCATTATAAGGACGTGTGGGGTGGAGCTTGAGAGTTTACATCTTAACAGGTTCCACATGACGTCACTGCTGAGTACACTTTGAGTGGACAGAGACCCAGAGACTGTGCCGAGAGCTTAGGAGATGATCCCCCAAGAGTGGCACTGAGAAGCTTGTGGAGGTGTTAAGAAGTGAGGGTTATACACTGAGGTTTATTCTCTTGAATGGTGTAGACTCTGCAGCAGTTCTGAGGCAGGTAGGACCAATAGATATAACGCATTAATCCATCTTGGGATGACCTGGACACAAGCAGTCCCTGTTGAGAATACAGCAGAGTGGTGCTGGGGCTTCCTCTTTCATCTGAAAATTGTTCTGAGGGAGATGCAGAGGAACCCGGTATCTGGTTGATTGAATGAGTGGCAAGAAAAAGTTGGCGGGAGCCAGTAGATTTCTGGCTTGAGTGAATGATCATGTCACTAATCTATAGGGAATAAAGAAAGGAGAAGCAAGTTTTAGGGAGATGAGAGTGAGCTTTGGACAAGTTGTATCTGTGGTGCCTGAGGGGAATGGAGGTGAAAGATACCCAGTAGGAAGACTTAAGCAAAGGACTGGATCTCAGGAGAGAGGCAAAGATTGGCGATACAGAATTGAGAATCACTGCTGATAGGTGGCATCTGTGTCTGGTTAACCAGGAAAAGCAGGAAGGACTAGAAAAGAAGGTGAAATGTGATGCTGGGGAACATCAACATCTAGTAAGTAGGCAGGAGGTGAGGAACCCGGGGACAGTAAGGAGTGATGGAGAGTTGCAGGAGAACTAGAGGATGAGGTTTTGTCCCAGAAACTGATGAAGAAATGAGCCCAGTGGGTCTTACATTAGGAGATTATTGAGAACATTGGGAAGTGATCGAATCCACGAGGGAGGACAGTACCTGTACTGAGAGTAAAGCTAGATTTTAAGAGATTGAGGAGAGGGCATCAGGTAAGTAGAGAATGAGAGATTACTTTGCACTTGCAGTTGGTTTAGTGCATGTTGCACATATGGCCTTCATTCCAGGGGACAGTAGCAGACTCCATGGGAGAAGGTAGAAGCCAGAAGATAAGAACTCTTAACTTGTGTGTGTGTGTGTGTTTACTGAAGTTTAGTTGATTAACAATGTTTCAGGTGTACAGCAAAGTGATTCAGTGTGTGTGTGTGTGTGTATATACACACACACACACTTTTTCTGATTCTTTTCCATTATAGGTTATTACAAGGTACTGAATATAGTTCCCTGTGCTATACAGTAGGTCTTCATTGTTTATCTAGAACTCTTAACTTCCAACCACCCAGACATAGAACCTTGTTCGCATGATCATTCTTCTTTAAAACAGTGTATTCCTCTTTACACGCTTCCGGGACTCTGAACCCCTTGGCTTCCCAGGGGGTGTCACTGTCTCATCCCATCTCTTATGTAGGGATACCATCAACTTTAAAAATGCTTAAATATCCCTCCTGACATGCCTTCAACCCTTATATCCCTCTTTCAGTACTGCCTGTCTCTCCTTTTCTCCACCGGATTTCTTAAAGGAGTTTGCCTGCATTTGTTGACTCCATTATTTTCCTTCATATCCATTAATTCTTCCACCCTTGCAATCTGATTTTCACCCCCCCTCAACTCCTGTGAAACTGCAGTGGCCGCTGTGGGCTGCATCCAGTGGACATGTCACACCTTCAACCTCTTAAACCTCTTAGCGAGAATGGCTCTATTGACTAATCTCTTTCTCCTTGAGCTGTTTCTCATTCTCCTTTGTGGGCCCACTTTCCTCCCTCTACTTAAATGTCAGTTTCTGGCTTCAGTTACCATTTATGTCCTTACAGCCTCCAGTCTGCTTCCTGTCTCACTCTCCCAAAGCTTTGCCCATAATGTCAAACCACTCACTTGACAGCTATGCTTAGACTTCCCACAGGTACCACCAGTTGAACCTGTCTCCAAACCACTGTTCTCTCTCACATTAAATGGCATTTTCAGCCACCAAAATGCCCAAGGCCAAAAATCTGGGTACCTTACTTGACTTTTCGTATTCTCTCCCCAGCTTACACCCAGTTTCTAAGTCACTTGTGTCCCTCCAGCCACTCCTGGAGGGATACAGCGTACCTCAGTGTAAACCACCATCTCTTAAGATGGTTGAAGTAGCTTCATAATTGGTTTTTCATTGAGTGAGGAAATAAATGGGGAAAGATGTACTAGGCAGGAGTTTCTGTTTGTTGGCTTGAGAAAAGACCTGGAAGGGAAAGAGTATTTGAAGATCAAGGATAGGTATATCGTTGAAGAGGTGAGCAGGGCTGGGCTCGGCGTCCTGCACAGGCCAGCTTTGTGTGTGTCAGCCCTGCCATGCGTTCAGTATTGGAGTGAATTTATGTTACCACTCCAGTCTCATTTTAATCCCCTGCTTGCAGCCTGTTCTCCCGTCTCCCTTCGTTTCCGCCTTTCCTCTCTCATACTCAAATCATTATCAGGTGTAACTAAGTAAAGGCAAGAATTGAGACTGGGAGCTTTTGATTTGCTTCATTTGGTGGCCAGCAAGTAATGAATGTGAACGTTAAAATAATTTAAAAATTATTAAAGTAATTATTAAGGTAACCTGGAAAATAATTAAAAATTATCTAACTGAAATGAGCTTATGTCTTTATCTTACTGTCATCTACGTAGCATTTTTATTTCTATTTTTATTTATTTACGTATTTCGGCTGCGCCAGTCTAAGTTACGGCAGGTGGGATCTTTAGTTGCGGCGCGCATGCGGGATCTAGTTCCCCGGCCAGGGATGGAACCCAGGCCCCCTGCGTTGGGAGCTCAGAGCCTTAGCCACTGGACCATCAGGGAAGTGCCTCCCTTGCATTTTTTAAAGAAAACAAATCTAATGTTCTAGAATAATTGTTAGATTGGTTTTGGAATTAGATTGGTTTCTGTTAAGAATATGATGCTAAGTGGAAGTAAAGAGCAGTAACCTTTTTTAGCCCTGGCTCCTGTATTTTCTACTTAATTTCTTCAGTGGGGCTGAAATTACAAATGGTGGAGTGTGAGGGGGATGGGAGAACTTCACCTTGGCCCAGTGAAGTGGTCTGTACAGGAAGCTGGTAGTTTATGGTTTGGTGATCTCTTGGGGCTCATTTATTGATATTCTTTGTAATTTGTTCACTTTGTTGAATCCATTACTGTCTCCACGTAAAAGAAAATGGGAAGGAAGTTGAAAATGTTTCTGTATTCAGTGGCAAAATGGTGACTTAAAGGAACATTTACCTCTTTTGTGCTTTCCCACTGGTCTTTTCTGTAGGCTTTCCCTCCCCTGATTGACTCACCCTTTCTGGTTTCTAATAATGAGTTAACCAATTAAAGTTTAAGCCTTAAAGGCCTTAGCTTGACTCAGCAGTATTTGCAGTTTATTTTAATCGGCAGGGTGCTGGTAGAAGAAAAGGTTATTGCCTGCCCTGTTGACAAAGGGAAGGTAGGATAAGGGAAGGAGATAGTAACAGTCTATTTTTAGGGTAGGTGTGAGATCAATGGCATGGTTCAGTTTGTCCTCTGATAGTTGGTGAGAAAAGGATTAATAGTCACATTAACCAATGTTTATACATACTGAGACAGTGCAAATTTCTTTACAGACTATTAAATCACTTTCATTCTTTCAAAGATATTTTACAGGTTGGAATGGGAATGACTTTGTTTCATTTACTTGTAAGAAATAAAACTTTAGATTTCAAGAAGAAGCAACATAACTAATCATGATTACTTTTTCACTTCCCTATCGTGTAACTGTATGTTCTGTGTATTTATTTATCTATCTATTTATTTATTTATGGCTGCCTTGGGTCTTTGTTGCTGCACGCGGGCTTTCTCTAGTTGCTGCGGTGGCTTCCCTTGTTGCGGAGCACGGGCTCTAGGCACGCGGGCTTCAGTAGTTGTGGCACACGGGCTTAGTTGCTCCAAGGCATGTGGGATCTTCCCGTACCAGGGATCGAACCCATGTCCCCTGCATTGGCAGGCGGATTCTTAACCACTGCGCCACCAGGGGAGTCCCTGTGTGAGTTTTATAGGTTTCTCCAAAGGAAGTATGGTTTGGCTGCACAGATAAAAATGCTGTCAAGGAATCTCAAGGAATATGCAGATACGGTGAAATGAAACGTGTTGAGCCACATCTTTGCTGAATTGTTAGAGTGACTCTAGTTGACCCTCCTCAGTCTCTCAGATGCCCCAGTGAAGAGTGCTTTGAACTCTTGAATACCAGACTATTCCCATGGGGGTTTTCTTTAATGGACCAGACAAAAACTTCAAGTGTTTTGTGCCCTGGATAGTTCTACAGTAAGAATTGAGAAGACTCTTTAACCTACTTGGTTGTACACTGTGAAATCTGATACTTTTAGAATGAGCTGGTAACTCTGGGCTAGAAAAGTGATCTTACTGTGTTTTTAAAGATAGTTTCACATGCATCTAATTTGAATCCACTCTCCTGACAGACTATGGGTAGGAAGGACACATTTTTTTTTTTTTAAATAAGGAATCAAGTTGTAAAGCCAAGGCCTTAAGTTCAATAAATTATGGCATTGGTCCGAGACAGTGCTGTCCTAGTAGAAACATATGTCATTTAAAATGTTCTGGTAGTCACATTTAAAAGTGAAAAGGAAAAGGTGAAATCAATTTGTATATATTTTGTTTAACCCAATATATACAAAATATTAATTCCATATGTGGTCAAATTGAACATCAGTAAGATTAATTTTTTTTTTTTTTTATACTAAGCCTTCAAAATCTGGTATTTTACCTACAGCACATCTCAGTTTGCACTGGCCACATTTCACGTGCTCAGTAGCTGTGTGCGGCTAGCAGATACCCTTTTGGTCAGCACAGGTCTAGAACTTGGAGCTTTAGTTCCAGAACATTCCACCATATTTAGTTTCAGAACATTCCACTAACTAAAATAGCATGGGTGTGGTGCAAAACAGCTTTGTCAAATGGAAAGTGCCTTTGGAACTGCTCTCATGAGATTTTATCTAAAATAATTATTTGTGTCACAGTATTCCCGTTGACAACAAGTTAAATAAAGTCTCTTGTTATTTAGTTTCTTGTAATCATCAGAGCATTTGTTGCACACAAAATTATATCAGCTGTCCTTTTTTGGTAGTTATATTTTAGGTATAAGGTAGAAAAAACAAATATATGGACAAAAATAATATTTTTGGCTTGCCTATGGGGGGAATAAATGCATTTATGGAGAGATTGAAAGTAAGGATAGAGTGGTCCCTGGTGATGGTTGCTAGGAGATTTGAATTCATTTTGGGATATTAGAAAGGAAATCATGCCAAGATTGAGGCAATCTTAACAACAGTTAGACATGCTTACAACAGGGTTTTTTTTAAATTTTTTATTGTAACTAACCTTTTCTTTATTAACTTCAGTATTTTCCATAAGTAGATAACATTTGCTTGCTTTGCTATTATGTCTCTTTGCTTTTTTTTTTTTCATGTGATCTCATCTTTATAAGACACTTCACCTGAGTTTCTTTGCTTTTTTTTTGTTGGTTTTTTTTGGCCAGGTACTCACTTTTCCTGTTTCATGTTAATTAAAGGAAGAAAAGAGAGCCTGAAGTTTTTTTTGAACAAGGAGGCAAAGGCAGATTTCTTAAAATGAAGCGATACATGTTATTTTATGAAGGTGATGAAAATATTCACTATGGCAACAGATCTGCTTTACCCATAATGCAAAATACCCTATTTGCATTTGTTTTGCCAGAGACTTCTGAAATTAGCATCTCTGTATTAGAGAACATGGGGAAAATAATATACTACATAGATTGAAAACAGGCTGAGACTTAATTTTTTTTTTTAAGGTTTAAAAAAACAAAACTTTTATTTAGAAAGGCTGAAATGATTGCATGCTAATTTGAACAGATAGGTTGTATAAGAAAATTCCATTTTTGATACCCTCCAAGAGTTGGATTCCATTATGTGTGCTTTGCTCTTTCTTTAGACCTCTTAACTTCAGACTGGAGTTGAACAGAAATGTGGCTTACTCCTTTCCCCTCAATTCACTGAGAACTAATTTTATTTATTTATTTATTTATGGAAGGGTTTTCTTTTTTTTTAAATTAGTTATCTGTTTTATACATATCAGTGTATACATGTCAATCCCAACCTCCCAATTCATCCCCCACCCCGCTTTCCCCCCTTGGTGTCCATACGTTTGTTCTCTACATCTGTGTCTCTATTTCTGCCTTGCAAACTGGTTCATCTGTACCATTTTTCTAGATTCCACGTTAACGGAATATAGAAATTCCATGCTGACTTACTTCACTCTGTATGACAGACTCTAGGACCATCCACATCTCTACAGATGACCCAATTTCGTTCCTTTTTGTGGCTGAGTAATATTCCATTGTATATATTTACCACATCTTTATCCATTTGTCTGTCAATGGGCATTTAGGTTGCTTCCATGACCTGGCTATTGTAAATAGTGCTGCAATGAACATTGGGGTGCATGTGTCTGTTTGAATTATGGTTTTCTCTGGGTATATGCCCAGTAGTGGGATTGCTGGGTCGTATGGTAATTCTATTTTTAGTTTTTTAAAGCACCTCCATACTGTTCTCCATAGTGGCTGTATCAATTTACATTCACACCTACAGTGTGAGAGGGTTCCCTTTTCTCCACACCTTCTCCAGCATTTGTTGTTTGTAGATTTTCTGATGATGGCCATTCTAACCAGTGTGAGTTGATACCTCATTGTAGTTTTGATTTGCATTTCTCTAATAATGAGTGATGTTGAGCAGCTTTTCATGTGCCTCTTGGCCATCTGTATGTATTCTTTGGCCCATTTTTTGACTGGGTTGTTTGTTTTTTAATTTTTTAATAAATAAATTTATTTAATTAATTTATTTAGGCTGCGGTGGGTCTTCATTCTGCACGCAGGCTTTCTCTAGTTGCAGTGAGCGGGGGCTACTCTTCGTTGCGGTGCATGGGCTACTCATTGTGGTGGCTTCTCATTGCAGAGCACAGGCTCTAAGTGCGCGGGCTTCAGTAGTTGTGGCACGTGGGCTCAGTAGTTGGGGCTCACGGGCTCTAGAGCACAGGCTCAGTAGTTGTGGCACACGGGCTTAGTTGCTCCGCGGCATGTGGGATCTTCCCAGACCAGGGCTCGAACCCATGTCCCCTGCATTGGCAGGCGGATTCTTAACCACTGCACCATCAGGGAAGCCCTGTGCAAAGGTCCCATTTGTTTATTTTTGTTTTTATTTCCATTACTCTAGGAGGTGGGTCAAAAAAGATCTTGCTGTGATTTATGTCAGAGTGTTCTTCCTATGTTTTCCTTTAGGAGTTTTATAGTGTCTGGCCTTACATTTAGGTCTTTAATCCATTTTGAGTTTATTTTTGTGTATGGTGTTAGGGAGTGTTCTAATTTCATTCTTTTACATGTAGCTGTCCAGTTTTCCCAGCACCACTTTTTGAAGAGACTGTCTTTTCTTCATTGTATATCCTTGCCTCCTTTGTCATAGATTAGTTGACCATAGGTGCGTGGGTTTATATGTGGGCTTTCTATCCTGTTCCATTGATCTATGTTTCTGTTTCTTGTGCCAGTAGCATATTGTCTTGATTGCTGTAGCTTTGTAGTGTAGTCTGAAGTCAGGGAGTCTGATTCCTCTAGCTCCTTTTTTTTCCCTCAAGACTGCTTTGGCTATTTGGGGTCTTTTGTGTCTCCATACAAATTTTAAGATTTTTTGTTCTAGTTCTCTAAAAAATGCCGTTGGAAGTGTTGATAGGGATTGCATTGAATCTGTAGATTGCTTTGAGTAGTATAGTCATCTTCCAGTCCAACAACATGGTATATCTCCATCTGTTTCTGTCATCTTTGATTTCTTTCATCAGTGTCTTATAGTTTTCTGAGTATAGGTCTTTTACCTCCTTAGGTAGGTTTATTCCTAGGTATTTTATTCTTTTTGTTGCAGTGGTGAATGAGATTGTTTCCTTAATTTCTCTTTCTGATCTTTCATTGTTAGTGTATAAGAATGCAAGAGATTTCTGTGCATTAATTTTGTATCCTGAAACTTTACCAAATGCATTGATTAGCTCTAGTAGTTTTCTGATGGCATCTTTAGGATTCTGTACGTATAGTATCATGTCATTTGTGAACAGTGACAGTTTTACTTCTTCTTTTCCAATTTGTATTCCTTTTCTTTCTTTTTCTTCTCTGACTGCCGTGGCTAGGACTTCCAAAACTATGTTGAATGATAGTGGTGAGAGTGGACATCCTTGTCTTGTTCCTAATGTTAGAGGAAACGCTTTCAGTTTTTCACCATTGAGAACGATGTTTGCTGTGGGTTTGTCATATATGGCCTTTATTATGTTGAGTTAGGTTCCCTCTATGCCCACTTTCTGGAGAGTTTTTATCATAAATGGGTGTTGAATTTTGTCAGAAGCTTTTTCTGCATCTATTGAGAGAATCATACGGTTTTTCTTCTTCAATTTGTTAATATGGTGTAGCACATTGATTGATTTGTGTATTTTGAAGAGTCCTTGCATTCCTGGGATAAATCCCACTTGATCATGGTGCATGAACCTTTTAATGTGCTGTTGGATTCTGTTTGCTAGTATTTTGTTGAGGAATTTTGCATCTATATTCATCAATGATATTGGTCTGTAATTTTCTTTTTTTGTAGTATCTCTGTCTGGTTTTGGTATCAGGGTGATGGTGGCCTCATAGAATGAGTTCGGGAGTGTTCCCTTCTCTGCAATGTTTGGAAGAGTTTGAGAAGGATGGGTGTTAGCTCCTCTCTAAATGTTTGCTAGAATTCGCCTATGAAGCCATGTGGTCCTGGACTTTTGTTTGTTGGAAGATTTTAAATCACAGTTTCAATTTCATTACTTGTGATTGGTCTGTTCATATTTTCTATTTTTCCTGGTTCAGTCTTGGATGGTTATACCTTTCCAAGAATTTGTCTATTTCTTCCAGGTTGTCCATTTTATTGGCATAGAGTTGCTTGTAGTAGTCTCTTAGGATGCTTTGTATTTCTGCAGTGCCCATTGTAACTTTTCCTTTTTCATTTCTAATTTTATTGATTTGAGTCCTTTCCCTCTTTTTCTTGATGAGTCTAGCTAAAGGTTTATCAGTTTTGTTTATATTCTCAAAGAACCAGCTTTTAGTTTTATTGATCTTTGCTATTGTTTTCTTTGTTTCTCTTTTATTTATTTCTTCTCTGATCGTTATGATTTCTTTCCTTCTACTAACTTTGGGTTTTGTTTGTTCTTCTTTCTCTAGTTCCTTTAGGTGTAAGGTTAGATTATTTATTTGAGAGTTTTCTTGTTTCTTGAGGTAGGATTGTATTGCTATAAACTTCCCTCTTGGAACTGCTTTTGCTGCATCCCATAGGTTTGGGATCGTCCTGTTTTCATTGTCATTTGTCTCTAGGTATTTTTTGATTTCCTCTTTGATTTCTTCAGTGATCTCTTGGTTATTTAGTAGTGTATTGTTTAGCCTCCACGTGTTTGTGTTTTTTACGTTTTTTTCCCTGTAAATGATTTCTAATCTCATAGTGTTGTAGTCAGAAAAGATGCTTGATATTTCAGTTTTCTTAAATTTACCAAGGCTTGATTTGTGACCCAAGATGTGATCTATCCTCGAGAATGTTCTGTGTGCACTTGAGAAGAAAGTGTAATCTGCTCTTTTTGGATGGAATGTCCTATAAATATCAATTACATCTATCTGGTCTATTCTGTCATTTAAAGCATGTGTTTCCTTATTAATTTTCTGTCAATGATCTGTCCATTGGTGTAAGTGAGGTGTTAAGATCCACCACTGTTATTTTGTTACTGTCAATTTCCTCTTTCATAGCTGTTAGCATTTGTCTTATATGTATTGAGGTGCTCCTATGTTGGGTGCATATATATTTATAATAGTTATGTCTTCTTGGATTGATCCCTTGATCTTTATGTAGTGTCCTTCCTTGTCTCTTGTAACATTATTTATTTTAAAGTCTATTTTGTCTGATACGAAAATTGCTACTCTAGCTTTCTTTTGATTTCCATTTGCATGGAATATCTTTTTCCATCCCCTGACTTTCAGTCTGTATGTGTCCCTAGGTCTGAAGTGGGTCTCTTGTAGACAGCATATATATGGGTCTTGTTTTTGTATACATTCAGCAAGACTGTGTCTTTTGGTTGGAGCATTTAATCTATTCACATTTAAGGTAATTATCAATATGTATGTTCCTATTACCATTTTATTAATTTTGGGGGGTTTGTTTTTGTATGTCCTTTTCTTCTCTTGTGTTTCCCACTTAGAGAAGTTCCTTTAGCATTTGTTGTAGAGCTGGTTTGGTGGTGCTGAATTCTCTTCGTTTTTACTTGTCTGTAAAGCTTTTGATTTCTCCTCAAATCTGAATGAGATCCTTGCCGGGTAGAGTAACCTTGGTTGTAGGTTCTTCCATTTCATCACTTTAAATATATCATGCCACTCCCTTCTGGCTGTAGAGTTTCTTCTGAGAAGTCAGCTGTTAACCTTATGGGAGTTCCCTTTTATGTTGTCAGTTTTTCCTTGCTGCTTTCAATAATTTTTCTTTGTGTTTAATTTTTGTCAGTTTGATTACTATGTGTCTTGGCGTGTTTCTCCTTGCATTTACCCTGCCTGGGACTCTCTGCGCTTCCTGGACTTGGGTGGCTATTTCCTTTCCCATGTTAGGGAAGTTTTCGACTATAATCTCTTCAGATGTTTTCTCAGGTCCTTTCTCTCTCTCTTTTCCTTCTGGGACCCCTATAATGCGAATGTTGCATTTAATTTTGTCCCAGAGGTCTCTTAGGCTGTCTTCATTTCTTTTCATTCTTTTTTCTTTATTCTGTTCTGCGGCAGTGATATCCACGGTTCTGTCTTCCAAGTCACTTATCCGTTCTTCTGCCTCAGTTATTCTCCTATTGATTCCTTCTAGTGTATTTTTCATTTCAGTTATTGTATTGTTCATCTCTTATTTGTTTGTTCTTTAATTCTTCTAGGTCTTATTTAAACATTTTTTGCATCTTCTCAATCTTTGCCTCCATTCTTTTTCCCTGGTCCTGGATCATCTTCATTATCATTATTCTGAATTCTTTTTCTGGAAGGTTGCCTATCTCCACTTCATTTAGTTGTTTTTCTGGTGTTTTATCTTGTTCCTTCATCTGGTACATAGTCCTCTGTCCTTTCATTTTGTCTGTTTTTCTGTGATTGTGGTTTTCGTTCCACAGGCTGCAGGATTGTAGTTCTTTTTGCTTCTGCTGTCTGTCCTGTGGTCGAGACTTAATTTTAATCAGAAATGAAATTTGAGTGCTTTCCTGAGATGAGTATGTCTGTGTGTTCATGAGGGACGGGGGGAACGGGTGGGCCACAATCCAATTCATCAAATACTTAGAGAAAATCTATCTGTATGTTCACATTCTTAACTCCTCCCCGCTTTGGTTTTACATTATAATTTACACTTTCCCTGGTCCTGATTTATAAGTTATATGTTAAGTTTCTCATACAGAATCTCAATCCCTGTGGGAGAAGCTTGGGGGGTAAATAAATAATCTGTACATGTGGGTGAGACATTGTAATAGGTGCTTCAGGAGATACGAGGAAGATGCCATTCCAGTACTATTGGCATGCTTCAATCTGGAGGAGGGAGACTGACACTATTCTTGAGTAAATAAAACAAATAAGTAAGTAAATAAGGCGAGCAGGGTACTAATTTGAACAGATGTGTTATGTGATGTAAAACCATATGGTTTCTGATTATTCTCTTGGAGACCCACTGGCTTCTCCAGATCATTTCCCCCTTCACCTTGTGTACCACCCTTCAGCCCACTGCTTATGCCAAAAACTTCTGGTTGTTTCCCCACATGACCATGAAATGCCCTGCCTCATACTCACCCTCCCCACCCCCATCATAGCATTATCTTGGTATTTTAGGATTCTTGTCCTACAGTTCACTTTTCAAACATCTTTACACCACAGTTCCTTGATCCCTCAAACACAGTGATTTTCTGTGCATTTCACTTAGGCAGTCCTCTCCTTACACTTGGTTCTTCCTTTGAAATCTTGAACTCTATTGTCACTATTTCCCAGCTCTGTCAAATTTTCATCACACCTTGCTGTCAGTGCGATCTCCAGGCCCTTACCCACTTCCACCCTGCTTCTAGTCTTCCAGTTACTTTAAAACCAGAATTTCTTCACCAATCCTGCATCCCATAGTCAGATTTCAGCTCCCATCCCTGGTGTGGATCAATCCTATGGGCCAGTTTCTTTGCTCGCTCATGACTGGGGTGCACAGCTGAGAAAAAGTGCACATGCATAGCTGCATACATTAGGGAGACTGTTCTTATTTTCCCATTTGGCTAGACTTTTTTTTTAATTACATTTATAAAACATCAGAACGTTTTATATACACATACTATACACACACACACACCCCACACACACCACATATTACACATACGCACATATATGTATATATATTTCACTGTTTGGCTGCACAGCGCAGCTTCCAGGGTCTTAGTTCCCTGACCAGGGATTGAACCCAGATCCCGGAGTGGGAGCGCCGAGTCCTAACCACTGGACCACCAGGAAATTCCCAGAACATTATATTTTTAACAAAGACAAAATAAAAATAAATTTTCTGCCTCTAACTCCTTCAGTTCTTTTTAAATTCATTTTTAAATAGACCTTCTATTTGAAGTATGACATTCATACATAGAATAGCATGCAGTTTAGAGCATTATTTACCAGTTTACAGGTGAGAACATTATCACAAAGCAGACCCATCTATACAGTTATCACCCAGATCAAGATTTATTACATAACCCGCAACTCAGAAGTCCCCTCATGCCCCCTGCAGTCACTTCCTTCACTGTCTTCTGATTTCTAACAGCATAGATTAGTGTTGACACTTTATATAAATGTTATACAGTATAAGTTTTTTCTCCCTAAGCTTCCTATCATGCTTGTACAATTATTCCTATTGTGTAGCTCTAGTTTATTCATTTGCTTTGCTATATGGTATTGCATTGTGTGACTGTACCACGGTTGATTTACCCATTCTACTGTTTTTGTATCCATTCAGCAAGCCTGTGTCTTTTGGTTGGAGCATTTAATCCATTCACGTTTAAGGTAACTATTGATATGTCTGTTCCTATGACCATTTTCTTAATTGTTTTGGGTTTGTTTTTTGTAGGTCCTTTTCTTCTCTTGTGTTTCCCACTTAGAGAAGTTCCTTTAGCATTTGTTGTAGAGCTGGTTTGGTGGTGCTGAGTTCTCTTAGCTTTTTCTTGTCTGTAAAGCCTTTGATTTCTCCATCAAATCTAAATGAGATCCTTGCCGGGTAGAGTAATCTTGGTTGTAGGTTTCTCCCTTCATCACTTTAAGTATATCATGCCACTCCCTTCTGGCTTGTAGAGTTTCTGCTGAGAAGTCAGCTGTTAACCTTATGGGAGTTCCCCTTGTATGTTGTCATTTTTCCCCTTGCTGCTTTCAATAATTTTTCTTTGTCTTTAATTTTTGCCACTTTGATTACTATGTGTCTCGGCGTGTTTCTCCTTGGGTTTATCCTGTATGGGACTCTCTGCGCTTCCTGAACTGGGTGGCTATTTCCTTTCCCATGTTAGGGAAGTTTTCGACTATAATCTCTTCAAATATTTTCTCTGGTCCTCTCTCTCTCTTTCCTTCTGGGACCCCTATAATGCGAATGTTGTTGCGTTTAATGTTGTCCCAGAGGTCTCTTAGGCTGTCTTCATTTCTTTTCATTCTTTTTTCTTTAGTCTGTTCTGCAGCAGTGAATTCCACCAATTCTGTCTTCCCAGGTCACTTATCCATTCTTCTGCCTCAGTTATTCTGCTATTGATTCCTTCTAGTGTAGTTTTCATTTCAGTTATTGTATTGGTCATCTATGTTTGTTTGTTCTTTAATTCTTCTAGGTCTTTGTTAATTCATTTCCTGCATCTTTCTCAATCTTTGCCTCCATTCTTATTCCGAGGTCCTGGATCATCTTCACTATCATTATTCTGAATTCTTTTTCTGGAAGGTTGCCTATCTCCACTTCATTTAGTTGTTTTTCTGGGTTTTTTCTTGTTCCTTCATCTGGTATAGAGCCCTCTGCCTTTTCATCTTGTCTATCTTTCTGTAAATGTGGTTTTTGTTCCACAGGCTGCAGGATTGTAGTTTTTCTTGCTTCTGCTGTCTGCCCTCTGGTGGTTGAGGCTATCTAAGAGGCTTGATGGGAGGCTGTGGTGGTGGGTAGAGCTGACTGTTGCTGTGGCGGTCAGAGCTCTGTAAAACTTTAATCCACTTGACTGTTAATGGGTGGGGCTGGGTTCCCTCCCTGTTGGTTGTTTTGCCTGAGGCAACCCAACACTGGAGCCTACCTGGGCTCTTTGGTGGGGCTAATAGCAGACTCTGGGAGGGCTCATGCCAAGGAGTACTTCCCAGAACCTCCGCTGCCAGTGTCCTTGTCCCCACGGTGAAAGAGAGCCACCCCCTGCCTCTGCAGGAGACCCTCCAACACTAGCGGGTAAGTCTGGTTCAGTCTCCCCCAGGGTCACTGCTCCTTCCCCAAGGTCCTGATGTGCACACTATTCCGTGTGCGCCCTCCAAGAGTGGGGTCTCTGTTTCCCCCAGTCCTGTCGAAGTCCTGCAATCAATTCCCACTAGGCTTCAAAGTCTGATTCTCTATGAATTCCTCCTCCCGTTGCCGGATCCCCAGATTGGGAAGCCTGACATGGGGCTCAGAACCCTTCACTCCAATGGGTGGACTTCTGTGGTGTAAGTGTTCGCCAGTCTGTGAGTCACCCACCTAGCAGTTATGGGATTTGATTTTACTCTGATTGCGCCCCTCCTACCGTCTCACTGTGGCTTCTTCTCTGTCCTTGGACATGGGGTATCCTCCTTGGTGAGTTCCAGTGTCTTCCTGTCAATGATTGTCCAGCAGCCAGTTGTGATTCTGGTGCTCTCGCAAGAGGGAGTGAGAGCACGTCCTTCTACTCTGCCATCTTGGTTAATCTTCTCCAACCCATTCTACTGTTGATGGACATTTTTTCCCTCCAGTTTTCTGCTGTTGTGAAAAATGCGGCTGTGACATCCTCAGGCATTTGTTTTAGTGCACGCATACATACAGTTCTCTAACTATGACTGGCTTTCTGGGGTCTTATAGATTATACATCTGTGTAGCTTTAGTTGATGCTGCCAAACATTTTCAAAAGTTAATTGTAGGACTTCCCTGGTGGCGCAGTGGCTAAGAATACACCTGCCAGTGCAGGGGACATGGGTTTGAGCCCTGGTCTGGGAAGATCCCACATGCCACAGAGCAACTAAGCCCGTGTGCCGCAACTACTGCGCCCACACGCCTAGAGCGCGTGCTCCCCAGCAAGAGAAGCCGCCGCAACGAGAAGCCCACGCGCCGCAACGAAGAGTAGCCCCCACTTGCCACAACTAGAGAAAGCCCACACGCAGCAACGAAGACCCAACGCAGCCAAAAAAATAAACAAACAAAATAAACACACACACACACATAAAGTTAATTGTACCAGTTGACACTCCCATCAATAGAGATGAGAGTTGCTCCACATCCTCATCATAGCCTTTTTTCATTTTGTCTGCTCTGGTGGGTGTGTAGTACCACATCATTGTAGTTTTCTTTTTAAAACATTTTTATTATGGAAAATTTCAAATAAATATGAAACTAGAAAAAAAATGGGATGATAAACCATATATCTTTGCTCAGCTTCATCAGCTATCAGCTCGTCTCCGTTGGACTCGTGGTACCATTCTGCAGTCCTTTGATTCTTCTCCCATTCCTCTTCACATAGTTCAGACTTGAACCAGTCTCCAAAAACCCCTCTACCCACATTTTTTTCTGCCTCTTTTATTCTAAGTAAATGCTCTGTGCCTCCTCTGTTACAGAGGAAATGTCCTTCCCTCGAATCTTATTTAAAGTTGTCTTATCCCCTGTTTTCTAGGTCTCGTTGTCTCCTGGGGTCTTGATCCTTCACTCTCTGAATGTTCTGTTCTATGTATTTTAACCTCCCATTCTATTTGCTCTTTCCTTTTGAGTTATAAACATGCTCTACATTTCTTATTTTGAAACAGCCTTTCCTTGACCACACAGCACACTGCTATCTCCTACTCTTGGGAGCCACGTTCCTCAAAAGAGCAGTCATTTTCTGTCCCTGCTCACATATTTCCACCTCTGTAGTTAGAAATATCCCATTGCACCCTCCCCCAACCCCGAGCCTTCAATAAATCAGATTTGGCCTAGGTCACCAATGAGGTTCTGATTGCGAAACGTAGTAGATACATGTCAGTGTCCTTTATTTACATCACAGATTTTGAGTTCTTCCTATATGGAAGGCTCTGCTTAGTGTGACGGATAAAAGATTAAGACACTTTCCCAACGCTACATGAATTTATTTCTAGTAGGAATGACAGGCTTGGAAGGTGACAGTCAATTGTCATACTGGATACTCTCTAATTTATTTATTTATGTTTGGGTGAAGTAGAAAAGAACAGCTTTATTGCTTTGCCAGGCAAAGGGGGCCACGGCAGACTAATGCCCTCAAAACTATGTATCCCCACCTGGAGGAGGTAATGAGGAGTTTTATAGTAACGGTTCAAAGAGGAGGGCATGGTCAGCTCATGGACATTCTTCTGATTGGTTGGTAGTGAGGTAATTGGGAGTCAGCATCACCGACCCGGTTCCAACTGGTCTGTTTGTATGCAGCACACAGTTAACTTCTACGTGGTAGGGGTTTCAGTATCTGGTCTCAGGACTTAATGAACCTCAGGTTCTTGATGTCTCATCGCAGAAAGAATTCAGTGAGAGACAAAGTGATAGGATAGGTAAGAAGTGGATTTATTGAGAGAGAAACACACTCCGCAGACAGAGTGTGGGCCATCTCAGAAGACCAGAGGGTCCTGGATACTGCTTATTGAAAGGATGATACCAAGTTGTGCTGGAACTGTTCTAAGAGCTTTACATGCATTATTTTATTTAATTTCTATAAAGAAGTAAGCATTGTTACTGCTAATTCCCATTTTACAGAAAAAAACGCTAAGCCTTTATTTGGCTGTGTTGGGTCTTTGTTGCTGCCCGTGGGCTTTCTCTAGTTGTGGCGAGTGGGGGCTACTCTTCGTTGCGGTGCGTGGGCTTCTCATTGCCGTGGCTTCTTATTGTGGAGCACGGGCTTCAGTAGCTGTGGCTCGCCGGCTCTAAGAGCGCAGGCTCAGTAGTTGTGGCACACGGGCTTAGTTGCTCCGTGGCATGTGGGATCTTCCCAGACCAGGGCTCGAACCCGTGTCTCCCGCATTGGCAGGCGGATTCTCAACCACTGCGCCACCAGGGAAGCCCCAACGTTAATACTTTAAAAGGCTAGAAACTTGCCCTGGCTAAGCATTTGGTAAGCTCAGTTTGAATTTGAATGGAGATCTGACTTCAGAGCCGATGCTATTTGTGGGCAGAACTGCTTGCATAATTCAGTCTGCTCATATGTCAGAAATGTCTGCACTTGCTGTGAGGTGAACTCAGAGAACTGTCGCTACTGCCTTTGAGTTGTGCAAGGAGGGGAGGGGATGGATGTTGGGGGAAGGCTTCTTGTTGGTTGCTTGATTGATGGTCATATGTAGGACATATTTAGATCTGAAACAGATAATTTACTAACACCATTTATTTATGTTTGAGCCCTAGAGAAACAACATGTCCAAAGTGATAGAGCTTTTTTGTGACAAACTTGACAACAGATCCTGGTCTGGTATTTATTTCTCTGTTTAAAAAAAGGGTCCACCCAAACTCCTGAACCATGTGCTACCTAAAATGCTGTCTTCTTGGAAATCTAGTATAGGAGAGGAATAGTGTAAATCCTGAACCCTCCTTCCATCAAGGTGATTGGAATGGGGTCTAATAACTTACTGTTTTACTTTGTAGTGATTTTTAAAAGGATATGTCTTATGTCTGGGGCTGTTGACTGGTGGACTTCTACTTGCAGGACGAGTGTGGCTTGGGAGCCAATCTGCCTAGATTTGTATCTTGCTCCCATAGTAGCGTAGATACCTCTCAGTGTCTCTGTTTCTTCACTGTAAAATCGGGATGATCTTAGTACCTCTCTCAGAGTTGTTATGAGGCTTGAAAGAGTTAATATGTGTAAAATATTTTGAGAAGTGCCTGGCACATAATAGGTACTCAGTCATTGTTAGTTACTATTTATGGTTAAGATGATGGTTTCCTCATTTCCGTCTCAGTTTATTTCCTGGGCACTTGCTTTTTGATTTCTCACTTGGGGTGGGGAGCTGAGAATTGATATTTTAAAAACAGCATAGAAAAAAAACAGCATTAAGTAAGTATACTTAATGTCATTTCTCATTGTTATTATCTGACTGTAAGTATTATTTTCTTAGCTCTAAGTACATATTAACATCCTGTATTGAGTAACACATGGGAATTAAACAAAAACTCCTAGACAGCAAAGAGTGTAATTTCTATCTACCTTCTGGTGTTTTCTTCTCTTCCCCAGCAATATTTAAAGGCCTAGTTGGGGTAGTTAACTAGTGTTAACATACTTAAAGTGTTTTTCTTTTTCCTTTCTAGAAAGAAACACTATTTAGGTGAATTTTAAACATTGCTAATCCCAAAACAACTCCCTGGTGAGAAGGAAATTGGCAGATTGGTGTTAGGGTCAAGGAAATGGTCTAAATAGCTTGGCAGTTGCATTTTTGCAACATTTAAAACAGGGTTTAAAGTATCCCAGTGACTTGCTTGCTAACCCAGACATCTGATGTGTAGTATTTGTTGTCAAACACACACAACAAAATTATACTTGTCATGATCAATCCCTTAAACATACCACTTCCTGATTTTTCCCGTTTATTTTTTAACATTGTTCTCATGAATTATTATTGAATGTTACTGTGTTTTTATGTAAGGTTCCTGAATTCTATATTCTGAATTAAGCAGGACAATTGAACGTCTTCTCTATTTAAAATAGTAACCTCTATGACATACTTTGACATTTCTCACAAAAGTCAATATCAAATACGTTCTTTGTAACAATTGACATGAAGGTCATCATAACATACCCCTTTTCAAGAAACCAAAGAAATATGCAAGACTTCTGGAATGTGAAGTTAAATTATTCTTATTTTTATTCCTAGTTTTTCTTTTTTGTTAATATCTTTGGAATGACTCCAGATTTTCTTTCTTTTTTTTTTTTTTTAAATTTTTGGCTGTGTTGGGGCTACTCTTCATTGCGGTTCATGAGCTTCTCATTGCGGTGGCTTCTGTTGTTGCGGAGCATGGGCTCTAGGCACGCGGGCTTCAGTAGTTGCGGCATGTGGGCCCTAGAGCATGTGGGCTTCAGTAGTTGCGGTGTGTGGGCTCAGTAGCTGTGGCGCACAGGCTTAGCTGCTCTGCGGCGTGTGGGATCTTCCCGGAAGGATCGAACCCGTGTCCCCTGCATTGGCAGGCGGATTCTTAACCACTGCGCCACCAGGGGAGTCCAACTCCAGATATTCTGAGAAACCACACATTGGGGTGTAACATTTTTCTCATTTTGCTTCATGTTGTTCTAGAGATAGATAGACAAGCAACTTTTCTTCATCCCTAGTTGTGATTTTAGAATATTCATGAATAAAAGTTTTTCTTAATGTCATATTTCTTTCATGTTAATATAACTATACTTAGGGACTTCCCTGGTGGTCCAGTGGCTAAGACTCCATGCTCCCAATGCATGGAACCCGGGTTCGGATCCGTGGTCAGGGAACTAGATCCCATGTGCTGCAACTAAGAGTTTGCAGTTTGCATGCTGCAACTAAGACCTGGTGCAGCCAAATAAATAAATAGATAAATAAATAGGTAAAATATTTTAAAAAATGAGTGACTGATGAGGTAGGCTGCTTTAAAATATATATATATAACTAAACATAAAGTTGCATACACATTAATTTCTTACCACATTTGCTAACATTTCTTGTAACGTGAATATTAAAGTAATAAGCATCCGTCTTTGCTCCTGTTAGCATACGACCAGGCTTGTTCAGCTCCCTCTGAGCGCCATATATCTCCAGTGACTTCACTGTTCCTTTCCTTTACTTCCCTGGATGCACAGTCTTCCCGTGGCTCTCCTTCCCATACTTTTCCCGAAAGGTTTCGTGGTCCTCTCTCCCATCACCACTCCTCTTTCAAATAGCTCCTTCACCTTCCCTCTGCTCTGAGCTCCCGCCCTCCACTGGAACTGAGCAGTTTCGTCCAAGGCAGGTCTGGGGTCTTGTTGAATTAAGGCTTGGAACATGCCCTCCAGAGATGAAACCCTGACACCCTTGTTAAGCAAGTGAAAGTATGTCCTTAAGGGTAGGGACATGTAAACAACTACCTTCAGTAGAGGTGCAGGTTGTGTAATTGAGAGGAGGAAGCAATTAACACTGCCTGTGGGGATCTGGGAAAACTTCGGAGGAGGCCACAGGTGAGAGGTACTTTGAATGGCTGCAGGTGCTTTCAGTGGGAGAAAGTGGGCCTTTCAGACGAGGGAAACGTGCACAAACACAGGTGCTCCGCAAGTGTGCGCTTAACTCGTCTTTTCCCCTTTGGTGCTTCCTCTGATTTCTTTGATTTCCTTCTGTGATTGGTTCCAGACCAGGACACTTTCATTGTTGTGGTTCCACCTTTAATAGAGAAAAGTCTTAACGTATTTTCACCTACTTTTAGCCACATTACATCTTGTTAATTTTTCTCCACTATTTTGAAATGAAACATCTTTCATTTCTGGTAGATCCTCTGTTTCCCTTCTCTTACACAAAGGTCTACTTGTGCCTGTGAGTTTTCCTTTTCCTTTTTTTTTAAGCTGAGCACCAGAAATTTTGCTAGGCAATCAATGATAATCAAGAAGCTTTGGCTTCTAAATCAAATGCGAAATATTCCACTGAGGGTATAGGGTAGGAAGGACACACAGTGAAGAAGCAACCTCAGTAAAACAGGGTAAGTACTTGTGATGGAGGCCTTATCAGCTGACTGAGGAGTCCATTGGATTCAGTCCATATTTGGGCACAAAGAAAGAATGCTTTCTGGGGAAGTGCCTGACCCGAGACCAAAGTAGTAGAAGTGATTCCGAAAGGTGGGATGGAGCAAGGAAGGTAGTGTTGTAAAGCGTGTGGGTGCTCCGTGCTGCGGCACGCGGGGAGAGCGGGTGCTGAGCAGCCAGAGGTGGGGAGACGCCTGCTCACGAGGGGCCTTGAGGAGGATAAAGGTGTCTGAACCAGGGAGGGGCTGCCAGGGGTGTTCAGACATGGCAGTGGTATAATTTCAGAAACAGCTGTTCAGAGCACACGGGTGAAGCGTGGAGGTGGTCAGAACGAGGTAGAGTGGGTGCCGGGAAGACAGCAGGCTCAGCCTGTGGGAGAGATGGTAGTGGCCTGGACATAGAGAACAGTGGTTGCATTTGGGAGATTTTAATTTGACGCCAATTCTGCTGTGTGTGGGGGCCCCAAGGAATTCTTTGACACCAGCTGGGTGTTCTGACATCATCCACCCGGAGGTAGCGTCAGACTCACAGGTTCATAAGGGCTCGGTTCTGCGAGCCTGCCACCCCGCCCACCCACACACTTCAGATGCCAGTTCTAATCCTCTAATCACATGATCGCCTCCCCAGGCAACCAGCCCATCCTTAGGTTCCTTAGGAGTTCTCTAAAAGTCCCCATTATCATAACAAAAGACACCTTGATCGCTCCTAGGAGCTCTGTGCCAGGCCCTGGGACACAGACCAAATATATATGTGTTATAAATCAGGACATCAGAGTTGCATTAAGGAGGTACCTGTTCTTATCAAATTAGGGCTCCGCCCTTCGACATAATCACCTCCTTAAAGGCCCTGTCTCCAACACGGTCACCTGGGGGGTTTGTTAAGGCTTCCCCAAGAACTATGATGGGACACGATTCAGTCGCTAGCACAGCCCCCCCAGAGTATTATTATACTTGTATACTTATTATTAAACGTGTATGTTAAAGGTCATATTCTTTTTGAAAGATCTAATTTGATTAGATAACTATCTTTGCTGTCAGGTAAATGGGATTAAACCTGGTGGTGGCAGTGTTTAGTCGAACTACCATTAATGTAAGCGGGAGTCGATTTTACTACCTGAAAGCCATGTTTTAGTCAGGTACTTTGGCTGGAGTGGGCTCTTTCTGGCCTAGTGTGTTTGCTCTAGTTCTTTGTCCAGGTAGGAGAGCTTGGATTTCTTACCCTAATTCTCCTGCCTGTTATTAGGCATCTAGGTCGTTTTCGGATGCTGCCTTTTGTTGGACATTGGGGTCGTTTTCAGATAACATGCTTGCACATATTAGGTCTTGTGAGTTCAGCCTCAATTCCTCAAAGTGGGTTTGCACATTTGCATTTCACAGGCCTCCTGTAGTGTTGGTCCAGTAAGTTGGACTCGCCCTCCATGGGTGCTGCAATATTTCCAACACTTTTCCTTAGCTTGGCTCTTTCTTTTTCCATTCTCTTATACAAAGGTACTTGGGCCTGTGAGTTTGCTTTGCCTGTGCTGTCCCCAGCATATTGTGACCTGCTTACCTCGGGCATCCAGAATTGCTTGAATGCCATTTGATTCTGTTGTAACGAAGCATTTCATTGATTGCTTAGATCTCTATACGGCTTATGTAGGAGCCTCTCTCTCCACCCAGGTGAAAACACCTCGCCCGTCACTGCTTGAAAGATCCCTGTGCATATGCCATCTTTGGTCAGACTCCACATTTAGTGTCTTGCTTGTATAGATAAATATGTGGCAAACATGTTTCAGATCATTCCTTTTGTCTCATTTCCTCAGTGATAGAATAGCAGAAAACCTTCCTTTTGTTCAGCAAGTTTTGTTGAAAGCTAAATGGTGATTTTTTTAACCTAAGATTTTTAATATAGTTAAATTTATGGGGTTTTCTTCATAGTTTTTGTGTTCTCTGTTTTGTGTTCTCTAGTTTTCTTTAAGACTTTCCTCAGTCAAAACCTTATCAAAAATTCTCACACATTTACTTCATTTCTTTTTTTAATCAACTGTAATGTTTCATGAGCACGTTCCGACTTCCTATGATTTTAAGATTGACAGAAGGAAAAGATAGCTGAAGACCATCCAGGTTAACGTGTAGCTTAAACTTGAAAAGAAATGAAAGAAATAAGGCAGGTTATCAGTTGCAAACGTTGCCTGCCTTCTAGAGGAGTACTGCCTGCCATGCTCTCCAGTTCTGCTCCTTTCTGACGGTGGAAACAGATCGAAGGCCTTGGCAGAAGATGACAACATCAAAGCTGAAAAATACTCTGATGAATTCATGTCATTTTGATGCTCAGATAGAAGTCAGACTGGGCAGAAGAGAGGTTCCACAGACTCAAGTGATTTGGAATTTGGAGATTAGAAAAAGCAAGCAGAAAACCGGGAGATGTTATTTCAGTCACTGCCAAAAAGGGACATGATTCAGTCTGTTTATTTACATAATCCAGTGCTGAGCACTTATTAACAGGACCCTCCAAGTACTTGTGGTTGATCATGTGCTGCATATTTCATCACATTCTGAATATGTTTGAATAAAATTATAAGAAGATGTGTTATTTGACTTAGTTTTGAGACCATGTTTGAACTTACAAGTAGTCTGCAAGTTAAACTATCACTCAATTTGCTGCATAAATAGAATTGGGCAGTGTTAAGAATATCCAGAGACACTGCCTGAGACCAAGTGTCTGCCTTTTGTCTTCTACAATTTGTGACTGATGCATACATCAGTGCTTGAAAAACTATGCCTTCGTGCAGAGAGGCCCCTTCAGTGTTGCTAGGAAACCCAATAACTGTTTTCTACCATCTTGAGATTTTAATTCATTTCTAGTGCAACACAATGAAGAGCAGTTGAATGTTTTAAACATTTTTGGAAAAAGAAATGCTGAAAGCCATTTAAAGTCTGTTTAAAATTTCCTTTAGCAGTATACATATTAAGGAAATCTCATTATAAAGCTCACCTTTCTTAAAATCTCAGTTGTGAAAAATAACTAACAGTTTGATATCTATCCAGATCATTTTTATACACATGTAACTGTTTTCTAAGATACTCTTTAAAAGAAAAGTAATTTTTAATGTATCAAAGAAGAAAGAATGGATGTTACTATCATGAAAACGAAGTTACATTTAATTCTAATGACTGTAGTATAAGTACTGAGAGCATGAATTAGGAGAATTTAAACTGTTACTCATTTGATATCTAACTGATGCCTCTAAACTTTTCATTTGATTTTTTTATAAAATAAAAGCTCTAGAAGCACAGAGTAACCAGGAAGTTTTAATTGTTTTTTTTTATAGCAAATTTTCATTCTTACTTATATATTTTTGCCTCCATATTTTTGGGCTGTGTCTTGATTTGTTTGAAATGGAATTCTCATCCTGGACTGTACTTAGATTGTTCTTATCTTACATTATACATATGGTATTCATACCCAGACAAATGCAGACAATTGTAGGAGCTATAGACAGGAGATCTTCAAGTAGCAGGACCTTCTGGCAGATTAATGCTATTTTTCAACATTTCTAAAATTCATCAAACTTATAATCCAGTCACCAGTTATTTTCTACTAATGTGCAAGGAACGCAACAGAGGATAAAGGTATCCACAATTTCTGCTGACCCTGATGGAGCTAATGGTGAATCAGGGCATGCATTTTAAAAATTCACTTAAAATTACAAGGTAGTATGGGAAGATAAGCTCATCGATATCTAGAAGATGGGACAAAAACCATGGAGCCTGAGTTTATAAAAGGAAAAAAAAAAAAAGAAAGACGATAGTATACGCTGAGTGCCAAACGGGTTATAACGGATAGCAGAAAGTAAAGTACTATGAGTGTTACTAGGAAGACGGAAGGAAAAATCATTGTAGGCTGGAGAGGTAGCAGAGTGCCTGAGTGAATGAGGTAGGAATGGAATTGAGTTTATTAGAAATGATAGAAAGTATTTATTCAGGGGATTGAATATCAATCAGGAGAAATAGTTGCGATTATACAGATACCTATCAAATCATACCATCTAAAATAGAAATGTGCACATGAAATGGAGATTGGAGTAGTATGGACTTCTGGGGGGATGGTAAGTGGTCCATTTGGGCTGAATCAGTGGTTTTGGGTGGCATATCAATCTTTGCCGTTTAACAGACCAACCCAAACTTTAGAGGCTTTAAAAGAACAATCGTGTATTAGCTCATGATCCTGTCTAGGGTCACTCCTGGAGCTGCAGGCAGCTGGTGTGGACTGGGCTGGTGTTTTAGGGCAGCTGCAGGTTGGGTGCTTATAGCTGTTGGTGTCTGACACCTCAGTTCTCTCTATGTGCAGCAGCAACGCCTCTTGAAGCCTAGCCTTGGGACTGGCTCAGCAGTACTCAGGCTACTTTCTATTGGCCAAAACAAGGCCACCTCTGATTTAGGGGAGGGCCTGCAGAAAGTCTGTGTCCAATTTTAATTTGCTGTTTGATGAGTGCACTTAAATGTGATAAAAGCCTAGGATGGTGCCTGAATATAAATGGTCTTGAATGTAACCTGACTTTTCTTTCATTCTCAATCTATTGGCTACAACCTTACTAACATTTCATTACAACTGATAGTCCGCGTGTATTAAGCCTCTTCTAAGAGCTAATGGAAAGGTTCATGTGATGGATAATAATATAATTCTTCATTCTGGTTTGTTCTTTTGGAATGTGTCATTTGAAAACCAGCAACAAAATCATCATTATGGAGAATTAGGACTTGGATTTACTTTTAATTTTGCTCTGTGTTTATTTTTATGGTGTGAGCAGGGGGATGGGAAGTGGGGGAGAGAGGAAAGCCCCATGTATCATAATCTTTGTGCTTGGGGCCTCTTCCAGGTCATCATCCAGCCCTGGAAGTCAGGGTTGGGTGATGTAGAGGCCCATGTTGTAGAGCTGCTGAATGGAAACCAGTGTATTCATTTGAAACTTCAAATCTGCATACGTTACACATTTGACTTTACCCATAAGAAAATGTTGGGTTATCATAAGAAAAACATACAGTGACAGACTAGTGTGGTTCAAACTTTTATAGTGTAAATAGTAAAAAAGAAAAAAGTTTTGTGTGATAGTTCATTTACAGACTAAATTTGCATTTTATATTAAGTTGTTGGTTGCTCAAACTGTAATCTTTATTGTAAGACATAAGTAGTGAACAGATCTATGTGTGAATTAAACTTGGTATTTTTTCCCTTATTGGTAAGAAATAGCATCATTTTGCTCGTAGTTAATTTCCATCTTTTATGCATGTAAAAGATACTGATTTTGTTACAGTAAGTCGTTAGCCACAAGGAGGAGACTTTTTTTTCAATTCTTATGGGGTTGCAGTGGGTTTTAGCCATCTCTCTCACAAACTCAGTTGGAAGAAACTATGTTGGAATTTTTGTTTGGGGCTCAGGACATCTATTTTTGCTTTTATAGAGTTTTCAAATATTGCCATCCAGCATTAGTGTGATCTAAGTGGAAGTTTCATAGAATACAAATTTGAGAATAGGTTATGGAATTTTATGATGTCCTTTAAAAAATGATATAATAAATATGTCTGACTGTTTTTCAGAAGGGAAATAAGAAGGGACAAACAGTAAGAAATGTCTTAAAGATAATATTGAGGTCAATTATTTGGTACATTTAAAAATATATAAATTGACAGTTTCTTCTCTTTTTGAATTGTCATCAAAATTTATTGCTTAGAAATATTTTTAAGCATTCAATAAAAGTTACAGAATCCAATTTAAAAAAAATTTGGAATTACAGAAGCCTTGGCAGAAAACGTGTCAAAATTCATCAGCATGTGCCCCAGTGATGGGAGTTCCAAGTGTGTCCCTGGCACCATGGAAGCGTGAATTAATGTGGCCTTGAATTAGTATGATGTAATTGACCTTTCAGAGACTCTAGCCAGGTTCAGTTTTAAATATCTGCTTGGATAATAGAAATCCTTTACTAGGTTCTTATAATTCATATGAGAATGCTGGTATTCCATATAATGTTGGGAACTTCCCAGTGTTCTGAAAGGAAATTGTATTGAATAAGATGGATATTAATATTTGTCATTCTATTTCTACAGAAGCACAAACTTAAAAACTGGGGACCGCCGAGTGGGAATTTCATTACTCTGGTCCCAAATAAAATCCTGTTTCACCCACATCCCGTGCTCCCTCTGAACCGCTGAGGTGTGCTGAGTGTGCTGCCAGCCTGAGAGCAGATGCTCAGTCGATATACATGTTTCATATTCTAGATTTCACTGGAAGTTTGAGTATCACTACTCCTGAACAGATGATTGAAAAGGCCAAAGGGGAAACTGCCTATTTGCCGTGCAAATTTACCCTCGGTCCAGAAGACCAGGGACCTCTGGACATCGAGTGGCTGCTATCACCAGCTGATAATCAGAAGGTGGATCAAGTGGTATGTGCTGCTTACTCGGCAGATGCCGGGAGCTGGTCTTCGGTGTCTGTCACTGTGCTGATAACGTGTGGGGGGACCTGGGGAGCTGCGAAGAAAGGCATAGCTTATGGTGTAGGTGAGGAAGGCAGGTGCTGTGGAAATTGAGGACACGTATGTAATGGAGTGAAGTGGATAATAAGTGACCTCCAATTTCAAGGGGAAGAAAAGTCCACCAGACTTCTTAAAGAAGGCTGCAAGGAAGAAGAGGAACTTGTGAACGTTCTGAAAATCTGGACTTAAGTGTATGTGAGCCAGGGAGCAGGGGAGGCGTATGTGGAGCAGGTATGACAGTGCAGCAGGAATGTGCATAATGTGTTAGGGGATGCCTGGTAAACTAGGCTTTGAGAAAGGTTAGGTAGAATTGAATTTTTACATTTCACACAAGGATTCCATTACCAGTATAAGGGTCAAGTCTAACAGTGTAATGAAGGTACGTATTATTACAGTCTGCTTTCCATATTTTTGCAAGTTAAATATCCTATACATTGAATTCCTTAAAAAACAAAACAGCAGTCGGCCCTTCGTATCTGTGGGTTCCCCATCTGTGGATTCAACCATTCATGGATTGAAAATATTCGGGAAAAAAAATTCCAGAAAGTTCCAGAAAGCAAAACTTGAATTTCTCACATGCCAGCAACAATTTACATCGCATTTACATTGTATTAGGTATTGTAGGTAATCTAGAGATGAGTTAAAGTATATGGGAGGGTGCATATACTTTAAATCATCTCATAAGTGTGCTACCTTGTATGAGGGGCCTGAGAATCTGTGGATTTTGGCATCTGAGGAGGGGAGGGGGAAAGGGAGGAGGTCCTGGACCACCCCCATCCCCACCCCCACCGTGGGTACGGAGGGATGGCTGTATTATTTTTTTTTTTATTTTAATTTTTTTTAATAATTAAGATCTAGTTTTTTTTTTAAATGTTTTCAGTTTTATTTATTTATTTTTGGCTGCATTGGGTCTTAGTTGCTGCGCGCAGGCTTTCTCTAGTTGCAGCGAGCAGGGGTTACTCTTCGTTGTGGCGCGCGGGCTTCTCATTGCAGTGGCTTCTCTTGTTGTGGAGCACGGGCTCTAGGCACGCGGGCTTCAGTAGTTGTGGCTCGCGGGCTCTAGAGCGCAGGTTCAGTAGTTGTGGAGCACAGGCTTAGTTGTGGAGCACAGGCTTAGTTGCTTCGCGGCATGTGGGATCTTCCCGGACCAGGGCTCGAACCCGTGTCCCCTGCCTTGGCAGGCAGATTCTTAACCACTGCGCCACCAGGGAAGCCCCGGGATGACTGTATTATTACAGAATTTTTTCTAACTACAAATTAATAAGAGCCTAATGTAGAAAACTTGAAAAGCCAAAAGTAACACAAAGGAGAAAAATTGCCCAATAACCTTGTTACTTAACCAGGTTCCTTTGCCTGACTTGCAGCAAGACAAATGTTGAAAGACAAGAGCTGAGATGCCAAGGTTTGCAGCTGAGAAAGAGTTATTCACAAGGCAGCCAAGTGAGGAGACAGAACAAATCTCAGACCTGCCTCCCTGAAGGCAAGGGGCTTGACATATATATGAGATAAAGAAGCAGGGTGGTCTTAGGCATGGGGAAAGGTGTTTGGAGGTAGGGAAAGGTGAGGTCATCAGTGTTCTGTGCAGGTATATCTTAGTTACCTGCTTTTTCTTGAGATTCATGTTCAGAAATGGAGGCACTTAGCATGATTGAGGGTGGCGTTTTCAGCCCTCTGACGTCAAAAGGTCATTCAATGGACACCTGCCCAAACTCAGTTTTAGGGTCGGTGGTCCCAACCAACCTTAGCCGGCTTGAACTGGACAGAAGCCAACTCCCAGTCCCTGGAAAACAACTTAAGCCCCCCAATCACTATGTGACCCATACATCAGCATTATCTATAAAGGTGGTTAAGGAGTTAAAAAATAATTAAGGCGAACTGGGTCAGTGGAGGTAGGGTACAAGTGGAGGGGTTTTGAACAAGCTGTGCTCTTATGTGCTGTTCTCTAAGACAAGCTCAAGAATTCCTGTTAGTCACCAGTTTCTGTTAACCCTTTGGGGCACGATTTCAACCTCATCTCCAAATACACATATCACGCTTTGCCTTTTAATGGTACCAGAGTATTCCACTAATTTAGAGTGCTTCATATTAGCTTCGCCTGATATATTTAATTTAAAAAAATCAGTGTTAATAAATTATATTAAACCAGGGAGAGAAAAAGAAGTTCAAATATTTGAAGGAATATTATAATATATATAATATATTTGGAAGAGAAATTTTTACTTATGGTCCATATTAAAGAAGGGGTTATCCAGCCGTTTAATGGCTGAATCAGTGCAGTTAGGTAATTAACTATTTTTGGCAAATACAAGCAGTCTGTCCATGATGTATTTGTGAAGAAAAAAATTAAGGTGCTTTCCCAAGTTGTAGATGTCTAGGGCCACCCCCTCCAACGATCTATCTCTGCCCTGATTCTGGTACTAGAACTTCCTTCTCTCCCCCTAAGCAAAATAAATTGAGCCTGACTCATCCTGTGTACTCAGCCCAGATACCCTGTCCCCTCCCATCTTGTTCTTCATCCCCTCTCTCTTTCCATGGCAGTGCCAGCAGCCTGAGCGCAGGCTTCTACCTGAGGTCCTACACACCCCGGACTCCCTTGCCAGTGCAGTGCCCATCCCCCTTTAGAGTCCAGGACTCTGGTTCCATGGTTAAGATGCCTGAATGGAGAGCACAGGTCATAAATGCTTCTGGCTTAAGACTCATGGGTGAAGCCCTGTGACCAGGTACGTCTCGAGACCAAGAAGTCCAGCGTGCCCTGTAGCCTTGCGTTTCCATTCATGTAAGGAGAACCCAAGGACTTCTGTGCTGAGTGGGAGGCCCAGCCTTGCTGCCTACAGGACTTGTGAGACAAGTGTGAAACTAGGGACTGGGTTGAAGTGTCCATTTCTGGGTTAGAAGCCTAGCCTCTAACCTAAAACACAGTAAAGGAAAGACCAAAAGAAAGAAGGGCTAGGGAGAGATTGATGCAGAAGAGGATGCTTACATAGAATTTCAGCTACATTATAATGCTCGCTAAATCCTTATTTTAATATTCTTAAGCTAGCAGGCAGTGCGGTGGGGGACTGGGCTGGAGAAATTTCCATCCTCATTCCCTGTGTGATCTCTTTAGTCAGCAAACAGTTACCATGAACTGTGCACTTACTGTGTGCTGGGCAGTGTTTTATATACTTTAATTATATATACTTATTTAAGCCTTAAAACAGCATCCCGGAATGAGGATGATTATACATGTGAGGAGGAGGGAAATGAGGCCCAGGGATTTGAAGGAACATGCCCAGGGTCACGCAGCTGGCAATAGACACAGCTGGGGGTCTGAACCCCGGTCTCTCTGACCTTGCCCCACCCGCCACCCCCCAGCCCGCACTTGATTATCCTCTGCACTAACGTGTACTACCTCCTCTGTTCCTCATGTGTAAAATAGGAACAAGTACACCTGCCTCAGGATTGTGGTACGAATCCTCTGCAATACTGTATGCATTAGCATTTCGTAAGCCTGTAAGTCGTAAAGAAATGTTTATAAAGTCAGTCAGTATACAGTGCCAGGCCAAATGGATCTGGTTTGCATCTCAGCTGTGTGGCTTTGGGAGAGCAGGTCTGTGACAGCCTCTGCTTTCCTCAGGTTAAAGGTTAAATGTGGATAGAGCCTCCATCGCTGCTGGGTTGTAAAGAGGAATCAAAATTGCCTGGTAAATGTTACTTCCCCATTTCTTAACTACTGTTTATAAGACTGTTTTCATGGGAAAACATAAAGTGAGTTTACAAAAATGACTGACAGTGGAGACACATTTTATTTGTCAGGCCCTCCTTGAAAGACTGCTGAAGTGTGTGTGTAGCAAAATGAGGGACTGACCTTTGTGGCTCAGGAGAGTCCACAGTGTAATATAGAGGAAGAGACACTGTCTCATTTGAGGAATTCTCCACGTTGCTGTTGTCAAGCGGCTGTGGGGAGAAGATGGAGCAAAGTGATGGCTTGTTTTACGGAGTAAGTCAGCTGTGGACCCTTCGACTGCTTCTTTTATTAGCGAACCGGTATTGAGTGTGTCTGCAATGCAGACACTTTATACAAGCAAAAGATCTTTAGTGAATTGGGGGTGGGGTCCGCATGGTAGGGGAGGTGATAATAGAAGAACCCAAGTCTGTGCCCTGGAGAAATTCCTACAGATGGCACTGGCTCTGATCTTATTGTTCATAATAAACATCTCAGATAAAAAATTATTTGCAGGATGTAGACTGTAGTTGTCTTTTCTGATTATTATTTGACTTTGGTACCACTGCTCTTTGGCCCTTGGGTCTCAGATGGCCAGAGTGAAGGATTTTACTAGCGAATGAAAAATTATAAAGTGTGTTCAATTAATTTTAGTGATAGTTAGAGATGACTGTTATAAGTTCTCTTCCAAGTCAAGTTTAGCAGAATTTATTTTCCCTCTAAATCTAGCCTTTAGTTATTTCCATCAAAGCCCCTAACAGTGGTTCAGAAAACTTAGTGGAATTAGGAAAGGTCTTTGCTCTTAGTCACAGATTAATTGGAAGGTCCTGTTAACCTGGCCGGGCACACACATCTTAACAGGTTTATTTTATTATTTTATCCATTAGAGTCTGGAACCTTCGAGTGCCTCCAACTTAGTATATTAAGACAAAAAATGTTGGTTTTTTTTGTTTTTAAGTTCCACGGGTAAATTATCATAAGCCCTTTTTGGGGAGTAGTGGTGGTTTGTACCTGATTTTATACAGTTGATTGGCATACTGCATCCTCTGAGGCAGCTGAAAATAGAGTGTATCAGAATTCACAAATCCATGCTCTTGCGGTCACTCACCGAATGGCTCTCTGATAGAGGGCTACATTACTGAATCATGTGGCGGTCTTGGTTTCCCCATTTACAATGACAGTGTGTGACCATACTTAAGGATCATATTGTGGTTTCCTTTTTCTTAACCTGTGATTTGAATAACTGTAGATTCCTCATGATACTGTGTTCTTATTCTTTTTTTTTTGCATCCTACAGTACCATGGTGTATCCAGAGCTCCTTTAATGAGACAGAGAGTTTGCTTGCTTGTTTGTTTTTTCCTTGTCTTATCTTGGCTTTCTTTTAGATTATTTTATATTCTGGAGACAAAATTTATGATGACTACTATCAAGGTCTCAAGGGACGAGTACATTTTACAAGTACTGATCTCAAATCTGGTGATGCATCAATAAATGTAACAAGTTTACAGTTGTCAGATATTGGCACATACCAGTGCAAAGTGAAAAAAGCTCCCGGTGTTGGGAATAAGAAGATTCAGCTGACAGTTCTTGGTAAGTTATTTGTAATAATGTTGCTTATTAACAGGGTGAGTGGTCACAGTACTATAGTGGCAGCATTTATGTGAGACAAAGCTTAGGTTTTTTAGAGTAATAATTTTAAATACTTGACATAATTCTAATGTCCTCTAATAGCATAAAACATAAAGCTACCTTTTTTTTTTTTTTTTTGGATAGGAAAAATAAGCGACCAACTTCTTTGTGAAGTTCATGAAAGCATTTGAAAGTAAACGAAGGAGTTCTGTGATATGGGAGAAGAACCCAAAAGCAGGAGTTAGGGGATCCAGGCTTTTCCCATTGTTCTCAGGTTTGCCCTGAGAATTAAATAGAACCTCTTCATTACCTGGGCCTCAGCCTACATTTTCGAAACATAAAAATAATTATCGTTAAATCTCTTTGCAGTCTTATTCAGCTCAAAATTGTGACGTGTGCCTTAAGCTTTTTCGAACTGCATTTCCCAAAGAATAAATGAGGTTCCTATGATGAATAATTGGAGCATTTAGAACGGAGAAGACGAAACATGGTAGCTGGAATATTGCATTGGCGTAAGGCCTTTAGACCTTAGATAGTCCTTTAACCTCCGTGAGCATCACTGTTTTTCATCCTTAAAGTGAGGAGATTAGACGGGTGGCCACTAAGATGCAGCAGCTCTCCAGGGTAGTTAAGAAGGAGATATGTATAAACTGCTCTATAAACAGTCAAAGCCGCAGAGTTTGTTATCCTTCTCTAGATTCTGTGGTCATTCACAAGCACTCTTTACCGCTGCAAATTGAGAAACTCTGAAAGGTACTGTTCATAAATATACTTCTAAAATCTTATCGTGGTGGGCTTGACCCAAAATTACAATGGCTGCCATGTAGAAAATCTCAACTGTCTAGCACTATTCAGTGACAGTAAATTCCCCTGCGACCTAAGGTGTCAGGTTTGGGGGACACTTGGGCACCCACTTTATGTGGGAAATGCTGGTTGCTGGAATCACCTGCCATACCCCTGGAAATAACTAATCTGGACAACTCCCCCCCACATCAACTCCTACCTTTTGTTCCTTTTGTTTTAGAAACTGAGCAGAGAGGTTAAGCACGTTGGGTTCCAGACTCATCCTGAGTAGCATTCTTTTCTAAAGAATGAATATCAGAGCAGGTAGAGATTAGGAATAAGAATGCGGATTTCTTTGCACCCCAATGGCAACTCCAGGGGTTGTCTTGGTAAGGCAGTCTTCTGGCAACATCACTGAGGGGGGCACACAAGGGGGTCCTGGTAAAGGGCACTCCATGCTAAATGGAACTCATTCAGAATATGTCTGTGGTATGAAAGCAAGTGAACCTGAACAAGGAACCAGAAAAAGGAATATGGTAACATTGGAAATTCTAACCTTTTGTGTCTACATTCAGCGAACATGGAGTTGCCTTTCTTTTTTTTATAAATATGAAAGCAGGTAAAGTTTAATAATTTGTCTGAACTCTTAGCCCAGGCATACCTGGAATTATAACCCTGAGTATATCTTCTTTAAGCACTGCTCTCCAGGAAGCACTGAGTTAGGATATATATGAAAATTTTACTAGTTCATGCTGTACCAAGCAGACTATACATATTTATCAGAATTATTTATTGTGAAATCCCTGTCTGATGGGGACAGGTACACTGGGAGGAATGCGATTGGCACATGTTCCCAGAAGAGGTGTGCACAGGCGCTGTGTGAATGTGTGTGAGAGGGAGAGAGAGAGAGATCCCTTAGGAACAGGCTCTGGCCGGGCACACTGAGGCAGCAGCCGTGACTGTCGGGCAGGAGGGATGGCCTTTTACATTAAACCTCACACCCCTGATCTTATTCCTCAGCCTAGATCTGTGGGAAGCATTGACACAGTAACTCCTTTTGTTAGCTCCATGGGGCATCACCGTGGCCAAGCAAACCCTGAAGTCAAATCAGGGAGGGAGAGAGGGATTAAAATGAGGGGTAGGGGAGAGTGGGGGCAGTGGTTGCTGAAGGGAAGTGGAGATGACTAATCCTCTGACCTGGGGGCTGTCTCAGAGCCAGAGGAGAATTTCTTTATCTCTTCCGTGTTTCCAGGTGAGTCATGACCACTGTGGGAGAAAACATTAGAAGTTTCTCTTGAAAGTGAGAGCTGGACAGAAGCCTAATTTGCTCGCTTTTTTCTGAAAATTCTGCTTAGACAGTCTGGAGGAAAGATTAAATAAAGTGCCCTCTAGGGACCAGACTGAATGGCAGTCCAGTGGACCTCTTGCTTGGTTCACTGTCAGAGGCTCTGCCTGATACTTTGATTCGTTTGTGGGAAACCTGAAGATGACACCATGGTGTTCACAGAGTAATGAAAGCTCGTTCGGTGAGCCACGGGCACTGTGTGGACCGTTAGCTGCCTCGGTGTGAGGGGTGGTATGTTGCTATCCCTCGCTCCATGGCTGGGGCCCACCCTGCTCTTTCAGATACACCAGACGTATATGTGGATGCAACTCAGGAAAGAAACTGGACAGGGGTGATGATAACAAAGGGAATTGACAGAGGGTTAATATGGTGGCCACACATTACCATCACCTTCCCTGAGAACTCTGAAAAAGCCTATTATTGAGACCTTTTGGTATAAATAGACTGGGTTGTTCTGCAGAGGAGAGCACGCACAGTTAACTTTCCTTCATGTGTGTATATGGTACGCTCAGACTGCACCCACGTCACAAGAACACGTGACAACAGCATGTGTGGGGACTCAGTCGACACTGGGATTTTTTTTCAACTTTTTATTCTGAAATAATTTTAGTTTTACAGAAAAGTTGCAAAAATACCAGAAAGTTCCTGAGAGTATACCCATAACCTAATTTTTCCTAATGTTAACATTTTATAAAATCATAATACAACTACCAAAAGCAAGAGATTAATGTTGGGACAATAATATTAACTAAACTACAGGCCTAATTTGAATTTCACAGCTTCCTGTTAATGCCTTTTTGTGCTGGGGTCAAATCTAAGATCCCTGCTGCGTTGACATCTGTAGTCTCCAGTTAATGTCAGGGGGCACATGATGTCCTGTCTTATTGTTAACCATGATCACTTGGTTTCAGTTTTACCTGATAGGTTTCTCCGCTATAAAATTACTACTTTTCCCTCTGGGATTAAAAAATAATCCCATGTTGGTGGGAATGTAAATTGATATAACCACTATGGAGAACAGTATGGAGGTTCCTTAAAAAACTAAAAATAGAACCACCATATGACCCAGCAATCCCACTACTGGGCATATACCCTGAGAAAACCATAATTCAAAAAGAGTCATGTACCACAAGGTTCATTGCAGCTCTATTTACAATAGCCAGGACATGGAAGCAACCTAAGTGTCCATCAGCAGATGAATGGATAAAGAAGATGTGGCACATATATACAGTGGAATATTACTCAGCCATAAAAAGAAATGAAATCGAGTTATTTGTATGAGGTGGATGGACCTAGAGTCTGTCATACAGAGTGAAGTAAGTCAGAAAGAGAAAAACAAATACCGTATGCTAACACATATATATGGAATCTAAAAAAAAAGAAATCGTTCTGATGAACCTAAGGACGAACCTAGGAACAGGACAGGAATAAAGACACAGACATAGAGAATGGACTTGAGGACATGGGGAGGGGGAAGGGTAAGCTGGGATGAAGTGAGAGAGTAACATGGGCATATGTACACTACCAGATGTAAAATAGCTAGTGGAAGCAGCCGCACAGCACAGGGAGATCAGCTCGGTGCTTTGTGACCACCTAGAGGTTTGGGATAGGGAGGGTGGGAGGGAGACGCAAGAGGGAGGGGATATGAGGATATACGTATACATACAGCTGATTCACTTTGTTATACCACAGAAACTAACACAACATTGTAAAGCAATTATACTCCAATAAAGATGTTAAAAAAAAAAAATCCCAGTGGGGGAGCCACTTTAAGACTATGCAAATATCTTGTTTCTCCTCAAACTTTTGCCCATTGATTTTTAGCATCTATGCATGGATTTTGCCAGGAGTCAAGGTATTTTGAACTAAGCAAAAATATTCCTGGATGGATGACATGATGATCCAAGCATATTCTGTCCCAAATAGAGATTTAGAGTGTTTCCTATAGACTGAGGCAGTCAGCCGCTAGCATGGAGGGATGATGATATAATACACAGACGGAGCACAGCATTGCTAAATCGGTGGGACACTGACCGAATACAAGTTGACGGCCACGTACCCTTAACTGAGAAGGACTTTTTATTAGCTCTGCTAGTGATCATGGTGGCAGATGTTCTGAGGACAATAGCTAGATATCCTGGAGCCCCAGACCAAAGAAACATTAGTGGGTAAGACTTTATTTTTGTTCCTTTTGTGGTTTCCTCTTTCTTTCAATTCAGCTAAGTGCCGTGGATTAGGAGTTCATCTTCCCAGCTTTATAATGGTGGGGCTGGCATGTAAAAGACTTGCACTTTCTCCACCCAACGGAAAGCAGGCAGCCTCCCCTAAGCACCACTCGGAACCAGTGCTGGTAAAAATCTCGTTCTGCTGTGCATAGAGTATGTTGAAATCTCAAACTCAGTGGGACCCTGATTTCCTGAGCAGCCACTTTAAACAACTGCCTGTTATTGGATATGTTTGGGGAGGGGACATTTTTCAGTAGAAAAGAAGAGGTGTTAGGGTTAGAACGCTGTATTACCAATAGAAGTTTGATATCCAAAGCATTGCTTCAGTATCTCACTTACTGCTAGTTTGTGTAATAAAGGATTTATTGGTAGTTTGAAGAAATGGAGAACAAGGCTCATTTTGTTGAAGACTCAGAGGATGAAATAATGCACAAAACTGATTCAAAAGTCCAGTTGATGTAATGTCCAGGGCAACTGGTCAATCTGAAAAAGAAAGAGATTTGCTTAGGAAAGTCAACAGCGCAGTTAAATGCATCTGTTGATCCTTACTAAAAAGTGTAAGTAGTAACCAAGGGGAGAAATCCAATTAAATTTAAGAATTACCAGGAAATGTGTGAAGTGAGATCATGATTGACAACCTTAGGTAAAGATGCCCCACTGCGTATGACAGACCCTGTCAGCCAGATTTGGAAAACAGTTTGACACTTTCTTATAGAGTTAAACATTTACTTACCTGATATGAAAAAGGAAAACATATACCAGTATTTACAAGCAGTGTTGTTCAAACTGTTCACGTAGTGCCAAACTGTAAAACCCATTCACATTTATTCTTAGTAGTGAAAGAATAAAAGCCCACCCAGGACTTGAAAGAATGAAAATCAGAAAAACAGAAGAAAAGCAGTCCTGCCATTTATCAGACTGGGAGGAGAGATGCAAATAGAGCCAGGTACAGGGTTTATGGGGAATGTTGCTCTCCCAAGGTCATGGAACGCTGGTAAACTATAGCCTACTGCTGTCTCCTCATTGTTGCCCCCAGACCCATTTTGCACTACTCAGCCTTTACTGGGGCTTCTCAGGTTGCTAAATGGCCCTCGTCTCCAGTTTAATCCCCGCTTCTCCTAATCCTGCCTCAGCAATGGCATCAGATTCAGAACTGATCTCTGCCTCTAGAAGACTCTTCTCAGAGCCTTCAGAATTCCTCTCTCCCCTGTCACAACTCCTCATAGCGCCTCCTCGCCGGTCAATCTGGTTTCCACAGACTTCACACCTGCTCCTGGTCAGTTTAGCTCATTAGGCTTTAACAGTAGCCCCAAGACAGGAAACAGTGTGCATCAATACCTGAATGAACAAGCAATGGGATACAACTCGGTAGTAAGAAAGAACGGACTACTGATATATATACAACAACATAGATCAATTGGATCAGTCTTAAAAGCCTTAGGATGAATAAAAGAAGCAAAAGTGCATACTGTATTTTTCCATTTATACGACTCACGAAGAAGCAGAACTAATCTATAGCAATAGAAATCTGATCAGCTGCTGTCTGGGACCAGGATTGTGCAGTGAGATCAACTGCAGTCAGCTTGCGGGAAATTGCTTGGGAGAGGATTGGAGTGGTGCTTTGTGTTGAAAGTGATCGGCTCACATGATTAAAATGTGTCAATTTTATTGTATGTGTATTATGCCTTAGTGCAGTTCAACAAGGGAGTATGAACTTCCAGGGTGTTAACCTAGTGTTGAGGTGGGTTCCACATAATGGAGTTAACAGCTGCTCTAAGTGGTTACCCGGAGAGACCTGGAATATAACCTCAGATCTGCCTTTTTATAACACTGCTCTCTGGGTGGTTTTGGATTGCTGTAAATGTGGGAAATAATTGGTCCTTGCTGTACTAAGTGAATTGTCCCTCTTATCAGCATAATTTATCGTCAGCCCCGATTATTGGGTTAACAGCACACAGAGAGGGATGTGACAATGCACATACTCCCAGAGGGCTACATGTCAAGCTCCAAGTAGAAGAACAGGTTAGGAATGGCGGGTGGGGGGAAGAAGCTTCCTTGAGTCTGTCGTAGCCCAGCCCACATCACCCTTGCTTTTTTCACATGTGCCCCATGGGATGGAGGGGCACAGAGCCACACCTGAGATGCTGCCTGGCCTTGTGCAGCGGCTGCTTGCCTGAGCTCGTTCTTGCCTGTTTTGTGCTGGATCAAGCTGAGTAAACTGGCGTTGGCAACCTATTGCAGTCTTTCAGTCTTGTCTGCTCTGAACCCAGGACCCCCTGCTATTGAGTCAGTGGTTGTGCGACATGCTGTGTGTTTAAGTAATCATTAGAAACACACATTCCGTTCTGTTGTATAAAGTTATAACTTATTTTCTTTTCTCAGTTAAGCCTTCAGGTACAAGATGTTACATTGATGGATCAGAAGAAATTGGAAGTGACTTTAAACTAAAATGTGAACCAAGAGAAGGTTCACTCCCATTACGATATGAATGGCAAAAATTGTCCAACTCACAGAAACTGCCCACCTCATGGTTACCAGGTACCGCTGATTATGCACTTTGAATCGTGTGCCATTGATTTGGACTTAAGTCTAGTAGGGTTTGTGCATGTAAGTGTATATTTTTTAATCCCCAGATACCTTCCCTTTTCTAGACAGAGCAATCAGGATTCTATGGGAATTAGTCAGTGTTTTATAATGACAACTTGGTGTCATATAGTATAAGTGAAGAGATATTTTTATAATGATCACCATTTAGGATATTATAATTGGTTTCTTTGTTGTATATTTTTTAATTGATGGTAGTATTGATGGAAACTGTTCATTATCATAAATTAGTTGTTAAGTTACAACAAGAGCTGGATCTTGAGTGTTTTGCCTGGATGCATGTTGAAGATATGGTTATTTAACCATGGCATGTCTGTGAAAACAGCAAAACAACAACTGTGACTAACCAAAAAGATTCAAATTGGTTAACTCTGATTACTCATCTGTATGTTATAATTAACCTGTTATTCAAACTGGTTACCGTGCTCCACCCTCCTCCCTCCCACCCTGCCCCAATCTTAAGCAGGATCTCTCTCCACCTCTGTTTTTCAAACTAAGAGGCTGAACAATACGACCGCCTCTAACTTTCTTTTATGTTTCTTCTGTCTGGGGGGATGAAATACATTTTGTAAATCTTACTGCTGCACCTAAGAACCTTTGTGGCACAGAATGTTTTTTTATAATCAATGTGGCTCTGCTTCAGCAGAGACGCTCTGTGCCTGGCTGAAGCGGGTCATGATTACCTTGGCTTTGACATAAATGAAATAGAGGCACAGTCGTTCGCATCCCGGAGACATGCACATGTCTTGCCAAGTTTGTTCTGTATGTAGCTTCAGTTTGTCTCACTTTTACCTGGATTGTCAACCAAGTAGAGTTTGCCTTTACTAAAAACTCAGCAAAAATGGGTTTTGCTCCCTTACCCCCTTTCTTTTCATAGAAATGACTTCACCTGTTATATCTGTAAAAAATGCCACTACCGAATACTCTGGGACATACAGCTGTACAGTCAAAAACAGAGTGGGCTCTGATCAATGCCTGCTGCGCCTGGATGTTGTTCCTCGTAAGTTATCTTCTTTCTGCTGTGATAGTGTTATCTTTATACAGCCTCCTTTGGTTCCATCAGTGAGTGTGGGTATTAAGGGCAAGGGGGTGCTAACTTTGAGCAAAGCCCTCTGTGGCTTGGTTGCTAGCTTTTCTAAGTCATGGAAAGAAAAAAAGTACTACATTTTATTAATAAAAACCTTCTTCATCATTGTAGTGACATTAAAGAGGCAAGAGTTGTCAAATTGACTCTTGTACCATATTTAGCCAGTGTAAGTGAGGACAAGCTTTTTAGAACAGTCTTATATGCCAACCAAGATAGCTGTGAATATTAAAATCTTTTAGAGTGGTTTTATTGTTTTTATCCTTGAAATAGCTTACACAGTTCAGAAGAAAGTTCTTTTAGTGGATTTTCCCCTAGACCAGAAAAAGCTAACTAATTTGTCTCTTAACGTTAGTATATGCAATGAAATCAATGTCATTGTGTATCCTTACCTTCAATATGACTAGATGGAAGTTTTTTTGTTTGTTTGTTTTGCTTTTTTTAATATTAATTATTTTCTTATTAACATTTTATTCTAGCTTCAAATAGAGCTGGGACAATTGCAGGAGCCATTGTAGGAATTTTGCTGGCGCTAGTGCTCATCGGTCTTATCGTCTTCTGCTGCCGTAAAAAGCGCAGAGAAGAAAAATACGAAAAGGAAGTTCATCATGATATCAGGTAATTAAGTGACACAGGAGTTGACTGATGTATATGCAATTTATTATGTCACTAAAGCATTAATTCTCTTAACCATCTGAAGCATTTGCCCCTATGAGAATTGGATGAAAGAGCTATAGCTCTTCCCCTCAACACATTTGACAGCTTTTACTTATTTCAAGTGTGTGGAGCCAACCAACCTACATTGTGCCCTCCTCCCCCGTTTTGGGCTCTACTTTAAGAACCATTGCAAAATGCTTTTCTCAAGACTGTCTACCTTCTCCCAATAAAGTACAGGCATGAAACAGCAAAGGAAACCATAAACAAGATGAAAAGACAGCCCTCAGTATGGGGGAAAATATTTGCAAATGAAGCAACTGACAAAGGATTAATCTCCAAAATATACAAACAGCTCATGCAGCTCAATATCAAAAAAACAAACAACCCAACCCAGAAATAGGCGGAAGACCTAAATAGACATTTCTCCAAAGAAGGCATACAGATTGCCAACAAACACATGAAAAGATGCTCAACATCACTAATCATTAGAGAAATGCAAATCAAAACCACAATGAGGTATCACCTCACACCGGTCAGAATGGCCATCATCAAAAAAATCTATAAACAATAAATGCTGGAGAGGGTGTGGAGAAAAGGGAACCCTCTTGCACTGTTGGGTGAAATGTAAATTGATACAGCCACTATGGAGAACAGTATGGAGGTTCCTTAAAAAACTAAAAATAGAACTACCATACAGCCCAGCAACCCCACTAGTGGGCATATACCCTGAGAAAACCATAATTCAAAAAGAGTCATGTACCACAATGTTCATTGCAGCTCTATTTACAATAGCCAGGACATGGAAGCAGTCTAAGTGTCCATCAACAGATGAATGGATAAAGGAGATGTGGCACATATATACAATGGAATATTACTCAACCATAAAAAGAAACAAAATTATTTGTAGTGAGGTGGATGGACCTAGAGTCTGTCATACAGAGTGAAGTAAGTCAGAAAGAGAAAAACAAATACCGTATGCTAATACATATATGTGGAACCAAAAACAAACAAACAAAAAAACGGTTCTGATGAACCTAGTGGCAGGGCAGGAATAAAGACGCAGACGTAGAGAATGGACTTGAGGATACAGGGAGGGGGAAGGGTAAGCTGAGAGGAAGTGAGAGAGTAACATGGACATATATACACTACCAAATATAAGGTAGCTAGTAGGAAGCAGCTGCATAGCACAGGGAGATCAGCTGAATGCTTTGTGTCCACCTAGAGGGGTGGGATAGGGAGGGTGGGAGGGATGCTCAAGAGGGGGGATATGGGGATATATGTATGCATATAGCTGATTCCCTTTGTTGTACAGTAGAAACTAACATAACGTTGTAAAGCAATTACACTCCAATAAAAATGTGAAAGAAAAAAAAAGTACAGGCATAAAGTTTTCAAAAAATGGAGATGTTAAGGTTTTGGGTTTTTTTTTTAAAGATCTGATTGTATCAAGTGACATAGGTAGTTAATAGAACTATGGGTAATGTGATTTTATTTTATTTTTTAAATATTCTAAACCAGTAGATCTTAACTAGAAGTGCACATTGGATTATAGAACTTGTAAAAATAATAACATATGACCAAAGTAACACCCAGAAAATTGACATTTGGTGGGTCTGGGCACTTTTATTTTTTAAATGCACAGAAGTAACTCAGATATATATTCTATGTCAGTGCTTAGTGTGAAAATTCTTATGCCTAATTCTCAGTTTTTGCAAACTTCAATCTGCTAAGTTTTCAGCTAAAGTCTTAAGATGAGTAACTTTCATAATAAAAAGGATATTTTGTCTTGTTCTGTTTTTGGTAGAAATATCTGTAGGTGTTAGTGCTTTATTGACTGTAGAGTGTTATGTGACTGTAACCAGGTTATCTTGATTAGTGATACTAGAATATGAAAATATTTGAAGTTTGTTCTTTGTAATACAGCATTATAGAATCGCACATTTTTGTAAAAAACACATTTCATTGTGTGTGAAGATAGAAACTGTAAATGATAAATTTGGGACAGATACACAGTTCATGACATTATACCTTATTGTGCTTGTTTTTTGTGTGTCACACACAATTTTATGTACTTAATGCTTAAATAGAGGCTCTTCCCTACCCATGATTCATAGCTTACATATTGTAGGTTTTTAGAAATTTGTTCTTTGAACGTGTATTGGGATCTTTATTTCTAGGGAAGACGTGCCTCCTCCAAAGAGCCGTACGTCCACTGCCAGAAGCTACCTCGGCAGCAATCACTCATCTCTGGGATCCATGTCCCCTTCCAACATGGAAGGGTATTCCAAAACTCAGTATAACCAAGTACCAAGTGAAGACTTTGAGCGCGATCCTCAGAGTCCGACTCTCCCAACTGCTAAGGTAGCTGCCCCTAATCTCAGTAGGATGGGAGCGGTGCCCGTGATGATTCCAGCACAGAGCAAGGACGGGTCCATAGTATAGAGCCTCTGTACCCTTCATCTGTGCTCTCCTCTTGAGATGTGAACACCTGTTTTAATTTTTGCTACCAGTCTCAAAATATATATATATATAAAAAGTTAACCAAAAACTGTAAGAATAATACTTCAAAAAGTTTTGTTTGGTTATATTGAAATAGTAAAGGCATTGAAGTTCTAAGGACAAATTCACCATCTAAATAATATTTCCTTTAAGAGCTTGACTTTATAGGTTTCTGACTATCAATACTTAAGTCAGCTGTGGCACTTTGAATATGAAATCATAGGTGAAGAAATAAATTGGTGAACTTACACGCATACCAAGTTGATACTTGAATCATCTGAAAGTGGTACTTTATAATTTCTGTTATTTTTATATTGCTTTTTTCAATTAATTTATGACCCAGTAGTGTTCCCCCCACCCCCTGCCAAAATTGGTAAAGAAAGATTCATGGCAAAAATACTTACGTAGATTTATGTTTGTTCTTGTTTTTGCTTCTTCGAAAACTCTAAATGTGTTTGAAGAGTCTCTAATAACTAGAAAACACTACTAGAAGTCACTAGTTCTGAGTAATTCATAAACCTTGTATATGAAATGACTTAAGTATTTAATTGCTAGATTGCTGTGGGCAGCAGGGACATAGTAAGCTCTTCTGTATGCTAAAATAAAGGAGCATTTATATCTGATTCATTTAGAACATTTGTTGTCAGCTACACATAGCGATGACACTAATGGTGCAGTCGTAAGGATGAATTTTGTTGATTAATGTTCCAATGCCCTGAGGCCTGTGGTGGTCTTCAGAACACTGACCTGCTATCAGGGAAGTGTAGTATTTTGCAATTCCCAAGTAAATGCTGGTCCTCCACTTTAGGTGATATTTTTCTAATAAGAAAAATTTACAACTCATTTATTATTCGACAATTACAGATTGTAATTCCGTAATTATTGGTTCTAAATTTAAAATTTTTTTTTCCTGATTCAGTGTTTTGTTTTTGTTTCTGTGATGGTGTTGTACATTATATGTTCTAGAAATGTAATCTTAAATTACCCTCTTGAATGCAGTTCCTGGAGGATATTTTCTTCATAGACTTAGAATGATGAAATACACTTTAAACTAGTAAGGGTCCTCTATCAATTCTATGTTTCAGACTTGGGAGGATGTACAGTTGCTATTGTATGGCCAGCATGTCTTGTGTAGTTGCAGAAAATCAAGTTGAGCTTTGAAAAGTTTGTCTTAGTTTTGTGGAAGTGACTTAATCTTTAAAAAAAAAGAAAAAGAAAAAAAGAAGAGAGAAATGAAAGGAAAAGGAATAAAAGGAATACTCCTACCTGCCAAATGTGTTAAGTACTGTTTTAGTAGATGAAAGTGAATTTATTGTACTTTCCTTAAGATTGTGAGGGAGTGTGGATTGAGTAGAATGAGCCACCAGTTTCTTTATAGTAGTACGGTCTGCAGTAAATTATTTCACTAGCTCTGAAACCTTTTCCCTAGATTTTAGTAGGGAGTTGGTTTCTGTTCATCTCTTTGGGTGCTGTGGTGGTAAATGCTACATTATAAATTAATGTTGGCATGAGTTTATGATTAGGCAGAGGATTGTATACACTTTTTAATGGTAAATTGAAGCTGAATGTGTAATGGATTCGTGTATAGTTTTACATATTTGGAAGCATTTTAAAAATAGGTTTTTAACATTACATAATATTGCTTTTATTCTTGTGTTAACGTTTTCATCTGTGCCTTTTGGGTAATTTAGTTTTTATTATGAATTTCTGGTGCCTATGAGCTAGCTATCGCCTGAAAGGTGCTTAGAGGTGAAGGTACTGTTCCTAAAAATGCATCACTGTGATACCTTTCTATCCTCATACTTTCAGTCTTGCCTCTTTTCTGATCTTTTTGGATGCAAGTGAACTGATTGTGTTACTCATAAAGTTTTTTAAATTTCAACATCCCCTACACTCTTTTGACTGTGTTTCTGATTTTATAATAATAACTATTTTTGAATACCAGGCCTCTGGTCTGTTTCATATGAATACAATTTATAAGATATTATAAAAATAAATAGCAGAGCACAGACATTACTAATCAAAATTTTGGTCCTCTCTAGTCCCGGTTTTCATATGATGAAAATTAGGCTCTCAATCTGAGTAGAAATTACTACAAAAGGTGGACATATGTAAGGCTTTCCTTCCCTTAGACTTCATAGTTCGTCTAGGATTTGGTTATAAGTAAATCAGAATGTCTTCCAGAAACGCTTCCTTCCAGTTCAGGGCCATTACCACCTACAGCCTGAGAAACAAGCTTGGAAAAAAAACTACTGTTGTGACCTGAAGAGACCTACTGGATGTGGTTGAGTTTAGAGGACAGAACTCAGTTTTAGGTTTATGTCTCCAGCTACTCATTGTAAATTTCAGTGAATCCAAAAGTCAAATAGTACTGATAACTTCCTAAATAATTCTCAGTGGTAGTTTCTGGTGAACTAGAGATCAAGTATTTGTTCTAGAATTACTATTGGTAATCATCAAGCAAGTCAACAAAAAATTGTTATTCAAGCATTTCCACTAGAAGCCAAACATCAGTCAAGGACGGCACTGAACCTTCAAAGCAAAAAACTCTTCCATTCTACTTTATACCTAACAGACTTGACACCATCTTTCTGAGTTATGCAGGATAACTTCAAAAGAAATATCATAGAGGATGTAATTCTGTGCTTTGAATATGTAGATTACAGGTTTCTTTTTCTTATGGCAACCTTACTAATATTTCCCTGTTAGAAGGCCAAAAACAAAAAACCTTATTGATAAACGGGCCAAATAACTTTCTTTAAATTTGGGCTATCTGCTGGGAAGTTGTTACAATGGAAACACAGACTGTGTCTTAGGGGGAGGTTAATTCAAGAAACACAATTAGATTATTGGTATGAATTAATACCTGGTTTTTATTAAAAAGATAATTTTTAGGATTGAGTTCTGGAAATTTGGAGCAAGTGAAGGGGCAAATAAACATTTTGATTAAATATGAAAAGAACTCATTGCATGAAGTTGGATGTCAAATTCTGTAATGTACGGCTTCTTAACTATTCTCTGTCTTTCTGTGTGCGTGCAGCATGTAAATCTGAAGTTATATGAATGTTTAAAGTTTTTTTTCTAATGTTGTTTCATCTCCACAGTGTTTAGGGCTTTCAGATGCCTTATTCCAGTGTGAACAGAAAAAGTCCGTATTTTTTGTGGTTACTGCTTTGATGTGTCATGTAAGGAGTAGTTTGTAGAAAATGTTGGCATAATTTTAACTTTTTAGTGGCTTGTGACATTATATATTATATATATGTATATATATCTTTATAATATTCCTGTGTTTAGTAGTATAAATGTTCTGGGCAAGTTTTAATATTTCAAATGCCTTTGGATATTCTGGCAGTAAAGACAACGTGTTCTGTAGTTAGATTTTTTTTACTCATTTGACACTGAAATGGTCTATAACTGAGCACAAATTCTACCTAATAGAAGCAGGAAAGGATAATAAATAAATTGGTGAATTGTGGTTCTGTTTATCTTATGGATGGTAACACCAGCAAATATTTGCTGCATTTGGCTTCTCACTGTTCATTAAAATCCAGTTTTACAAAATACCCTATTTTGTAATTTCAGAGTGCGGTGTGAATATCAGTTGGATTTGGTTTTGACCCTGAACACTAAAAGCTCCAAAGAACTCTGTTTTCTACTAACTTAATGGCACAAGTGTTAAGAGAACCACAATTCACTGATTTTCATCCCTAACTGTGAATTTCTGTGACAAATACACTTATACTACTGAGAAGTAATATTTTGACACTTCACATATGCAAGTAGAGAATTGATAGTGTCAGTTTCAAAAATGATTTTTTGTATTTCAAGTTTCTGGCTTAAATATCCAATGGTGCAGATTTTGAAATTTGTAAGAACAAAATTTGGTTTAAAAAAAAAGCCAAAAACTTGCTCTGGTTTTGTGACCTTGTGTACTTTTAAAAAAAAATAAAATCAAGAAAGCAGTTTTCTGCCTCATGGTGTGGCTTCATTGTGCCTTTTATTAAAAAATGTCTACTTTATAAAGCTTCATTATACTGTTCCTCTCTGCTTTCCTGAGCCAGGGTTTCCTTTTGCCCTCTCCTTTGCATCTTTTATTAAACAAAGTAAAGATCGGAACAATAACATCAATGAAAACATATCAAACATATTTATAGAAATTTCTCCAGTCCTGTGCATCTATATGACAGTAAATAACATAATGTATTTGGGGTTGAAACCTCCAGAGTTCTGTTACCGTGTCACAATTTACAGTGTAAATTCAAGAGTTTTTCAGATGAATTAAAAATGCGCATACATGGGGCTTCCCTGGTGGCGCAGTGGTTGAGAATCTGCCTGCCAATGCAGGGGACATGGGTTCGAGCCCTGATCTGGGAAGATCCCACATGCCGCGGAGCAACTGGGCCCGTGAGCCACAACTACTGAGCCTGCGCGTCTGGAGCCTGTGCTCCGCAACAAGAGAGGCTGCGATAGTGAGAGGCCCGCGCACCGCGATGAAGAGTGGCCCCCACTTGCCGCAACTAGAGAAAGCCCTCGCCCAGAAACGAAGACCCAACACAGCCATAAATAAATAAATAAATAAATAATTTTTTAAAATGCGCATACATATATGTATTAAATACACACACATCTAGTTATACTTTAAAGCTATTTTCATTGACTTGATTTCAGAAAAAAAAACAGGATGGGGTTAGCAGTGCTTTTTTTTTTTTTTTTTAATGTGGACCATTTTTTTTTAAGTCTTTATTGAATTTGTTACAATATTGCTTCTGTTTTTATGTTTTGGTTTTTTGACCACAAGGCATGTGGGATTTTAGTTCCCCAACCAGGGATCGAACCCACACCCCCTACATTGGAAGGCAGAGTTTTAACCACTGGACCACCAGGGAAATCCCAGCAGTGCATTTGTAAGAAGGTATTTTGAGAAATATTTTGTTTATACTACAGTTTCTCAACCTTGGCACTTTTAACATTTTGGGATGGATGGTTCTCGGTTGTGGGAGACCATGCTGTGCATTGCAGGATGTTTAGTAGCATCGCTGGCCTTTACCTACGAGGTGCCAGTAGCTCTTGCCCTCCTTCCCCCAGATGTGACAACCAAAAATGTCTCCAGTGTTGCCAAATAGCCACTGGGGTGGGGGGCAAAACTGCCCCTAGTTGAGAACCAGTGGTTTATACTAATGTGAAGTTTTCTACTCGGAGGTTAGAGGAAGAGCATAGGCTTTGGAGTCAGACTTATCTGAATACCACTTATTACTAGATGCTTTACTTAGCTTCGGTCTCCTGGTGCTTAAAATGGGGATAAAAATACCTACATCACAGGGGATGTTGGAAGATTTTAAAGAGATAGAATTGATATAATGCAAATTCTTTGCATTTGTCCCTGTTTGCTGGGATGCTGATAGTGGTACACAGATTTTCAAAGAATCAAGATTACAATAAAATATGCTAACAAACTACTAAGTATAATTTAATGCCTTTAATTTAGATCATATTTTAATCATGAAGTTCTAAAGGCCAGATCATATTTCTGGTTAATTAAGTACCAAATGGCAAAACTGTTGAAATTGAGTCAAAATTGAATATAAAACAATCTATTGTTAAATATTGATAAAAAATGGTTTTAAGTCTATGTCATAAACAAATGTAGTTTCTAAATGCAGTAAAGGCAGCTGAAAAGATCAGGAAGCCAGTGCTAGGAATTCAGCTCAGTATTTCTTGCTGATATTTCTGCAGTATAAATCAAATGGGATTTGTTGTTTTGTTACTTAAATGATGTTTCTAAATTTTATAACTATTTATAGGGGAAAAAATTGTCCTAAGGTAACTGCAGAAAAAGTAGAATTTCTGAAGTTAATGAAGAACTGAGAAATAAATTTCAGTCTAGTTAATCAAGGGCTTGATCAGTATGCTTCTCGTTTCACTGCTGAGCTAGGAAATTCTAACTAATGGAGAATGAGAGAGGTGGGAGGAGATACAGGAAATTACAGAGGGAAAACCTGATGTCAGCCCTCAACAAAGTGCTAGAAGCCGTCGTGATCTTGTCTTTCCAAAAGTCATTCGTTGTCCACAGTCCTAGTGGATTAGTTGTTTTAAAATGTAAATCTGATATTAAAAACCAGATCATCTTAACCTGACACAGAAGGTCTCTGATGACCATTCTATTTCTCTGCGGTTTATTTTTTATACACCTCTAGGTGCATCTTTGTGATAGCCATACTCCATAGCTAAGGGGCCGTGGTCTCATACCTTTGTGAACGTGCAATTTCCTCAGCCAGAGAGGAACCCATCCTTGTTTACCTGCCCAGTGCCCTGCAAGTGTCAGTCCAAACTCTGTCTCCTTGGAATCATTTTTCCTATTCTCACCCCTGCCCCTCACTCAAGTTAAATTAGGGGTGCATCTGGGCCCTCTACATTGCCAGTATGGGTCTTTATGGTACAAAAACCTTTTTGCATTCTAATTATTTAACATTCTTAATAGACCTCCTTGATGAGTTTGAAGCTGGTTCATTCACCTTTATCCCCAGTTCCTAACTCTGACTTGCATATTGCTCAATAAATGCTGAATGAATTTTTAGAAGGGAAGTTATGGGCATCAGGAGCAAGTGTGCATTTATCAAGTGTGCGTTATGTGTTCTGCAAGACAACGGACCTGGTTTCTTCCAAGAAGGCGGTATCAAGAGAAAAAGGGTGAGTGTGTACGGGTGGTAAGGGAAAATTCTGCACAGGGCTTAAAAAGTTAACTTGCACAAATAAAGACTGGGTGACCTGACTCAATAGGACCCAACACAGAAACAAACCTAATTATTATACAAACCTAGAGAAGTGGAGAAGCATTGGAGAAATAAGCTTCTAAAATCCCCCTCAGAGATTCTGAGTAGTTTTGGGGTAAGATCAGTGACTGTTTCTCCCAGGTTATTTCAATAATCATCCAAACTTGGGAACCTCTGAATTGTTTAGGAAACCCTGTGTAGATGACTGGTGTCCATGCTAAGTCACTAGTAGGTAGAATGTTTTTTCTTGGACCTCACAAACTTTCAGAAATATTTGAGTACACCTTTAGTGAGGCCAAAAAACTTACATGCTTAGATATCATTGCCTAATTTGAATATAGTAATATTTCAGAATTTTTAGGGAGACCTACTTAGATAGATAAAACACTATATCTTGGAAGATTTTAATTTTTTAAAAATGACATAATGTTAGTTGTTTTCAAGTCTTTTAAAATGATTAGTCTCCTGAAGAGACTAGTCATTTATAATTAATTCTGTGTATAATTGTATTAGTTTGCTAGGGCTACCATAACAAAGTACCACAAATTGGGTGGTTTAAAAAACAGAAATTTACTGTCTCACAGTTCTGGAGGCTGAAGTCTGAGATCAAGGTGATGGTAGGGTTGGCTCCTTTTTTTTTTTTTTTTTTTTTAATTGAAGTGTAGTTAGTTGATTTACAATATTTCAGGTGTACAACATAGTGATTCAATATTTTTATAGATTATACTCCATTTAAAGTTGTTATAAAATAATGGCTATATTTCACTGTGCTGTGCAATATATACTCGTAGCTTATTTTGTACATAGTATTTGGTACCTCTCAATCCCATACCCCTATCTTCCCGCTGTCCCTCTCTCCACTGGTAACCACAAGTTTGCTTTCTATATTTGTGAGTCTGTTTTTGTTTTGCATATACATTCATTTGTATTATTTTTTGATTCCACATATAAGTGATATCATACAGTGTTTGTCTTTCACTTACCTCACCAAGCATAATATTAAAATAAACAAATGGGACCTATTTAGAAGGGAAGTTATGGGCATCAGGAGCAAGTGTGCCTATGTTTTCGTTTAGGAATTTAATGGTTCTGGTCTTATATTTAGGTCTCTAATCCATTTTTAGTTTTGTATATGGTGTGAGAAAATGTTCTAATTTCCTTCTTTTACATGTAGCTGTCCAGTTTTTCCAGCACCACTTATGGAAGAGACTGTCTTTTCTCCATTGTATATTCTTGCCTCCTTTGTCACAGAATAATTGACCATAGGTGTGTGGGTTTGATCCTGGGCTTTCTATCCTGTTCATTGATCTATGTATCTGTTTTTATGCCAGTGCCATACTGTTTTGATTACTGTAGCTTTGTAGTATAGTCTGAAATCAGTGAGCATGATTCCTGCAGCTTTGTTCTTTTCCCTCAAGGTTGCTTTGGCTATTGGGGATCTTCTGTGGTTCCATATAAATTTTCAGGTTATTTGTTCTAGTTCTGTAAAAAAAATATCATGGGTATTTTGATAGGTATTGCATTGAACTGGTAGATTGCCTTGGGTAGTATGGACATTTTAACAATATTAATTTTTCCAATCCATGAACATGGAATTTCTTTTCATTTAATTGTATTGTTTTCAATTTCCTTCATCATTGTCTTACAGTTTTAAGAGTATAGGTCTTTCATCTCCTTGGTTAAGTTTATTTCCAGGTATCTTATTCTTTTTGATGCAGTTGTATATGGAATTGTTTTCTTGACCTCTCTTTGTGATAGTTCATTGTTAGTGTATAGAAGAACAACAGATTTCTGATACTAATCTTGTATCCTGCAACTTTAGGGAATTTATTTATTCTAGTAGTTTTTATGGTGGAGGGGGTTGGTTCCTTCTGAGCGTTGTGAGGGAAGTTCTCTCTCCTTGGCTTGTAGATGGCTGTCTTCTCTCTGTGTCACTTCATGTCACCTTCCCTCTGTGTGTGTCTATCTCTGTGTTCTAATTTTCCCTTTTTATAAGGACACCAGTCATATTGGACGAGGACCCACCCTAATGACCTCATTTTAACTAATTGTATCTTCAACAACCCTATTTCCAAATAAGGTCACATTCTCAGGTACTGGGGATTAGAACTGCAGCATAGGAATTTGGGGACACACAATTCAATCCATAACAGAAATGATGACTGGAAATTGTGAAGCAGGACTAATAAATAAAATAGAGAAAGTTGGTACGGAATACATTCCCAAAGAGTTTTTTTTGCTTAGTTGTTAGTGGTACAATAAAAATAGCAGCACCTGAGTAACTATGCCAATATAGTTATTTCATGGTTCTCAGTCTCCCCCATCCTTACCCTCAGGAGTATACTATTTTTATTTCAAATATGCAGTGACCATAATACACTATTAACCTCACATCTGCTTGTCAAGTGAAAAAGTGGTTGATGAAATGATTATGGATTGTCTTCTTATGAATCTTGCTGACAAGACAAAACTATTTTTCCAGGGAAACAGTTTTTAAAGTTCTTATTTCAAGTTGTTTATATAATATTTGTGAAATGAATGGGTTTTTTTAATGTTTCAAATATTAACCTCTATACTTCTTCTCTGTAACAGTAAAATGAGGATAATAGCATCTATCTCATGGAATGGTTCTGGGAATGATAAATTAATACATGTCAAGCACTTAGGCTGGCACTTGTCAGTGCTCTGTAAGCACTGGTTGCTGTCATCATCATCATTGTTATTGTGTTATAATAGTAATATTTGCCTCATATCTTATAGGATTAGGGGACTATATCCCGGTTTTCCCAAGACAGTTCTGTCTTATGCCTGTTATCTCACTGTAATTACAACAGCAATAGACCTCTTGCTCTAGAAAGTGTCTCAGATTGGACAGTAAGATCTGTGGTTACCCTTCCTTTGGGGTTTATAGAGTCATAGTGATCTAGTACTTGGCATGAAGAAAGTAAAATATTTCACCCAAATGACATCACTACCAAAAACCTTTCTGTTTTGTTTCTCTTCTAGTATATTTAAGTATACATATTATTTTTAAAGTGAATGTCCTCTGTTAGTTTCTTTTATCAACTTGTTGTTGAATCATACTTGTATGTGTATCTTAGCTATTGTTAGAAGTATTTATATATATCCATTTTAATAGCTGCAAGATGTTTTATTAAGTTGATGTTCCGTAATTCATTTTTTTTCTTATTTGTGGACCTAGAGGCTTCCAATTTTCTGTTATATGGTAATATTGCTTCCTAGAGTTTTTTCCCATTCTTTTGAGGTATTTCAGAGCACAGGTATTAAAGCAGTGGGTTGTTAGGGCAGATTAAGTTGTGGGATTTAAGTGAAAGCACTATGAAGTTGTTTCTTACACACAGATCATTTCACAAGCTACTTTTTGTGGATGCAGTGATCTCTAAACTACAATTTGAGGAAACTGGTAAAGAGAAAAAGTGAAGTTCTGGGCTTTTTAAGCCAAAGGCATGTGTATTAATACGTTAAATCTACAAAAGAGGGTGAGATCACTCAGGAAAGAGTGGTTAGAATGAGAAGAGGACCTCAGTCAGCCCCCTGGGGCACAAAAGACTGAAAAAGAAACCATTCTGGGAATGAAGTCACTCATGATGACAGACCAGTTCTGGTGGAACAGTTGTGCCAATCCTTAGTTCCATGGATTGAAGCGCGGATGAGAGCTAAGGAAGATCTAGAAACATAGTTAGCATGCAAAACATGCCTCGCTGAGATTAAATCCTACAGAGTCCGAATTATATAAAAGATGAAACGGCTATTGTTTGTCTCGCCATAAGATCCCCACCAGCTCTTGAGACGTCTGATTCACAAGACGCAATTTGAAAACTATACTAGACTCTTCTTTCAATATTCTTGGCCATGAAGGGAAGGAGGAAGCCAGAGGAAACAGCAACTAGAGTAGGGCAAAGGTTAGCTTGTTTGTGAGGATGGGAGAGACTTGAGGCTGTGGAGAAGGGGCCTGGAAAGAGGAAGGAGCCAAAACGGAATGTGGGCGGGATTAACTTGAAGAGGGCAAGGAGAACATCTTCCCCAGAGGTTGAGGGGGAAAGTCAGTGAGGTTGGGGGCAGATTTAATAGGTTTGTGGTTGTGTGGACGGGATATAATTAGATGATCTCACCTTCCTCCAGGAAGTAGAGGTGAGATCATACTCTAGGAGCATGGGGCGAAGGTAGCTAGGTAGTAAGAGGACTGAGGGAAGAGGTGAAACTAGGAAATTTTGGGTGAAGCGTGGGAGAGAGAAAAGGCTAACACACACAAAAAAGGAACCCTGAATGGTCCTGAGAGGGCAGATGAAGTTTGGATCATTACTGTTATGCCTGGCCTGTTTAGCATCTGGTACTATAGCTGACTAAAATTAAGTATTCAGTGAAAGCATGCTTGTATGAATTTATGATTCGTTTCAGTTCTGCTGCTTTTATTAAAAGAAACATCATTTCCTATTCATTTACTACTGCTTGGAGAGGACTTGGAAGCATCTAACCTCAGGAAGACATGAAGGGGTGATGGACCACTTTAGAAAGAAATGACCTACCTGACAATAGGAGCAAGTAGATGACCATTTCTCTACAGTTATCTTTTTTCTAGACAAGAGTTGATTAAAACTCTCCAATTCGAAGTTAATTTTCTTAAAACTTTAGGTTCACTCCCTTGCTTGAAAGCTCTCCTGGACCTCTAACTTAAAGTCTAAACTCTAGCCTAGCTTTTGACTTTCCTGGCTAGCCCTCCACTACAATACTGACTCTGTGCTTACACTGGCATATATATACGTGTATATATATATATATTTTTTTTTAATAAGGTTTTATACACACTTGTTTTTTTAATTTAGCAAATCCTCAGATCATTCTGTATATATGTATTATCTATCATTTATATATCTACCTATCTAAAACAACCTTATTTGTTTTCAAAACTGTATAATATTACATCAACTTGCTACACTGTAACTTATTTAGCCAGTCTCCAATTGGCCATTTAAGTTGATCCCATCTTTTTGATATAATGAATAAAATTATAAGTAGTATAATGAATAAAATTATAAGTAGTATATTTGTATATACATCATTTTTCCTATGTGCAAATATATCCTTAAATTTCTAGAAGGGGAGGTACTGAGTAAAGAGTATTTTGACAGCTATTATTACAATATCTTTTTTTAATTTTTATTTATTTATTTATTTATTTTTGGCAGTGTTGGGTCTTCGTTTCTGTGCGAGGGCTTTCTCTAGTTGCGGCAAGCGGGGGCCACTCTTCATCGCGGTGTGCAGGCCTTCTCACTGTCGCGGCCTCTCTTGTTGCGGAGCACAGGCTCCAGATGCGCAGGCTCAGTAGTTGTGGCTCACGGGCCTAGTTGCTCCGCGGCATGTGGGATCTTCCCAGACCAGGGCTCGAACCCGTGTCCCCTGCATTGGCAGGCAGACTCAACCACTGTGCCACCAGGGAAGCCCTTATCTGACTTTTTTATCTTTCCTGATCTCTGAGAAGAAAATTTTGTTATGGTTTAAAAGTCTATTTCTGTTTGGTCAGTTGAGCATCTTTTCCTATGTTTAAAAACCATTTGTGTTTTTTAGAACTATGTTCATATGGTTTGCCCATTTTTCTTTTATATTACAATTCTGCTAATTTGGAGGAGCTCTTAAATGTTAATAAAATTAGCCCTTTGTGATATGAAATACACCCCCCCCCCCTTTTTTTTTCTTTTGCCAGGTTATCCTTTTTCTTTGACTCTGTTTATGGTCTTACCCTTTTCTGACCATGTAATCCTAATCCTTTCTAAGATGTTTTCCTAACTTCTCCCTTCTTGAGATTGTAACCTCAGAGGAAGCTGAGGGTCACCTGTCTTCATGTATCTGTCTCCTCTCCCTAAGCAGATGCCAGACTTCTCAAAGGTGGAACATGTTTACATCTAAATGATCAACACATAATAGATTCTCAGTATACTTTGTTGATGATAATAATTGCAGCAGTTCTGGCTATGTTCGTATCAAGTTATTGCCACAAGTGTTCCCATCACGGTGTATTTCTTCGTCATTTATCTTTGGTTTCTTTCTTCAAGTTTCTGGAGTTTTTGCCCAGAGCAGTTTTATGGAATCAGCACAAACTACTAATGGAGAAAATGAGTTATCTTGCACTTGAAAAAGAAGATGTGTTGGTCACATGTTAGGTGAGCTGTCACACACTGTTCCAAGTTGAATGTTGGCTACTGGCACTGTGCTCTTTTCATGTTGCTGAGTAGGACATTTTTCCTCATGGAGTCCCAGAACTGTCAACAGTGAGAACATTTCTAGAGAACAGTAGAATGACCTTGCAATTCTGAGAGGAGACAGTGTGATAGCGAAGATACAGTAGTTCCCCACCTTGTTCCTGGGGGGGTACAATCCAAGATCCCCCAGTGGATGCCTGAATCTGCAGGTTGTACCAAACCCTAGGTATACTGTGTTCTTCCTACACATACATACCTATGATAAAGTTTCATTTATAAATTAAGCACAGTAAGAGATTAATAACAATAATAATAAAGTAGAACAATTATAACAATATGCTATAATAAAATTTATGTGAATGTGGTCTCTCTCAAAATATCTTATTGTACAAACTTAATACATTTTCCATTTAACTAAGTACTTGACCACACACTGGCTATAACTTTTTCAGTTTGAAGTGTGACAGCAAAACCAGCACAAATTTTTTTCCTTCACCATTTCCCGGATAGAAGATTTATTCTTACTGTAGATCTTCGCAACCTCGGCATTTTTTTTTTCTTTCCCTATTAAGTAAAGAACTCTCACCTTTTCATTGAAAGGAAACACTTTACGGCTTCTTTTGGGCATATTAGGATTACCAGCATCACTACCCTGGCACTGTAAGGCCGTTATTAAGTAAAATAAGGGTTACCTGGACACGAATGTCCATCTGATGACTGAGAGGGCCACTAAGTAACTAACGGGTTGGGTACACTGGACAAAAGGATGCTTCACATCTCAGGCGGGACGGAACAGGATGGTGCAATATTTCACCACTCTGAACAGTGTGCCGTTTAAAACTTATGAATTGTTTATTCATAGCAATAATATTAAATGGAAAATTGTTTGGACCTTGGTTGGCTGCAAGTAAATGAAACCGTAGAAAGTGAAACCGTGCACAAGGGAGGAACTACTGTGCCAACGATTTGCAACCTTTTGGAAAATCACGGTACTCCAATGTTCAGCCTCCACCAGGCTTTTGATCTCCTGACAAGGGGAAGACATTTTATATGTTCACAAAAACAAGAGAACACAAAGTAAAATAATTACATGAAACGAAACGTAATCTCTGCCTTGCCAGCTAAAAGATAACAACCTTACGTCCAGGACAAGGTAAAGATGCACTGTATATAGTAGCCAAGAGAACTTTATAAACACATGTTTATGTAGGTTTGATTTTTGTGTGTGTGTAATTTTGTAGCATTTTTGTTTTTGTAATATTATGGGCAAAAGATTTGTAGTATAGTTAAGTGAAGAAAATTTACATAGCAGTTCAAATTTGATAAAAACCAAACAAAACCCCCAAAATATCCATGGGCTATGTTATCTAGTTCAATATCATTTTATGAAAATATCAAGATTCAGAAAGGTTTTGATTTCCCGAGGCCAGTAGTTAGGAATGAAATCTAGGTGTCCTGATTCCTGGTCTAGTGTTTCTCTAGGAACCTTGAGTCCTTGGCAGTCCTGCCCTGAGAGAACTATATGAAAGGAAAGAAGAAGGGAAGAGGTGGGAGGTGTGGCTCTCTCTCACCTCTGATCCCCCTTCCCGGCAACACCAGCCCAGGAGAAGGCCCATGAAAGGAGAGGAGACTGGCCTAAGCACGCCCTCTGCCCCCCCCAAACGGGGTCCCCACTCAGGGCACACTGACTCTTCTTGACGATACCCGTGGAGGCCCTGGTGGGCTGTATGATTGACGAGAGTCTGCTTTGTTTGGTACCAAGCCTGTTTATGCTTGTTGTATTGCTGATAACATAATTAAAGTAAATCGTATATATCAACTGTACTAGGTATAGTGAAGACATGATAATCAGAGGGAATGATTCTGCTGGCACATTGCTTCAAAAATATGTTGCTTTCACTTGACTGCAAAGAAACCTAACTTTAAATTAGTATCAATATATTATGGATGTAGGTTATGGAGAAAAGAAAACAGCTCCTAGAAATAGACCAATATTCTAAGAAAAATTCTTAACTCTACATCAAAAATTTGGTGCCTGAATGTATACTGATACATTTTAAACATTTAAAATATTTAAGGGATGTATCATTTTTAATGGTTTCCCACTTAAGCTTTTTTGATTGGCACTCCTAATTGTGCTAGGGAGAGGGATTTTACAGTAAATCTGCATGCCAAATCCCTATATCAGATCTTGCATCTTAGCTTTTTGTGTATTCCTTTCCAGATTTTACAGTGACTGTCAAGCATCACAAATGATCTTCTCAAAATTATTTACTCAAGGATCTCATTAACTATCAATATCAGATTTTAAATATAGTCTGTTTTAACATTGACAATATTAGGAAACATGAAATAGTCAGATTTCACTTTAACTCAGATAAAAACTGAAGTTTACATTCTCATGTTCCAGTCACCTTAGACAAAGTTTAAAAATTTTAAATACAAAGTTTTTTTTTTCTGTTGAATTTAGTGTAAGTCAATCTATTTTTCTGTTGAAATTTCACAGCTTTACTTATTAATTTGACTCTAAGAAATTTATCATCTATAGATTTTCTGTATGTAAATTAAATTGGCAGTTCTAAAATCAATTTACCCATTTATTTCTGGACTTCAAAGGAATACCCCCCTCCCCCAACCCACTCCCAACAAAGGAGTTATATATTTAGATATATGACTGAAAAAACATTTCCAAAAGAGATCTGTAGCTTAATAGCTAATGATAAAGATTGGTAAAATCAATTAAGGCAATATATATGAATACTATGAAACTATTAAAAATCATGTTTTAGGAAAAAATCAGTGACATAAGAAGATGTTCCACATTTCCAAATTGTGAGACCATAAAATGATTCTATTTCATAACACAACAAAACAGGAGTCTAAAAAAGAGGGAGCTAAAGTAAAAGCTCCCTCTTTTAAACATTCCCCCATCCACTAAAATTTTAACAGTGGTTATCTTTGCTGGAAGGATTAATAGGTAATTTTAATGATCTCTTCGTATTTTTAGGTAATTTTATTCTCCCAAATGAACTATACATTTTTTTTTAACAAAAATAATTCTAATAAATAAAAGTTGTATATAATAACTATGGCATACTTAATTAACATTCTCCATTAGCAATGGCAATTTCTGTATGTAGATGCATAGGAAAAGCAGTGATTTAAACTATAACCACTAATACTTTTCATGGAGAGGGGAGATTATTTACAACCTTTAGCTTGGAAGTTGGAAAAAGAACATCTGATGCCCTCTTGTGGCCAATAATTTTTATAAAGTGATTTATTCTTTTTCATTGAAATCCAGTCTAAGCTAAGAGAATAATACCAAAATATCTATTCTATTGCTTTCTAAAAAATATTGCTTACACACTATTATTAACAGTTTAAGGGTAACTATTAGAAACAGTTTACTGTACCTTTTCAACCCCCTATCTTGCTCTTAAAAGCATGTGTCCTGGAGTCATACTGCTTGGGTTTGAAGCCCTGCTAGTTTAGGTCACCTGGGACAACTTAACTTGAGTACTCTGAGACTCAGTTTCCTTGTGTGTAAGGTGAGGATAATACTAGAACACACATAAGTTTATCATAAAATGGAAAGCACTTAAGTACCTGTCAAATGGAATTTCATTTTGCTGGATGAAATGCTTTATAAACATGTATGCATGTCTTCCCCGGTGGTGCAGTGGTTAAGAATCCACCTGCCAATGCAGGGGACACGGGTTCAGGCCCTGGTCCAGGAAGATCCCACATGCCGCGGAGCAACTAAGCACCAACTAAGCCGTGCACCACGACTACTGAGCCTGCTCTCTAGAGCCGGTGAGCCACAACTACTGAAGCCCGTGAACCTAGAGCCCGTGCTCCGCAACAAGAGAAGCCACCACAATGAGAAAAGCCCGCACACCGCAATGAAGAGTAGCCCCCGCTCGCCGCAACTAGAGAAAGCCCACGCACGCACGCAGCAACGAAGACCCAACACAGCCGTAAATAAATAAAATCTATTTTAAAAAAACAAGTATGCATATATATGAACTATAATGGTTAACATTATCCTGTGATAACCTACCTAGATTCTACTGCCCTCAGTTTTTGTACCTATTTTCATCCTTCATACATCTTATGTAAACATAATAAAATTTATTGAGCATTTGATATTTGCCATGTATTGGAGTGTTTTATATTAATCATCTTATTTCATTCCATGATAAACCTATCAAGTTCTGTTACTATCCTCACTTTCTGCACCATATTTACCCCTCACACAATATGGTGGACATCTTTCCACAACAGATATAGATCATTCTTTTATTAGCCTCATGCTCTTACATAGTATAAATGAATTATAACCTTTTATTATATAAAAAAAGGCTGCACCCATTGTACATTAATTTTTATACATTTGTGAAAGTATTTCCATAGGTTATCTTCTATATATATAGCATTTGAATTACTGGGTAAGAGAATATACACATTAAAATTTTTTTTTAACATTGTTAAATTGGCTTCCACAAAGAATGCAAGCCACAGTCTTTTCAATGTCAATTTGTTAGGTGAAAAATGGTATTTCATGGTTTCAACTTATACTTCCTTTGTCATTAGTGTGCCATTAGCACCTCTTTTAATTTTTTAGCCATTTGTATTTCTTTATATTTATTTGGCTCTGCTAAATAATTTAATTATATGTAGAAGCTCTTTGTATATTAAGAATACTAAGTCATTTTCTTTTAAACATTCTGTAGGAAATTTCTCCCTCTTTGGAGTTTTTTTTAAACTTTTCTGAAGATTTAAATTTATTTATTTATTTATTTATGGCTGCGTTGGGTCTTCATTGCTGCGTGCAGGCTTTCTCTAGTTGCGGTGAGCAGGGGCTACTCTTCGTTGCGGTACACAGGCTTCTCATTGCAGTGGCTTCTCTTGTTGTGGAGCATGGGCTCTAGGCACACAGGCTTCAGTAGTTGTGGCATGCAGGCTCAGTAGTTGTGGCTCACGGGCTCTAGAGCTCAGGTTCAGTAGTTGTGGTGCACAGGCTTAGTTGCTCTGCAGCATGTGTGATCTTCCCGGACCAGGGCTCAAACCTGTGTCCCCTGCATTGGCAGGTGGATTCTTAACCACTGTGCCACCAGGGAAGTCCCAGAGTTTGTCTTTTTAAGTGTATTTATGTCTTTTAATATGCAATTAAAAATTTTTTTCAATTCCAAAGTGCCAACTTTTCTGTTTTCATGGGGAAAATTTTCCTAAGCTAAAAGTTTATGAATATCTCCTTCCATATTTCCTCTCAGTACTTTTATAGTTTCATATTTTACATTTTATCTTTATCGAATTTATTTTTTATGGTTTGAAGTAGGAATTTAACTTTAAAAATTGCATAGCCAAATATAGTTCACAATTAATTTTTTTATTAGTGAATTACTTTCAATTTGAAAAGCCACATTCACCATACAGTAAACTTCTGTATCTAAATGTTTCTGGTTCTGCACTTGTCTTGTTTCATTGGTATATTCACTCCTATGTTATAGTGGGTTGGCCAAAAAGTGCCTTCGGTTTTTAAGTAAAAATAAAAGACATTTTTCATTTTCACTAAGAACTTTATTGAACGTAGTCACCCTTTTGTTCCACTACCTTCTGCCATTTTTCAGGCGACTGCATAATTCCATCCTCCCAAAACTTTTTATCTTTTTGAGCAAAGAACTGTTCCAGGTGCCTTTTACAGTCTTCCAGGGAATTGAAATTTTTTTCTATTAAGAGAATTTTGTAAAGACCTAAATAAATGGAAATCTGAAGGTTCAGTGTCTGGTGGATACGGTGGATGAATCAGAACTTCCCAGCCAAGCTTTAACAGTTTTTGCCTGGTCATCAAAGAAACATGCAATCTTGCGTTATCCTGATGGAAGATTATGCGTTTTCTGTTGACTAATTCTGTACGCTTTCCGTCAAGTGCCGCTTTCAGTTGGTGTAATTGGGAGCAGTACCTGTTGGAGTTAATTGTTCGGTTTTCCGAAAGGAGCTCATAATAGAGGACTTCCTTCCAATCCCACCATATACACAACATCACCTTATTTGCATGAAGACCGACCAGCCTTTGGTGTGGTTGGTGGTGGTTCATTTCACTTGCCCCATGATGTCTTCTGTTCCACATTTATTGCACAGTATCCACTTTCCATCACCCGTCACAATTTGTTTTAAAAATGGGACATTTTCGTTACATTTAAGTAAAGAATCACATGCGGAAATATGGTCAAGAAGGTTTTTTTCATTTAACTTATGTGGACCCAAACATCAAAGCGATTCACATAACCAAGCTGGTGCACATGATTTTCAACGCTTGATTTAGATATTTTGAGTATGTTGGCTATCTCCTGCCTGGTATAACGTTGATTTTTCTCAATTAATGTCTCGATTGCTATCAACTTCAACTGGTCAACCCGACTGTGGATCATTGTCCAGTGAGAAATCTCCAGCACGAAACTTCACTTTTGACAGTTTCAGTCAGTCACAGCACCTTCTCCATATGCTGCACAAATCTTCTTTTGCATTTCAGTTGCGTTTTTACCTTTCTTGAAATAATAAAGCATAATAGGCCAAAAATGTTGTTTTTCTTCCATCTTCAATATCAAAATGGCTATACAAAAATTCACCAATTTTGATGTCTTTTTTTAAATGCATGCTGATATGACAGCTGTCACATATAATCTAACAAAATTGTCTCAAAAGAAATTAAAAACAACTAAGTGCTACTAGAGCCATCTTACGGAAAAAAACGAACGAACCTTTTGGCCAACCCAATACTTTAGCGTATATATTGATAAATTACTTAAAAGGAAGAACACTCCCTTGTCCATTGTTCTTTTAAAAACAAAAATTCCTGGTTATTGAGAATTATTCTTCTATGTAAACTTAAAATCAGGCTTTCAAGTCCCACTAAAATTTCAGTGGGATTTTAATTATGATTTATATTGACTTTACATATTAATTTGAAAAGTTAACTTTTTTTATAGTATTATATCAATTTAAATATGGTATATTCTTCTAGTCAGTTATTTTTGACTTTAGTCAAATTCTTATAAATTTTTCTCCTCTGTGGGACACACTCCTTTCTGTTGTTGTAAAAGTTTATTTCCAGGTATTTAATACCCTTTCTTAGTAACAGGGATTTTTCTCCCACAAAGTACTATTTAAAATTTTTCTCATGAAATTAATATATACATTGGGAACATTGGAGAAGTATGTAATACAACCACTTTATTACAAGCATTTATTTTGGAATATTTCCTTCTAGACCCAGTACGATCAGCAAATAAAATTTTGTGAGCACACTGCAATGGTTTAACTCAGAAATGTACCAGATCGTCCATATATGCAATTTGGTTATCAGTGATGTATAGTATTTGTATTTGCTAAAAATAAATCCACTGAACTTGTCTTAAATTGAGTGCTCTTTAAGAAATATTTGTCCTTTCACTTCTCCAGTTACAAAGTCATAATAGTATAAATATCTGAAATGTGCAATGTAGGAAAATGGAGGTTCTCTGTATCTGCCCCTCCCCTGCCTCTGAGAACCCTAAGTACTTTTAACAATTTGGTGTTTATTTTTCCAGACAATATTGGCACCATCCTAGATGTGACATTTCTTTCCCCACTTGCAGTATTTTCCCAACTTGCAACATTTTATCCCATGTCATTAGAAATTGATGTACTTTTGTGTGTGTGGTTACATGGCATTTTCCACAGTATTTTCTTGAACAGATGTTCAAATTTAACTGTTCATCTATTGGATTTTTATTTTTGCTGTTTACAAACATTTTGCAATGAACACTTTTACATAGGTAGCAGCCCCTTGTTTTTGAGTATTTTTGTAGATACATTCCTAGAAGTATATTTGCTTGGTCAAAGGATATGCATATTTACATTTTTAACTGCCCTTCAAAAAGGTTATATTACTCTTTCAAGCCTGTACTAACACTATGTGTGTGACTGCTTCCCCACACACTCTCACCAACATTGGGCATTTTTAATCTTATGACTATCAAGATAAATCTGCTTTGCTAGTGAAGTTCACTTAACAGTCATGACACTAAAATTATGTATAGAAGTTAGCCATTAAACCTCTAGCCTGGCTAGAAATACCATCTTTAATGCAGGGATCTTGTGTTTCCCGTAGAGCTTTACAGTGTTACTGCTTCATAACTGGGATACAGACTCCAGAGAATACATGAGAACATCATATACCACGTCAAATCAACAAATGTTTGATACTAAGAAAAAAAGTCCTGTGATAAACTTGGGCCATACTAATACCACTAACTCTTCTTTCCCTTGACCAATCATTGGTAGTTTGCTTTGTCATCTCAATCCTCAATCGATTGGGCTGTAGAAGAAATATTGTAATTTGATTTAGAGTTCAAGTGAATAAAATGGCTGTCAAGTTATTAGTCAGCCCCTTTTCAAAATATCTGAATAGTTTGTAAAAAGGAACTTTGTCAAGGCTTTATTAGTTATTAATCAAGATACTTTAATGTCTTGTATTCACACTCAATCTAATTTTTGCATCTGTTCCTTTTTTTCCAAATCTTGGCTTGATACCGAACCTTTCCTCAAGTTTTAAGAGTTGGTAGACTTTATAGGTAATGAACCAAGGCATTACGGAGCATGGGCTTTACAAAGCCCAGCTTGGCTTTAAGTCAGGGCTTCATTACTTAGCTCTCTGTGATCTTGGGCATTTTTAGCTTCTCTGAGAGCCCTTATCTTACCTGGGATAATAATGGTACCCACATCAGGGGGTTATTATGAGGATTAAATAAGTTGTTGGCATATAGTAATAAAAATTTTTAAAACTTACTGTTTACTATTATCTGTAAAATGGATAGAATGGTTACTCTAGCAAGGTAAATGCACATAAGTGTTTTAAAGTTTTCTTCCTCTTCCAAATCACCAAATAAGAAATCACTTTAACAGTGATAGCTGAGTAGAAGCCAATATAAATGCTTTATCATCTTAGTTTGATATCATTGAAGTTTGCCAGAAAGTTAAACACTCTGAGATAAATATTACACTAAAAACCCAGAAATAAGCACTTTGGTATTGATGTAATATAACTTACCAAAAGAATTTATATTTTTCTTTTATTTTTGATATTTCCATGTCCAAGTTTAACCTCTAAATTTAGAGCTTTGCAGCTATGGCTACAAATATAAAATAAAATGGAGAATTAAAACAAATTATCATCATTCAGTCACAAACCACTCCTTCTTCAAACAGCCTCATAACACTGTCAAGCTGAAATTATGCAGCAACATTTTGTCTTCATTAGAGCAGTCCTGGAGTCTGACTGAGGGAGACAGACTTAGAGATGTAACAACTCCTAGAGTCCTAATTACTAGTTAAAAAGTTTGACACACTTTGAACTGCATACTTACTAGACTTGAGTTTAAGATGCAGCTTCTGAAAGAAAGATGGTTTTATTTCATTAGGAATGGATTGGAAAAGCTATATTGATGAGAGATTTCTTTTGCTTTAAATAAATTTTGGAACGAGGTGTGAGGTGGATAGTCAATAAAGGGCAGAATCTTCTACAAGTAACATATCTAATATGCAGTCAACTTCAAAATTAGCATTTTCCCTAAGACACTCTGCCATTTAGTTGTCAACACTAATGAATAAGAGATTTAGGAGATTTTTAGAGTAATCTGATGTGGAAAGAAAGGTGTAGCTGGCTAGGTACATACCGAAAATATTTCCCTCAACAGTATAGCTATTATGCTTCTGGTTTTCCCAACAGCCTTATAACTATATGACATGTGCAAACTAACAGAACAAATGCTACCTGCTAACTCCATGATAAAAATACTTGAAACTTGCCACTTTTACGATTGCCTAGAAATCTGCCATTATCACCCAAACTCTCTAGGATCTACAAGGGAACAGTAACAATTAAAATTTTTTTTTTCCAACTTAAATAAAACTAATCTCCCTTGTGATGCCAGTTACCCCTAGGAAAATATGCTCAAGTTTGAATAAGCATTCACTATAAATCTCAGGAAAAAAAGTAGATATGATGGTTTAGAAATATATTAAAAGTTGCATATGGCTTATCAAAGAGTACAATAACATTAAAACCACAGGCCTCTAAAGTTTAAAAGTTTTCTGTTGAAGTTGCAGACATTTTGAATTCCACATACTTCAAACCTTTGAGAGCTATGTATCCTTACGATTTGTGCACTTTTCTGGTAGTCTGTACGTCAACAGAATTTATCAGCAAACACAACAGAAATATCTGGAACAGCCAAGGACATCCAATGATTTATTAGCAAGTTGTGATTTTCCTGGTAAGTCAAATAATTTAAGACTAGAAATCTAAAGATGTAGGTAATGAGAAAACATAATGATCTTTTAGTTTTTAAAAATTTACCTTTGGGAAAAAACCTAAATTCTTTTATCTTTTTTCTCTTTTAGTTCAAGTACACTTACGAGACTGATGGCATTACAGTGGTATAAATATGGACTACTGAAGAATCTGAAGTACTGTACTATTTGGCTTTATTTTAGACATCTAATAAAGACTTTTAACATGTTGAAAAAAAAAGCACAAGGCACAGAGATTAGCGTAGCTATAAGAACATTTCTGCTTTATGCCATGGCACTAGGCGTATAAGTCAGATGTCATATCAAAATTTGTACAGGCCAAATTCTTGGTTAGGAAAATCCTACATATAGTGACTCTAATGGTTGAAAGATATTTCATTATATTTATATTTTCAATTATCTACTACTAACAAACAAACTTTAGATGTTTTATATGAATCTTTTGATACTATAGCCTTTGGGAAAGGTATGGTTAATAAAAAGTTAATTTTTTAAAGAAAAGTTAAAATTGTTACATTGCTTTTTTTCTTTGCTAAATATTTAATTAAACACATGGAAGTGAGATACCCCCTTTGCTTTCTCCCTTTTTATGCACAGAACAGAAGCACACATTGTCATGCCTCAAACTACTTTTTATTTGCAACTACATGATTTCACGCAATTCTTCTAAACAACGACATAAAATAGATTTCCTTGTGTATAAATAACTTACATACTCTCCATAAAGTAAATGCTCAAAGGTGCTAGAACAGATCGTCCACTCCTACAGTGTTCTCATATCCAACAGAGTTGATGCACAATATATAAATACTCAAGTCCAATATTAAAAACTCAGGCACTTGACTAACTTTAATAAAGTTTCTCAAACTATATCAATATATCTAAAGTGCATATATATTTTTTAAGAAAGATTATTCTCAATAACTTCTCTATAAAAATAAGTTTGATGGTTTAGCCCATCTAACTTTACTACTTTGAGTATGAACTTTTAATATGCAGTCAGGCTTATTCTACCTTCTCTCAACATGACACCAAAAGAATCAAAGCAGCTAGTGAGGTGCTAACATGTGAGGATTAATCCAGTGATTCCGGTCACAATGCATTCCAGGAGGAGGTACCCATGTTACTGGAATTGGGCGATATGGTTTATTCTTCCTTCCCTGATTTGGATAACCAAATGGAACAGGAGGAGGGTAGTGACTTTGATGACCATTCCCTCGGTACATTCCTGGTTTTTTTCTGGGTAAAGGGTGCCACATTGGAAGAGGCGGGAATATCAGCTCTGAAATCTGTAAAGAAGAGAAAACAGTAAGTTAATAAAAAGAAAAAATTAGTCATGTGTTATATAAAAAGTAGGTGACCTTCCAGATTACTCATTAAAGAAAAACAAAATCACTCACCCACAACCCTAAGAGTAGGTCTAAGGCACATTCCTACAATCAAGTCTAAATATGTTAAAAACCTCAAATATAACAGGTGATCAATCAGCATTTTTTTACTAAATGAGTGAAAATGAATAACCTCAAACACAGCACTCTAAAGCAACCGGATATTTTCTGGCTATTTCAACCAAAGAAGATGAAAACACGGAATGAATAGAAGCTTGTAAGGACACATCATGTTTTAGACCACTGGTTTCCACAGCTGGCTAAAGAGTCACCTAAGAAGCTTTTAAACACAAAATGTTCATGCCCCAGCCCTGGTCTACTGAACAATATTAACAAAACTTTAGGAAGAAAGGCCAAGTATTTTGATGACACTGCCGGTGATTCTAATGTAGCCAGTTTAGCATTTTGGAAAACAGTCTTAGATTATCCCATAAGTCAAGTGGGACATCAAGTTCACATCATTCAAAATGTTATCAGCAGTTTCAGACCCCTCTGCTCAGAATGCCACACCCTGTGACTATGAGTTTCAGAGTTCTCTGATTTCTAATCTGCTCTTCCTAGCATAGGCATTTAAAAATTTATATTCTGTATAACAGCACTGCATTCATGATAGAAAATTCAAAAGGTACAAAATTGTACACAGTGGAAAAAAGTCTCTCTTCTTTATGTGATTACCAGCTACCCTCTCAGAGGCAACTGACAGTAATCAATTGTTTGATTATCTTTAGAGATATTCTATGAATATACTTGTGTATACAGCTATATACACATTTATAAAAACTCACAAAATTCTGTATTCTGCTTTTTGCACTTGATAAATACATCTCAGAGACATTCATCTAAGTACATAACGACTTTTTTTGTCATTTTACAGCTAGACAGTAATGCAATGACTATGCCATAACTAAATTAACTGGTGTCTTGTTGATAGTACATTTAGGCTGCTTTCAGTCTTTTAATATCAAAAAAACAATGCACAAAAGCAAACAAAACAATGCAACAGTGAATAACCTTAGCACAGTTAATTCTTGGTTATCTACAATAATGGGGAAATAAAGAATTTAGAGTTCAAATAATTGACCTATACTACAAACCAGTAGCAAAATGGAATGTTTTCATTTCTTTCTACATTGGGGTGTTGATAAGCTTTTAAAACTGTCAGAAAGCAGACACAATCCCACAGGCAACCACTGTTCTGATTTTTATCACCAGACTGAGTTTTCCCTGTTTGTGAACTTCATATAAATGGAATCATGTGGCATGTATTCTTTTGTATCTGGCAATTTTTTTTTTTTTGGCCACACCGCCTGGCTTGTGGGATCTTAGTTCCCCAATCAGGGATCAAACCCGCACCCTCCGCAGTGGAATAGGGAAGTCCTAATCACTGGACCGCCAGGGAATTCCCCAGCAAAATTCTTTTGCTCAATCAGATGTTTTTTAGGTCCTTCCGTATTGTGTCTATTATTAGGTTTTTCTGTTTTATTGCTATTATCCTACTGGGTGAATGAATACACAATTTCCTCCCATTCACTTGTTAATGGGTATTTGGGTGGTTTTCCTTTTTTTTTTTTTTTTTAAACAATTATGAAAAAAGCTGTTATAAACATTCTGATATGAGGCTTTGTAGATATTTGTTTTTTTCATTTCTCTTGTTAAATACTTAGGAGTGGAACTGTTGGGTTATAGGGCAGATGCATATTTAACTTTGTAAACGCCAGTTTTCCAAAGTGGTTATACCATTTTACACTCCTATCAACAGTTTATGAATCCAGCTGCTTCACATCCTTGCCAACATTTGGTATTGTCAGACGTTTTAATTTTAGCCATTCTGGAAGTAGTGTTTCACTGTGGTTTAAATTTGAATTTTCCTGATGACAAATAAGGTTGAGCACCTTTTTCATTTGCTTACTGGTCACTTATATAACTTCTTTTGTACAGTGTTTATTCTCATCTTTTGCCCACTGTTTTTAATTGGATCATGTCTTTTATTAGTGATTTATAGGAGTGATTTTTAAAGTATATTCTGGAAACAAGTCCTTTGACAAATATATGTATTGAGAATATTTTGTCCCAGTCTATGCTTTTGCCCATTCGTTTTCTTAATGGTTTCTTTTTATTTATTTATTTTTATTTATTATTTGGCTGCGTTGCGTCTTTGTTGCTGCGCGTGGGCTTTCTCTAGTTGCAGCGAGCAGGGGCTACTCTGTTGCAGTGCGCGGGCTTCTCATTGCGGTGGCTTCTCTTGTTGCAGAGCACGGGATCTAGGCACAAGGGCTTCAGTAGCTGTGGCTTGCGGGCTCTAGAGCGAAGGCTCAGTAGTTGTGGCACATGGACTTAGTGGCTCCACGGCATGTGGGATCTTCCCAGACCAAGGATTGAACCCGTGTCCCCTGCATTGGCAGGTGGATTCTTAACCACCACGCCACCAGGGAAGTCCCTCAAATTAGTTTTCTAATGTATGGTATCAGGTAGCAGTTAGGTTCACTTTTTTTTTTTTTTAATATATAGATTATCCAATTGTTCCAGTACTAGTTCTTGTAGACTTTCCCTACTGAATTGCTTTGGCACTTTTATTTTAAAAAAAACAAAAACAAAATTGTACATACATGGGTCTACTTCTGGACTCTATCTGTTACAATAATATATTTATATATCTTTAAATCATTATCACACTATCTTGATAAACATAATGACTTAATATTAGCGTGAGATCTATGACTTGATTCTCCTTTCTTTAAATTTTATCTAGAAAAAGCATTTTGGGATTTTGATTGATAGCAAGTTGAAACTATAGATCAATTTGGGGAGAAATAAATAACATAATCTTCATTCTTAATTAGTAGAGACTTATCTCTGGAGGTTCCTTTCAGAAAACAGACCCCCCTCAGAGAACAAAGACCCCAAGCTCAGAATTATTTTGCCCATACTTTGATAACCTCTTTTTTAAGGCTCTTGGTAATGCCAGGTTCAAGATGGAAAAATGGATAGGTTAAAAAAACATTAAAGTGGGGCTTCCCTGGTGGCGCAGTGGTTGAGAGTCTGCCTGACAATGCAGGGGACACGGGTTCGAGCCCTGGTCTGGGAGGATCCCACATGCCGCGGAGCGACTGGGCCCGTGAGCCACAACTACTGAGCCTGCGTGTCTGGAGCCTGTGCTCCACAACGGGAGAGGCCGTGATAGTGAGAGGCCCGTGCACCGCGATGAAGAGTGGCTCCCATTTGCCGCAACTGGAGAAAGCCTTCGCACAGAAACGAGGACCCAACACAGCCATAAATAAATAAATTAATTAATTAATTAAACAAAACAAAACAAAACAAAAAAAACATTAAAGTGGACCATCTGCACCAGCTTTCTACACAATGATTTTAAGAGCTATGCTTCTCATTCATGAAATGTTTTGTGATTACAATGTCAAGGAGAAATGTTTTATTTTAAAAGCACATAAAGGACAGTTCAATTTCTATGCCTTTCTGTTATAATTTTATCCTAATAGTCTTTCAACATATGGGAAAACAAATACAATTTAATTTTAAAAGAAAATCTAAAAATTAAAGGTCAATTTACTTGAAAAAATTAGCAGCAATCAGTTCAATTTGGAATTTACATTCTTACTTTGCTCCGTAACAAATAAAATTCTTGAGGTAAAATTAGCGCACATCTGAATGAATTCCAGGCAATTTAACAATGGTAATCTGTAGTATGTAATACATCATACAGAGGAAAAAAATGTCCAAAATATTTATGGCAATGGTGTTAAAAATGATCCCTGAATTACAAATATTATGTTTACTTATGTATATAGGGAATCTCTTGGGAAGAATACAAAATAACTGGTAATGAAAACCTCCATACAAGGGCACAAGACTGGTCATTGTGGGAAGAGGAGGACGTGTCACTATTATACTATTTTTTTTTAAATTAATTAATTAATTAATTAATTTATGGCTGTGTTGGGTCTTTGTTGCTGTGTGGGCTTTCTCTAGTTGCGGTGAGTGAGGGCTACTCTCATTGTGGTGCGCGGGCTTGTCATTGTGGTGGCTTCTCTTGCTGCGGAGCATGGGCTCTAGGTGCGCAGGCTTCAGTAGTTGTGGCACGTGGGCTCAGTAGCTGTGGCTTGTGGGCTCTAGAGTGTAGGCTCAGTAGTTGTGGCACATGGGCTTAGCTGCTCCGCGGCACGTGGGATCTTCCTGGACCAGGGCTCAACCCCGTGTCCTCTGCATTGGCAGGTGGATTCTTAACCACTGTGCTACCAGGGAAGCCCCTATACTCTTTCATACTGTTTCAAGTTTTTGTTTTGGTTTGTATTTTTTTAAAAGCAGGTGCATATGTTATAATAGACACATACACATATACCCCTAAGAATGTGATAATCTTCAGAACTAATCTTCCTCTCAAGCCTAGGAAGGATAATTCAACAATTTAAAAAAAAATTAAGAACTCAAAAATTAAGTTATACTGAAAGGATGTTCATTATATAAATGTATCCTGGATTTAAAGGTTCAGTTTCTCATACTCATGATACTCTGATTTCTTACTCATTAAGGTCTAAATTCTCATTTTAGTCCAAATCAAACCCTACCAGAAACCTGGTATGTTTAATTATGTCTAATTAAGGCCAAATTAATAAAAATAGGTATATTTAAAAATATACTCAAAATTAGAAAAACTACACGTACAGAATAAGGCTCAACTCAAAGGACTTCTTTAAATTTTTGTATTAGTAGCTATATGACTCTTTAAATGTTAAAGCAAAGAAAGATTGTTTTGGCTTGAGTGAAAAATTAAAGAATAATTTAGTGAGGTTTCTCTTTAATCATAGAAAGGGAAAGAACATGAAAGTTAGGTACAAATTGGAAGTGTTAAAGGCTGCAAAAAAATGAGTGGCTATTTTTGAATGCAATAAGGATTTTTAAAACATTAGGAATGTTTTAGCACCATGATTTTTCCTATTGTTTTTACAATGTATTCATCGCACTTATTTAGTAAAGCAGACCTTTGATAAAATGACTCAGGATGCCTATTTCGTCTCAGAGGAAGCAGCTTCCCCTTAGCGTGGGAAGGCAAGAACCGTGATCCAGAATTTCAGCTCAGAAACTTTGGGCAATATAAGCAGGACTACCTAGAATGCCCTTGCAAGCCTTGCTCATGACCTTCAATATGGAGCCACTTCATGGTTACCTGGTACACGGGGCTGGGGGTCGCAGCCACTGAATTGGGTTTCACTTCTACTTCCTTACTTGTTTCTTCATCTGAAGAAGAGGACCCTGAATGATAATCAGAGGTAACCTTATCAAGGGCCCTGGTCACTTTCTTGGAAATCTCATCCTTGTTCTCTTCCTCATTTTCAAAGCTGGCAACAATGAATGCATTGTTTTTCTCTCCATACCTAAGAATAAAAAAACCAAAAAACGTACACACCTTGAAGTCACATCAACAAAGCAAGAAATGTCCATAAAAACAATTGAACAGGTCTGGACATGCCATCAGTCCCAGGCAAAGAAGGAACCCTCCCAGAACTTGATTCTACATCTATAGTATCCTAACGAAGCTTCATGCCAACAGGCAGGCCACAATTTTCTACTTCTAGTCTATTAAAGTACAAATACAAAGTGACCTCATTCTCTTTTCCAATTTTCTTTTCTACTGCCTCCTGACAAAAATAGTTGTTTACGATATCAAAGAGAAACTCACTGTTTTGATTACATTTTTGTATGTACCATTGAAACTGGCCATACAGAACTTTCTAACAAATTTTTAACTGACCCTTATAACGTAGATCCTAGTAATTCAAGTCAAAACTCAACCAGACATCTCCTGTGGGATTTACTTTTACCACGATTAAATAAAAAAGAGGCCTGTGTTTCTTATATCCACACTGACAAAAATGAGAACTGAGGCAACTGTTGAAGTTAAAGGGAAAAAAAAAAACTACTGTTGAGGAAAATAAAAGGATTTTGCTTGAATTATACTGCTGATTTCATAGAGATTCCTATGATAAATGCTTACCCCTCATCTTAATTTTTTTAAATTAAGCAAACGTTATCCTTCCAAAACATTTTTAAAGCTTTGATCTAAGAAAAATAATTGTCAGAACATGTAACTTTGGCTGTTGGGTACTAGAAAAAAGGAAAATAAATTCTGCAATGAGGAAAAATAGCACAACACACAGTAAAACTAGGAGTTTTCATTGAGAGGACAGAGGAGAAACCCACAAATCCATTCACATAGATTGCACAACATAAACACTATGAAACAATTTCTAGGAAGTGTTAGGACAAAGGAAATGAATTGTTAAGCAGTCTTACACAGCATGTAATTAAAGTTAAACAAAGTGATTCTAAGCTTAAAAAATATAAAAACATCAACAGAAAATAGGGTTAATTGACTATGATGTCAGTTAATTTCATTCATGATAATTCTTGTCTCAAATTATTTCTGAATCAGGATGATATCTACAATTAAGTAAAAGGCCTAACTGCAACAAAGCCTTTGAAAGTTTAAATGGCAATCAAGTAGTCTCACAGGTGAGTTCTATTTCTTTCAACTGTGGTATCTTCCGACCTCATAGGCTAGATGGGGCCATAAATGCAATCTAAATATGGTACATAATTTCCTTTTCTATTCTTTTTCAGTCTCTCTCATAAAAGGAGTTACTGCAGGATGGTGGAAAGAGCACTAGACTTGTTTCTGGTTCTGTTCTGTCATTAACTAGCTCTGTTACCAGGTGCAAGTTATTTAATCTCTCCGGGCCTTAGTTTCCTATCTGCAGAATGAGGAAGCTGAAGATAGCTGGATAGTGGTTAGTCTTCAGCTGGTGATTCTTCTTAGCAGAAGATGCCTGAACAGTGGGAAGGGTTCTTCACAACACAGAATTCATTAAGTATAATTTCAAGATTACTTAGCCTTGGGTTGTAGCAGTGGAAATCTACCCCTTGGTCCTTTCCAGGTTTAAAGATGCAACAAATTTCAATACAATCAAAGGTTAATTCATATATTAATGCCAGCAGTATTAATAATGGGCTTAGGCCTACATTCAGTATTGCCCATTAATGGAGTAGTCAAAATTCAAGCAAAACAGAAAGGCAAGAAATTTGAGAAAAATCCCTGCCTCTGTAGAAACAGAAACCTAATCCAAGGGCAGACATCTAATGATTGAAGGATCAGCTTTATTAACTCAGGTTTCTTCGACACTCAAGCTCAGTTAGGTTCTACAATTTTCCCGTGGTAGTATTTTGCTATGAGGGCTCTCTTCAGGGTAAGTGAAGCTGCTTACTATATTACTGTAACATTAGAATGTGCAGTTAATTCCTCAGAATTCATAATGGACAACTTTTAAATTTTCCAATTTTCAATGACACACTGCTAAAACATTCAGGCCTACTGAGTTAATTTGAAACAAATCAATAGTATCTATTGCTCTTTATCAGGAAAAGAAAGGATTATCGAAATTACAAACAAACAAAAAATGAAGTGTAGAATATTGAGTAGATAATAAAGCTGCCAGCTACTTGCAGGCCTTCTCCTTATAGGATCTGTTGTCTATTTAGTATCTTCTCAAATATTTCACTCAGTGAAATATTTCTAACTATATAACACTTTGCACTCTTCCAATATTTATCCTGATGGAATAACTCTATGAAGAATGTTCTCTTTGAGTGCATTTCAATTTTTTTTCATAACCTTAGTCTTTAGTATACCAATGAGTTATTATTTTTAATGACTCAAATATTTATTCAATTATATAACTGCTATATCAGCTTTAATTTTCAGAATATTTCCAGTTTTGGTCCAAAGGCACTAATATCTCAGTCTCCTCTATTAATTTATAGCAATCACCTCTACCCAGTCACTAACAGGTCTTTCTTTCTGGGATTTCTATCATCACTGAATGAGCACTCATATTCTGAAGATATCAATAATTTCTATTAACTGTGAAAAACCTCACATCATAGCCAATTTGGGGCAAAATTTTGATCATATATAAAAGAATTAGAAGGCTACTGAATGCAAAGATTTTCTTACATTAACAAGATTAAAGCACAGTAATTTTTTATTATCTGGCATCATCAAGAAATGAAGTATCCACTTAAGTAGAATGTCCATGTAACTAAAGCTTTTATCTTCAGGTGCCAAGATGTAGTTTAAGCATTTCAAATAAATATGTCCAAAATGTTTATATAATTAGCCAACTTCTTAAACATCCTTGGATATGGAAACTTTTCCCTAATGATTTAAGATCATTGTATTAAGTATTCATTATTTGATGGTGTGATAATACATTTGGGTCAACGCTTTTGCTTTTTTGTTCCTGCCTCTATGTCAGACTATTACTTTTGTTTGTAGCTTTATGACAACAGTATCCTGGGGGATCGGTTCCAGGACCATCCCTGCCTCCCCCCAAGGCCAAAATCTGTGGATGCCCAAGTACCTTAAATAAAATGGCATGGTATTTGCATACAACCTATGCACACCCTCCCATACACTTTAAATCATCTCTAGATTACTTATCATATCTAATACAATGTAACTGTTATATAAATAGTTGCATGGTATGGCACATTCAAGTTTTGCTTTTTGCAACTTCTTTTTCCCCCCCTCAAATATTTTTGAACTAAAGTTGGTTGAATGCATGGATGTGGAACCCTCAGATACAGAAGGCCAACTGTACTAGGAACAATCCCCTTTCAAATGCCACGTAATTTTTTATGAGCTGAAAAACTACACAACTAACTTAAAAGAACTGTGTGTTAAGTAAGAGTAAATCATGATCACAGTGTGGGCCTCATAAAAAGTAAACATTTCAATATAATAACTTTGTGATAGCTATTTCTTGTATAATGAGGTCTTCTGCACGGATTCAGTGGACCAAGTCTACAAAACAAAGTCTGATCCTGGCCTACGGTAAGTGCTTAATTAGTCCCAGACTGTAAAAATGTTTGACCTTCTTAGACCAAAAATTGAGGTATCTTGCTCTTCCTTTTTCTGAGAAATAAGTATTGGAGAATCTACTACCTACACCCGGTTTCCCAAAGCAATAAGCTTATATAAGCCACCAGCTTATATCAAGCAGCTCCAGGGTGGTCCAGAAAATTGTTGCAGGATTACCACTCATTTTTTCCAACATGTCTTCACCACCACTTTCATTGCTGGAGATCAGGTCATAGGCTATGACCACCTTTGGAACATATTAGGGTTGCATCAAAAAGCACCTCTACTATAATCAATGGGTGAATTGTACCTCTAAACCAAAGAGAAAACCCTAAAGGAACAGCTGTAGGAAATCACTCACAGGGGTTCCATGCATCTATTCATCCTGTTCCTCCTGCCTGGAAATGTCCTTCTAACCTTGTCATCTAGTCAACTGCAACTCATCCTTCCCCACTCAGCTCAAGTATCACCTACTCTACAGTCAGCCCTCCATATCCATGGGTTCTGCATCCATGCATTCAACCAACCACAGACCAAAAACATTTGGGGAAAAAAAATCCAGAAAGTTCCTAAAAGCAAAACCTGAATTTTTTTCAATTCAAGCAACTATTTACATGGCATTTACATTGCACTTACAACTATTTACACAGCATTTACATTGCATTAGGTATTATAAGAAATCTAGAAATGATTTAAAGTATATGGGAGGTTATGCATAGGTTATATGCAAATACTACACTATTTTATATAAGGGACTTGAGCATCCGAGGATATTGCCTCTGCCTGTGTGTGTGTGTGCATGTGGCCGGGGCAGGGGCATGTTCTGGAACTAATCCCTCACCAATACCAAGGGCTGACTATAGTCTTTCCTGAGGCAGTAACTTTCTCCTTTGTGCCAGCAACTACTGCATTTTGTACATACTTCTATTATAGCACAAATCACACTCTGTTGTAATCTGCTTATTCTTTCTTCTCCCTTATTACACTCTGAACTACCTGAAAGAAGAATGTCACTTTCATTTTTTAAAAACCCCACAACTAAGAATGCCTGGTCCAAAATGAGTATTTTAATTTAATTTAATTTATTTATTTATCTATTTATCTATTTATTTATGGCTGTTGGGTCTTTGTTGCTGCGCATGGACTTTCTCTAGTTGCAGGGAGTAGGGGCTGCTCTTCGTTGTGGTCTGCGGGCTTCTCTTGTTGCAGAGCATGGGCTCTAGGCACGCGGGCTTCAGTAGTTGCAGCACTTGGGCTCAGCAGTTGTGGCTCGCGGGCTCTAGACTGCAGGCTCAGTAGTTGTGGCGCACGGGCTTGGTTGCTCCGCGGCATGTGGGATCTTCCTGGACCAGGGCTCAAACCCGTGTCCCCTGCCTTGGCAGGCCGATTCTTAACCACTGTGCCACCAGGGAAGCCCACAATGAGTATTTTTAGAATGAATGAAGTTCAATTAGATTTCATACCTAACACTCACCTTTTACAATTCTGCTCATTTAGGAGACAAGAAATAATTTCCATTATGAAAATAAAACCATGAAAATATCACTCAGCCACTTAAAAACCAAAAAGGGGGAGGAAGGCAAGAGTAGAAACAAACAAACAGAAATCAACCAAAAGTTAATATCCAGTATTATTTGGGATTAGTGTCTTTCCTAATTTGAAGAGGGGAAAGACAAGGGCACCACCAATGAAAGAAGATATAATTGACCTATAGGGAGTCTAGGTGTCTAAATTCTACAATAGAGTTCTTGGTAAAGCTCTAAAAAAAACCCCTGCTCTATCAGTTTTTGAGTTTCCTTAGCTGTAAAACAGGAACGTAACCAGTCTTTCACTATCACCTCCAAGAAGAATAGTTTACAAAATTCACAGCTGAGAAAGCCAAACAACCAGCTCCTGGCTATAAAAATACATGCGTAGGCAGTACCTGAGAGAATTTCAAAAAATCAGTTCCAGCATGGTAATCAGTTCAGCCGCCAAACTCAAGAACTCACCGACAGCACACCTCACATGGGTCCACCCATAGAGTGAGTTCCTTTGGCAAGCCCAGGTCACTGTACAAAATGCAGCTGTTCTCACAGGCTTTCAGGACATCAGGATCAACTCTCTGAAACTTATTGACACGAATGCATCTACAACAAAGTGGAGTAATGTTAATAGCTTTAAATAAATATAAATCAGAAACTTTGTTATATCTATTGGTATTTACCAACATGAATTTAAAAAAGTAAAATGAACCCTGGCAAAGAACCCAGGAATATCTATCCTAAATAGATAATAAATCTGAACTAAAGGCAAAGAGGCAGCAGCATCATCAAGACTACCCAGCCTGGTGGAAAGAAGAGTCTGTGTGAGCACAGGGAAATCACTAGAACTGGCTCTACTTCATTTCACACAGAAACTACTCAATCTCACACATACATTAAATGAGCAAGCAGTACAAAAGTTGCATGAAATTACTTAGAGCTTTGAAGGTAAAAGTTTTAATAGGCCAAATTCCTATATAACAAAATCTCCAACTCACAAAAGACCTCAACCAATGGTTCAAATAATATTTGGAAATTCTTGTGACAAGTTTTGATCTGTTGTTACCTTGCTTAAGAAGGGTATCCTTTGCCTTACCTATAATTGTTCTCTAAATACCGAATCAGTCAAGGACACAGAACCATTCATACCATGTACTTAAGATTAAAATATAATCCAGGGACTTCCCTGGTGGTTCAGTGGTTAAGAATCCGTCTTCCAATGCAGGGGACGCGGGTTTGATCCCTGGTCGGGCAACTAAGCCCCACACCGCAACTACTGAGCCCGCGCACTCTGGAGCCCGCATGCCACTATGAGAGAGAAGCCCGCGCACCGCAACAGAAGATCCCGCATGCCACAATGAAGATCCTGCATGCCACAACTAAGACCCAATGCAGCCAAATAAATTAATTAAAAAATAATAATAATCCAAAAGTGTTATTGGCTTATTTCACTTAACCTCTGTTACTCGAGTTTTCTTTTTTTTTTTTTTAAGTTATCGAAAAAGAGAAAAAAATTCTAAACCACTAATGACTGTTCCTTTTTTTTTTTGGTCGCGCCACATGGCTTGCAGGGATCTTAGTTCCCCAACCAGGGATCTAACCCATGCCCACAGCAGTGAAAGCACAGAGTCCTAACCACTGGACTGCCAGGGAATTCCCATCTGTTCCATTTTTTCTAACCTAAGAAATACCATTCACAGCTACCTAACAGAATGCTCAAAGATGGCTCTCAGTATGAATGCAAAAATACCTGTTAAAATAAGTATTCTGCTTACATAGAGAAACGTTAGCTACAATGAAAGTATTTACTGCCTACAACTAAGAAATCAATAATAGAACCCAGGTTTTAATACAAGTCCTGAGTACTAGTATTATTGGGTGAATTTAGATTAAATCATTTTACTTCTTCTTCAGACTCCAAAAATATGGAAAATATAAGTTAATTGACAAATACTGATTATATTACTAAATACAATACTGTAACATCAACAGAATAAGGTACTATTTAAATTTTTTTTAAGATTAATTATTAGTTAATTTCAATTTTCATAAAAAACAATGGAAAAAGTTCTCATTAGGTAACAGCTAATACATATTTCTAAATAATAATAATAATAATAATAATAATAATAATAATAATAACTCTTTTTGAAGGTTTATCATGCAATGGAGAGTTTTCTAAATGCTCTGCATGTACAGGCATACCTCAGACACTGCAGGTTTGGTTCCAGACCACAGCAATAAAGCGAGTATCTCAATAAAGGTAGTCACACAAATTGTTGGTTTCCCAGTATATATAAAAGTTGTATTACAGTACACTGTAGTCTATTAAGTGTGCAATAGCATTATGTCTTAAAAAAAATGTACATAGCTTAATTAAAAACTACTTTATTGCTAAAAAATGGTAACCACCTGAGCCTTCAGCAAGTCTTTGTAACAGTAACACCAAAGATCACTGATCACAGATCACCAAAACAAATATAATAATGAAAAAGTTTGAAATACTGTAAGAATTACCAAAATGTGACACAGAGACACAAAGTGAGCAAATGCTGTTGGAAAACTGGCACTGACAGCCTTGCTCAATGCAGTTGCACAAACTTTCAGTTTATAAAAAACGCAATGTCTGTGATGTGCAATAAAGCAAAGCACAATAAAATAAGGTATGCCTATGTTAACTTTTTAAATTTTCACAATGATCCTGTGAGTTAGATACTATTTTCTCCACTATAAAAAAGAAAGGAGGCAGAGAGAGTTTGAGTAACTTGCCCAAAATTACACAGCTAGAAAGTAATGAATCCAGAGTTCAGATCCAGACCAGATGCCAACGTTCACTTTATTAAACAACCCTATTATGCCTGTACTTATCGTAACATCACCGTTAACAATTTAGCAAATTCAGAGTAAAAAAAAAATATTTTAAACCATGTAAGATACTCTTTATTCCTTTCTAGAAGATGGTCCTATGTTACAGATTCTAATGTTGTGTAGGTTGACTCAAAAGTCCCACATGCACCAGGATCAAAAGCAATTAAGGGTAAGGTAGATCTTAGATGTATGTGTTTGGTTTTTTTAATCTACAATGAGGGAGATGTAGGCTCTAAGCTTAAAAAAATATATGTAAATATAGATGCTTAAATAGAGACTCGCTTCAACAAAATTTGCATACCTTACATATTTTTATGCTATTTTTTTCACTCTAGATACTGTGACTATTTACCCATTAACCACTCTTCAAAAACAAGATTTTAAGAGCTGCATAAAAATAGTCCATTGTTTACTTAATGTTGACAGTGTAGTGCTTTCCAATTTTTTTGCAATTATAAAGTGTAAGAAATATCCATATGCATACATATTTGTCTGCATTTCTGATTATGCTTCTAGAATAGATTTTAGGAGATTTACTTTTCAAAGACTGTGAATATTTTTATAGATCTTGATAATGTTACCAAATTGCTCTTATTTGTATAAGAGAAACATACCCCCCTGCAGAGAAACATACTAATTTATAAAAACTTTAGAAGAAAAAGAACTTTACGGATTGAAGAGTCTACTAATTCTGGTTAATCCTATAGTCTATTCATTTTTATAAAAGAAACGACCCACAATTAACTCTAATAGTTTTCTACTTCAAAGACGGCTTCAAAATGACTCAATAATGATACTTCTGATTATATGCCAATTTAATCCTGTGGCTAACTTTTTTCCTCAAGTTTTTAGAATTAATGGAAATAAAATTATACACTGTCTGACCTTTAAGCATTTACTTGATAGTGTCTCCTTTTTCAGTAATAGTACGGTGGCTTGGCACTTCCAAAAGCCTTAGTCCAATGTCAATTACATCAGTGTAAAAAGCTTGAACAGCTCTAATTCACAAAAGCTGTTCACTCTATCAGAAATGAAGATGTGCAGAAAAAAATTAAGAGAATCAAATGAGAGGATAAAAAGCAGTAACTTGAGTGCTTTATATAGAACATCCACATTTCTACTTTCACTCACCACATTTTCCAATATACTAGGAAACCTCTTTGGATAGAAATGAAGAGGAAAATGTATCAATTACTTTGATTCTTTTCTTTTCAACAGATCATATGCTCACCTGGCTTTTAGCAAATGAGAATTAAACAAATCATATTTTCACCTCCCTTGCACACTCCGTGAACAGTCTTACACTTTCAAGAGCTCAGCGACTGAAAGGAAGTTCTTTTTACTGTGAAGGGCTGATTTGTGGAGGAATCTTTGGGGGCAGCAATATGCATAAATAAAAGAATTTCTGTATTCATGATAGTCACAACTGTTCCACTTTTATTTTTTTGGTCACATCCACAAATGGGGCACGGTTTGACAGCTGAAGTTTAGCAGAATATTCTCAACTCAGGTTCCCAAGTAGTCACATAAATACTAAAGAGTGAGCATGCCAGGACATGTTTTACAGGAGGCTGCTCTTCTTTAAACTGTAAATGTAACTTATAAACCACAGTACAAAAGATAGCTGCGAGTGAGAATTGCCTTCACTCTCAGAGACAAGGCTGTGGTAGGACTGTGGTATACAGAAAGCTCATAAGAATTTAGGGTCAGTGAGACCTGAATTCAAATCCCAGAGCTAATATTTACCAGTTGTGAATCATAGGTAAGTTACCTTCATCCATAAAATGGTTACACTGGCTTCTACCACAACGAATTATGCACAGTACAAATGAAATTATTCCTGTGTCAAGAACATGTTAGGTGTCTAATAATCTTAGTTCTCATCTGCCAAAAAACTTTTAACACATAACATGCAATTTACTTTTAGATACAAGGAACTCATTTCCCTCAACCCTTACCATGCCCCCTTTTAAGTGATAGTTTTAGGGGTTCTCTACAATTGGGAAAGCCCTCAACTACCTGTGATACTTAAAGAAAAACACTCAGGAACCACACTATGACCACAAGACAAGACTAACTCCCATGAGCCTATACTACTGGCCCCCCAAGTCCAGGCAGTGGGACTCCAACAACAAATACTTGTATTTTAAAGTGAATAAGGAAAAAATAAAACTGAGACGCTCCTGAGTTGGGTATTTTGCAGATAAACTGTGAAAGGCATGGCCTGGACACACCCATCATTCCTGGGGCCTGGCATTCATTTGAGGAGCTGATCAGCCTCTTCATTTAGTCCAATCTAACTGTCCAAGCTATTCCTTTACCTGTAGGCCTGTCCTTTTGATGGTTTTTCTGGATACCAGTGATTTTTATATTTTTCTTGAAGTATTAGAGTCAATTTCTCAGCAAACCTCTCGACTGCTTCTTTTTTCAACTTATCATGTTTTCGAACTAGCCTTGTGAAAAAGAAGACTACGGCAGCAATTTCGTTCTTCATCTTTCCCTGCAAAGATAAAATAGTTTTTCTCAAAAAACCAAAACATCACAACTTGAAGATAAAGCTCTGCAAAATATCCCTCCTTTAGAGCAGCACCCCTTCCTCCTTACAATTTTATCCTGTGTTTCACTGGCTCATATCTGGAGTAGGGAACAGTCACTAATTTATGCCATAAAGACCTTATTATAAAATACTGTTTAAGAGTCTTATCGCCTAGCTTTGTAAAGGCGTTCAGTAAAGAGAGCACACCAAATTGCTCCTGTTAGCTAAAATAAAATCGGAGATATCACTCAAAGAGAAGCATTACAATGATACCACTATATAGTTTTTACTAAATGTGTCAATATTTAGCTACAATAATTCAAGTTTAAAGTTCTATGAAATAACTTGTATTTTAAAACATAAAAAAGTCCACTTTAAAATCCAGTATTGTAGAGCCACTACAGAAGACAGTTTGGCAGTTCCTAAAAAGGTCAGATATATGGCTACCATATGACCCAGCAATTCTACTCCTAGCTCTATACCCAAGAGAAATGAAACCATATGTTCACACAAAAACTTGTACACAAATGTCCACAGAACCATTATTCATAATAACTAAAAAGTAGAAATAAACTAAATGTTGATCAACTGATAAATGGACAAATAAAGTGTGGTATATTATTCGGCAACAAAAAGAAATGACATACTGAAATGTGCTACAACATGTATGAAACTTGAATACATTATGCTAAAGGAAAGAAGCCAAAAGACCAAATACTGTATCACACCAATTATATGAAATGTCCAGAATAAGCAAATCTATATAAACAGAAAGTAGATTAGTGGCCTAGGGGTAGGAGGATGGGGGGAAAGGAGTGATGTGAGTGAGTAAGTATAAGATTTCCTTTTGAGGTGATGAAAATGTCCTAAAATTGACTGTGGTGATGGTTGTACAACTCTGTGAATGTACTAAAACCAAAGACCTGTACATTTTAAATGTGTGAATCATATAGTATGTGAATTATATTTCAATAAAGCTGTTATACACAAAGGAAAAAAATCCATTCTCGAGCTTCTGTAAGCATTCTTTCAAGAACAGAGATATATTTACCTAAAAAATATGACCAAAAAACCCAGCTCTATCAAAACGTATTTAAGAGAGTGGAAATTCAGGGTCATTCACAGAAAATCTAAAAGAAATAATCAGAGATTCAGCTGCATATTGGAACTGCCTCAAGAAGGACTCTTTTTAAATGACAGATCTGATTTATCACTGATTAATCCATAAAGGCAAAAACCTTGTACTGGGATTGTTTCGATGTATGTTCTGTCTTCGCTTGATGAGCTCATTCATTTGGCTGCTGTAAGTAACTTGGAGTTATTCAGATGCTGCGTTTACTAAGCAACATCACCTTTTCAGAGCCAATTATTAAAGACATACAGCCCCTGTTAGGTTTAGTGCAAAAACTGACCAACCCAGCCTATAGTTTGTGTTCTTTCACATTTAAAAAATAAAGCTGATCCTGTTAGCTTCCTTTTTCTTTTCTCAAACTTGCTCTTAAAGTCCGTCTTCATAAGATTCCTTTCCTCCTTGTGCAAATTCAAACAAGGGACCCCAGTGTGAAATAAATTCTATATGTTATTTGAGAGGTGTGCTGGCAGCCATGGCCACCCTGATGCTGGACGGGAAGACACCCAAACCTTCCTCCCGGAACCCTAGAATGCCAAGTCTACCTTCTATGGGCAGCTGCACACAACCCCAGCCCTCCACAACTGCTGTGCAGCCTCCTCCTGAAAAAAAAGGCAGCCATTTCCACTTATAAAGCTATATTTATACTCCACCACGTTACGATGGAAAAGAAAACCCACTGCAATTTAATACATGGTTTGGGATGAAACTTGCTGATGGAACTCCGTTAGCCTCCACCCCACCAAAGAAAACAAGAAAGGTACTCAATCCCTAACTAGCTCATTCTCCTCATTCATTAAATTGGCCAACTATGTTCCACATATCTGAGTTTTGTGTTCCTTTTGTTTTTTCTTCTCTGTTTCATATCAAAAAATAAAAGGAAGAAAGGAAGGAAAAGGACCACTTAGTGGTTGCTTTGGGTTGTAACACAAGATGAGTCATACGGAATTACTTTTGTTTTTTTTTTTTGTTTGAGGGAATGATGCCTGGAAGAGCTGAGAATTTAACCCACCTCCACCGGTCAGTATCCTAGGAGTACCAAAAGGGTACCCCCTAGAGGGGAGAGTTACGAGGTCAGGGAGAGAGAAACCAGAAGCTAGCGGGGCCAAGAAGCCCCTAGGCGTCTCGAGTAAGTCGCCGCAATCCCTCCACCCACACTCGGAGCGAAAAGCTCCCATTTTAAACATCGCACGGTGACGTCATCCAGGGACGTCGTCACCGAGGCGGCTGCTCCTCAAGTTCTACTTTGTTCCACAGGCTCCTCTGCTCACGGCGGCGGGCAGAGAACCCAAAGGAAAAAACCCAGTCCTGCCTTCCAGGAGTTTATAACTTTGTACTCTTCCCTCTCTTGTAACGAAAAGCTTCATCGCGGCCGTTTCTAGAAACAAGTTATTTCTCCCGACAGACGTTCCCAAGGTTGAGGAAGGGGGGGTGGTGGCGGGGGGAGGTCCCGGCCGCGGGGGGTGACGAGCCCTCGACCAGCCTCCGCGGCGACACAAAGCGGGCTCTGGACCCCGAGCGACAGGATCCCCACGGGGCCGGGAGTTGGGCTTTGTCAGCCATCCAAGCCTGCTGCTCGGCACTCGCGCTTGGGTTTGAAGAGCGCCGGGTGAGTAGGCACCAAACGTCTCCACCCACTCCTGGAAGAACGGCCTGCCCGCGCGTCCAACTTCTGCAATCGCGGGTTTTCCTGAGTTAAGGGGGCAGCGCCCCGAGCCCCCTTCCCTTCCCCCCGCGAACAGCCTCGCAGGCTCCGCAGCCCCCGGGCAGGCTCCAGCCTCCGGCAGCCCTGGGTTCGAGAACCGGGCTCCCCTCAGGCGCGACCCCCCTCCCGCCCCCCCAGACAGCGAGCCGGATCCCCGGCTCCAGAAAACCCACGGACGCGGAGGGGGAGGGGGCGTGGGAAGGCGCAGGGCTGTCGCCCACCGCGAGCAGAAGGTAACGCGCGGTGAAAACGTGGCAGGAGCCTCGAGGCGGCGACTCCTCCGTCGCGATGCCGCTGAGGGTCCCGCGGAAACCCTCGCGGGCCGCCCCCCTCAGTCCCAAGCCCTTCCTTCGCGCCGGGCCAGAGCCGATGCAAGCAGGTTCGACCCCGCACTCCTCCTGGTTCCCCCGCGCGCTGCCCGCCCGCGAGCCTTCGACGTGGCCGCAAAGGCGCCCGGACCACCCTCCTCCCGAAGCCCTCAGCCCCGCCATGTCCGCCTCCTCCCGGCCCGGTCTCCTCACCGCCGCCGCCTCCGCTCTGGGGCCACAGATTCCCTCCTGGCCGGGAACCGAGGGCGCCGCCTCAGCGGGCCGGCGCTCGGCGGCAATGAGCGCGGCGAGCCTCGTCTGGCGCGTGCGGCTCCCGCGTCGTCGGGCGGCCGAGCGCGCGCTGAGAGGGCGGGCTGGTGGGCGCGCGCGAGCGAGCGAGCGAGCGAGCGAGCGAGCGAGCGCGGCTCTGAAGCGGCGCGCGGGGGGCTCGCGGCCCGGAAGAGGGGAGGGGCAATGACCCGGGAAAGGGATGGCGCCGCGCGGGACCGGCTCGCGCTCCTGGGGGGGAGGAGCCGGAGGCGGGGCTTCGTCGACGTCCCGCCCCCAAGGCTCCGGCCTCGCTGTGCGAGCCGCGAAGCGCCTTCAGTCCTGCGACGCGCCCGCGAACCCGCGGGTCAGACGGCGAGGGCCGCAGCACCGCGGGCTTCCCTCCTCGGGAAGGAACGGCGCTGAGAGCCGAGCGGACCCTCGCCAGCCCGCCCTACCAGCTGCAGCGTCTTCGGGGGTCGCGTGGGCCACTTCCCCTCTGCTGCCTGGGCCTCTGCTTCCCCCTCTCGTTTCTCCTTGTCGCCCTGCGCCCTGACACCCTCCGGCCCGGGAGGGCGAATACTAGACCCTGCTCTGTAGAGGTCCAGTTCTCTAGACCTGGGGCTTCGGGGGCGGGTTGGGGGGCGTGGGGGTCTACACAGATCAGACGGAAGGCGGACTTTGCTTTTGTGGACTGATGCTCTTCCTTGCTGTGATAGTTACGGGCGCGTCAGCTGTGCAGCCGCCTTGTGATATTTCAGTTTGTTTCGATGTCCTAGTTGGGCCCCTTCCTGGCCGGGCAGGTGGCTCCCTCAGAGCAGGGACTGCCTCCTGTTGACCCTTGTGTCCCAGCTTGGCACTGAGTACAGTGTCTTGCACAAAGGAGGGGCTCCAGGGATGTTGGCTGAATGAAACCTTCGGAGTCCAAGCTTTCTATTTCCCAGCTACTTCTAGTCAAGGACTTCCAGATACAAAGCTTAACCTTTGAACAAATACAAATGTGGAAAAGGTACGTTAACTTTATGAAAAAAAAGAGGAACATCTTTCCAACCTTTTGTATTGAACTGGCGCCATGGTATTCGTTTTGTGAAAGCACTTTAATACATTAAACAGGCCAGAAAAAGACAAGATATTTCTACTTTTTTTTAATTAAAAGAGAGCCAGCTTTCGCTGTTTCTAGCCAAAACATATTGTAAATTACTCAAGAAATGAGTGTTCAAGTTATACGTTGACCATATATTTCACTGCCTGCTACGCCTGGGAGCATGTTTTCAGCCCAGTTCTATGAATATTTTAAGTTTGTGTTACTGATGGTGAGTATAGCCTATTCGCAATTCAAAACGTTAATGCTTTTAGCAGTAAAAAATATGCAGTTCCTAAACCAGTACAATAAACTTTATTTGTATTAAAAAAAAAAAGTATAGTGTTCTACCTAGAGCTACTCACTGGTCAATTTAAGGAGGATACTTCTATTCACACCCTATTCTAGGAGATATGAAGGTGTTTTCATTCTAATCTCATAACAATCTGATTGAGGTTATTTTACTGATGAAGGCTTTTCTCTCTACGATTTCATAAAATAGCTAGGCAGTGACAAACACTACTCAGAATTTGTCCAGAAATTTCTAAAGCCCAAGATTAGTATTTTCTTTGATGTTTATAAATCTGTGACCCGCATGGCCCAGTCTTAGAGCAGTACTCTACTCAAAACACACAGGCAAGTACCTGAAACGTAATTTCAAAATACAAAAAATTCTCATAGCCTAGACACTGCGAAGCAGATAAATAACAATGTATCTTAAACACTTAACTTCTCTTTTCTCTCTAATCCACTGTTCTCACACAAGGTAGCTGCTTGTGTGCCTCTGTCTTTCAAAACGCCCTGCTCTTCTCCAGTCCTGGCTGCTGTGCTTTAGATCTTTCCCCCCAGCTCTCTTTCCTCCTAATTCAGAACCACACAAGCCCAAAAGAATTGGTCTCAAGTCAGGACCCTCCTCTTTAGGAGGCTGGAAGAGGGGAGCAGAGCTGATACAAACAGTTACCCATTAATATGGATTTTTCCTTCTTTCTTTTCTCAGTTAACTCTAAATGTTCACTAAGATCGTGTGTTAATAGATGTAGTTTGCTTTTAGCACAAGCTGTTTCTTTGGAAAATGAGCCACCTAAATAGGGCAGGGCCTCTATAATCACATACATCCTGTGGTTGTATCACAACGTCACAGAGACCACGACTCAACAATCACCAAAATCTATGAATAGCTTCCAAAATCAGGACTTATTTTTTCACTAAATAACAGCGTAACTCTTTCAAATCTGTTATTCCTTTTGAGCTCAGAGAAGTTCAGCATTGAAAACAGAACAGTGTCAGGCAATACCTTCTCAATCCACGTGTCAAGTTTGAGTCTGAATACAAAACCATCCACTTTTATAGTGGATAGAGAGAGTTCTGTTATGTAACATCAGGGGAAAGTGTGCAGCCTTTGGGGGCCTTTGGAGGTCTACCAAGTGGGATTTAAGACTTTTTAATTCTAAAAACACTTAAATATATTTCTTCAAAAATTTCCAGGACCTAACCACTTGGATAAATTAAAACAAACTAAATCTATAATACTTTCTTTGCTTCGACTTCTTCAATATCCACAAACTGGCAGTGGTTTAAAAAAACATAAGCATAAAGAAAATTTGTAATCTTCATTATTTTCTCCATTACATCATGCAATAAGACTGACTTCCAAGAGTCGCAACATAAACTCTCTTGATGAATGAGGCAATGGAAACTGGGCAAACCAACCTCTTATTTTGAGTTGCATTAACTCTTAAAACCCTCCTCCCTGCCCCCCCCCCCCCCAACTATAGCCCATCTGTTTTGGAAGAAAATGTTTTGATTAAACTTCTCAGTTTCTTTATTGGAAATTGGTTAGGATTTGTCAATTCATATGAACTAGCTTCGGCAAATGTATAGGTTATAGCGCTTAGGTAGGCTGCACACTCTGGACTCAAATAGAGCTTCATACTGGAAACCTCTGGTGTAAGATTTCCATGCTTGCCGGAAGAGGTGCCATTGTTGTTGGGTCCCTTTGACAATACTCTCTTGTTCTTCATACCAACAGAGAAACAGACTTCCATTAATAAGTAGTATATAAACTCCTACCCTTATTCAGTATAACAAAAGTAAGAATATAGATATATTCATTTAGCAAAACATTCAGAAATATTGTAAAAGAACTGCTTAGAAACACAACTGTGTTAGCGTTCTCCGGATACATATATGGATACAGAGATTTATTTTAAGGAATTGGCTCATGCAATTGTGGAAGCTGGCAAGTCTGAAATTTGTAGGGCAGGCGGCAGGCTGGAAACTTACACAAGAGTTAAAGTTGTAGTCTTGAGTCCAGAATCCATAGGGGTGATTTTTATGTTAAGGTGTTGAGGAAGGAATGGTATTCCTTCTACTCTGGAAAACCTCGTTTTTTGCTCTGAAGGCCTTCAACTTGTTGAAGCCCACCTACATTATTGAGGGTAATCTCCTTTACACTCCATTGATTGTAAATGTTAATCACGTCTACAAAATACCAATCACAGCATCATCTAGACTAGTGTTTGACCAAACAACTGGGCACCATAGTCTAACCAAGTTGACACATAAGATTAACCATCACAATGACCTTCATTCAATAGTATTTCCTCAAAGGCATGTGATAAGTAGGTTTAAAAAGATAAATCCCTTAGTGAACACTGTAAAGCATGCTTTCAATAAGAAAACAAGTCCCCTTGTTTTTATTTTTCTTTGCTCTTTTCAGTCAGTTGTGTGGTGATGGGGCTGGTTGAGGATGGGGGGGGGTGGGGGGGGTGGGGGGGGGAGGGAAGATTGGACGTTGGTCTTCAGGTGGCGCTTCTTCTGCTTAATGATATCAAATATTTGTGCTAGAGTATTGGGGACAGTGTGTCCATTAGGGAGGATCAAAAGATGAACAAATAAGTTTCTCACAATCTAGTGGAAGTTAGAGACGTGAACAATCTATCTTACATATTACAAGTTGTATTATATTGATAAATTAAGTGCCACAGAAAGGTATAAAGGCAATAGCAATGTAGGCATAAAAAAGGTTTTGGATGTGATTGGGCTCCCAGCTAAAAGGAAGTTTCACAGACTTGGAGGGCAGCATTGCAAACCTTCCTTAATACTTTTTCAGTACAGGAAGGTGGAGGGGGAGAGGCCATAAGCATAAGGAAATTGCTCCCAAGGCAGTCAGTCCCTTGATGCGGCAACATCAGTTGCACCACAGAGATGGCTAGAGTTAATCAAATTCACACAGCAAGTCCTGACACTTGATGGCTTAATTAGGGCGATTATGGGTAAGCTTTAAAAAATCTGCTTTGTCAGCAGATGATCCAATAGATGTTACCATAAAGAGCATATTCCCACCCCACACCCAGCCCAGGAGAGGCTCAAAACATGGAACTAAAGTTAGTACATTAATATTTTGTGATGTAGTTGGAGAAAATATTTTGTAATTGTGTTTATAGAAGTATTTTAGGTACTTTAGATAATTGTAGCAGGTCAGGAATTTTTCTATCTTGTAGGAAGATTTCAGCAACTCTTTGTGATACAAAAAGTTTTATATATATATATATATGACATATATGTATATATACAGATATATATTTAGATGTATATTTGTAATACATATAGATAGATATTTATGTAACATACATGTATAAATAAAACCTTTATCTCTGAGAGAGAGAATAAGACAGAGAATGAAAGAGTCATGATACAGAGAGAAAGATTTATGACAGAGTTGGGTTTTTTTTTTTTTTTTTTTTTTTTAATAAATTTATTTATTTATTTATTTTGGTGGGCTTCTCATTGTGGTGGCTTCTCTTGTTGTGGAGCACGGGCTCTAGGCGTGAGGGCTTCAGTAGTTGTGGCTCACGGGCTCTAGAGCACAGGCTCAGTAGTTGTGGCACACGGGCTTAGTTGCTCCGAGGCATGTGGGATCTTCCCGGACCAGGGCTCGAACCCATGTCCCCTGCATTGGCAGGCGGATTCTCAACCACTGCGCCACCAAGGAAGTCCTGGGTTTTTTTTTTAAGTGTTTTTATACTAGCCTAAAGTGCTCACGAATACTTTTTTTTTTTCCCCAGGAGGAAAGTTGGTGAGAGTAATAAGCTAGCTATGACCCATATCATGAGCAACCACTGACACACAATGGGGACAGTATGTGTAGAAGAAAACAAAGAGTAGAACAAAGTTGCTCGGTTAGTTATTTTCTGTTTTGCTTTGTTTTTGTTTTTAATTGCAGACATGTAAATACTGAATTCTCATAGCGTTGAGGTATCAAAATGAATTGAAAAATAATACTCCTTGCCAGATGTTTAGCATAAATGTTATATAGAAACATATATAATTCTAGGATGTTAAAATGTCTCAGAGCAACAGAGTAATATAATTTACTAGTCTTTTGATATGATTGTGCAGCTTATGCTGATTTCACTGGACTATTTCAGCTCTATGATCTGTGTTTAATTTGGAAGACCTAACTCAAATTAAGTGATGACTCTTTATTTTGGATTTTCTGTAATGGTACAGATTTTATTCAATTTTATTATTATTGTTATTATTATTATTTATTTATTTATTTATCTCTTTATTTTTGGCTGCATTGGGTCTTCGTTTCTGCACACAGGCTTTCTCTAGTTGCCGTGAGTGGGGGCTGGTGGCTTCTCTTGTTGCAGAGCACGGGCTCTAGGTGCGTGGGCTTCAGTAGTTGTGGCACATGGGCTCAGTAGTTGTGGCTTGCGGGCTTTAGAGCGCAGGCTCAGTAGTTGTGGCTCACAGGCTTGGCTGCTCCACGGCATGTGGGATCTTCCCAGACCAGGGCTTGAACCCATGTCTCCTGCATTGTCAGGCAGATCCTTAACCACTGCACCACCAGAGAAGTCCCCAATTTTATTATTTTTAAGGCAGGTTAATTCATTAAATACATAACTAAATATTTTAAAAATATTTTGGTTTGTGGGATTATTCGTTTATTTGTGTTTACAAATCAGAGAAAAAAATACGATCTAGGAGAGATTTTCAAAAAGGGGTAAGCCAGGAGGTACCATTCTTCTCTCTTTACACTTTCCATGGTATTTGAACTCATCATCTTAAGGCTTTGAACACCGTTGATGTGAGAGGAGTCCCTAATTAATAGTTCCAGTTCCAGACAATCCTCTGAACTCTAGACTTGTGTATCTAACAGCTTAATGAACATCTCCACTTGGAGTCTGATTGGCATTTCGTACATAATAAGTCCCAAGATGAACCCTTCTCTGCCCCTGGTCCCCAATCTCCCTCTAGACTTGCTCCTCCTGCATTGTTTGTTATCTCAGTACCACTCATCTACCCTTGGCTCAAGATGGTTTGGGGATCAACAATGACTCCTCTCTCCCAAGCATGCCATAGGCCATCTACGAGCAAATCCTCTTGACTCATCCTTTGATTTTCTACTCTTTTTGACCCACTCAAATGGAACTTTTATATAGTTCAGCCTAATGTACCCAGAACCTGACATCCTCTCTCTCTTACAATTTCCCCAAGTTTATACAGTTGCGTGAACTATTGCAACATCCATCTAACTGGATTCTTCTACAGGGTAGTTCAAAGTGATCCTTTTACAACGTAAGTTTGATTATGTTATGCCTGCCCCAATCCCCCACTGAGTCCCCATTTCACCCACAGTAAAAGATAAAGGCCTTACAATGGTCTGCAAGACCCCATAGGAGCTGCCCCCTTGTTCACCTTCTTCCAATCCACCCTTTCATCGCCTATTACACTCCCCCCTCATTTCAATCCATTGTCATGGTCTATTAGTATTCTATTGCTGCCATAACAAAAGGCCACGAATTGCCACAAATTTAGCAGCTAAAGCAATACAGATTTATTATTTCATAATTCTGCTGGTCAGAAGTTCAGTTGGTTCAGCTGGGTTTTCTGGTTGTTGGCACAATCTCATGCTTTATGTTTATAGGACTGAGGTCCCTGTTTCTTTGCTGGCTGACAGCTAAGGGCTGCTGTTAGCTCCCAAAGGCCTCTCTCTGGTCCTTGCTCAGGGGACCGCACATCTCAGAGCCAGCAACAGTGTGTGGTATTATTCTCAAACTTGGAATTTCTCTGATTTCCTTTTCTGCCAAATCTCTCTTGCTGCCAGAGAAAGTTCTCTGCCTTAAGGGCTCATGTGATTAGATGGGACCCACCTGGATAATCCAGGATAATCTATTTTAAGGTCTGGAACTTTAATTCCATCTGCAAATTTCCTTTGCCTTAATATAATATAGCAAATTCACAGGTTCTGGGAGTTAATCACATGACATCTTTGGGGGACCGTCATTCTGCCTATCAGAGGGCCTCTTGGCCAAGCATGCTTCCATCTCAGGGCTCATATACTTGCTGTCCTGCTACCTGGAATATTCTTCCCCTGATAACTGAACAACTCATTCCATTTGTTCAGGTCTCTGAACTAAAGATCTGTTATCACCATATCCTATCAGGCTCTCTAAACAGCCTTTAAAAGAAATCCCTCCTTACTTTTTTCCCTTTAACCTGCTCTTTTTTTTTTTCTTTTTCTCACCAGTACCTGACACAGAATATAATCGTTTACTCGTCTATTATCTGTCTCCCTCTATCAAGTCTCTTGAGATGAGGGACTTTGATTTATTCACCATTGGCTTCCCACTACCAACTGCAGTTCCTGGCACATGGTGAAATGTTCAATAAATATTTGTTGAATTAATGAAAATCACCAAAAAAGCCCCAGAGGCTTCACTCCATTAATCATGTCTGAAAAAAATTAGTCGACTAACTCTGAATTGACCTAATAGAACAACTTAAAAAAAAATCTTATTCATAAGAATATCTTTCGTTTGTCAAATGCCTTGCTGAAATCATTAGTTGTAACTTCTATAGTATCTCCCCATCTATCATAAAAGAAAACAAGGAGTTTGACGTTCATGTCCTTGGCATACCTAAACTAGCTCAAAGTTTTCATCTCTTCCATCTCTAAGAGCTGACAAGCTTTTTAATAATCTGTTTTAAAATCGTGAAAGAGCTCAAGTCTGTAATTTTCAGAACCCACTTTCTTCCTTCTCTCAAAATTAGGATATATCTCATATGCAACTTCTTTACACTTCTCTTATTTTAAATATTTCCTCAAAGATGATTGACAATACACTCTCAATCTATAAGTGACTCTACGATCCAAGATATGAATCCCCTCAAAGTTACCATTCCTTCTTTTTCTTTAACCCCCACCATCCCACTCCACCCCTCTGTGAGGTTTGTTTTGTTTTTTCTTATTTAAGTTTCCTTGGGGCAAAGTAGGAACACAAAATGAAATTTTGAAGATTTTGCTGTCTGTCTCCATCTGCAGCTGAGGAGGGATCTGAACACTTTCTCTGGACTTAGCTAAACAGCTGCTTGAGAATTATCAGCTCACCCTGACAGCCTTTCCTTCACCATTGTTGAGGGTTTCAGCTGATGTCTTATTTATTTATTTATTTAGCTGATCCATCAGGCAGCACCTTGTGCAGTCTCTTTGGTTTCCTATGCATTTTCTCCTTTTCTTTCCTCTTGGATAATATTATTGATAACATGGGCAGAATATTTTAGAGTTTCCCCTTCCTCCTGAGCCATTTTCTAGTTTTGATCTGTGTCAGTGCAAGTATACTTATCCTTCTGAATTAAAACAGACTTTCAAAACAATTGCTTTGAGCCCAGGTGCAAGCAAGAGGATGTGCTATATACAATGGAAAACAACTTTGAGTTGTTTTCTCAAAGTGTGCTCCCTGGACCACCTGAATCAGAATCATGGGATGGGGGGGATGTTTATTACAATGTAGATTATCAATTACTGAATCAGAATTGGAAAGAGGTGGATGGGAGGCTTGGGAATCAGCATTTTAACAAGTTTCTCAGGTTATACTCTTCAAAGTTTGAGAACTTTATCTGTCAAGGATATGCAGAAGTGTAAGTTCTTGCTATTAAGGAGCTAATACTATATTTAAGATAAGGTGTAAAAATAATATATGTCCAATGAATGGCATAGACAGTAAGTACACGGGAGTCAGCAAGTCAAGCTGTTAGGGATGGGGTAGGGGTGTTCAGGTTGGCTTCATGGAGCAGGCGTTCATTGCTCATAAGTGATACTCAAGAACTGTTTGTTCTGTGTTCAAAAAATGACACAGCTGTCCTGAAAGGTGAAGAAACCATAACTTTTTTTTTTAATTGTGAAAAAACGTAGGATCCTCTTGTCTTATCTCATTTTCATGCAGATAAGGAAACTGAGTTCCAGAGAAGTTATTTGACAATTGCCCCATGTCACACAACATGGTCGTAGTGGAAAAGACTAGAACCAAAGTTTTCTAATTCCAGAATTTGGAGTGGATAAGAGTAAGGGGGAAGGCATGCTAAGAACTGGAGTAAATTTTGTTCAGTGTGTCAAAGAGGAAGGGCAGAGGATTTGATTGAAAGTTTAATGACAGACAAGCCTGAAAAGGTAGGTTGGAATCAGATTGTGAGCAACTTTGAATACCAGAATAAAGGATGTAGATAGTGGAGACCTGCTGAAAATCTTAGGATAAGATAAAAGCAGTTCATTAAGAAACTGCTATTGAGAAAGATGAGAGGGATGAAAGGCCAGGGAGACACGTGAGAAGGAGCCAGATTCATGGTCCATGATGAGAAAATTCAGACCCAGTTTGATAAAAAATGGATGTGACAAAATTTAAAGAATGGATCAATAAAATATGGAAACTATTTGAATTTAGGTCTACTTCAGTAGTTTCCTTCTTTTTTTTAGTTGATTAACTTTTTAGTTGCGTTTTTTTAAAAAGCAAGGAATTCACATTTTCTCATTCCAATGTAGGGCCCAACTTTTCCTTTTTTAAAAAATAAATAAACAAATAAATAATCAAATCTAAGTCTTACACTCAGGAGATAATAAAAACACTGTATTAAAATACCAATTCAGGGATTTCCCTGGTGGCGTGTTGGTTAAGAATCCTCCTGCCAATGCAGAGGACATGGGTTCGAGCCCTGGTCCGGGAAGATCCCACATGCTGCGGAGCAACTAAGCCCGTGTGCCACAACTAGAGCCCACGAGCCACAACTACTGAAGCCTGTGCGCCTACAGCCCGTGCTCCGCAACAAGAGAAGCCACCGCAATGGGAAGCCTGCGCACCGCAACGAAGAGTAGCCCCCGCTCGCTGCAAATAGAGGAAGCCCACACGCAGCAACGAAGACGCAACACAGCCAAAATTAAGTAAATAAACTAATTAATTTTTTTAAAAAAGAGAGAGAGAGAGCAGATTGCGCCATCTCCTATTAAAAAAAAAAAGAAGTTTTAAAAAAAATGAAATACCAATTCATTCAGCAAACCTTTAAAAGAAACATCTCTTTGTTAGGCACTGTACCAGTTCTGGGTTCTTTAGAAATACATAAAATATGGTCTCTATATTAGTCAGAATCCTCCAGAGGAACAGAACCAATAGGGTGTGTGTGTGTGCATAAAGATTTATTATAAGGAATTGGCTCATGTGACCATGGAGGCTGAGAAATCCCAAGATCTTCAGGGTGAGTCAGCAAGCTAGAGACCCAAGTGTATTTCTAGTCCAGTGGTTAGCAGGCTTGAGACCCAGTAAGAGCCAATGTTTCAGTTTGAGTCTAAAGGCAGGAAAAAGCCGATGTCCCAGTTTGAAGGCAGGAATTCTGACTTGAGGGTCAGCATTTTTGTTCTATTCTGGCCTTCAACTGATTGAATGAAGTGCACCCACATCATGGAAGACAATCTGTTTTGCCCAGTCTACTGATTTAAATGTTAATCTCATTCAAAAACACCCACACGGAAATACTCAGAATAATGTTTGACCAAATAATTGGTCACCAGGTGGCCCAGTCAAGTTGACACATAAAATTAACCACCACGGTAGCTGTCTTCAAGGAGGTTATACTTTATTGGGAGAAGACAAACAAGTAAAATAATAACACATCATTTTAATGCTCCAATATAGGTGTTTTAAAAGTATTTTTAAAGGGAGAATGATGAATTTTGCCTATAGAGAAAAGGGAAATCAATGATGTATGTTACAAGACAAATAGGAAAACACCTGGATGGACCATTTTGTTTATGGATATCAGGTTCTCTGAGTACAGCCATATTAACCCAGGATACTCCAAATTGCCCTGGGTGGGAAATAAATGTACATTTGAGGTTTGGATCTAGGCAAGAGATTAAGAGCTAGATTCTAGGAAGAAATCAAGGCAACCCAAAAATATGTTGGGCTAGTTCTTAAATGGAGAAGAAACACCAATGAAAATTTCTAAGATTCAGGATTAATGAGAAGTTCTAAGAACAGAAATATGTTATTTTTTATTTTTAAATTAGAAAGTTGTATGAAATTTAAACATGTACAAAAGAGAATAGCACAACAAAGCCCCCATATCCATAAAGATTTGATGGTTATCAAGTTTGCCCCATACTCACTTAATCTGTTTTCTCTCTTTGCTGAATATTTGAAAACAAATCTCAGAAATGCTGTCATTTCACTTCCATATACTTCAAGATGCATCTCTAAAAATATGTTTTTTTTAATAAAACTTAGTAACTTTTAAAAATAACAATGCGATTTTCAAACCTAACAAAATTAATAATAATTCTTGGATATCATTTTGATACTGTCAAATATCCAGGTCATATTAAAATGTTCTTGGTTGTCTCAAACATTGCATTTGAATAATTTGACTCTTGAATTGTTTTAATCTAGAGAAGACCTTCTTCCTTCTCTTTTTATTTGTTTCTCATGCTATTGTCTTATCGAAGAAAGTGGGTTGTCATTTAAAATATCCCACAGGCTGAGTTTGTTCTAATATTTATTTATAATTTATTTTCCATATTGCTCTGCAGTATAATCCTCTATCTTTTGCTCTGTACCATCAGTAAATTCTGCTCCCCACTCAGCTTTGAGTCAGCTTCTTATGGGAGCAGAAGAATTGGAGAGATGCTTTCCAAAAGAGGGTGGTGGGTTATGGAAAAGGGAATGCCTGTGTAGAAAGTGAAATGGCATAGATCAAGAAGACAAAGGAAGCAGTAATGGAAAGTGAGAGAGAGACGATGCAGAGAAACATAAAGCCTCACCTCAGCTCCCCTACACCTACCAAAGAAAGTGAATCAAATTTGAAAAAATGGAGACATCAAGTGTAGATGTTAAGATAATTGTAGAAAGATCAGTACTAAGAGGGTGATGGAAATCTGAATAGTAAAAATGTATTAAGCCCACTAAATAGATTACTGTTAAATTGGCATTGTGGGTTCTTTGACTGAAATATAAAGCTGACAATTTTCTTCTTAGGAAAAGGATAGATTATGACACACTGTAGAAGCATGTATTATAGAATTCAGTGGTAAATGGTTTAGTATAGTTTTACAGTTTGTTGCTTTTATAGTCTTAGACTATAAAATAAAACAGTTGGACTGAAAATGTCTTGCTCTTAGCCAATTTCATCACCCTGCTGCTTTCCACGCTCTTTTGCTTTTTGTTGGCCAGCACACTACTTCATTTTAAGCCAAGTATTTGAAAGTGTCAAATAAGAGTTCTGCTGCAGCCAGGCAGCAGCTGACTTTATTTTTACTCAAGTGTGAGATAGCGCTCACAGATGTCAACTTGTATTCGTTTTTAATGAAATAATTTTTGTGGCTAAAATACTGCCACAATTACTTTAGAAACTTAGTGTACAGTAATCAATGTAGACTCCAGCAATACCTCAAATGTATCAAATATCTATTTTCATAGAGACCTGGTGAGATCAACATGACAGTATTAATGATTTTAGTTTTTTTAAAAAATTCACTCTTGATATCGTTTTCATTTTATACATTTCTTTACAGATTGTCGTTTTATACATTTCTCCATATTACTACCATCTAAGACAGAGTGAAGCTAAAGACATTTGTTTGTGCTGCCTAACACCCCGAACTGCGGTAAACTAGACACCACTTGATTGAGGTGACAATAAAGGGAAGATGAGGTTTATTTCACACTATTCTAAAAAGTCTGAATTTGGAAAACTTTCAACAGGAAATAGCAAACATGTTTGAGGATTTGGGTATAAATAACTTATTTATTTCCAGTTTCAGTGCCACATAGTAAGAGATTCAGAGTGGACCATTTGAAGTTGACAAAATTCACATATCTCTTCAAGAGTGAAGGGTTGTACAATCTGCAGGTTAAAACTGGGGCCTGAGGGACTTCCCTGCCAGTCCAGTGGTTAAGGCTCTGCCTTCCAACGTGGGGTGGTGCGGGTTCCATCCCTGGTCAGGGGAGCTCTGATCCCACATGCCTCGCAGCCAAAAAACCAAAACATAAAACAGAGGCAATATTGTAACAAATTCAGTAAAGACTTTAAAAATGGTCCACTTCAAAAAAATCTTTAAAAAAATAAACAAAATTGGGACCTGAGTTTAAAAGTCTGTGACATACAAAGTTTAAGGGCTTAGAGGGAAATCTAAGACAATACACTGTGAGTTAACAGCTTTAGGAAAGATCAAGGATGGGAAGAATTATACAAAGAACAGATAAGGAAAGCAAGCAGAATAACAGAGTTGCATATTGGTGTGGGGGCTCAGCTAAAAGGAAATTAGGACAAACTGGTCAAGGTTTCCAAAGGGCGATATTTAGGAGACACAAGCCAGCTTGGCAATTCAGTTGGTCATTAGAGATTTTACTTCTACTTAAAACTAAAAGGAAGAGGGTCTTCCCTGGTGGCGCAGTGGTTAAGAATCTGCCTGACAATGCAGGGACACAGGTTCGAACCCTGGTCCGGGAAGATCCTACATGCCGCAAAGCAACTAAGCCCATGCGCCACAACTACTGATCCTGTGCTCTAGAGCCCGCGAGCCACAACTACTGAGACTGCGTGCCACAACTACTGAAGCCCGAGCACCTAGAGCCCATGCTCCGCAACAAGAGAAGCCACCACAATGAGAAGCCCGCGCACAGCAACGAAGACCCAACACAGCCAAAAATAAAATAAGTAAATACATAAATAATTTTTTTAAAAAAATTAAAAAAAAAAAAAGAAAAGAGTGCCTGACTCTGTCCAGAAGTTTCAGCAAAAGTCTTACTATATTCTCGGCCTGAGTTGGGTTGCTTGCCCATCCTAAATGAGTTGTCCTGGCTTGGGGAATGTGATGAGTTGACTGGCTCTGGCTTGTGTCCAGTGTACCAGCTGGAGTTGGGGTGGGGCCAGTGTCAACAAAACCACATGGTCTGAGATTGGCAGAGGTACTGCCCTGAAGGGAAATAGGGATGTGGCTACCAAACTTAGAGGGGATGGATTATGAATGGCCAGAATCAATAACAGTCCACTGTACTAATGTTTATTCAGCACACAATATGTGCAAGGTACCTTAAATCTCCTCGTTTACTCCTCCTCAGAACAAGTCTATAACAATGACTGTTACTATTCCAGTTTTCCAAATAAGGAGACTGAGGTCCAGAGGTGTCATACAGACCCAAACTCATATGGTCAAATTGTCTGATTGTCTGACTTCAAAGGCCAAGCAATTAAGTCCTCTGCCTGACTGCCTCTCAGTTAACTCACTGCCAAGATCATATGCAATCTGCCCATGTTCAAGAAATAAGAAAACACAACACAAGTCAAATCTAGCAGGAGAAACCCCAAAAGGAAAGAAGTATTTTTGTAAAATATGCTTAAAGGTGATACATTAAAATGTATAAAATTGTTTTTATAAAAAATGTTTTTGAATAGTTTCTCTTTTTAATATACTTTATTTTTTTAAATTTTTTAAACACTATTTTTTAGAGCAGTTTTAAGTTCACAGCAAAATTGAATGGAAACTACAGAGATTCCCTGAATGCTCTCAGCTCTCCCCAGCCTCCCCCAGTATCAACCTCCCCCAACAAAAGTGGGATGTCTGTGACAATCAATGAACCTACAGTGACACATTATCACCCAAAGTTCATGGCTTACATTAGGGTTCACTTGTGGTGGTGTACATTCAATGGATTTTGGCAAGTGTATCCATTTTTATAGTATTATACAGAATAGTTTCAGTGCCCTAAAAATCCTGGGCAGAGCACATTTTTGGGATTGGTTCCAGGACCAATACCAAAATCTGCGGATGCTCAAGTCCCTTATTTAAAATGGTGTAGTACTTGGATATAATACTTTTTTTCCTCCCTATTCTTTAAATCATCTCTAGATTACTTATAATACCTAATACAATACAAATGCTGTGTAAACGGTTGCTGGCACATAGCAAATTCAAGTTTTGCGTTTTGGAAATTTCTGGAATTTTTTTCAAATATTTTTGATCCACGGTTGGTTGAATCCATGGATGTGGAACCCACGGATATGGAGGGCTAGCTGTACTGTCCCCAAACCTGGAAAAAAAGATAAGCATGCATAGGTCTGGTTTCCTAATCAAGCTATAGAGAGGTATAATAAAACCGTTCGACAAAACCACATACCAAGGTGCCATTCTTGGGCTGATGGCAAACCTGAGTTAGTAATTGTTCACAGTTATACTTATCAAACGTTTATTGACTCTCCCCCAAAGTGTGTTAGCTCTATAATTTTAATTAATGCATTGTATGGAATAATCTTTTTATGTGTCTGCGGCAGAGTCCTATCTTTAACATGGTGCCTAGAATTAGGAGATGCCCCTGAATGAAAGCTCTGTTCTAAAGTCCACAGAGAACACACAGGTCAATGAGAAATGCCTTGGCTCTTACGTACTGATAGATTCCTATAGTGTAACAAGGGAAACTTTGATACCCAGTTATATTAATCTAAGATAGCAGGGGTGAGTGCTAAAGAGGGTATCAGGAACATTGAGCTCTGCTGGAGTGACTTAAACAAGAAAGTGGGTTATTTTCTTCATGTCAACAAGAAGCACCAAGGGCAGAAGTCTGCTCTTCTATTCCAATAAGACTTCAGGGACACTAGCTCCTTCTAACTTCCAGCTCTTCTTAGTGTGAGACCAGTGCTGGCTATGTAATTTGTGGGGCCCAGTGCAAAATGAAAATGGGGGGGGGGGCTTGTTCAAACATTAAGAATTTCGAGAACATTAAACCACAACTCAGGGCCCTGTGCAACTACATGGGTTGCATGCCCATGAAGATGGTTCCAGGTTTTGTATTCACGTTCTGGGCAATAAGATGGGAAACATGGAGGCAAAAGATACCTGTTAACTGAGACTGTCCCTTTTTTTTCGGAAATACAATAGCTTTCCTGGAAGCCCTAACAATAAATGTCCACTTAACATTTCATTAGCTAGAAATGAATCACATGTCAACCCTTAGCTGCAAGGTATCTAGGGAAATAAGTTCTTGTGGCTGGTTATTTTGCTGCTCCAAAGAAAATTGTGGTTCTGATTCTAAAAAGGAAGGGGAGAGATACTATTGGATAGGCAATTAGCAGACATGATATTAATACTAACACTTACTTCTTCATTTTTCTAATGCTGTGCAACCAACCACCCCCAAATCTAGTGACTTAAAACAATGACAACATTTAATTTGTTTACAAGTCTGCATTTTGGTAGGGTTTGGCAGGGACAGGTTCTCTCTGCTTTACTCTGCATCACCTGGAGTGGCTCAAAGCTGAAGGCTAGAATCATCTGAAGGCTCACTTACGCAAGGGTCTAGAGGTTGGTTCCGGCTGTTACCTGGTATCTCTACTGGGCAGTGGCTGTAACACCTTCTTGTGGCTCTTCCATGTAGCTGCTTGGCTTCCTCACTGCATGGTGGGTGGGTTTCAGTGACAAAGCTCTATTGTCTTTTATGCCTTAGCCTGGGCAGTCACATGGTATCACTACCGCTCTAGTCATAGGCCCACCTCAATCAGGGGAAGGGGACCTAGACTCCACCTCTTGACAGTAGAGTGCCAACATCATATTGTAAGAAGAGCATGTGGGATGGGACATATTGGTGCTGGCACCTTTGGAAGATATAATTTTCCAGTAAGTGCTTACCTGCCCCTGTGCTAATATGTGAACATGGTTGTTTCATTTCTACGAACATCAGCATCCATTTTTCTTTCTTTTCTTTTCTTTCTTTCTCTCTTTCTTCCTTCCTTCCTTCCTTCCTCCCTCCCTCCCTCTCTCTTTCTTTCTCTCTCTTTCCCTCTTTCTTTCTTTCTTTTTTCCTTTCTCCCTCCCTCCCTTTCTCTTTCCTTCCTTTTTTTCCCCAGAGCGTTCTTATAAAAACAAAATTTGGACAATGTTGTTTGTCCACTTAAAATGTTTCAATTCTTCCCGGTAAAACTCAAATGTAATAAAATCTTTTTACCGTCGTTTATGAACCGGGTTTCTCTCTCCAATTTCATCTCAGTTTCTTCCCACCTTCACTTGCTAGGCTTCTGCTACAGGACATGTCAGTTCTGCAAACATACCCGTTTCTTTCATTCTTCTAGCCCTTTGCACATGTGTTTGCTCCACCTGGGGCACTCTTCCTTCAGCACTTTGAATGGATCAGCCCTGCTCATTTTCCACCTTCTTAGGGGGCTTTTAAATAGTAATTAGCTGAGACGTTAAATAGTCATTAGCTAAGACAGGGGGTTCGAGCCGATAGAATGAGACTAGACCGAGCTCAGTTCAGAAGCAAAGGAAAGCATTCTCAGGTGAGAGTATGGAAAGTGCGCTCCAGCTCTAGATCACATGCTCTACCTAACAGGCCGTGGGCGGGGCTGCTTTATAAGGATCTCCTCACTGAGGAGAGGAAGAGGCGGGGTTCTCGCAGGGCCACTGCGGCTGCGCGGCTCAGGCTCCAGATCGCAGCGCCAGGCCTGGCGTCTCTGCGCACCGCGCGCTGCCGCCGTCTTCCATCAGCGTGTTGTGTGCAGCTTCTGCGCACGGTCCCAAGCTGAGCTGTCGGCACAGCCGTTCCATACCAGGAACTCTGGTCTGAAGGACCTGGTGGGAGGCCTCTGCACGCAGCACCCTATGAGCAAGTGAGACTAGACTAAGCACCAAGGAAGAAAAAGGTTAGACTTTATTTTATTACCCAGATTCTAATTTTATTTCCTGGGAATTGTTAATGGGCTTTGCTGTTGACATTTATATATCCACATTTATTTTTACTCATTTATTTTTATTTCCCCCTCTGAATGAAGCTTCATAGCTGCAGAAACCTTATCAGTTTTGTCACTGCTGTGTATCTGTGTTTAGTCCTGTGCCTGGTATTTCATCATAACCTAATGAGCTGGGTACTATTATCGTTCTCACTTCACTGATAGGAACTGAAGCCCGAGGCCCATAGGTGGTAAATGACACAGCCAGGCCTAGAACCCAGGGGCAGACTCCAGAAGCAATGCTCTGATTCACCATGCTCTAAATGATTTGGTAAAAGAGAGAAAGCATGCATTAATTTGGCCTGCCATAGGTGATAGGATAAGGGGTTTCTTGGTGGTGAGGCCATTTGAGCAGGGCCTTGAGTGCTGGGGAGAGCTTTGTTGAATGGTGATGGGAAAAAGGGCATTGCAGGTGGTGGGAACAGTGCGAATAGAAGCAGAATTGGGAAAGCACTGGAACATTCTGGGAATAGTGAGTAATTGTAGAATAGGGTGTAGGGGAGTTAAAACTGGAAAGGTGGGTTGCATCATTCTGTAGGGGCTTAAGAAGACATCAACGTTGTTTCATTTTGTTTTGTTAAGAGTAGGCTGTATCTGTATTTTAGGAAGAGACAGCTGCACAGGATAAGTATAAGAGTCAGCTGTTGGTTTTGAACAAATCATATAAATACTTAGAATCCCATTTTACTTATTTATAAAATGGAGATATAACACCATGCTCATAGTTTTTTTTGGGTTTTTTTGTTTTGTTTTTCTTGTGAGCGTTAAATAAGATAATCCTTGTGGATTTATTCTGTAAACCTTATACTACACACAAAGGTTAGTTAGGATTTTCATCATAAGTTCCTTGATTGAAGAGAGTGTAGAAATGTGCAGGTGACCAGAGCAGTTGGGGAATAGCAGAGATCCAAGTAAAAAGTGACCAGAGTCTATAAGAGGGCAAGATAATTAGATAATATTGTCCAACAAGGGCAAGTTTAAATGAGTTTATGTTTGTAAAGCTCCTGGAAGAATACTTGTCTCATAACTCATAAGTGGTTATCTCTCATCTATTTATCATTCTCTGTTTTTTAAGTAATAGGAATGCAAAAGACGTTTAAGGGATGGAACAAATTACAACTATTGTGTGAAGGTCAGTTGCAGAGAAAAAGGAATCAAAGTTAACAACAACAAAAAATTATAACCCCGGGTGCCTGGGAAAGTGTTCATTAATTGTTATAAGGAAGAAAGAACAGAGAGAAGAGATTAAGACTTCCTTTGAACATGATACATTGTCCATTGAAAACCCATAGCAGATGTTCAAAAGCTTATTGAAAAAGGATGGAAGGAACTCGTGGTCAGAGGAATAAATTTGGGAATTTTTGTTTAGAATGGTTACTCGGAGTTTGGGATCAGATCAAGAATAGAGTGAACAAAGTTTAGAGAAAATGGCCAAGGGCAGAAAATTAGAGCAATGCTTCTGAAGCTTTACCATGTATATGAATCACCTGGGCATGTTATTGAAAGACAGACTCTGACTCAGTAGGTCTGAGGTGGGCCCCCGAGATCCTGTAAGTCTGACAAACTCCCAGATCACAGCAGTATTGCTGGTCCACAGGCACAGTCTGAGATACTGAGGTATGGTCAGAAAATTGAGAGCCAGAAGAGACAGAGGCAGAAAAGAGAGAGGGGGAGAAATAAAATTGAGAATGCAATGCTGCAACGTAATGAAAAATAGGCGAAAGAAAGAAGGAGAGTGCTCCTTAGTGCAAGCACAATGAATAAGGCTTAATTTTTTTTTTAAATTTATTTATGGCTGTGTTGGGTCTTCGTTTCTGTGCGAGGGCTTTCTCTAGTTGTGGCAAGTGGGGGCCACTCTTCATCGCGGTGCGCGGGCCTCTCACTATCGTGGCCTCTCTTGTTGCGGAGCAGAGGCTCCAGACGCACAGGCTGAGTAGTTGTGGCACACGGGCCTAGTTGCTCCGCGGCATGTGGGATCTTCCCAGACCAGGGCTCGAACCCGTGTTCCCTGCATTAGCAGGCAGATTCTAAACCACTGCGCCACCAGGGAAGCCCAATAAGGCTTAATTTTGACAAGTAATCCAGTATGTATAAATAAGAGCATGGTTTCAGCAGATGGATGTTGGAAGTCACATTACAGCGAGGAGGTAGAAACCCTGAGGCAGTGATTGTAAACCTTCCAGTAGACAAATTAAGCAGAGAAAGAAAAGTGGGTGGTGATTAGTAGCGTTAATAGGGCTGTAATTGTAAGGGAAGCATTGCATTCAGGATGGGAAAAACTCCTAAGTTTGTAGGCAGAGAGGGAAGAGGCAGTAGAGAAGAAATGCCTGTCTAGAGAAAGAGGGGGAGACAGAGAAAACATATATCAGAGAAAAAAAAGGGGGGGGGTGTTAAATCTAATCACAGGCAAAAGTTAGACATGAAAAAAGAGTAGATGAAAATATAGAGGTGATTTCAGGCAGAGGAGAGGCTAGGGAAATAGATGGCATTAATTTCAGATGGTTTAATCGGCCTAGGGGTTACAGAACTAAGGCAAGTTTGGAGCAACCTCTCTGGGTGACATGAAAAGGGACAAAAAGAGTGAAGTAAGGATGGCCAAGCAGAATGAGGACATGCTGAGATTAGATAGCGTGAATAGGTAGTGGGCCAACAGGCACCATTCAGCAACTTTCTCAAGCAATGCACAGCAACAGTGCACAATGGAACAGAAGTAGAGGCTTGGGCTTCCACAGGTGTTGGGAGCTGGACATGTGGGTCCATGTGAGGGACATGCTGGTCACATTTTGGTATTTTTAATTGTTGCCTTAAGGTTGGGTAAAGAGCCAGGTGAAGCTGAGAGAGAGGACAGAATCATGGGTCAAAGCAACGTGATGCCGGGGAATGAGTGCGAGACTCAGAGGCAGGAGACTTGGATTCCTACCTTAGCTTCACTTTCTAGATGGTAGACCTTGGATAATCTTCCTTAGTTCCTTTATCGTTATAACAAAGGTGTTGAAGTAAATTAGCTCTCAACCTTGGCTATACATAGAATTGCCTGGGGAAGTTTAAAAAAATATTATTCTTGGTCCCTATCTTAGAATAATTAAATCAGATTGGGAGATGTGACCTAGATACCTGGTTTTTGTTGTTGTTGTTTGTTTTTTTAAAAAGCATGTCAGGTGATTTTTTTTTCCAGCTTTATTAAAATATAATTGACATGTAACATTGTGTAAGTTTAAGGTGTACAAAGTGATGATCTGATATATGTATATATTGTGAAATGATTACCACGTTTGTTAATAAGACTAGTTAATACATCTGTCATCTCACATAGCTACATTTTTTTTTTTGTACGTGGTAAGAAATTTTAAGTTCTCTTAGCAACTTTCATGTATACAATACACTATTTTTTCTTTTTTTTTAATGTTTTTTTTTATTGTGGTAAAAGTCACATAATATAAAACATACTATTTTAACCATATTTAACTGTACAGTTCAGTGGCATTAAGTACATTCACATTGTTGTGCAACTCTCATCATCATCCATCTCCCGAATTTTTCACCTTTCTAAACTGAAACTGTCCCCATTAAACACTAACCCCCATTAAACACTAACTCCCCGTTCCCCCTCCCGCTCCCACCCTCAGGCATCTACCAATGTATATTGATAACTATGGTCACCATGCTGTGCATTAGATCCCCAGAATGTATTCGTCTTATAACTGGAAGTTTGTCTCTTTTGACCAGCTTCAACCATTTGCCTCTACAACCCCCATCCCTGGCAACCATGAGTCTCCTCTAGGAGGAGTTTCTAGGAGTTATGTTTTGTTTTTTAAATTCCACATGTAATTTCAGTTATAGTGAGTGATTGGGAACATTGGAAAAATTGGTCAGAAAGTGAAATTTCAGGTTGGATGATAAGGTTGGGGGAAAGGCCCTCCATGTGGGTGGCCATCACTACTTAGGGTTGAATTTTGTGGCTGCACAGAAATAATTTTTAATTGAATTTCTATTAGGGACACTGTGCAAAGAGCCTTTTGAATAAATGCCATAGCCAAATAGTTGAGAACACATGGGTTCTAGCCAGTGCCAATCTCAGCACTTACAGACTAGGCCACCAGCTAACACCATTGGGTCACTTGGGGCTTGTGCCCAAACTGATACTGATGAAACCCTAGAACCTTGTTAGCTGTTAATTCCTTTCATGCCTCTCATGGCTCTTACCCTCAGGTCTAGAATGCAGGCTCCTCAGGCATTTCTTTCTTATTATCTTCTTCATGCTCTGTGCTTTTTTTCCTCTGAGTCATCTTCTCATTGCTTCCCACTGCTGACCTCTCTCACAACCCTTTCTGTTGCTCTCTAGAAATATTATTCCATTCTCCACAAAATCCTCAATCTCTTATCGGAACTCACTGTGTTCTTGTCCTAATGTAAACTTGGCTTTTCCTTGACATCATCGCTACTCAGGTAGCTTTCTTTAAACATGTCAGCCATTCTCTCTTCGTTTGTATCTCTGAACCAGCAGATGCTATTCACTTAGGCCCTCATAGTAACTTTCAAACCTTGACTCTCCAATCATATCCCAAAAGCCCTCTGTCTTTGAGTTGTGTGATACACAACTCTAACACCCACTCCCCTGCCTCAAGTGATCGGGTCACTTCCATGATTAATGAGGACTCTGACAAGTAGTTACTCATAAAAATGTGTGAAATGAAAATTATCTTCTCCCCATGTCTTTCAGTATTCCAGTACCCCTCTCTAGAAGCAACTATTATCACCAATTTTTGGATATCCTTCCAGAAATATTTTATGAAAATACAATCATATGCATATATATTAATATATATGCATATTTATACATATATATGAATATATATGCCTATTTATATATAAATTATTTGTTTTTAGAAATAGACAATGGTACGATATTATATGCACTGTTCTAAAACCTTTCATTTTTTTTTTTTTTTTAAGTTTTTAATTTATTGATTGATTGATTGCTTGATTGCTATGTTGGGTCTTCGTTTCTGTGCTAGGGCTTTCTCTAGTTGCGGCAAGCAGGGGCCACTCTTCATCGCAGTGCGCGGGCCTCTCACTATCGTGGCCTCTCTTGTTGCGGAGCACAGGCTCCAGACGCGCAGGCTCAGTAGTTGTGGCTCACGGGTCTAGTTGCTCCGCGGCATGTGGGATCTTCCCAGACCAGGGCGCAAACCCGTGTCCCCTGCATTAGCAGGCAGATTCTCAACCACTGCGCCACCAGGGAAGCCCGCCTTTCATGTTTTTGCTTAACAAAGTATTTTATTTTCATTTTTAAATTTTTATTTATTTTTAATACATTTATTTATTTATTTATTTGTTTGTTTGTTTATTTATTTATTTATTTATTTTTAGCTGCGTTGGGTCTTTGTTGCTGTGCATGGGATTTTTCTAGTTGCAGTGAGCAGGGGCTACTCTTCTTGTGGTTCTCAGCCTTCTCATTGCGGTGGCTTCTCTTGTTGCAGAGCATGGGCTCTAGGCGTGCAGGCTTCAGTAGTTGTGGCGCACGGGCTTAGTTGTTCTGCAGCATGTGGGATCTTCCTGGACCAGGGCTGGAAACTATGTCCCCTGCATTGGCAGGCGGATTCTTAACCACTGAGCCACCAGGGAAGTCCCTTTATTTTTATTTTTAATTGAAGTATAGTTGATTTACAATATTAGTTTCAGTTGAACAACATAGTGGTTCAATATTTTTATAGATTATACTCCATTTAAAGTTATTATAAAATAATGACTATATTTCCCTGTACTTTACGATATACCTTGTTGCTTATTTATTTTACCCATAGTAGTTTTTTTTTTTTTTTTAATAAATTTATTTATTTATTTATTTATTTAAGGCTGTGTTGGGTCTTCGTTTCTGTGCGAGGGCTTTCTCCAGTTGCGGAGAGCGGGGGCCACTCTTCATCGCGGTGCGCGGGCCTCTCACTATCGCGGCCTCCCGTTGTGGGGCACAGGCTCCAGACGCGCAGGCTCAGTATTTGTGGCTCACGGGCCCAGTTGCTCCGCGGCATGTGGGATCTTCCCAGACCAGGGCTCGAACCCGCGTCCCCTGCATTGGCAGGCAGATTCTCAACCACTGCGCCACCAGGGAAGCCCCACATAGTAGTTTTTAATCTCTTAATCTTATACCCCTATTCGCCCCTCCTCTGACTTGTTCTCCATATCTGTGAATCTGTTTCTGTTTTCTTATATATATTTGTTTGTTTTATTTTTTAGATTCCACATATAAGTGATAACAGACTATTTGTCTTTCTGTATCTGACTTATTTCATTAAGCATAATACTTTCTAAGTCCATCTACATTCCTACAAATGGCAGAATTTCATTCTCTTTTATGGCTGAGTAATATTCCATTTTATATATATATCCATTATCCATTCATCTGTTGATGGGCACTTAGGTTACTTCCATATCTTGGCTGTTGTAAACAATGCTACTGTGAAGATGCGGGTGCATGTATATTTTCAAATTAGTGTTTTAATTTTTTTGGATATATACACAGCAGTGGAATGGCTGGATCATATGGTAGTTCTCTTTTGGGTTTTTTAGAACCTGCATAATGTTTTCCACTCGGGCTGCACCAATTTACATTTCTACTAACGATGTGCTAGGATTCCCTTTTATCCACATCCTAGCCAACATTTGTTATTTGTGGAAAGGCATTTTATTTTAAATATAGCAGTGTGTACATGTCAATCCCAAACTCCCAATCTATCCCTCCCCCACACCCTTCCCCCCTGGTAACCGTAAGTTCCTTCTCTAGGTCTGTGAGTCTGTTTCTGTTTTGTAAATAAGTTCATTTGTATTTTTTTTTTAGATTTAGCATATAAGTGATATCATATGATAAGTGTCTTTCTCTGTCTGACTTACTTCACTTAGTATGACAATCTCCAGGTCCATCCATGTTGCTGCAAATGGCATTATTTCATTTATTTTAATGGCTGAGTAATATTCCATTGTAAATATGTACCACATCTTCTTTATCCATTCATCTATCGATGGACATTTAGGTTGCTTCCATGTCTTGGCTATTGTAAACAGTGCTGCAATGAACATTGGGGTACATGTATCCTTTCAAGCCATGTTTTTCTCCAGATATATGCCCAAGAGTGGGATTGCTGGATCATATGGTAGTTCTATTTTTAGTTTTTTAAGGAACCTCCACACTGTTCTCTGTAATGGCTGTACCAATTTACATTCCCACCAACCGTGTAGGAGGGTGCGCTTTTCTCCACAGCCACTGATGACAGTCATTTTGATAGGTGTGAGGCGATATTTCATTGTGGGTTTGCTTTGCATTTCTCTGATGATTAGCAATGTTGAGCATTTTTCATGTGCCTGTTTGCTATCTGTATATCTTCTTTGGAAAAACATCTATTTAGATCTTCTACCCATTTTTAAAATTTTTTTGTGTTTTTTTTTTTGATATTAAGTTGTATGAGCTGTTTATATATTTTGAATATTAACTTCTTATTGGTCATATCATTTGCAAAGATTTTCTCCCATTCAGTATGTTGTCTTTTTGTTTTGTTGATGGTTTCCTTTGCTGTGCAAAAGCTTTTAAGTTTAATTAGGTCCCACTTGTTTATTTTTGATTTTATTTCTTTTCCTTTAGGAGACAGATCCCCCCCAAAAAAATCGCTACCATTTATGTAAATCATGTTCTGCCTATGTTCTCTTCTAGGGGTTTTATGGTTTCTGGTCTTACATTTAGGTCTTTAATCCATTTTGGTTTGTTTGTTTATTGTATGAGGAAATGTTCTAATCTCATTCCTTTACATGAAGATGTCCAGTTTTCCCAGCACAACTTATTGAAGAGACTGTCTTTTCTCCATTATATATTATTGCCTCCTTGGTTATAGATTAATTAACATAAGTTTATGGGTTTATTTCTGGGTTCTTTATTCTGTTCCATTAATCTGTCTGTTTTTGTGCCAGTACCATACTGTCTTGATTACTCTAGCTTTGTAGTATAGTCTGAAGTCAGGGAGTGTGATACCTTCAGCTTTGTTTTCTTTTCTCAAGATTGCTTCAGCAATTTTGGGTCTCTATAAATTTTAGGTTCTATATAAATTTTAGGATTATTTGTTCTAGTTATGTGAAAAATGTCATGGGCATTTGACAGTGAGTGCATTAAATCTGTAGATTGCTTTGGGTAGTATGAACATTTTAACAATATTAATTCTTCTGATACAAAAACACAGTATATCTTTCTATTTCTTTGTATCATTTTCAAATTCCTTCATCAGTCTTTTATAGTTTTCAGAGTATAGGTCTTTTATCATTGGTTAAGTTTATTCCTAGGTATTTTATTCTTTTTGATGTGATTGTTAATGGGGTTGTTTCCTTAATTTCTTTTTGTGATAGTTCACTGTTAGTGTATAGAAAAGCAATAGATTTCTGTATATTAACCTCATATCCTGCAACTTTACTGAATTCATTTATTAGTTCTAATAGTTTTTTTTGGAAACTTCAGGTTTTCTTTGTATAATATCATGTTATTTGCAAATAGTGACAACTTCTTCCCTTCCAATTTTAATTCCTTTTATTTTTTTCTTCTCTGATTTCTGTGGCTAGGATTTCCATACTACATTAAATAGAAGTGGCAAGAGTGTGCATCCTTGTCTTTTTCCTGATTTTAGAGGAAAAACTTTCAGCTTTTTATCACTGAGTATGATGTTAGCTGTGGGTTTGTCATAAGTGGCCTTTATTATGTTGAAACATATTCCCTCTAAACCACCTTTGATGAGAGTTTTTATCATGAATGGATGTTGAATTTTGTCAAAAGCTTTTTCTGTGTGTATTGATATGATCATGTAATTCTTATCCTTCCTTTTGTTAATGTGGTGTATCATGTTGATTGATTTGCGGATATTGAACTATCCTTACATCCCTGGAATAAATCCCACCTGATTATGGTGTATTATCCTTTTTATATATTGTTGAATTCGATTTGCTAATATTCTGTTGAGGATTTTTGCATCTGTATTTATCAAAGATATTGGCCTGTAATTTTCTTTTTTGGTAGTGGTTTTGGTATCATGGTAATGGTGGCCTTGTACAATGGATTTTGGAGTGTTCCCATCTCTTCAATTTTCTGGAATAGTTTGAGAAGGATAGTTATTAGCTCTTCTTTATATGTTTGGTAGAATTCCCCTGTGAAGTTGCCTAGTCCCGGACTTGTGTTTTCTAGGAGTTTTTTTAAGTTGCAAATTAAATTTTACTACTAGTGATTGGTCTGTTCAGATTATCAATTTCTTCCTGATTCAGTCTTGGAAGGTTGTATGTTTCTAGAAATTTGTTCATTTCTTCTAGGCTGTTCAATTTGTTGGCATACAACTGTTCATAGTGTTCTCTTATGATTTTTTGTATCTCTGTGGTATCGGTTGTTACTTCTCCTCTTTCCTTTCTCATTTTATTTGTTTAAGTCCTCTCTCTTTTCTTGATGAACATAGCTAATGGTTTATCAATTTTGTTTGTCTTTTCAAAGAACCAGTTCTTGGTTTCATTGATCTTTTCTATTTTTTGTCTCTATTTTATTTATTTCCTCTCTGGTCTTTATTATTTCCTTTCTTCTGTGGACTTTGGGCTTTATTTGTCCTTCTTTTTCTAATTCCTTTAGATAAGAGGTTAGTTTGTTTATTTGAGATTTTTCATGCTTCTTGAGAAAGGCCTGTATCACTATAAACTTCCGTTTTAGAACTACTTTTGCTGCATCCCATACATTTTGGAAAATTGTGTTTCCATTTGTTTCGAGGTATTTTCTGATTTCCTGATTGAGTTCTTCATTGACCCATTGGTTTTTTATAGTGTATTGTTTTGTCTCCACGTGTTTGTGCTTTTCCCATTTTTCTTCCTGTAAGAGATTTCTAGTTTCATACTGTTGTTGTGGTTGGAAAAAATGCTGGATATAATTTCTATCCTCTTACATTTGTTGAGACTTGTTTTGTGGCCCAGCATATGATCTGTTATGGAGAATGTCCCACGTATACTTGAAAAGAATGTCTACTATGCTGCTTTGGGATGGAAGGTCCTATAGATATCTATTAATTTCAACTGGTGTATTGTATATTTTAAGGCCACTGTTGCCTCATTGTTTTTTTTTTTGTCCATTGATGTAAGTGGGGTGTTAAAGTTCCCTACTATTATTGTATTCTTGGCAATTTCTCCCTTTATCTCTGTTAATATTTGCTTTATATATTTAGGTGCTTCCGTATTGGGTGCATAAATGTTAACCAGAGTAATATACTCTTCTTGTATTGATCCCTTTATCAGTATATAATATCCTTCTTTTTCTTTTGTTATGACTTTTGTTTTAAAATCTATTTTGTCTGATATGAGTATTGGTACCCTCAATTTCCTGCTATTTTCATTTGTATGTGATATCGTCTTCCATCTCCTCACTTTCAGTCCGTGTGTGTCTTTAGTTCTAAAGTGAGTCTCTTGTAAGCATCATACAGATGGGTCTTGTTTGTTTGTTTGTTTGCTTAATCAAACCAACCACCCTATGTCTTTTGATAGGGGTATTTAGTCCACTGACATTTAAAGTAATTATTATTATTTTTTTTTAATTTTTATTTATTTATGGCTGTGTTGGGTCTTCGTTTCTGTGCGAGGGCTTTCTCTAGTTGTGGCAAGTGGGGGCCACTCTTCATCGCGGTGCGCGGGCCTCTCACTATCGTGGCCTCTCTTGTTGCGGAGCACAGGCTCCAGATGCGCAGGCTCAGTAATTGCGGCTCACGGGCCCAGTTGCTCCGCGGCATGTGGGATCTTCCCAGACCAGGGCTCGAACCCGTGTCCCCTGCATTGTCAGGCAGATTCTCAACCACTGCGCCACCAGGGAAGCCCCTAAAGTAATTATTGATAGGTACTAACAAAAGATTTAAAAAAATTTTTTGTATCAGTATATACAAATTTTCCGTTAAAAAACTCTTCTACCATTGCAAATGAGGCGGCTATAAATAGCACTTTACCTGTGTCACCTTTTATATTTGCAAGTTATTTGTGGTGTCAGTTCCTAGAAGTGAGATTGCTGGGTCAAAATTACTTGCTTTTTAAAAGTTGTGGTAGAAAATGTTCTGGTTTCTATTCAAGAATTTCTAGAGCTCTCTGTCCTTTCTCTTTCCAAAGAAATGTTAGATAGGAAAATGTGTGTGTGTGTACATAGGTGTGTGCAGGGTGAGGGTGGGGAATTGTGTGTATATATTTACATGTATAATAAGATATTCCCACATAAATATTCCGTTGTTACCAAAAAAAAAAAAAAAAAGTTGTGGTATATATTAACAAAATTGCTCTCCATAGGCTGTGTACTGATTTACATACCCATCAGTGATATTTGAGTCTGTTTCCCATTATCCTTGCCAATACCATATTTTATTCATTTTTTTACCTTTGCCAATTTGATAATTGAAAAATATTTCATTGAAATTTTAGTTTGTGATTCTCCTACGTTGAGTGAGGATGAGCAACTTTTTAAATGTTTAACAGTATATTTCCTTTTCTGTGAATTGTTGGCCATCTCCTTTGCCTATTTTGATATTGTGATTTATAATAAGATATATATATATCTTATTAATATATTGTATATATATCTGTAATGGTCCCGTTTTTTCACACAGAGCTAAAACTCTTGGAACTTCCTAAGTAATGAGAGTGATTAAAAAGTATCTTTTGTTTTGTTAATGAGATGACTTTTAGTCCACACCTAAGGATGGGAGCTGGTTGCCAGGAGAATCAACCATGTGATTAGAGGGTTGGGGCTTTCAGTCCTATCCCCTGACCTCCAGAGAAGAGAGAAGAGTGGGGTGGAGGTTGAATTAATCATAAAAGATCAATGATTTAATCATGCCTAAGTAATTCAGCCTCCATAAAAATCCAAAAGGAGGGGGTTTGTAGAACTTCCAGGTTGGTAAAACAGAACTCTTCCATGTGCCACCATGCTGGACCCCAAACTCCATGAAGATAGAAGCTTCTTTGTTCAGGACCTCACCCTATGTATCTTTTCACCTGGCTATTGATTGTATCCTTTAATATACTTTTTAGTAAACTGGTAATCTAGTGGACAAATGGGTTTCCTGAGTTCTGTAAACTCCTCTAGCAAATTAATCAAACCTAAGGATGGAGTTGTGGGAACCTCCAATTTATAGCCAGTAGGTCAGAAGCACAGGTAACAACTTGAACTTATGATTGGCATCTGAAGTAGGGGGCATTCTTGTGGCACTGAACCTTTAATCTGTGGAATCTGATGCTACCTCCAGGTAGATAGTGTCAGAATTGAGTTGAATTTGTAGAAGAACACATAACTTGTGTCAGAGAATTGTTTGGTAGTGTGGGGACCGCCACCCCCGCACCATGGTGTAACTGGGTGCAGACCCTTACCTATTTTCCTGTTATTTTGTTGCATGTCTTTATATAATAAGGAAAATAGACCTCTAATGAAATACGAGTTGCAATATATTTTTTCCTAGTTTATTAAGTTGCTATTTTGCTTTTGGTGTTTGTCAGGCAGAACAATTTTATTCACATGGGTTTAGTTTATTAATCTCTCCAATTGCATATTTTATATCATACCTATACAGTCCCTGTTTTGAGATAATTTTAAAAATTTCTGTACAGCATGATGACTATAGTTAATCATACTGTATTGCATATTTGAAAGTTGCTAAGAGAATAGATCTTAAAAGTTCTCATCACAAGAAAAAAACTTTTGTAACTATGTGTAGTGAGAGACGTTAACTAGACTTATTCTGGTGATCATTTAGCAGTACATACAAACATCAAATCATTACGATGAACAGCTGAAATTAATGTAATGTTATATGTCCATTACATCAATTGAACACAAAAAGAAAGAAGTTCACATATTTTTTTGGCAGAAACGAAATACTTAAAATAGATTTCATTATTATAAAACTTTATTAAGGAGCTTCTCAAAACTCCTCATAATGTGAATTTTGTAAACAAATGTCAACTAAGAGAAAACATTTCCTTTGTTTCTTATAGAACTTCAAATTTTTTGGTGTTTATTTTTCTACATGAATCTTTGGTCCATCTGTAATCCTAGTCTTTCTAACCTTTGCACCATCCTGGATCACTTCAGCATTAATGACCTTCTCAACCTCCTACTATCATAGTCCTTGATCTCCTTTACTACAACAGCCGCCTCCCTTCCACCTTTCACTACCACATCCCAGAGCTTCTCATCACCTGTAAGACCCTTCTCCATTTCTGAAAACTTAAAACTCTTACATTCCATCCCTCATCACAATCATCTTTTATTCTTCTAGGTCTTTTGCTCTCTTAATTTGACTATAAATTCATAATAGTTTCATTAAGATCTCCGATTTGTTGACTGAAATAAAAATGCACAATTATATTTGGAATCTAAAAAAAAACATACAAATGAACTTATTTACAAAACATAAATAGACCCACAGACATAGAAAACAAACTTATGGCTACCAAAGGGGAAAGGGGCGGGGAGGGATAAATCAGGAGGTTGGGATTAACATACACATACTACTATATATAAAATAGATAACCAACAAGGACCGACTGTATAACACAGGGAGCCATACGCAATATTTTGTAATAACCTATAAGAGAAAAGAATCTGAGAAAGAATATATATATCTATCTGAATCACTGTGCTGTACACCTGAAACTAAGACAACATGTAAATCAACTATGCTTCAATAATTAATATGTATATATTAAAAATGCAGTGTTAGAGTTGTGCGTTTCAGTTTTATTTGGGGACTTACTGAGGACTATACCAGAAGACAGCTTCTCAGATAACTCTGAAGAACTTCTCCAAAGAGGTAAGGGGGGAGGTCAGAATATATGTGATTTGGGAGAAGGAGTATGTGCAATCAAACACGCATCTTGGCAGAAGGTCACTGTTAGTCACGAGGAACAGATTGTCTCTGTTAATGATTTTAGTGCTTTTCTAAGTATGGGAAGATGCAAGAATTGGGGTTCATAAAATTTTCTCCTGAAAATATCTAACTAGCAGAAGGTCTGTTCTGTCAGTTTTCCCAGAGCACAGAGTGCCTCATTCCTGATCTCTGTCCTGAATTCCTCTCAGTGTGTGTTGAAGGTCAGCAACTGCAGTGGCTAATGACTTAATTCTTGTAGAACCGGGTGGCCAGCGACATTCTTTAGTGGCCTCCTTTATTTTTTTAATTTTTTAATTTTTTTTTGGCCATGCTGCACGGCATGTGGGATCTTAGTTCCCTGACCAGGGATCAAACCCGTGCCCCCTGCAGTGGAAGCGTGGAGTCTTAACCACTGGACTGCCAGGGAAGTCCCTAGTTGGCGCCTTTAATATTTCCCTTTTTTCTTATATTATTTGCCCCTCCTAGGCAGGACCACATAATGACTTTCATAAGCCCTATGCTTTTTTGCCTTCATGGGCCCCCCTCCTCCATAAAAAAATGATTTTACATTTATATTTTACAATTGCACTTATATAAAGATAAACATATTAATATATATTAAAACAATTTCTTTGACCTAAAAGTTAATTTTTTCATTAGATTCCAAAAGAAATTAAAACAATTTTGTGGGTCCTAGGTTCTGTGCCTAAAGCACCAGTTGTGTACAAACATGATTTTTGAAAACTGGGTCTAATCTTACTAATTTTGTCTTTCTAACTTCCAAATCACTGCTCAATCTACTGGATACTGGATATGGATTGCCACCCCTACTACCATATTGAAACTATTCTTCTTATGGTTACTAAAGACTTCCTAATTGCCTAATCCAATAGGCACTTTAAAATCTCTATCTCAACCTTGTGGTAATATTTAAAGATATTGATATTACTCCCTTGTTCTTGATAGTATTCATGGGCTTTTGTTAGTCCTTCTCTACTGGTTTTCTATATGACTTCTTGGCACCGTATAGATGGCCGAGTCTTAGAGAATGAAGGTAAAGAATTGGATAGTATATTAGTTTCCTATGGCTTTGTAATACCACACACTTGATGGCTTAAAACAACAGAAATTTATTCTTTCTCAGTTCTGGAGGCCACAAGTCCAAAATCAGTATCACTAGGTTGAAATCAAGGTGTAGGCAGGGCTATGCTCACTCCAGAGGTTCTAAGGGAGAATAGATTCCTCTTCTCTTCTAGCTTCTGATAGCTACTGGCACTCCTTGTCTTGTGGCTGCATCACTCCAATCTTTAAGGTCAGCATCTTCAGATCTGTCTGTCTGTCTTCACATTGTCTTCTCCTTTGTGTGTGTGTCAAATCTCCCTCCGCCTCTCTCTTGTAAGGACACCTATGACCAAACCAAACTTGGATCCGCTCACCCATGTGCAGTGAAGCCAATCTACTGACACTGGTTATGGTGAAGGAAATTACAGCATTTATTTCAGGGTACCCAGCAAGGAGTCCAGGACAGCTAGTGCTCAAAAAGCCAGAACTCCCCAATGGGTTTCAGGAAAGCACTTTTAAGGCCAGGTGAGGGAGGGGAGTTGCAGGGTATGTGATTAGCTTATGCACAGTTCTCTGGTTGATCGTGAGGCAACATGGCATTGTCACAGGGGTTAACATTATCAATCCTTAGGCTCCAGTAGGCCTGGGGGCTATGTGCTCATGATCATCAAGTAGTTAATGTCTTCCATTTGGTGGGGCTTTTAGCATCTGTAAGATAACTCAGGAAATGTTCATCAGATACTGTTATCCTGGGTCTTCAGAGAGAAGCTAAAGCAGAGGATATAGAGAAAGGGTCTGTCCTAGGAAGGCCCCAAAGGGTCCTGCTCAGTTACATACCTGTGACAGCACTTAGGACTCACCCAGATGATTTAGGACAATCTCCTATCTCAAAAATCCTTAATTTAATGACATCAAATTCTTTTCCAAATAAGGTAGCATTTACAGGTTCCAGGGGAGCATAGATATATTTTGTGTTCCCATTTATTAACCTACCATAGATGGGGAAGAAAGTTTGCCTAGTAATTAAAAACCTTATGGAAAGGACTTCCCTGTTGGCGCAGTGGTTAAAAATCCGCCTGCCAATGCAGAGGACGTGGGTTTGAGCCCTGGTCCGGGAAGATCTCACATGCCGCGGAGCCACAACTACTGAGCCTGCGCTCTAGAGCCCTCAAGCCACAACTACTGAAGCCCACGCACCTAGAGCCCGTGCTCCGCAACAAGCGAAGCCACCAGGAGAAGCCCGCGCACCGCAACAGAGTAGTCCCCGCTCACCGCAACTATAGAGAGAGCCTGTGCACAGCAATGAAGATCCAATGCAGCCAAAAATAAATAATTAATAATTAAATTAAATTAAATAAATTAAATTCTTAAAAAAAAACTTACGGAAGGTCATGGATAATTTGCTGAGGTGGGTCTCATAGAAGCAAATAACATGAATTTCAAAATAGAAATTACTGAAGTTTGTTTAAAAAAAAAGACCTGGAAACCACAGTGTGGAAGAAGAAAAATGGCAAGTCTCTGGCAGGTTTAGGACCAATTGAAAGAAGCAACCGTCACTGAATTGGGCTGCAAAGGAAGCAATCAGGTGAAAGGTAAATTTCAGTTAAGACAAGAAGGTAGGAGTAGCTTTAGATGAGTACCTACCTTGAAATAACGGTTATGATATAGTGAAGTCTTGTTAGTATGGAGAGAGGGAACTATAAATCAATCTGAAATATAATTTGTTTCAAACCAGTAGTGGTAGTACAAAACGATTAATCATGGTTTCCAAGTTAGTGTCCTAGAATAGATACTGTATAGTTAATGCATAATTAATTAATTATGGCTTTATAGAAAGACTACTAAAATTCCAGACAATAGTGCTTGACTATATACTTATTCAAGAACTTTAATTAAGTGGAATTAATTAAATTAATGATCTAATGAACATATTGATCTTTAGAAGGACTTGCAACCTGACTTCCCTAGCTGGAGGACAGTTGTCCCAGGAAACTCATTTAGCACTGACCTATCAAGAAAAGCACACTTGCTTGTATAACCAAGTAGTTATTCAGATATACAGCTCCTTAAATCTAATTTACATGTCGTTTTATTTTTCTTTATTTTCTATCTAAAGTTGGTAAGAATTTGAAAAGCAGTCAATTGTTAATAATAGTAAAATCATATTTCAAATTATCATGAATTTGCTTTGAAATGCGGGAAAAAGATTTTTAGTGTGGACCATGATAGACTGAAATTCAAAAAGAATAAAGGCAAAAATGCACCATAATTGCTCCTGAAGCAAAGGCCATTGATTACTTCCCCATCATCTCATCAAACAGAGAATGAAGGGAGAAAAATACAAGTTCAAATGGACAAGCTATTCAGGTATTGGGCAGGAGCTTCAAGTGAAAATTTCTGCCTCATTAAAAACATTTAAAGGAAGCAGCTTGTCTTCATGTAGGAATCATTTTTCTCAGTTCGAGTTCATCTTCTGTAGTTTTCATCTCTTCAGAAGGGCACATTCTGTGCAATTTCTAAGTCCATTTTAATGGGAGGGATTTATGTTAAGTTGGTTCAGGAGAGGTGGACAATTGTGGAGCCTTTTTAATGGACTACAAAAGACTGTCGAGTAATTAAATAGATTTTTTTCCCCTTAGACTGTTCCATGGGTTTAAAAACACTCCACTGAGCATGTAAAATCAATTTCCATTACTGGCCTTGACCTTTGCAGTTTTATAAACATGTTTTTTCCCTGGGTTTGGAATGTGGTTCAAAGGCAATAATAGAAGACTGGAGGATGAGACAGGTCATTGTAATAAAAGTTACTGCTTTCACAGTGAAAATCTCCTTTTCACACAGGCATTCATTCAACTGTGTATATTATAATTATATGAATACTCCTCTATGTTTATATTATATATGTATATGTGTATTTATATTGGAGGCAGAATTTTTTTTCTCTACAATAAAAAAAAAAATTCACTTTGTTTTCACTGCTAAAGGATTTTTTTCCCCTTCCCATTCCAAGAAAGTAGCCAAGCCATTGTGTTCCTTCGCCCCAGGGGCCTTGGGTTGCTGAATGGAAAGCCAGATGTTGCCAGACAGAGGCTAGCTTCATTCTTTTTTGGGTGGGGGGGCATGTTTTGGAAAGTTACACTCATTGAGGGGATTATACCCCCTCACACAGAGTGGAAGAGAAGAAAGATAATGGCTTTGGGGGGTTGCTGGGAGTGGAGATAGAACTGACTTCTGGCAGTAATTCCCTGAGACAAGCAGGAGGAAAGAGGTTTAGGTGGTTTTCAAAGGAGGTAGCCCAGCCAGGTCCTGCTTGTTAACTCCCAGTGAGGGGGCTCCTACAGGATGCCAGGGAGGAAGGCCTCTGGGAGCCATGGTCTCCGGAATGGAGATGACAGATACTCTTGTTCAAGCTTATCCATGTGGCCTGGACAATGAGTGTACAGTGGGGATCCGTGGGGACCACAGCTTTCCTTTCAGTAGTTTAGATTGCAAAAGACAGTCCCGTCCTCAACCTTTGTATCACCTGGAGATGGGAGTGAAGGAGGGTAGTCCAGAAATGACTGAAATAGAATGTCCTGCCAGTTGATAGCTGCTTTAAGCAGCTCAATTTGATTTAAATAAAACGAAGAAATGTGATATTTCTTTTTTTTTTTTAATTAATTAATTAATTTATTTTTGGCTGTGTTGGGTCTTCGTTTCTGTGTGAGGGCTTTCTCTAGTTGCGGCAAGCGGGGGCCACTCCTCATCGCGGTGCGTGGGCCTCTCACTATCGCGGCCTCTCTTGTTGCGGAGCACAGGCTCCAGACGCGCAGGCTCAGTAATTGTGGCTCACGGGCCCAGTTGCTCCGCAGCATGTGGGATCTTCCCAGACCAGGGCTCGAACCCGTGTCCCCTGCATTGGCAGGCAGACTCTTAACCACTGCGCCACCAGGGAAGCCCCCGAAATGTGATATTTCTTACACTCAGAATTATGGTGAAAATTTATTGCCCTTTCTCTTTTCCCCACTTCATCTGTAAAAGGACAATTATTAAACTCCCCTTGCAGAGTTGTTTTAGCATTAGATGACATGTATAAAGTGACTATATCACATAATGCATGTTCAATAAATAATTACTAGGAAATATTTATGTGTATCTATACTGTTGGAAGAATGGAATCAGGTGCTAGGTTTTCAAAGAAGTATGAAACATACTTCCAGTTCTCAAAAACTTTGTTATAATTAGAGATGTAGATAAGCATATAGAACTATTTAGAAGTACTAGATTCATAACTCTAAGCAAGAAATACAGGCAGGTGAGACATGGGAGGGGCCATAGGGAAACTGAAGAATTTGGAGGCAGGAATCATGACATAAAACAGAAAACCTGTGGGAAGCGTAGAAGAGATAGCAACACTGGAGGTGAAAGGAATTTGTGTATGATGCTCTCATTAGAAAATTTCCCCGAGACACAGGTAGTCATTTATACAACATTTGGCCTGCAGGCGTGGGATTTTTCCCCTGTAACTTTTCCCCCTCATTTAAAAAAAAAAAATCAAAGTTATAGGTGTGCAAAATTTAGGAAATAAAATAACCCAACAGGAAGGTGCAAAAAAAAATTTAGTCTCTTTCATCTATTTCTCTTTACCCATGTCAGGGAGGGGGAAATTTTCCCTTCTAACCTTCTTGAATTCTTTTGGCTGCTCTAATAATTAAATTGACACAAGACTGATTAACCAGAAGAAAAAAAATTAATTCATAGGTATGGAGCTTTCATAGAAATAGGACCCCCAAAGCGACAAAAGCAAGCTGTTTATATATCATTTTTACACAGAGGAAACAATTATTTGTGAAGATTTAACAAAACAAATGGTCTTGTGCTTGGGGTAGCAAACTAATGAAGAAGTGACAGTTTGTTTATACAACTTTCTTCGTTTTGAATTCCCTAACTCTGGTGAAAAGGATTCTTTCTATCCTCCTGGTATAGGGAAGATACCTCTACATGGGAGATTTTAAAAATTATTTATTTATTTGTTTGTTTGTTTATTTATTTATTTTTGGCTGCACTGGGTCTTTGTAGCTGCGGGCGGGCTTTCTCTATTTGCGGCGAGCGGGGGCTACTCTTTGTTGCAATGCGCAGGCTTCTTATTGCGGTGGCTTCTCTTGTTGCAGAGCACAGGCTGTAGGCATGCGGGCTTCAGTAGTTGTGGCGCACGAGCTTAGTTGCTCCACGGCATATGGGACCTTCCTGGACCAGGGATCAAACCCGTGTCCCCTGCATTGGCAGGCGGATTCTTAACCACTGGACCACCAGGGAAGTCCCACATGGGAGATTTATTTCCCACTTTCAGGGGGAAAAAGGAGGGTCAGAGTTTTTTTTTTTATATCACTTTTTTTCATCAGCTGTTTCTCAAGTAACTTTAATTCAAAATAATTAATATGTCACTTTGGCATATTTGGGGGTGGCTTACCCTGAGCCCCAACAGTTTCCTCCTCTGAAACGTCCCTGGAAATTTCACATATTAAAAGCTGAGTTGATGGATTGCTCTATTATTTCATTGAATCAGTTTCTTAGTCCTGAGACTAGGGCAGTTTAGTTAAATTCATTTCAGGAGGTGGTGATGCAAGTGGGCCCCCAAAGTCAGGCCTACATTGCACAAGCAATCAGGTATTTAATAAAAGGTGTATCTATGGAAATAAAAGAAAAACAGAGGTTAATGATTGGAGTCAACTATAAATCAGTTTCTGAGCCCAGGGAGCAGCTAGTCAAGATCATTTCTCAGTGTCGGGGTTGAAGCACCTTCTGAAGTTTGAAATGTCTCTGATGATGTTACTGGGTGTTCAGGAAAACTTTCTGAGCAGCCTACACATCAACAGGCATGAAGAAGATTGCTTAAATATGAGCAATTTTGGTGATTTCTCTGAAGTTTATATCAAGTCATCTAGCTTCAGTTTGCAGGGCTTCAGGAAGAAGGGCAATCTTAGGCAATGATTCCAAGTCAAAAGGATGAGAGGAAAAATTGGAAACCTATTTCAAGAGTTATAGCCAAATATTGGAGGATACCAGAAGAATTGAAGATTCCGTCTAGTTTATAGGTAGAAAACAAAATCTCAAAGACAATTAATAGAACTAGAAGCTGATATCTGCAAGTTTGTTTTATAGCTTCTACTGAAACAGAATTTTTCTCTTTAAAATCACTTACATTTTTACCAAAGATAGCCTTTAAGACTAATTTGTTTGCAAAATAAGTCTAGATTTAATAAATTTGGCCTGGTTATTTATATGAGTTCAGCAAGAATAGTGATTATCTGTTTTGCTGGAACTTTTCATAAGGAATCTTCAGATTGAACTTTTAATAGCCTCTCAAGGCTAAGAAGCCAAGCCAAACATTTGCCATCAGACGTCACCTAGAATACCTATAGGTGTGGCTGAATCCCTCTCTTCTCGAGCTTCCCCAAATATCCTGAGGCTCCTGGGCCTGCCAGGAAGTGACCTTCCTTACACACCTGGTAAGGTTTCTGGGACCCCTATAAGCAAGGTACCAGGCTGATTTTCCAAGGGGCTATATTGGCTCCATAAAGTCTATCTTAGATCCTCAAAGCTGTCTGGTCATATCTGAATCTATGTATATTCTCAAATATATAATTCCAGCTAAAGCCTTGGCAATACAACCAATGTTTCCAATTGTGTCCTGTTACAAGGAGAACAGACTCTTTTTTTAAAAAAATTTTAAAAATTTTTGGCTGCGTTGGGTTTTTGTTGCTGTATGAGGACTTCTCTAGTTGCAGTGAGTGGGGGCTACTCTTCGCTGTGGTGCACGGGCTTCTCATTGAGGTGGCTTCTCTTGTTGTGGAGTATGGGCTCTATGTGTGCGGGCTTCTGTAGTTGAGGAGCACAGGCTCTAGGGCATGTGGGCTCAGTAGTTGTGGCTTGTGGGCTCTAGAGTGCAGGCTCAGTAGTTGTGGTGCACAGGCTTAGTTGCTCCGTGGCATGTGGCATCTTCCTGGACCAGGGATTGAACCCGTGTCCCCTGCATTGGCAGGAGGATTCTTAACCACTGTGCCACCAGGGAAGTCCAGAGAACAGATTCTTATTGAACTTACGGAGATAACTATATTGCCATGAAAATAAGAATAATCATTATGAGTTTTTGAGTTCTGGAGGGATCAGTCAGGGAGAAAAAAGATAAATGTTTCTATTCTGCTTACAAAGGTATAATTTACCAAATTGCTCTAAGCTGTCAAAAGACAAGAACAAAAATGCTCTAAGTTAGATAAAAGAGAAGTTTTTCTTAAATCTGGAGAAAAAAAATTTTTTTTAAAAATTAGCAATGTTTCAAGTGAAAAATACCATAAAACATTATAATCATCTTCCTCAGTTCATTCAGTCCCATGTAATTAATTCTTGTTCATCTTGATCTTTTGTTAGTTTTATCAAGCCATTTGTTGTTTTTCACTAGCGTTCTGTAAATTTTTACCCAGTTCAGTGGTATGATTTGAAAGTTATCAGAAATTATATTCTAGAGTACTTTTTGGATTCCCTTCCATGAACTTCTCTGAGGATGAAACATGTTTGCAGGAAGCTTTTGTAAAAGCAAATGAGTATAACTGTCTAAATGATAGAAGAGTTAAAAATGGCCATGGCTAAAGGTCTTGATGAGAGTCCATTACAGTGCAAGTGACAAGGAAATTTGGTCATTTCTGTGAATAAAACACTGAAGATAATAACTAGAATTATGATATAACATTATATCAGGACATCCAAATTTTAGGAATTTCATACAATTTAAAGAAATTTATATTAATAACATTTACTCATTATATATATATGTGTGTGTGTACATACATATATATATATATATAAAATGTAACCTAAGAAGGTTTATCATCACTTATTTGACAATGCTTCCTATGTAATATAACATACCAAATGAACCTAATTAGTTTAACCTCTCTTTTATAAGGAGAGAGAACAAATCTTTTCAGGTGTTCCAGGGGCTTCTGGAAAACCCCAAAGTTACTTCCAGGTCAGTAAGACTTTATTTAGAATTTGATTTGGGGAAGTTTGTCAGAGATATCAAAAGGTTTTAAAACACTTGGTCAAATAGGCTCATAGGTTACTGTGAAACAATACATAGTTATCATTTAACCAAAGTGACGAAGACTTCATGGGCCAATACAGAAAGTTAAATAGTTGTAAAAAGCCTTATGTTTTTTAATATTGAAAAGACTCAGTTTACTTAAGTAATCAAAGAACTAATGAAGATAGCAAACACAGGAAATTATTTTGCATAAAACACAAAATCCTTATTTTGTTTGTTGTTTTTGTTTTTGCTTTAAGGCAGATTACTTTAAAAGGTAAAGAAAACCTTTAACAATCTCTTATCAGGAGCACACCAATAGTCCAGTCAAACTTTGTCCTTCTAGCAGATTAAAGAAAATTAAGTTCCAGTTTTCCATATGTACCCTATTGATATTAAAGCTTACTTTTAAAACCCTTGTAACAAATTTATTAAATCTTATACAGTTTGATCACACACAGAATTCTTTTCAAGCCAATAAGCTTTTTTTGGCTTAACCAAAGATGCAAGAGGCCTCTCACAGAGAGTATGCAGCCCTTCTAAGATCCAGAAATTTCACTCTCAGTCAAAGAAAGTGAAAGCCTTTTGTGGATACAGGTGGTAAGAATGGTGTAGTGAAAATGGTGTCTCTGGTCTCTCTTGAGAATATGAGACAACTCCATTTACAAACTTGCTAATCTGTGACACTGGAATGGGCTTTTTCAGCGCTAACAAACAACGAAGGTTGAGACATCAAAGGCCCCTTATGACAAATTCCCCAGAGAACTGGCATCGCCGGACAAAGAGAGTGCTGTTTGTGACTTTGTGTCTCAGAACCCTAGTCTATTTAATTAGTCACCAAGGTGCACCCCAATAAGTGCACCCTCTGGATGGCAGAGACCAGAGAGAATATCCTCATTGGTCAAAAGGCCAAGCTCTCAGGACACAGAACAAGCTGGAAGGAAAAACCTCATCTGGGGCTTCCCTGGTGGCGCAGTGGTTGAGAATCTGCCTGCCAATGCAGAGGACACGGGTTCGAGCCCTGGTCTGGGAAGATCCCACATGCCGCGGAGCAACTGGGCCGGTGAGCCACAATTGCTGAGCCTGCGCGTCTGGAGCCTGTGCTCCGCAAGAAGAGAGGCCGCGATAGTGAGAGGCCCGCGCACCGCGATGAAGAGTGGCCCCCTCTTGCCACAACTGGAGAAAGCCCTCGCACAGAAACGAAGACCTAACACAGCCATAAATAAATAAAATAAAAATTAAAAAAAAAAAAAACTCATCTGGTTTCTACATAGGACACACAGGAAAGTTTGTCTAAACAGAATTCCATCTGGTGAGAGTGGTGAACTTGGGTCTGTGAGGCTGGCTAGAACAGCAGCCTTATAGGGGGTATTCTTGCATTCTGTCCTGTGGTTTTTCCTCCTTATGACAAATGACACAGAAGACAAACACAAAGAAAATAGTGATCATCTCTGGGAGGAAAAGGATCAGTACTCATTACCAAATCTACCAGAGTTTCTGTGTCCAAGAAACAAGTTCCACAAATATTTTCTCTTGTTAATCTAAATTTTAGAAGAGAGGAAAAGGATTCTTACCACTTTCCCTTCCATTGCATTCTGCAGGCAGAGATCCAGGAAGCTGATGTGGTAAGAACTCTTACCTTCTGCCAGCTTTTGTCAGAGGTTCAAGGAGCTCTCAGCTGCAGTAGCTCAAAGTGAGTGGGTGACTGGGGGTTGGGGAGTGGGGTTCAGCCAGTATCCTATTGACTACACCAACTGTTGAGGAGGGTGAAAAATTTCCCCCACCCTTCCTGAGTTCTTTTGGCTGCTCTAATAATTAAATTGACACAAGAGAAAAAAATTTAATTTGCTTGAACAGAGGTCTTATATAACTAGGAGCACCGAAGTGACCAAAGCAGACTATTTATATATCATATTTAGACAAAGAAACAATTACTTGTGAAGATTTAACAAAACAAGAGCTTGTACTTAGGGTAGCAAACTAATAAAACAGTTACAGAGTTTACTTATACAGCTTTCTTAGCCCCGAATTCCCTAACTCTGGCAATAAAGATGCTCTCTATCCTTCTGGTATAGGGAGGATACCGTCACATAGGAGATTTATTTCTCACTTTCAGTGGGTCAGAGGGGAGTCAGAGTGGTTTTTTATGTCATTTTTACACCAGGTGTTTCGCAAGCAATTTTAGTTCAAAATAATCAATGTGCCACTTTAGCAAGTTTTGGGGCAACCCTCCCTGATCCCCAACACCCAGAAGCAACCACTTTCAACTCTTTTATTTGTTTTGTTTTTTCCTTAGCTTTATGATCTTTTTTCTAAATTTTATGCTAATTTCTCCTTTCTGGATTTTTTCAGTCGTTATCTATTAATATTAACATATCCCATTTTGGAAGATGATAATTTTTCTTTAGTCCTCATACTTTCACCCCACCCCAACACATGCATTCTTTTTTGCTCCCCATCTGTCTAGTATAGTTATTTCTTAATTTGAGTCAGAGAAAAACTATTGCATTATTATGATGATGTAAATGCTATTCACAGCTATGCCTTATGGAATACAATGATTTCTCCCACGATTATTAGCATGATTATTTTTCCCATTCACAGCTGTGTTTTCTCTGGATTAAAAAATTGTCCTTTAATTTAAAAAATCAGTTTTCTATGCATTCTTAATTGAAACTTTCTGCCAGTCGCTTAAATCTGTTGATGTGTTCAGGTATTCTGACGTTGCATATCCCTGAAGCACTCCCTCCTGTAGCAGGCTAGCCTGTCCTAATCTGGAAAGGCTGTTCTTAGAGCCCTCACACAGCTGTGATCGTGCAATTGCTTGTAACCAGGGTTCTGCGGTTCCCTCCATATCTCTCCCCTGTAAGGTGCCCGTCTCCAGGATCTCATGGCTTCCTTCCTTTTTTTTGTTTTGGTTTATTCACTGACTTCAGTGAAGCACAGCTTCTAAGTGGCTGATAGAGGGTGCAGGTGATGTAAAATTTTTGATACCCTGAATATTTGAAAATGTCCTTATTCTTCCCTCATGCTTAATTGATAGGTTGGCTGGATACAGACATCTATGTTGAGAAATAATTTCCTTCAGAATTTTTTATGGCATTGGTCTTATACTTCTAGTGTACTGTTGAAAAAATGTGAAACTATTCAGAGTCTCAATATTTTTAAGTGACCATCCCCCTGCCTCCACCCCAAGCTTGCCTCTATCCCAGTGTTTTAAGATTTCACGATGATGTGACTTTGGTGTGGTTTATTTTCAGCCATTGCCTGGGTTTTCTGGATTTTCTTTCAGTCTGGATACTTAGGTCATTCCATTCTGGGAAATTCACTTGAAATGTTTCTTAGATAATTTTCTCCCCTCATTTTCTCTGTTCTGCTTCTTGGGAACTCCTTTAGATAAAAGGAGTTGAACTTATGAACTTGTCCTCTAATTTTCTGATTATTTTCTCTCTTTTCCATTCTGCTTTCTGAGCAGTTTTTCCAGTTTTATCTTCTAACACTTCTATTAAGTTTTTCAATTATGTCATTGTATTTTTAAAATTTCTAATATCTTATCTTTTGATGTATTGATTTTTTTTTTTACAACAAGCTACACTTGTTTCAGAGAAACTATTTTTTCTTACCTCCATGAAGATATCAGTGATAATATGGTTTTTCTCTGAGTATGTCCTATGGTTCTTCCAGTTTGCTTAAATTGTAACTCAGTTCTCTTTTTTGTGTGTTAAAAGATGTCTTAGACATCTGGTGATCCTTCATGTTTGCACATATTTGAGAGTGTGGCACATAGCGTGTGAGAGTGGAGACTGTTGACTGCTGTCGAAAGATCTGTGTAGACCAGTGCTATCTAATATAACTTTATGCAGTGAGCTCCCCCAACTTTCAAATTTTGATGCTGTCATGTTTTTCCTCATTCATTGCCCTTGTGATTTGATGTCTTGAAAAAAAATTCTTTACCATGCTTTAATGGGGTTTCAGAAAAGTAAAAAAACCAAATGAATATGTTCAGTCCGTCATCTTTACTCCACATGTTGTCTATCTGCACTGTACAATACCATAACCAATAGCCATACATGTCTGTTGATCACTTGAAATGTGGCTAGTGCAACTAAGGAAATGATGCTTTAATTTAATTAATCTAAGTTTTAATGTAAATCACTACAAGCGGCTAGTGGCTACTATACTGGACAATGCAGGTCTAGGCTTTCCCTTTGCATTTTTTCTTTAGTGAGTTGGGTTGGATTCATTAAAGAAAGAGTTTTGAACTCCTTTCTGGAAGGCTTAGACCTGATTGCTAGGATTCTGAGAGCCAGGTAAAGAAAGAGGAGTAGGGGCAGGGATGAGTTTTTGTTTCCAAAATGCCAACATTCACATATTTTTAAAAAATATTTATTTATTTAATTAATTGTTTTGGCTGCATCAGGTCTTCGTTGTGGCATGAGGGATCTTTCATTGTGGTGTGGGCTCTTTGTTGCGACGTGCAGGTTTTCTCTCTCTAGTTATGGCACACGGGCTCCAGGACACATGGGCTCTGTAGTTGTGGTGCATGGGGTCCAGAGTGCGTGGGCTCTGTAGTTTGTGGCACACAGGCTCTCTCGCTGAGGTGCGCGAGCTCAGCAGTTGTGGTGCGTGGGCTTAGTTGCCCTGTGGCATGTGGGATCTTAGTTCCCCGACCAGGGATTGAATCCGCGTCCCCTGCATTGGAAGGTGGATTCTTTACCACTGGACCACCAGGGAAGTCTCTGCATATTTAAAATTTTCTGTTTAGTATTGCAGTCCCTCAACTCTCCTAGAGCCCTCTGTTTTAGCTTTTTGAAAAGATAAACTTCTGGGCTTTTTTGGGGGGGGTAAATAGGGGACTTGAGGCTCTAACTGCTTCTTATTTTTTGCTCTATCTTCAACCCTACTTCCAGAGCTGCCCAGTGCCACAAATTCCCAAGACTTTTGTGTAATCAGTGCTTCTCAGCTTTTATACCATCATCTTGGGAACCAGTACTCTTGGATCTGGTACATCAGTTACCTTTCATTAATCTTCCCAACTTTCAAATTTTTGTTTGTTTTGTTGTTGTTGTTTGGTTGGTTTTTTTTGGCTGCGCCACATGACTTGTGAGATCTCAGTTCCCCTACCAGGGATTGAACCCGGGCCATGGCAGTGAAAGCCCAGAATCCTAACCACCAGGCCACCAGGGAGCTCCCCCAACTTTCAAATTTTGATGTTGTCATGTTTTTCCTCATTCATTGTCCTTGTGATTTGATGTCAGGAAAAAAAAATTATTTACCATGTTTTAATGGGGTTTCAGAAAATTATAAAAAACAAATGAATATGTCCAGTTAGTCATCTTTACTCCACAGTTGCTTTATTTCATATATGGGTTGTCTTAGTCTGTTCAGGCTGCTATAACAAAAATACCATAGACTGAGTGGCTTAAACAACCAACATTTATTTCTCACAGTTATGGAGGCTGGGAAGTCCAAGATCAAAGTGCTGGCAGATTTGGTGTTTGGTGAGGACACTAATCCCATTTATAAGAGCTCCATCCTCATGACTTAATTGCTTCTCAAAGGCCCCTCCTCCCATACCATCACATTGGGGGTTAGGATTTCAACATATGAATTTTGGGGAGGTACATTCAGTTCATACCATGGGTCTATATTTATTATCTTTCCAGTGTAATCACTATACTACTCTTTAAGTTGACCTTTAAAATGATTTTTTACAATGCCATCCGACTGTTATAATTTAAAATTCCTACCTCAAGGAATAATTTCAAATGTGTGTAAATTTTTGCCTCCGTTTTTTTTTAAAACCAACTCCATCAGCTGACTTCAATAAGCATTTTAAACTTCCACTATTAAGACTGCATCAGGATAATTGAATAGGTTTCCCATAACAAGAGAGACTTTGTATAGACTGAAATAGAAGGCAACTCCTTTTATTTCTGTGGAATAATTTTTGGAGAAAATGCTATTTATATTCAAGTTCCTATTGTATTTAGGGAAATCTATACACAATATTAAAGCATGGGTGTAACTTAAATACATAATCAATGCTATTGTGTTTTCTCTCCTCTTCTCCCACTAGGGGGGTGGTCAATCATAAAGATTGGATTTTTCCTGGGGGTGCCAATTCAAGTTACTATGACTTACAGAAAATAAAGTGCCATTTATTGTTCATCTATGTTTATGAAATTGGGCGTAAATCCACTTTAAAGAAATATATGACAAGGGAGATCAGCAGAGTCATGGGTAAAATAAGCCATTTAATTTTATAAAGTAATACATTTTAAACCTGTATTTCAGTTTGGACTTTTTATGGAGTTAGATGACTTATTTCTGCTCCTAATTTCCTAACTATAAGCTGACTTTTCTTGGAGAATAAAGGTGGTTTCTCGTCTCCTAACCACCACAGGTGAACCCAGTGAAGGTCCATGCTTAGGACTTCCAAAGGGCTCCAATGCTCTTCGAGAATGCTACCTTGGGGAATAAGCAGCCACAGCTGGCTTTTCCTCGCCTGTCCTTGAGTGCTAAAATGAGCCTCTTCTCAGTGGATTATTCTTCTGTTTTTGTTAAATCGACAGTTTCACTTCTGTGTTCATCTTAGCGGTTGGCAGAGCCCACTTGGGTTTGTTTCTCTGTTCAGGTGGTTGAAGTTATTGTTCTACCTGTGGTGTTCTTCCTTTTCCCTGAGCGCCTACTTTGCCTTGAATTTGCACTACCCCATTTACAGACAGTCCCTAACTTGGCGATGATCTCAACTTAACGATTTTTTGACTTTAAGGTAGTGTGAAAGCTGTATGCGTTCAGTATAAACTATACTTCAAATTTTGAATTTTGATCTTTTCCTGGGCTAGCAATAAGCAGCACAATACTCTCTCATGATGCTGGGCAGCTGCAGCGAGCCTCAGCTCCCAGTCAGCCACGTGATCACAAGGGTAAACAACTGATACACAGAGAACAGTTTAGGAACCATACAGCCATTCTGTTTTTTACTTTCAGTACAGTATTCAATAAATCACATGAGATACTCAACACTGCATTATAAAATAGGTTTTGTGTTAGATGATTTTGCCCAACTGTTGGCTAATATAAGTGTCCTGAAGACGTTTAAATTAGGCTAGGCTAAGCTCTGATGTTCAGTAGCTTAGATGTATTAAATGCATTTTTGACTTAATGATATTTTCAATTTATGAAGGGTTTATTGGGACTTAGCCCCATCATAAGTTGAGCAAGAGCTGTAGTATCTAATTCTACAGTGTTGTTTTGCTGCTGCTTCTAAGATAGGCCTTACACTCCTTCTGGCCCCAGTCTCCTCCCCATCTAACTAACCTGTGATGGTTCAAAAGACAAAAGTCATTCCTGGTGTGTGTTTGTAACCTCCACAGTGCTACACACGTAGCAGCACGCGGATTAGGGCTTCTCAGCGAGAGAGACAGAACTGTGACGTGCTGCCAGTTACCTTGTACATCCTCTGTTCCAAGTACAGTGTAGGCACGTTACATATTATTTCTCATCCTTACACAGATCCTGCAAAGGAACTGATAATTTTACCTCATTTCTCAGTTGACTCTGACACTCAGAGAAGGCAAGTAACATGTATAGCTAGTAAGCATCAGAGTTAGGGTTTGAACCCAGGTTGAAGCCAGGATTTGAACCCACGTTCTTTCTACTACTGTATACAACTTGCCTCTTTCTCAGAGCTCACATAGATTCCAAATAATCACATTATAGCAGTATCACTTTGCTTGCTTCTAGTTTTGTAATTTGGGCTACTAACCTCGATGAATTCAAGTCCTATCTTGTTGACTTTCAGTGTTAGCTCTGCTCTTCTGAGAATTAGGTGACCAACTTTCTGAGCAAAAGTCCTTATCTCTTTAGGGCCATTGGAGCCCTATGAGAACCCTGGAGCATCAAAATATCATCAGTGGGGCTTCCCTGGTGGCGCAGTGGTTGAGAGTCTGCCTGCCAATGCAGGGGACACGGGTTCGAGCCCTGGTCTGGGAAGATCCCACATGCCACGGAGCAACTAGGCCCGTGAGCCACAATTACTGAGCCTGCGCGTCTGGAGCCTGTGCTCCGCAACAAGAGAGGCCGCGATAGTGAGAGGCCCGTGCACCGCGATGAAGAGTGGCCCCCGCTTGCTGCAACTAGAGAAAGCCCTCGCACAGAGATGAAGACCCAACACAGCCATAAATAAATAAATAAATAAAAATAAATTAAAAAAAAAAAAAAAATATCATCAGTGAACATCCTGGTTCTGAAACCCAGGACCTACCCTGAGTCTAATAGGGCCAGGGCTATCGTAGTGATGTAGGGCCTATAACTTGTCCCTTCATTTCCTTCTCTGCATTTCATCACTCCCACATTTTTAAAACAATACTTCCTATATGACATAATAATGGGCAAGCACTCTATGAGCTTTCAAGTGACAAGTAAGTGCCAGGAATATTTTATTTGCCTTGGAAAGATATAAATTCCTGGGTCTATTCAGATTCCAGTGGCTTTCAGAGAAACAGAGCACGCTGCTCTCAAGAAAGGCCACCAATGGGAGTGATTTCTGGTGATGCAATGCTGATATTTTAGTACCATCCTGGAGAAGGGAAGAGGTGGAGTTTCTCTGGAGCCAGATGAACTCATAATTAGTTCTCACCCAGGCTGCTTAAGCAATTATGGTGAAACCAAATCACATTACTTTTTTTCTCTTTCTCTTGATAAAAGCCTCAGCCCTGCTCCTTCTGCCCCATAGGGCACTTGGCTGGCCATTATTTCTAACATCACAGACACTATTCTTTCCTGTTGTTTCCAGGCTACAACTGTCACTGTGTAAAATAAGAAGTGTGGGGGAAATAATGCACACCTCTTGGTCTCACTACTTCAGAGGCACCTAGCAACCCTGTCTCCAGGCAGGCAGCACGCATCTCCCTGGTAGTTTACTGCCCACTCACAGCAGAGGCGGCATGCTCTCTGCAAATAGCCTACCTCTTTGCCAGTGCCAGCTTGGTGGTGGGGTGGTGGTGTCATTTGGTGTCCTTGGGGACGTTTGGTTCTTGTTCTGGGAAGCCTAGGGCAAAGCAATGACTATTTCCCCAAAGTTGTTTGTGGAATCAGAAATTAGGTCAAGCAGTTCTGTACTTGGGGTTGCACAGTCTAAAATCAAAAGCAATGGTTTTTCAACCTTAGTTTTTTCCAGTCTTTGACACATTTGACAGATAAACCTTCCAGAATGTTCATGACATTCTTTTCAAAAGAATGTTTCCCAAGTATATTTATGCAGTGAGCAACCCTCCTGGACATTTTGTCCATCCACCACTGGCCCAACAATACTAGGCACACCAGCCATCAGTTTTCTCGATATCCATTCTCTGCCTCCAAAATATCAGTTGCGATGAAGAGAGCCCTGCACTGGCTTACCAACCAGCCACGTGGACTTTTCCATTTCAGGACATTATGATGAGATGTTGAGACTTATGATTTGCTTTCTGTACTTCAGGGAATTTTTAAAGGTGCTTTGTTTCTTTACTTCTTATATTTGATCTGCATTTTAACCCTGCTCCAGAGTAAAAGCCTTGGAGAGTGAAAGTTGCATCTCTTTAGGAGGGAAACCAAGCTTTTCCGGTGGTGACCGATCATGTCAGGCTTCTAGGCATGTAAAGCTTGATTTGGGGAACTGCAAGTGCTGCTGGGTAGAGGAGTGATTCCAAGATATCGGGAAGGGAATAAGTTTTAACCTACAAGAGTCATTTCCTCACTCGCTCACCAAACAATTATTGAATCCCTACCATTTGTGCCAGTCACTCTACTAGGAGAAAGGGAGACAAATATGATTGAAAAGTCTTATTTACAAGCTCATAGTCTGGGGGTTATTTTACTGAAAACGACAGTTAGGAACAGTGCCAGATTTGTTGTAATACAAGTACTTGCAAGTTGATTTGGGATCTCAGATGGGGATAGGAGGGCTCTCTAGGGAGATGGGAGGGGGGGAGGGAGATAAGTTTATATCATTTAATTTTTAATAATAACTATGTTTAATAACTGGCTCGCAACATCCCTGAAAATCTAACACTCAGCTCTCATGAGCTGGTATGAACTGGCTCCAGCACATTGTGAGATAAAGGTGAAACTGGGAAGTATAGATATACCTTATAGCCATGGTAAGGAGTTTGGATTCTCCCCACAAGGCATGCTAATTTCAAATATTAATTAGTGTTTTTAATTAGTTTAACTAATTAGTTAAACTAATTTAATTTAATTAGTTTAACTAATTTAACTAATTTAATTAATTAGCGTTTCTCTTGTTTTTATTTATTTATTTATTTTAATTAATTAATTAATTAATTAATTAATTTTTGGCTGTGTTGGGTCTTCGTTTCTGTGCGAGGGCTTTCTCTAGTTGCGGCAAGCGGGGGCCACTTCTTCATTGCGGTGCGCGGGCCTCTCACTATCGCGACCTCTCTTGTTGCGGAGCACAGGCTTCAGACGCGCGGGCTCAGTAGTTGTGGCTCACGGGCCCAGTTGCTCCGCGGCATGTGGGATCTTCCCAGACCAGGGCTCGAACCCGTGTCCCCTGCATTGGCAGGCAGATTCTCAACCACTGCGCCACCAGGGAAGCCCTCTCTTGTTTATTTTTAAAAAATGTTTATTTATTTGGATGTGCTGAGTCTTAGTTGCGGCACATGGGATCTTTGTTGCCACGTGCGGGATATTTTTTTTTTTTTTTTTTTAGTTGTGGCATGCAGGATCTTTTAATTATGGCATGCCAGCTCTTAGCTGAGGCATGCGGGATCTAGTTCCCTGACCAGGTATCAAATCCCAGGCCCCCTGCATTGGGGGTGCAGAGTCCTAACTGCTGGACCACCGGGGAAGTCCCTTATTTTGTGTATTTTTACCTTCTTCCACCAAAGAAGGTGCCTAACTTTTATGTTTCCTTCTGTCAGAGGCTTTTGAATTGCTGGGCAGAAACCAAATATTTCTAAAGAGCTAAGCTTGGCATTACCAGCTTTCATAGGATCACCTGGATACAGTCAAGGTGAATGAAGATCAGAGTTGAGCATTATAATCTAAGACCAGAGGGCTCATTCTTGAATATTCTGTGTGAGATCCCTGTATGTTTCAAAAGATCCTTGGTGGAAGGAAGGAACCCAATAAAAAGACTGAATTTGAATTTCTCACTGACTGAGTAGGAGAGGGCTCAGCATAATGTAACTATTTTAGAGAAGTTAAGAGAAAGCACGTTTCTTGCACTCCAATGTTGAGAGTTAAACTGATAGCCATTATAGCTGTAGATCATACATGTTTTTTAACCAGAAATATAACCCGATTGTATCTAAATTTTAGAAAATAATTATTACCCATGTAGAAGAGGAATTGGAAGGGGGAGAACCTGACTGAAAAATGAGACCAGTTAGGTGAGATTATCTGCCATGATAAGGAGAGTAATCAGAGAAGTCTCTGGAAAGGCTCCACAACATTTCAGAGGATAAATCACAAAAGGTGTGCATACAGGTTGAAGGATTTAAAATATGAGCTGTTAATGGCTCAGAGGCAAATGCAACCCTATGCCTATGATGGTTACCACTGTCTTCTGCATGCCTAGCACAGTGCCTCATACTTAGCAGGTGCTTAATAAATACTTGAAGGAATGAAAGGGCAGTAAATGAATAAGTCCAGTGAACAAGCAAATACGTATGTTTTCACTACATTAAAAATGAGTCTGGTCAAAGAATAACAAGACAAGACACAGACTGGGAGAAAATCTTTGCAAAAGACACATCTGATAAAGGACTATTATCCAAAATACACAAAGAACTTTTAAAAACCAACAATAAGAAAACTAACAACCTGATTTAAAAATTGGCAAAAGACCCGAAAGATACCTCACCAAAGAAGATATACAAATAGCAAATAAAACATATGAAAAGATGTTCTATTTTATATGTCATTAGGGAAATGTAAATTAAAACAATAATGACTACCACCACACACTTATTGGAGTGGCCAAAATCCAGAGCACTGACAACACCAAACACTGGCAGGGATGTAGAGCAACAGGAACTCTCATTCATTACTGGTGGGAATGCAAAATGATACAGCCACTTTGGAAGACAGTTGGCAGTCAAGATAAAACTAAACATTCCATTTAGTTTTATAAGATAAAACTAAACATTCCATTAGCATGTGATCCAGCAATCATACTTCTTAGTATTTATCCAAAGGAGTTGAAAACTTTTGTCCACATAACAACCTGCACACAAATGTTTAAAGCAACTTTATTTATAATTGCTAAAATATGGGAGCAGCCAAGATGTCCTTTAGTAGGTGAATGGATAAACAAACTATGGTACATCCAGACAAAGGAATATTATTCAGCACTAAAATGAAATGAGCTATCAAGCCGTGAAAAAACATGGAGGAAACGTAAATGCATATTACTAAGTGAAAGAAGCCAAACTGAGAAGGCCATATACTGTGTGATTTCATACTGTGACATTCTGAAAAAGACAAACCTATGGAGACAATAAAAAGATCAGTGGTTGCCAGAGGTTGGGGGTGGGAGAAAAGCATGAACAGGTGGAACACAGAAGACTTTTAGGTCATTGTAACTATTCTGTATTGATACTATCATGGTGAATACATGTCATTATATGTTTGTCAAAACCCATAGAATGTACAGAACCAAGAGTAAAAGCTAGTGTCAAGCTGTGGACTTTGCATGATAATGATGTGTCAGTGTAGGCTCACCAATTGTAGCAAATGTACCACTGTGGTGGGAGATGTTGATAGTGGAGGAAACTGTGTGTGTATTGAGGACAGAGGGTAATGGGAAATCTCAGTACGTTCCATTAAATTTTGCTATGAACAAAAACTCTAAAAAATAAAATATTCTTAAAAGGGAAAAAAAAAGCATCTGGGAATTAATCTGAGGACTCATGACTCAGTACCTAAATGGTGGTTATGGAAACCAGAGCATTTCTACGTTGCCTGAAGATGATATTCTGACCAGTAGACTGCACTTGCATAAAGATCAATGAGCCCATCAATGAAAACAAATGCCAGTGTGGCAGGGGAAATTCAGGTATACAGATTATTATGAGGTATGTGTTGAAGAACGGAGTATGAGAATTTGAACCAACTTAAGCCAGTTTACTGTTGCACAAATATCAGGTAATTTTGGACTCCATAAGAACTCTCCAGGAGTTAGAGGGGGTGTCAGCTCTCTGTTTTCATCTTACCACCTTTCTACCAGGCAGTTGTAACAAAAGCACACTTCAGACCATATTATTCTAAGTAAACAAATATTGGGTAGCAAGCAGGCACAAAGCAATCATTCAGTCTCTGTTTACTTCTAACATTTTCAGTTTCAACCCTGACACAATAACCAGGACCTTCATGAAAGGCTCTCTCCAGGATGAAGACAGGTGTGTTCTGATGGAGAGAGGGTCAGGCCTTTTAGTCAGATCAGATAACAAGATCGTCCACTGATGGGAGGGGCACAGGGCCATACCAACTATCCGCCTGGTATGAACTACTGGTCCAGACAGTTATTCATACTTTGTTCCTGCAAAGGTGGAGATGCACAACTTCTAACAATCGCATAACTTAAACTCCACTAATTTCGCCAATTAGAAATTCCTTCTTACACACTAAATAATAAAACTTTTGGTGTTGATTTTGACAAAAATACTTTTGAATGCCTCCTGGCCAATTCTTAGGATGTTAATTATATTAGGCCACTTCATATGCTCATTGATCCATAGGGTGTAGATTAGAGTTAAATTGTGCACACAGAGTTCCAAATGTTTACACACTGTGGTATTGTAAAGCAAATTGCAACAGACAATAAAACTGAAAGAAACATCAAGAAAAAGATTTTTAAAAAGATCCATCGGAATTAAACTGTTCCTCTGCTTTGCGTTGTACTAGTAACTATGACATCTAATTGCACATGTTACCAATTATTGTGCTGGAGAGAGTGAGTGTATATGGGGCTTTATAACATTTAAATGAAAACAGTTTAAAGCGATTTACTGACTTGGTTGATGTAGTAGCATAGCTCCTTTCTGAGATTCCCCATTAGCAAATATTTCCCATTAACAAAACCCTCTATGTAAGGCTTTATTTGGTATGTTTTTTTCTTTTTTTTCTTGGTAACAAGAAGAGCCATGAGTACTATGGATGAGCAGAAAAATATCCCAGAGAGAGGTTGTCATAGGAACTGCCCAGGAGAACAGTTATGCACAGGATAAATGCACCATCCAAAGAAGAGAGGAAAGAAGTGATCTTGAAGCTACTCTTTCCATCAGTTTTGGGAGTAAAGTGCTCATGAATCTCATGTAAATTGTCCTCAGTGATAGCAGAGGTAGGTGGGATACTAGGAGACAGGGGGCTGATGATATATACCTCACAGGATTTTTGTAGAAGATTAAAAATAGATAAAATAGGTGTGAGCATGGGCACCTGACTCTTGTTTTCCCTTCCTCATGCTGCAGCACGAGCTCCAATAAAGCTTTGCCTGAAATTCTCATCTGGCCTCTTGTCAATTTCTATTGATTAAAGAGTCCAAGGGACTGGGTCAGTATCAATTACATGGGTTACTTGATCCTGCTGGGTCCAAGCTTGAGAGCTTCTTTCCAATCAAAGTTACCCTCATGGGCATGATGTGGGTTATCCATTAAGTTCTGTTATCCTGGTCCAAGAGGTTGAATGGGCAGTCTCTAACTTAATTTTTTTTAATACAAGAATATAATTTTTAAAACCTGTTTGCTTTGAAGTAATTGTAGATTCACAGGAAATTGCAAAGAGGGTACAGAAAAGTCCCCTATACCTTTCACCCAGTGTCCGTAAATGGTTGCATCTTAAATAAATATAGTACATTATCAAAACAAGGAAATTAACAATGGCACAACATGTGTATACATCTATATAATCTTTTTTTGAATTTTGAATTTTATTTTATTTTTTTATACAGCAGGTTCTTATTAGTTATCCATTTTATACATATTAGTGTATACATGTCAATCCCAATCTCCCAATTCATCACCCCACCCCACCCCACCCCCCCTTTCCCCCCTTGGTGTCCATACGTTTGTTCTCTACATCTGTGTCTCAATTTCTGCCCTGCAAACCAGTTCATCTGGACCATTTTTCTAGGTTCCACATATATGTGTTAATATACAATATTTGTTTTTCTCTTTCTGACTTACATCACTCTGTATGACAGTCTCTAGATTCATCCATGTCTCTACAAATGACCCAATTTCGTTCCTTTTTATGGCTGAGTAATATTCCATTGTATATATATACCACAACTTCTTTATCCATTCATCTATCAATGGGCATTTAGGTTGCTTCCATGTCCTGGCTATTGTAAATAGTGCTGCAATGAACATTGGGATGCATGTGTCTTTTTGAATTACGGTTTTCTCTGGGTATATGCCCAGTACTGGGATTGCTGGATCATATGGTAGTTCTATTTTTAGTTTTTTAAGGAACCTCCATACTGTTCTCCATAGTGGGTGTATCAATTTACATTCCCACCAACAGTGCAAGAGGGTTCCCTTTTCTCCACACCCTCTCCAGCATTTGTTTTTTTTTTTTTTCTTTTTTTTTTTTCCAGCATTTGTTGTTTGTAGATTTTCTGATGATGCCCATTCTAACTGGTGTGAGGTGATACCTCATTGTAGTTTTGATTTGCATTTCTCTAATAATTAGTAATATTGAGCAGTTTTTCATGTGCTTCTTGGCCATCTGTATGTCTTCTTTGGAGAAATGTCTATTTAGGTCTTCTGCCCATTTTTGGATTGGGGTGTTTGTTTCTTTAATATTGAGCTGCATGAGCTGTTTATATATTTTGGAGATTAATCCTTTGTCCATTGATTCATTTGCAAATATTTTCTCCCATTCTGAGGGTTGTCTTTTCGTCTTGTTTATGGTTTCCTTTGCTGTGCAAAAGCTTTTAAGTTTCATTAGGTCCCATTTGTTTATTTTTGTTTTTATTTCCATTACTCTAGGAGGTGGATCAAAAAAGATCTTGCTGTGATTTATGTCAAAGAGCATTCTTCCTATGTTTTCCTCTAAGAGTTTTATAGTGCCCGGTCTTACATTTAGGTCTAGAATCCATTTTGAGTTTATTTTTGTGCATGGTGTTAGGGAGTGTTCTAATTTCATTCCTTTACATGTAGCTGTCCAGTTTTCCCAGCACCACTTACTGAAGAGACTGTCTTTTCTCCATTGTATATCCTTGCCTCCTTTGTCACAGATTAATTGACCACAGATGCGTGGGTTTATCTCTGGGCTTTCTATCCTGTTCCATTGATCTATATTTCTGTTTTTGTGCCAGTACCATATTTTCTTGATTACTGTAGCTTTGTAGTATAGTCTGTAGTCAGGGAGTCTGATTCCTCCAGCTCCGTTTTTTCCCCTCAAGACTGCTTTGGCTATTTGGGGTCTTTTGTCTCCATACAAATTTTAAGATTTTTTTGTTCTTGTTCTGTAAAAAATGCCATTGGTAATTTGATAGGGATTGCACTGAATCTGTAGATTGCTTTGGGTAGTATAGTCATTTTCACAATATTCATTCTTTTAATCCAAGAACATGGTATATCTCCCCATCTGTATGTATCATCTTTAATTTCTTTGATCAGTGTCTTATAGTTTTCTGCATACAGGTCTTTTGTCTCCCTAGGTAGGTTTATTCCTAGGTATTTTATTCTTTTTGTTGCAATGGTAAATGGGAGTGTTTCCTTAATTTCTCTTTCAGATTTTTCATCATTAGTGTATAGGAATGCAAGAGATTTCTGTGCATTAATTTTGTATCCTGCAACTTTACCAAATTCATTGATTAGCTCTAGTAGTTTTCTGGTAGCATCTTTAGGATTCTCTATGTATAGTATCATGTCATCTGCAAACAGTGACAGTTTTACTTCTTCTTTTCCAATTTGTATTCCTTTTATTTCTTTTTCTTCTCTGATTGCCGTGGCTAGGACTTCCAAAACTATGTTGAATAATAGTGGTGAGAGTGGACATCCTTGTCTCATTCCTGATCTTAGAGGAAATGCTTTCAGTTTTTCACCATTGAGAATGTTTGCTGTGGGTTTGTCGTATATGGCCTTTATTATGTTGAGGTAGGTTCCCTCTCTACCCACTTTCTGGAGAGTTTTTATCATAAATGGGTGTTGAATTTTGTCGAAAGCTTTTTCTGCATCCATTGAGATGATCATATGGTTTTTCTTCTTCAATTTGTTAATATGGTGTATCACATTGATTGATTTGCATATATTGAAGAATCCTTGCATCCCTGGGATAAATCCCACTTGATCATGGTGTATGATCCTTTTAATGTGTCGTTGGATTCTGTTTGCTACTATTTTGTTGAGGATTTTTGCATCTATAGTCATCAGTGATATTGGTTTGTAATTTTCTTTTTTTGTAGTATCTTTGTCTGGTTTTGGTATCAGGGTGATGGTGGCCTCATAGAATGAGTTTGGGAGTGTTGCTTCCTCTGCAGTTTTTTGGAAGAGTTTGAGAAGAATGGGTGTTAGCTCTTCTCTAAATGTTTGATAGAATTCACCTGCGAAGCCATCTGGTCCTGGACTTTTGTTTGTTGGAAGATTTTTAATCCCAGTTTCAATTTCATTACTTGTGATTGGTCTGTTCATATTTTCTGTTTCTTCCTAGTTCAGTCTTGGAAGGTTATACCTTTCTAAGAATTTCTCTATTTCTTCCAGATTGTCCATTTTATTGGCATAGAGTTGCTTGTAGTAGTCTCTTAGGATGCTTTGTATTTCTGCGGTGTCTGTTGTAACGTCTCCTTTTCATTTCTAATTTTATTGATTTGAGTCCTCTCCCTCTTTTTCTTGATGAGTCTGGCTAATGGCTTATCAATTTTGTTTATCTTCTCAAAGAACCAGCGTTTAGTTTTATTGATCTTTGCTATTGTTTTCTTTGTTTCTATTTCATTTATTTCCACTCTGATCTTTATGATTTCTTTCCTTCTGCTAACTTTGGGTTTTGTTTGTTCTTCTTTCTCTAGTTCCTTTAGGTGTAAGGTTAGATTGTTTACTTCAGATTTTTCTTGTTCCTTTAAGTAGGCTTGTATAGCTATAAACTTCCCTCTTAGAACTGCTTTTGCTGCATCCCATAGGTTTTGGACCATCGTGTGTTCATTGTCATTTGTCTCTAGGTATTTTTTGATTTCCTCTTTGATTTCTTCAGTGATCTCTTGGTTATTTAGTAATGTATTGTTTAGCCTCCATGTGTTTGTGTTTTTTCCCTGTAATTCATTTCTAATCTCATAGCGTTGTGGTCAGAAAAGATGCTTGATATGATTTCAATTTTCTTAAGTTTACTGAGGCTTGATTTGTGACCCAAGATGTGATCTATCCTGGAGAATGTTCCGTGCGCACTTGAGAAGAAAGTGTAATCTGCTGTTTTTGGATGAAATGTCCTATAAATATCAATTAAATCTATCTGGTCTATTGTGTCATTTAAAGCTTCTGTTTCCTTATTTATTTTCATTTTGGATGATCTGTCCATTGGTGTAAGTGAGGTGTTAAAGTCCCCCACTATTATTGTGTTACTGTCGATTTCCTCTTTTATAGCTGTTAGCAGTTGCCTTGTGTATTGAAGTGCTCCTATGTTGGGTGCATATATATTTATAATTGTTATATCTTCTTCTTGGATTGATCCCTTGATCATTATGTAGTATCCTTCCTTGTCTCTTGTAACATTCTTTATTTTAAAGTCTATTTTATCTGATATGAGTATAGCTCCTCCAGCTTTCTTTTGATTTCCATTTGCATGGAATATCTTTTTCCATCCCCTCACTTTCAGTCTGTGTGTGTCCCTAGGTCTGAAGTGGGTCTCTTGTAGACAGCATATATATGGGTCTTGTTTTTGTATCCATTCAGCAAGCCTGTGTCTTTTGGTTGGAGCATTTAATCCATTCACGTTTAAGGTAATTATCGATATGTATCTTCCTATGACCATTTTCTGAATTGTTTTGGGTTTGTTTTTGTAGGTCCTTTTCTTCTCTTGTGTTTCCCACTTAGAGAAGTTCCTTTAGCATTTGTTGTAGAGCTGGTTTGGTGGTGCTGAATTCTCTTAGCTTTTGCTTGTCTGTAAAGCTTTTGATTTCTCCATCAATTCTAAATGAGATCCTTGCCGGGTAGAGTAATCTTGGTTGTAGGTTCTTCCCTTTCATCACTTTAAGTATATCATGCCACTCCCTTCTGGCTTGTAGAGTTTCTTCTGAGAAATCAGCTGTTACCCTTATGGGAGTTCCCTTGTATGTTATTTGTTGTTTTTCCCTTGCTGCTTTCAATAATTTTTCTTTGTCTTTAATTTTTGGCCAATTTGATTAATATGTGGAAGACACTAATTTATGTTTGAACTTCTTGAGTGGATATATCTCTATCTATCTATCTATACATAGTTTAAAATTTTTTCTTCCTTGTTTACTTCTGATGAGGGAATTTTATAATACAGACTCAAGTGAAAGAAATTTTAAGCACATTAAACATATAAGGAAAAGGGTTTATCTTTATTTTACATGCTCTAATCAGAAGTTGTTGAAATGCCTAAGCCTCTTCTTATGAGGGAGAAGGCAAGTACAGCAGAGGTTGAGTTGTCTAGGAAAAATGGTCATCATGACCTCAAGGAATCCTGCTGCCCACTTCACTCCCCAGATGGAGCCAGCACCCCGAGGATGGGGTAGGCATTGTTGGGGACATGGGGAGAGAAAAGAGACTGCAGAGGAAAGGGATTCCCAGTCTCCCACTCAAGACAGACTTTGTAAGGACTGTCAGGCATAATAAATTTTTTTTAAAATTTTTTTTTTAAGGTGTAGGCTTATTTATTTATTTATTTTTGGTTGTGTTGGGTCTTCGCTTCTGTGCAAGGGCTTTCTCTAGTTGTGGCAAGTGAGGGCCACTCTTCATCGCAGTGCGCGGGCCTCTCACTGTTGCGGCCTCTCTTGCTGTGGAGCACAGGCTCCAGACGCGCAGGCTCAGTAATTGTGGCTCACGGGCCTAGTTGCTCTGCGGCATGTGGGATCTTCCCAAACCAGGGCTTGAACCCGTGTCCCCTGCATTGACAGGCAGATTCTCAACCACTGTGCCACCAGGGAAGCCCATAATAAATATTTTACCTCTGGACATGCTCTGGACTCTCTGTGTGTCAGGACCAGTTACTAGTCGGATTTTTTTTTTTTTTTTTTGTAATGAACTGTACCTCATTCTCCTCAGGCTTTTGGGCAGAAGAGAGAGAGTATGTTTTGATTGTTATGAACTGTATCCAGCTGGTCACGTCGAACCTTGGAAGCACTGCACCTCTCATCCTCTCCTCAGTCCAGACCTATGGGAGGTGCTGCTCTAACAGGGGGTCTGGTTGGAAGCAAAATACAGTCTTTCGAAATACAGCCCTTCACTTGGCTCTTCCAGAGACACAATCCAAGGAAGGTCAACTCCAGAAAGTTGTAGTAAAAAGCTGGGTCACGAACATTCATCATTTTTAGAAAACAATGGGCAGTGGACAAAGCAAGACAAGTAACTAGCAACACATGCTTTTGCGCTACTTGGAACACAGGGCTCCTTCAGGGGTTTCCTGTTGGTGAGGCAACTGCCAGCACCCCACAGATTTGTGTCAGGAATTCCAAAGAAGTAGAATCAATCATTTGTGAAGAAGCAGAACAGTCCTGTGTTAGACTTTGTATATTACTAAAAATGAGCACGAGTGAAGGTCAAATCTATCCTCCACCTTCCTAATTATAATTCAGAGGCAGAGAGGAAGGGAATAGAGAAAAAGTGGAAAAAAATTTAAAAAAGAGAGAGACTGACTGGAGTTTGGAACACTAAACAGAGACGAAAAGTTTTTCTGTCTTTGATGTGAAACACCCACATGGTCACTTTTTTTCTCCCAAAGGCATTTAATTTTGTGGGATTGAATTCTTTCTGATGTCTAGGAAAATATAAATGCCATCAACTGTTTGATCTCATCCGGGTAGTTTGTTTGTGGGTAGGGAAGTTAATGCCACAAAAAGCACTAAAATCCTACAACATGCCAGCTTTGAATGATTCGCAGAGAACAGTCACAAGGCAGGTCAGATGGGGCGCTTCTGAGGTTAAAAAAAAGGATTACTTAAAACTGTGTATCTAGAAAACACAAGACATTTGTACTATTTATCATTCAGTGAAAGCTAAATAGCATTGGAACATGGTTATTTTAAGTTACAGTTTGAAAAAACAAAAACTATTATTTCTGAAGACCAAAAATTAATTTGCTAATTTAAATGATTTTGAAAATTGGCACAAAAGAGAGAAAAGAGCCTTTCATGTGATGTGTAAGGAAGATCTGTTGAAGAAAATTAGCTCCTGCAGGAATATGATTGATAATGTGACATATACTCACTTTGATCTAAATTTAACATGTTCCCACATTTTCAACATACCAGTGACTTCTAGTTACTATAGTGATGATACCTTGCAACTCAACATTTAATTCCTAGGTAACAGGCAACAATCATGGATACCAATGTGGGTATAGTTAAAAATTTATTTATTAAATATTATCTGTAGTAATCTGTTTGGAATCATCTCTCTCTCTCTCTCTCTCGCATATTTTACTCTTGCTACATCTAATAAAGAGGTTGAAACACCTTCAAATATAAGTCGTATAAGAAGAATCAATATGCCTGTTTAGGCCCTAGTTTTGAGTATAAGAAACTTGACATGATGTCAGAGCATTGCTAGGGAAACAAAAATGGGGGTTCTTAAATAAGTACTTTTCAGCTGGAGCTGACCTAGAAATTCACTTTTGATGTTTGATGAAGCTCTGGACAAAAAAATATCCTCAGTAGTTAGAGCATCTGTTCCATCCAGTGATGTTGTACCACAGTCAGTGTTTATTCTTCTTCCAAAATGGACAGATCCATGAGGAGGGAGTTGCTTTATCTGCAACAGAAATTTCCAGATAAATGCAGAAGAAATCGTCTGACCACTGAAAAAACAAACAGTGAGTACTTCCTCATATTGCTCTTTAGGCTTTTTAAACATCTTACCTGGAGGTCGATTTCAGCTCTCCAATAAAAAGGGTGTCCAAGGATTCATAACCTGTGTAGCACAGAGATATTCCACTATTTACATTTCTAGGTATTAGCCCTATAATACAGTTTTCCTGTGTTAGAGAAGTAAGAAATCAATAAAATTCAGGGTTCAGAAACAAGAACCCACACTTTTAAAGCCTGTTTTTCCATTGCCACACAGGAAGCAAAAGCAAATATAAACAAACGAAAAATTTAATAAAACAGTCCAAAAATACACTAGAAAAGTGGGAGTGGCGAAAGGAGAGGGGGGAATATTAAGAAATCACAGTGTTAGGGTACGTTTAGAAACCTAACAGCAATACTGACTGTAACACGTATTAATCTCTTCTTCTGTTCCCAGCCTGAACGAGGCACCTTAACATTCATTCTTGTATTTAATCTTCCTGACAGCTGTATGAAAGTGTCATTATTAATCTCTCCATTTTACAGGTGAGAAGTTAAGGCTGGGAGCATTAAAGTAACTTGCTCAAGGGATCCCAGTTAAGCTAGTAAGTGATGGGACTTGCATATTAAAAAACAAAACAAAACAAAACAAAATCCCAAGTAGTCCAGAGGAGGTAGTTGGTCTCATAAGTTCCAAAATATAATCTAGGGGAATCCATGGGCTTGCACTACAGCTTAAACCAATGAATTCATAGAGTCAAGTGACCAGAACAGGTACACAAAACTCCCCTTGAAAGGAGGCAACTAGAAACTGGGATGTAGATTTGACTTGCATAAAACCTTTTTGTTCTATGTAGGGGAATTTTTTTGTGCCCTTTGATAAAAATACATACACTTATGTATATATTCACATCCTGAAATTGGAAAGCAGAGTAGGTGGAGGGTCTTCATAACGTCTGATAGGCAAGAATATGATAACCTTAGACTTTGTTTTTCCTCTTACAAAGTAGTCCTATGGACCGAAAATGGATGGTGGACTTATTATTTACTGTTCTTGGGTACTCAAACAGTGGGTGTCAAACAGTGATAATCATATTTCATTACAGTCAAGGGTAATTTTAGAAGTTCATTCTGCAAGTCCCAGCATATATTATTGATTATTGTCCCATAGGAAGCAATCACAGATGAAATGTAAGATAGAGTGGTCTCTTGTATAATGATTTACATACAATTTAATGGGTCCATACCAAACTTCTAAATTAGCAGTAGAAAAGAGCAGTCACTGCAATGTGCCACAAGAGGGCGTGCTGGTACTTTTAAATATCAATAACTTGGCAGGCAAAGTGAGCATAATTAAAGACAAGGTGCAGATTTCAGGTACAAGCCAGTTGCTTTTTGTCAATCATTAAATATCAAATCTGGAAGATTTTCTTTAGTAACTTCTGTGGGATTTTAAAAGAGTAATGAGGCTTTTAAAGGCATGTTATTCCTTATTTTCATAGAAAGAAATGAGACTTTTTTTCTAAAAATTTATTTTACTGTGTTAATAGTTTATTAGATACATACTTTGAACTATCACCAATTATCAAGATGGTTTAGGGAAAATTAATAGAAAATATTGTTTCCTTTTGTTATCAGCAATACAAATGACAAATTGGTGAAATTGGGGTTCAATTTAGCAGATGGGGGAAAGGTTAAGTGGAGAGAATTATGACAAATTAACAGAGATTCAAATAATCTTCTCCACACCCCTTCCCCTTACATATGTAACTAGGTGATTCATCATGTATTAAAAAATGGCTTTTATTGAAGATACTGTCCATCATTTTTAGGCCCTAATTTTGCCTCTTTAATAAACCAGTGAAATCTGAACATGAGATTAAAAAAAGAATATGTATATTATCCCTAAACCTAAGGATTAAAAATAAAGAAAAATAGGCAAATGACAAAATCCTCACGGCATATGTGTTTTTGAGTGATCCTAGAAGTATATGTGGTGTTTCTCTATCGGAGGAAAATTTATAAATATTTACACTAGAAATGTTCCTTTAGTCCAGGGATCGGCAGACTTTTTCTGTAAAGGGCCAGAAAGTAAATACTTCTGGCTTTGCAGGCCATATGGTCTGTGTCTACTTCTGGCTACTCAGTTTTGCCACTGTAACATGAAAGCAGCCATAGACAAGCAGATGAATGGGCCTGGTTTTGTCCCAGTAAAATGTCATTTACAAAAACAGGTGCCAGGCTAGATCTGGTCCCTGGATCGCAGTTTGCTATACCCTGCTTTAGTCTAGCTGTGGACTCCTTCACAAAAGAGAGTGAGTGAGAAGGAGAAATAAGCTTTGGAGACCTGGACCTAGGGGTACACAAAGAACCTCCAACTGGAATGCGTAAGGATATAAAAAGCTTCCCCTCAGGTATCAAGAGAGGCTCAACAGAGTCCTTAGCAGGAAGCCAAAATTAAAACTGTCTTAGGAAAAAGTGTACTTTAGAAAATTGGTTGGAAGAGATGCATAGCCCATGTCTAAAACAAATAAAACCCTGAAGGTACAGTAAATCAAAAGTATCTAAGAGGTGGAGAGTTTGTCCTGAGCACCAGTAGCCCTGGCATTCTGAGCTACCCAGAAGTAAGGAAAATCTTGAACCTTGCAGGAAACTACAGAGTTTGGCAGCAAGACAATTGTATACATTAGTCCCAAGGATGCACCCTCATTTTCTGAACATAAGGAAGCACATTCTAAAGGAGAACTGGAACTCTAAATATTTTGACAATGTATTTCACAGTTCATAGAAACATCAGATACATTGCCTATGAGTGACAGATGCATTATACTCTGATTTAGGAGATGAGCTAAGATTTCCACAAAATCAATTAGTTAACTGCTGGAGAAAATGCTTAGAAGAGTATATACTGCAATGGTTCCCAAGTCTTGTTGCAAAATAATGTCAAGGAAATTTTTTAAAAACACAGTTTCCCAGGTCTCATTCCAGACCTATTAGCTATTTTAGAGCCTGTGATTCAGGCATTTTTTTTTTTTTTTTTTTTTGATTCAGGCATTTTGACAACACTGCCCAGCTGGGTCTTCTGAGCAACCAGACTAGCATCAGGCCAGGGACCGGCATTTGGGAACCAGTAGGACAAAGGGCAAACCCCAGATATGAAGTTTGGCCACGCTTGGCCTGCCTTTTTTTAGTCATTTGACCTTGAGCTAGGATGTAACATTTCCAAGATTCAGTAACAATACCTGTAACATGGAGCCAACGTTTGCCCCTACTGGAAGGATTGAAAATCTGATGTGGCTCTGTCAGGCTTGGAGTATAGATGCTTTTGGTTCTTCTACATTCTCTCTCCCCATTCTTCATGGGGACAATGTAGCTGTATTTGCTCCACTCACCAGTGTACAGAAGTTTACTGAAAGTGAAAGCATTTTTAAGAAGATACGTAAGGTTTCGTGTTGCTCCATAGGACCTTTCCTTCTTGAATTTCCTGAGAACTCTGGGTTCAGGTCACACCATCTCTACTCTTAAACATCAGCTCTGGAGAAGCCAAAGAAGGGAGACAGCGAGTCCTCAGACACCCCATCAAGTCCTAGCCTGTGCTGATTTTCTTTGCAACTTGACTTAAGACAATTCCAAACTCATTACTGGTAACTTGGCTTTCAATTCCAAATTCCTGCTGCGGTAGAGCTTTGTCCTTACATGCAAGTGTAGGGGGTTTCTGTTCTTTGTCAGAAGTTCAGGCGCAGTGAATTAGGCCACACCTGTTGCTCCTTTATTTTTTTTTTCTCTTTTCTCTGGTTTATCTTAATGAAGAAGAGCATCACTCCCTCTAAATCTGGAGTGTGGAAAATCACGGGGCAGCCTACCAACTGTTACTTGTAAAGGGATGTGATACCGAGGAAGGAGCTGGCAACTCCCTTCCTCTGGCCCAGGAGCGTTCTTCTTACTTGTAAGCAATTATTCATCTGCTCTTTGGTAATAGGGCTTGTTCCTCCTTCCTGAACACATAAGGCCAAAATGAACTCATCAAGGAGGAAAATAATTTCTACAGTGTGTGTTATTATAGCTCCCTCCATGGTAGGAAAGTATTTGTGGAACAGAAGAGAAGTGGAGTTTGGCAATTGTTCTGTTATTTTGTTGAAAGAAGAAAGCCAGGAAAAAATAAAATTCTGGTTAAAGGAAGAGCTGCTTTAGCGTACAGGTCCATGGTGCTCCTCCAGCAGTTGTGGCTGACAAGTTGAGAAGGCAAATCTGCATTTTGGGAATTTGTGGACTCAGCATTTGAGTTAAGTTTCTTTGCAAGTAAAACCTGAGGGTTTTGTTGTATTCTAATTTAGAGTTGGGCACTCTCCAAATTAAGAATGAAGAATCCTACATCAGCAGGTTTACTGCTAAATTTGACTATTGGTTCTACTTAGCAACTTCAAGCAGAGTAAAGGAGGCAACTATAATATTTCAAGGAATCAAGATATGGCAATTGGAAATCATTTGAATATTAGAGGTTATTTTTAGGACAATAACTCTATCATTGAATGACACCTCTAAGGCCCAAGAGCAAATCTAGTATTAAGTTATCCCCTTAAGGGATTAGCGATTTGCTTCTTAATCACTTGTTACCTATTTTTTAATCTTAACGTTTTCATTGCATGGGAAAGCACTATTATTAAATGATGTCACAGTGTGTTGCAGCCCATTTATAAAAAAGCACTGAAACTTCTGCGGTGTCGAAAGCCTTCCTCCTGGCTGGAACTAATTTTGTCCACCACAAATATCAAAAGTGCCTGGAAATGTACAAAGCAATCATTTTCGACCACCAAAAGTAATGCTATTATTCTGAACCCAAAGTAATCCCTTGAGACGTTATCTTAGAAAAATAAAAAAGCATTAATTGTTTATTTTAGAGAGGAGACTCTTTGCATTCAAGATTGCTAATCTGAAAATAAAAAAAATAAGTGGCAGGCTGCTCATCTTTCTGTTTCCTTTTTTTCCACATGAGTGTTTCAGCTTTACTTAACAATTTTACTTCTGACTAATTTGAACATATGTGCATTGCTTTAGTATTTGGCTAGGAGACGATTTCTCTGGTAAAAATAATGCAAAGTCACGTTTTGTTTTCGGAATGTTTATTTCTCCTGAGGTTCTGAGAGATGCTTATAGCAAATTTCTAATGCAGCTAAAACATGGCTTTATAAAACTAGAAACCTTGGCATCGTCTCTGCTTTTGTTCTCTCTGCCTCTAATCTGTGACCAAGTTCTCAGTCCCCTTCTTTTTATTTTCTCAGCCACTCCTTGCACAGTTCTTTACTGTCTCTCCCCTTGAACTACTACTGCTGTCTTCTAAATGTTCCCCCCTATTTTTTGTAACCCATCTTCCTGAAATATAGACCCAGTTATGTCATCCTCCTGCTGAAACCTTTATTTGCCACGTTTCTGATGAGTTTGGTGATGACAGGTGTCTCTGGGATTCTCTTTGCTTTGGAGTAAGACCTTCCCTAATGTCCAGCCCTACAGGGGAGGAAGTGCTAATATTAGGCAGGTTGTCAGGCCCCAACCAGGTAACTTGGGGTTCTTCCAGAAGCCAGAAGCCTAGGGGAAAACTGGATTGCTGATGAGGACATTGAGGCAGAAGCCCCTGGAGCTGGGCACAGTGGACATTGAGTGCCCAAGCACATGGGGTGATGGATAGAACAGCAGGACTAGACCCAGAGCCTACTCTCGATGGATATAGGGTAACCGATCTGCTTCCCGTCCTGTTCGGGAACTCTCCCAGGCCGAACCAACCAGTTTTAGATCTTGGTAGCGGCCAGTGGAGAAAGACTAAGAAGGGCTTCCTCTAGTCTCCAAGTCATGGTTCCCAAGCTGAGCTCATCAACTGAATTTCTCAGGAACAGTCCAGATATCCATTCCAAATGGTCTGAATCAGATTATCCAGGTCTGATTCCCAAGAATATATATTTTAAACAAGTTTTCCAGGTAATTCTTTTTTTTTTTTTTTAAGATTTATTAATTTCTTTATTTTTGTCTGTGTCAGGTCTTAGTTGCGGCATGTGGGATCTTTTCTTGCAGCGTGGGCTCTTTGCTGTGGTACGCGGGCTTCTCTCTAGTTGTGGCGTGCAGGTTTTTCTCCTCTCAAGTTGTGGCACGCAGGCTCCAGGGTGCGTGGGCTCTGTAGTTGTGATGCATGGGCTTAGTTGCCCCGCGGTGTGTGGGATCTTAGTTCCCTGACCAGGGATCGAACCTGTGTCCCCTGCATTGCAAGGCAGATTCTTTACCACTGGACCACCAGGGAAGTCCCTCCAGGTGATTCGTATATAGCCAGTGCAGCTCAGGTGTGGGGAACCAGTGAATTGGGAGGGGGGGAATTAACATTCCTCACCAGGACATTCAAGGCTCTCAACCACCAAGCTCTTGTCGTTCTGTAGTATTCACCTTAGTGGGTTTTTTTTTTTCTCTCTCACTCTCTTCCCTAGTACTTGATCCCACTCACTTCTGTACATTTGCTCATATTTTTCAGTTTGCTTTGAATGCTGTTCTCCATCTTCTCCAGTTGGAAAAAATCCCACAGTTACATCAAGATCCGACTAACTGATCTGTTGTGAAGTTTCCCCTGATTCTACCAGCAGAATTAATTGCTTTTTTTATGCTCCCAGAGAACTTTGTTCATACCGTTGATAAGTATTTATCATGTTGCGTTTTTACAAGATCAAGATATTCTGAATCACAAACCAGGACACGTGACCCAGCAATCAGAATTGTCTCAGATAATCTAACACACAGTTGCTTGTGTGTCTTCCCTGATAAAAGTACGAGCTCTTGTAGGCCAGACATAGGGCTGAATTCACCAGTGTAACCCACACAACCCTTAATATAGTACAAGGCACATAGAAGGTGCCTAATAAACGTTGAATCACGGAGCATTTATGTGAACATGGTGCTACCCTTGGGAGGGTCAAAATACTTTTAGCACCACTCAGAAACTAGGAGCTCCAGACTTTTCTCAGAAGGTGAATGGAGAGAGTTTTTTGGCTTTCTTTCTCTTTGTCATATTTCAATCAAGACCAGGCGTAAAACTTGCTGGGACATCAACAGTACTGAGCCAGGAGGATGAGAGAGGAATTCATGAGCTGCCAGAAGGGGGACTGGAGTTGGCTATATAAGATATTTACAAGATCTCAGCTCTCATAAAATTTAAATTTTAGTAGGGGAGATGGGCCCAAAACAAGTTAAACAAACACAATATTTCCAAAATGATAAGTGCTATTCTAATAAAGGAAATAGACAATAAGGAAATATGCAAATCAGATAGTGATGAGTGCCATGAAGAAAACACAGGTGGTGCTGTGTCTGCAAGGGTCTGCTTGTTGAGGGTGGTGGAGCAGGATTAGGGCTCTCAGAGGTGGCTTTTGTGTTGAGTAGATAGAAGAAAAGAGCAAGCCATGCAAAGAGCTGGCAGGAAACATTTCCAGGAAGAGGAAACCTCAAATGACACAACCTGCAGATATGAATGAACTTTAGTGTTTGAAGAACGCAAAGAGACACCATGTGGCTACAGCCCAGTAACAGAGGGTCCAAGCTGCAGGAGATGTGGGAGAGGGAGGGAGGGCAGATTATCTGGGGCCTTAGAATGTCCATTTTATGCCAAATGTAATGAAAAGCCACTGGAGAATTTTAAGTAGGGAGTGACATGATCTTGTCATCTGATCTGCAGTTCTGAGAAACATATGATGTATAATTAGCAGAATTGGGTAATTTCTAAAATAAATTTAAAGGAGGGAGTAGAGTGAGGAATTTTAAAGGTTCAAAGGTGAATCTCAGGTTTTTGGCTTAGCTAATTTGGTGGTTATTGGTACTATAGAAGGAGAAAAGCTTTGTGTGAGAGTTGAGGTGTATTTTAGACATGCTGAGTCTGAGGTTTCGAGGTGACATCCAGGTGGAAATGTTGAGTAAGACACTGGGTATATGTGTCTGAAGCTTTGGGAGAAGTCTCAGTCAGAGGTGTAGATTAGAAACTCATCATGATCATATATATAGGTGGTTGTTAAAACCACAGGAGTGATTGAAATTACACAGAGTGTGCAGCGTGAGTGGGCTGGAAATGGGTCCTTGGGAGCAAGAATATTTTAAGAGTAGATGCAATTAGGCCACCTCTCTTGCCTTCTGAGATGGCCCACACTCTGTCTATGGAATGTGTATCTCTCTCAATAAACCTGCTTTCACTTAAAGAAAAAAAAAAAAAAGAGTAAATGGAGATAGTATCAACAAAGGAAACATGGAAAGAAATCAAAGGAATCGTTTTTACAGTAAAGACTTAAATATTCATTAGATTTGACAGTATGGAGTCATTGTTGACCTTGGGGAGGCAAACTGAAGCCGAAGGTGAATGCTGACTGCTCTCTGAGAAACTTGGCAGAGACGGGAAAGAAGCAAATTATAGGGAGCAGTACAAGGTTAGTAAAGTACTTTTTTTAGGGTGGGAGAGACTTGGCATTATTTATAGGCTAAAGAGGAGAAAAAATAGAAAGGAAGGGATTGAATATTTAAGAGAAAAGGAAAAGTTGGAGAGTGAGAGCTGGGAAGAAAGAATGGAGGGATTTGGAGGAGTTATCTTTAAATGAGAAGGACACCTCATTCTCTTAGCATGAAATGAGGTAAAAGTGTGGATGTCCATGTTTGCATGCAAGGTGATGGGATTTAAAATGAGAGATTTATAGTGGGTGGTCCTAGTTGTCTTATTTAATCTAGTTAGATAGTAAGAGGTTGTCAGTCCAAGAATCCTGTATGTGTATGTATGTATGTGTATATATATATATATGCACAGACACGTATATACACATATAAATATATATACACATATAAAATATATTAAATGTATATATATTTAATGTTAAAACATAATATTTAATGCTTTAATTTTTTACTGAGGTGAAATTCACATAACATAAAACTATTTTAAAGAGAGTAATTCAGTGGCATTTATTTATTTATTTATTTATAAAAATAAATTTATTTATTTATTTATATTTATTTTTTAGGCTGTGTTGGGTCTTCGTTTCTGTGCGAGGGCTTTCTCTAGTTGCGGCGAGCGGGGGCCACTCTTCATCGCGGTGCGCGGGCCTCTCACTATCGCGGCCTCTCTTGTTGCGGAGCACAGGCTCCAGACGCGCAGGCTCAGTAGTTGTGGCTCTTGGGCTTAGTTGCTCCGCGGCATGTGGGATCTTCCCAGACCAGGGCTCGAACCCGTGTCCCCTGCATTGGCAGGCAGATTCTCAACCACTGCGCCACCAGGGAAGCCCCAGTGGCATTTATTTTTTAATTTTTACTTTTTATTTGTTTCTTGGCTGCTCCACACGGCATGTGGGATCTTAGTTCCCCGACCAGGGATCGAATCCGTGCCCCCTGCATTGGAAGCACGGAGTCTCAACCACTGGACCACCAGGGAAGTCCTCAGTGGCATTTAGTACATTCACAGTATTGTTCAACCACCACCTATACCTAGTTCTAAAATATTTTCAGCGTCCCCAAAGAAAACCTGGTATCCACTAAGCAGTTATTCTCCATTCTTCCCTTTGTCCTGTCCCCTAGCAACCACTCATTTGCTTTCTGTCTCTATGAATTAACCTATTCCGTATATTTCTATTTTCTATAAATAGAATCATGCAACATGTAACTTTTTGTATCCAGCTTCTTTCACTTAGCATAGTGTTTTCAAGGTTCATCCAGGTTGTAGCCTGTACTCTGTTCCTTTTTATGGCTGAAACCCTTGTATGTATGTATCACAATTTATCTGTTCATCTGTTAATAGACACTTGGGTTATTTCCTGTTTTTAAAAAAATTGTGGTGAAGAGCACAAAATGTAAAATTTACTATCTTAGCCACTTTTAAGTGTATAGTACTGTAGTACTAACTATGTGCATATTTTTGTACAACAGATCTCTAGAACTATTTCGTCTTGCAAAACTAAAACTCTACCCATTGAACAACAACTATTCATTTCCCTCTTCCCCCAGCCCCTGGTGACCACATCCTATTTCTGTTTCTACGAGTTTGACTACATTAAGTACCTCACATAAATGGAATCACGCAGTATTGCCTTTTTTTGTGACTAGCTTATTTCACTTAGCATAGTGTCGACAGGGTTTATCCATGTTGTATATGACAGGATTTCCTTCTTTTTTAAGACTAATGTGCCATTGTATGTGTGTGTGTGTATATACATATTTTTTCTTTATCCATTCATTTGTTGGTGGACATTTAGGTTGCTTCCACTTCTTGGCCATTGTGTTTAATGCTGCAATGAACATGGGTATGCAAATATCTCTTTGAGATCCTGTTGGATATATAACAAGAGGTGGGATTGATGGATCCTTTGGTAATTCTATTTTTAATTTTTTGAGGAACCTCCATACTGTTTTCCATAGTAGTTGCACCATTTTACATTTCTATCAACAGTGCACAGAAGTTCCAATTTCTCCACATCCTTGTCCAATACTTGTTCTTTTCTTTCTTTCTTTTTTTTCTATAGTGGGTAGGTATGTGGGGGTATATCTCATTGTGGTTTTCATTTCTATGATTATTTATATGATAATCAATGATGTTTCATACGCTTTTCGGCAATTTATCTTCTTTGAGAAATATATAGTGAAGTTCTTTGCTCGTTTTTAAAATCAGGCTATTTTCTTGTTATTGTTGTTGAGTTGTAGGAGTTTTTATTATATATTCTAGATGTCAAATACATGGTTTGCAAATATTTTCTCCCATCTGTAGGTTGCCTTTTTACTCTGTTGATTGTTTCCTTTGCCATGCAGAAGTTTTTAAGTTTGGTGTACTTTTTCCTCCTCTCTTCAGTTGAACACGTTGTTCAGATCTTAATTCATCCATCACTTTTTAGGGACTTCTCTGATCTCCTCGTCTACGTCAAATCACCTCAACCCCACTGTGAAGTCTCATGGGACCCTGTGTCTCTGCTTCTTAGCAGGTGGCACGGTTGGGTTCTATGTTTTCTATGGACATCTTTTGATCAAATATTTACCTCCTCCACTATACTACAGGCTCCACAATGGAGAGTCTGTCTGTTTCTGTCTGTTACCATTGCATCCCCAGAGTCCTACTCAGTGTGGGGCTCTCAAAATAGACCTTCATTAAATATTTGTTGAATTAATAAGGAGTGGTACTCAAGTCCCTAGCAGTCTTTCCCTTCACTAGCAGACAAAAGAGTGACTTAATCATGCTGGTTTGATAGATATTTAGACCCTCAGAAGAAAATGGCTTTGTCTTTCCCTTATTGTCACAAGGATTCTGCTGTCTTTATTTTGGGTTGTTTCTGCTGATGTCAAAAACCTTTGCACACACTCTGAATTTGTTTCTGTCTTGTGGCTGTTCAGCTCAGATGGTGACCTGGGGTTAATAAACTGGTGTCTTTGTAAGCAACAGCAATTTTCTCTGATTACTTCAGATAACACGGGCTGATTGTAAGGATGTATATGAAAATAAGGAAGATGGAGACCTCCTCAGCTGGATAGGCAATCCACTTAGACAGCAGAGCTCTGTACTGCTGTCTGGGGTATAATGCCGCTCTGGAGGCACCGTGTCCACTGTGTAGGTTGATCGCTCTCTGCCGTATGGCCCCACCTCTAAGACTGCTCAGCTACTCCTCCTGTCTCTACATCACTTGGAGTGTCTTTCAGTTTCTGTTCTTGGCCTCACTCGGTTATCTCTCACTACCAACTGCTTGCTCATAGTTTCCACCACATCCTGGTCCCTGTGCACCCCTGCATCCGCCTTCTTAGCTTTTACTCCCTGGTGTCCGCTGCTCATATTCTCTATATACCTTGCATTCAGATTCACCCAGAGAGTATTTGACTGCTTTGCTTAACCACTGTGATCTTTTTCTGATTCTCATGCCACAGGAAGCCTAGGCCTGTACTGGATTTGCTGCGAGTTTGGTGCTCACGGCTGGTCCAAGCAGGTCTGAGCGGGACAGTTTGCTCACATGCATTGATGCACTGGAGGTGGCTCTTACTGGTCCCCAAGAGATTGTGAAATACTTAGGAATTTAATGAGCCCAGTTGTTAAACAGTCCATAGCTTGAAATCAGCCAGGGTAGGAGAATTTACACATGGATATCAGCAAAGCCTATAAATTAGGGCTCTTTTTTCTCCAGAGAGCCAGTTTGCCAGCACATGGCTGAATGGAGTAGAGCAGGGGTCCCCAACCCCTGGGCCATGGACCAGTACTGGTCCGTGGCCTGTTAGGAACAGGGCCGCACAGCAGGAGGTGAGAGGCGGGCGAGCAAGCGAAGCTTCATCTGTATTTACAGCCGCTCCCCATCACTCACATTACCACCTGAGCTCCGCGTCCTGTCAGATCAGCAGTGGCATTAGATTCTTATAGGAGAGCGAACCCTACTGTGAACTGCGCATGCGAGGGATCTAGGTTGCGTACTCCTTATGAGAGTCTAATGCCTGATGATCTGAGGTGGAGCCGGGGCGGTGATGCTAGCGCTGGGGAGCGGCTGCAAATACAGATTATCATTAGCAGAGAGGTGTGACTGCACAGAGACCATAATAAATCAATTGCTTGCAGACTCATATCAAAACCCTGTCAGTGAGTGGCAAGTGAAAACAAGCTAAGGGCTCCCACTGATTCTGCATTATGGTGAGTTGTATAATTATTTCATTTTATATTACAATGTAATAATAATAGAAATAAAGTGCACAATAAATGTAATGCACTTGAATCATTCCGAAACCTTCCCCCCACCCCCGCACCCTGGACCATGGAAAAATCGCCTTCCATGAAACTGGTCCCTGGTGCCAAAAAGTTCGGGGACCGCTGGAGTAGAGAACAAGTTCACCCCCAGGAAACATTCAGAGCCTTTTCCCTTGGTTATGTGGTTGCCATTCTGAGGCTTTCCTGTTGAGGGGCAGTGTAATTGGCAAGTGCCCTGGGTGGCTGGTTCCATCTCACCTGGTCACTCCCAGGGCTTCCAAAGTACACAGAGATTCCTTTCATCATTGTTGGGACCCCAGTTGCTGATATATTTATGGTTGAGTTTCCCAGGCAACCAACTCTGAGATGGAGCTTTGTGTGCAGAAACTTATTGGGAGTGTTCTTGAGTTCAACTCTTATGCACAAGAGGAGGTAAGATTGCACAGAGGGGAGGGTTGAACTATAAGGCAGCCATCAAGAAGGCATCAGCTGATCCCATGAGAAGGGTCAGTAATTAGACGGAGGCTGCCCATTGGACAAGGTGGCTCTTTTCAGAACAGAGTGATTCCTAGGAAGCAACTCAGATGAGAACTTTGGATCAGCTGCCAACACTCCCAGTGGATAGGGAAGGAGTACCTTGTCTTAAAGGGCGATTTGGGGGGCTCACACACATCCACTACATGCACAAGGGAAAAAAGTGTGCAAAAGTTGTTAAAGTTTCCCTAGAGAATGCTAAAGTTGTTCCCAAGTAGGAAAGCTTTCATTATTAAAAAAAAAAAAAAACCTCTAAAGATTGTAACTTATTTTATCCAGTCTTTCCATTTTTCAGAGCTCTCATTTCCTGAAGAGAATTATGACCCCAGTTTCCTCACCAGCGGGAGCAGAGGGGCAATATAATCGACGCTTCATAGGAGCACACTTACCTGTCTTAATCATCTGTGCTCAGCTCTGCTCGTTCTCCCTCCTCAGAGGGGCTCCTGTCCCCAGCATGAGTGTCATGAACCAGTGATTACTGATTACACCGCAGCCTCTTTCTCTTCACATTCTCCAGCCTGGCACTGGTTTCAGTGTTTCCCACAGCTCTTTTTCTGGCAGACCTCTTGTGCTTTTTTATAAGTAGGTCTCAGCAGTCTATGCTGACTTGCCCAATTGCAGATGTGGGTGCCCCAGGAAGTGTTACCTTGGGGGGACCTTGTGAGTTACGGCACATTAAACTGAGTTCTTTTACTCTCTTCCTTTCAAGAGGTTTGGGGGTGGTGGTTGTCTCTATCCCTTTGCCTTGAAAACGTGTGACTCAGTGATTGCTTTGACTAGGAGAAAATGGCAGAAATGATATTTTACTGGTTGCCCAGCCCAGCCATTAAGAAACTGGCAAAAGTTCCATCTCCTGGTTTTTAGAAAACTTCCTCCAAGAACACTTCCTCCAAGAGCCATGTGAGTCCAGCTACTTGAGACCATTGTGCTGGAGAGTTCAGCATAGGCACTCTGGCCAGTGGCCCCAGCTGAGCCCAGCCTCCCAGTCATCACTGCCTGGGTGTCAGACATGTGCATGAAACCACATTGGACCCTCCACCAAACCCATCCACCAGGCAAACATCCTGGGCAACCTCAGACAATGTCACAGGCAGCAGAAAAATTACCCATCTGAGTCTAGCCTGAATTCCTGATGTGATACACAAGATCTTAAGATATCATAAAATGAATATTGCTTTGAGCTGCTAAGGTTTGAATTGCTGTAGGACACAGCAGTAAACCATGTGGTATTCTCTGTCTCTGATCAGGACAGTGATATTTTCCTCATAGTTGCTTCATAAACAACTAAATGTTCCGAAAAGTATCAACGATTTAACGATGTTGGTCAAACTTCATTAAGAAATTAAGTGTCTAAGACCTCTTTCTGTTATCTACCTAGACATGTATAGGGACGTATATATTTGGAGTTCAAGGACTTTTTTCTATTAGATGAGTAGATATGTAGACTGCCAGGTCTTTTAATCTGTGTTTTCTTCCACTTTTTCCCTTTCCTTTAGAGTATATAGTCCTTTTGATCCAACTTATAACCTTGTAGAAAGGATTATGAAGAGGTTGGGAAATAGAGGGTTAAAAGTGGTGGTTTTGGGGGTCACCTTCCCTCCTTCACAATAGAGTGGAATCCTAGGACATGTGCCATTTATCTCTTGGGGAATGTATCTCTCATCAAAGACAGAGAGCTTTAAAAGTCCGACCTGGCTAAGAAGATGCTGTTAGCTAGTCTCCTTCCACTGGGGAGGAGCTGGCTTTTCACAGAAACTTTTCAATTATTTTTAAAAAGAGAGGGAGTAGAATCTTCACTGAACTGAAACAAAAATGTAGACCTCATGGAAGGAAATATGATTGAGAAATTATTCCCAAATTGAATCAGACAATGCACAAAGAATCTAACTTCTGCATACTGAGGCTTTGTCCCTCTGAGCCTTGCTATTGTAAAATCTCCTGTGGTCAGGCAAACTCAGATACCCCGAGAAGCCTCCTGAGAATTCTTTGTAATTTGGTTCATAATTTTGTACTCCCTGCCCTTCTCTGCTGTGCTCTTGGGAAAGTACAGAGAGGACTGATGAACAGACGAGGGAAAGAGTGCAGAAATGTTAACTGTTCTGTGCACAAGACCAGCCCCGTCACACTTACTTCTGTGCTCTGGAATTACAGAGGTGAAGAGGGATTCCATCCCAATCCCCTCTTTTACTCACGAGGAAAAGGGAGGCCCAAAGAATTTAAATGACTGGTCCGATATCACATAGCCGGTTACCAGCAAGTTGGGATTAGAAAACCAGCCATTGTTTGTATTGTGACTACATCAACTCCTGCTTTTATAAACATATTCTTTCCAAAATACGTATCCACCTTTAGCTCATGCCATGTACTGGGCCAGGCACTGGTGATCAAGAGCTGAATAAAACAGAGGTGGCCTTGACCTCATGGAGCTTACTCAAAGCAATCTGGTGAGGCTGAATAAAAAATGGGACCCTGTGAGGAGTACAGAGTTAGGATGACAACCAAACTTTCCTTGGCATAGCCGTACTTACTGAACTGATGTTAGAGCCAGCAAAGTTTCTTCTAGGATATTCTGATACCCAGAACATTCTAAGGGGATAAGAGTTTGTTCTTCTTCTCTGATTTTATTAAACATTTTATTAGAAATTAAGTTCACAGACTTCATTTCTGTTACTTGGCTGCAAGCTTTGCCCTTGTTCTCATGGAAAGGTGGAAGCTGCCTAGTCAATCTCAGTTTTTCCTGCTAAGATTGATAGCCCTATAAAAAGTTTATTAGTCTGATTTTGTTGTCAGGGAGAGTCAGTTATTTACTCTTCTTCTCTTGGTTTATACTTTTTATCAAGTGGAACCGATTGCTGATATGAGACAAATAGAAAGACAGACAAGTTGACATATGAATGTAGACAATTCTGGTATGATAGAATTAGTATTTAGAAGAAGGCTCTGGAGGACTATCAGGCCAAGATACAGTTAGACTTTCTGTATAAATATGTGAGCAGCAACAATTGAATAAGAAACAACCTAGAGACAAGATTGGATGGGAATGTATTAGGATAAGCCATGTGAAATTGCCAATATTCAACTATTTATAACCTATAAAAATGTCAATGTCCTATAATTCAACCAAATGTATTCTATTGCCTGTATCAAAATCAATTTGATTTGGTAATCATTTATTTATTTTTGGGCAATTGCTGTATTAAGAGCGTTGGGCAATTTTACCTATGCATGACTGAGTTTCCTTATTTGACAAGTGGAGATAGTAATAGATTTATTGATTTATTTATGAATTCAATTTCTCTAAGCTGGCACATGTAGCTTACCACTCAGGTCCTCTACAAGATCCTCAGGCAAGATCTAGGTGTCACTCTCAGATTGGCTGCCTCACACCTTTAACCCGCGCTCTTTGGATTACTTATGCCTTTCTTGCTTGACCTCTTAGTCACAGGTTGAAATCGTTCTATTTAAAGTCACCTGAATCTCAACTCATTGGCTCCAGTACACTTACATTGCATTTGTTTTCCTCAAGCTCTGCCTTATTAGATCAGTGGTCCACAACCTCTTGGGTGCATACTAGAACCACCTGGTGGCTTTCAAAATGTACTGATGTCTGGACTCCACCTTACAACTCCTGATTCCATTGGTCATGGGGATGCCAAGGCCTCAATATTTTTTCAAAATCTTCGTAGGTGATTCTAATACACAACCCAGGCTGAGAACCAAAGTGCCCTGAGAAATCACTCCATGCTTCTGCATCTTGATTAGTGTTTCTCTTCTCCATCATGAGGCCCCTGCGTCCTGAGGACTTTTCCCAGGTCATATTTATACTTCTTGTCTGATTTTTGCATGCAGCCCTTTCCATCGTATGCCCTGTCTTTCTGCATCAGTAAATTGTTGGTGAGGAAGAGGTTCTTTCTGCTGGAAAGCTTGGGGGAAGAGAGGGGCTTACGACAAGGCTGCTGACACTGGAGACTCAAGTGTACTTGGGTATGGAGGGCTTGGGTCACGGCCGGTGGGATTCTCCTGTTCCCAACAAGCTTGAGTGTAGCAGTGGGAACTACCCAAGAGATACATGAGATAAGGCTTTGAGGTCTCCTGAAATATGCTGAGTGGGGTTCCTGAGTTACATCACCCTTGTGCTTTCTCTGCCTCACTTGTCTGGTCCTCTGAGTGCAACCTGAGGTTCTAGACACAAGCCACTTTTTTTTTTTTAAGTTTATAATTTTAATTTGTTTTAAAGTAATTCATAATTTGTGAGCATGCAGAAAAACTACACAATCATTAAGTGTACAGTTTGATGAATTTTCACAAGGCAAACACCCAAATGAAGACAATTTTCTCAGAATCCCAGAAGTCTCCTCTTGACCCTTCCCAGTCACTACATCCTGCTCAAAGTAAACATTACTCTGATTTCTACCACCACTGATGACTCTTATCCTTTTTTTTTAACATCTTCATTGGAGTATAATTGCTTTACAATGGTGTGTTAGTTTCTGCTTTATAACAAAGTGAATCAGCTATACATATACATATGTCCCCATATCTCTTCCCTCTTGCATCTCCCTCCCTCCCACCCTCCCTATCCCACCCCTCTAGGTGGGCACAAAGCATCGAGCTGATCTCCCTGTGCTAGGAGGCTGCTTCCCACTAGCTATCTGTTTTACATTTGGTAGTATATATAAGTCCATGGCACTTTCTCACTTTGTCCCAGCTTACCCTTCCCCCTCCCTGTGTCCTCAAGTCCATTCTCTACGTCTGCGTCTTTATTCCTGTCCTGCCCCTAGGTTCATCAGAAGCATTTTTTTTTTTTTTTTTAGATTCCATATATATGTGTTAGCAAACGGTATTTGTTTTTCTCTTTCTGACTGACTTCACTCTGTATGACAGACTCTAGGTCCATCCACCTCACTACAAATAACTCAATTTCGTTTCTTTTTATGGCTGAATAATCTTCCATTGTATATATGAAGCCACTGTCTTTGCTGACCCAGTTTCCTTCTCTTCATGTTGGTGGCTGGAATTTGGTCCAAATTCTGCCTGCTCCATGAAGCCTTTCCTGAGTTCACCCCAGCCAGTCTCGTGTACTGTTTGGAACTTGCATAACATCTGGCTGCAGGCAGATTAGAAATAGTAATTGATTGTGGACCAGACCAGGTTCCAGTTTTGCAGAAACCAATACTGTCTGGTCATCTATACCCACAGTAAGTATTTGTCAAATGACTGAATGATGGAATGAATGTGTTGCCTTGGGCAAGAATCTTTTCTGAATCTGTATTTCTTTATCTCTGGAATAGGTCCATTATATAGAGATTTTTTTTTTTTTTTTTTCCTCTAACAGTGGTCCTTGGAATGCCTGTATCAAACCTCCTGGGGTTCTTGTTTAAACGCTGAGTTCTACCCTCCCATCTGAATCAAAATTGCTGGAGGCCTGAAAATCTATGTATAACATGCACCCCAGGTGATTATTATGCTCAATGCAGTTGGAAAACCACTGAATTAGTGGTTATCTGTTCAGTTAAAGTGATGTGATGGCAGTTATTAATGTAAAACCTTGATATTCATAGAGATGGGAAATTCTTTTTGTTGAAGTTAGATGGAAGAACTCTCTTGGTTGGAAATGTGTTAGGTAGTGGAAAGAACCTGAAATACTCCAGGCACATTAATAGCATCTGCAGGTGGAAATGTGTTGGGCAGAGCGATAGCAGTCCATCTGAATATCACTGGTTATTTACATATCCTCCCCCTTCATAGTCAATAATTATGCATTGAATACCTGCTCATCAGGCTAAACCAAACACTGGGATACAAAGGGTGATTTTTGCCACATCTATTCCATGTAGAAGTGGCCATTATTATTATTTTTTTAAATTATTATTTATTTATTTATTTATTTATTTTTGGCTGTGTTGGGTCTTCGTTTCTGTGTGAGGGCTTTCTGTAGCTGCGGCGAGCAGGGGCCACTCTTCATCGCGGCACGCGGGCCTCTCACTGTCGTGGCCTCTCTTGTTGCGGAGCACAGGCTCCAGACGCGCAGGCTCAGCAGCTGTGGCTCACGGGCCCAGTCTCTCCGTGGCATGTGGGATCCTCCCAGACCAGGGCTCGAACCTGTGTCCCCTGCATTGGCAGGCAGACTCTCAACCACTGCGCCACCAGGGAAGCCCTGGCCATTATTATTTATACTTTGCAGTGTTGTTTCCAGGACCAGGAACCAGATGCCCTAGGAGGTAACTGAGTCCAATTTCCCAGATGCTCGACTGTCTTCTTACCAGATCTTGAAATATGCATTGCAACTTCTTTTTCCACTGGGGTCTATGGATACTGCTTTCCATAGGAATGACTTCTGAATTTTATCAATGAGATAAATGAGGTAGAATAAGATATTCTTTATAAGAATTTTTTTGGGTCATTATCTTCACTGTGATGTACCAAATCTAAACAGGTTATGTTATGTTACAGGGTTTTGGACAGAAAACCTCCTAAAGATATAATCACCAGCTGTGACAATTTTATTCCTGCTCAAATCATCCTCTGGCTTCAGATGAAATTTCTAGTCATCAAAGAGCAGACTTGCTGTGTTTCTGATTAATTGTCAGAGCCCTTCTTGTTAGAAAAGCTGGCTTTTATTTCTGACTATATTACTGAGTCACTGTGTGATCTTAAGTATGTTAAAGAGCTTTGGGATATCTTGGTTTCACATTCTGTAAAATGGAGATAAAAATACATTCCATACATCTTTCAGAGGCACCATGAGGACTGAGACAGTGTTAGCAGGCATATTAAAGTCACCCAATTTTTTTCATATTCAGATTTCAGATTCATTTCCTAGTACTAAAAAAGGGTTATGTATTTAAAAAAAAAAAAGCAACTATGGAGGATTAAGATTATAGTGGGCTGTAATAGTTATTTCCCAAAAAGAATGAACAGATGACAAGGAGGATTATTAAGCTTCAATATATAAATCTTGCCTTCTACTTTAATTCCATGTTTTGTCCATACTTTAGAAGAGTTTTTTTTTTTTTTTTTTTTTTTACAGTGCTTGGCATCTTGATCCATCTGCCAAGCTGTTTAATTTAAAAACCACTGAAATGAACTAAAACCTTACATCGTTAGTAATAATTTGCTTTCCTGAGTAATGAGGGTAGTAGATATCCCTAAGCAAGCAATCAACTCAGAGTCCAGCTCCTGGTTGAGTATTGTTATCTCTGGGACAATTCAGTCCCTGCTGGCGGAAACTCTTGAACCAAAATTCATGGACTAAGGGTGAGAGAGGAGCTATCCATCATCACCGGCCTATCCATCATGCTGTTGCCCCACATCGCGCAGGGAGTTCTCCTGCCATGAATTTCATCAGAGTTTGTATTTCATAAGTTGAGCCTGGTGGTCAGACAGGGTCACCCGAAACCCCATCTGGAGAGTGAGGCATCACGTGGCTGCCTGTCTCTCCTAGATTGATGGCTATCATCGCATCTGTAGGTTTTAAAGATATGGAAAACAGCTTAGAAAAAGCTAAGGGAGCAGCTCTGTGGCTACATGAGTGGACATAAAACACAGGAGTTGTGAGTTGAGGGGGAGGGGAGGGGCTCGAGGGAGATTAAAAAAAAAAAGGAGCAGAAAATGCAGGAAATAAAACATGGTAAAATGAACAAAATACAAGCCAGGTGGGGGAAGGAGATACCAGAATTATACGTAAAAGTGAGGATAAAAGGAAAAGAAAGCAAGCACTGTTGGAAATAAACCAGAAAGAGATTCATTTTTACATTCACTGAGGTGATAGCACTGGGGGCAAATCCTTCACACATTTCCTGTGTCAAGTGTACATGTACCTACTCTCCCAGGAGCCTTTCATCTTCAAAGTGTTTATGTGAATCTTCCCCCACTCAATCCCTTCAATAAGCTAGGCCAATATTATCCCTATTTTACATGTGAGAGAAAGGAGGCAGATTATCGTAAAGCTTAAGCTTCAGGGTACTTCACCAGCACAGGCTCCTTCCAAGACTCTGGGAGGGGCCCTAACAATGTGATTAATTACATCGTCACACGTTTCTGTAAACTTTACAAGAGAAACCATCATCTTCAAATTACTGCAGTCTCTTTCCTTTCTGACTCCTCTGGACTTCTCCTCCATCTTGCTTCACCTCGTCTTGGATGACATTGGGGCATTTGTGGCAAGTGGCTGAGGGAAGTTGAAGTGAGGATGCACTTAGATGGGGTGTGGTGGAGTATATATATATATTTTTTTTGTGGTGGAGTATTTTTAGAAGGTTCTAGGTTACTTCCATGTATGATTAAGTTACTGCTAGCTGTCCCGAGGCAGGAGTAGCTTTCCAGACATGGTGCTCCTCTCCCCCCAACTCAGTCTCCAACTCCAGTGGACAGTAGAGAAGAAAGAAGGCTTGAAATGAAGGGTGTTAGAAACTAGTTTGGGAGAAAGGTTTCCAGTCATCTGATGTGTAAAGCAGACCATGAAAAGACATGGAGGAATCTTAAATGCATATTACTAAGTGAAAGAAGCCAATATGAAAAGGCTACATACTGTATGATTCCAACTATATGACATTTTGGAAAAGTCAAAAATGGAGACAGCTTAAAGATCAGTTGTTTCCAGGAGTTGGGGAGGGGGGGGGTGGAAGAGGTGATTAGTCAGAGAACACAGAGGATTTTTATGGCAGTGAAAATACTCTGGATGATACTATAATGATGGATGTATGTCATTATATATTTGTCCAAAGCCATAGAGGGTACAAAAATCAGAGCGAACCCAAGGTAAACTGTGGCCTTTGGATGATTATGATGTGTTGATGTACGTTCATCCTTGGTAATAATATAGCATTCTGGTGAGTGATAATTGATAATGAGGGACATGGAGTATACAGGAATCTCTGTACATTCCTCTCAGTTTTGTTATAAACCTAAAACTGCTCTTAAAAATTGTAAAACACAAACATTGTAAAAAATAAAACCAAAAACAAAACTCCATAAACAGAGAGGACTCAGTAGTTTTTGAAGCCTAGTCAAAGTAGAGAGTCCCTTCATCAGAAATATACTTGATAATGTAGCACATATAACCATATGTACACCATTTTTCCTCTTCTTTTAGATGGGAATCCCACAAAATAGAACTCATTATAATTGCTGTGTTTGTAAGGCAAAACCAATAGCAATAATACAAACAACAAGTACAGCTGAGTGTGAAGTTGCTTTTTTGAATGGTTCTCAACTATCAATGACAGAACAACAGAATTCAATTAATCATGCTAGGTGAAAATTTTATGTTTGTTCCCCTTAGAAAAATATTACAAAATTGTCATCATATGAAAACGTTATCAAAGAGTATGCAGGCAAAACTGTAGGGGAAAAGTATTATAGTATATGAGGCAGCATAAAAAGATCTTATTTTTCAGGATTTTGTGATATTTATGGTATTTGTGAGCTTTTAGAATTTTTTGTTATGCTTTCATTTCTCATTATAAATGAGTACTCTTTCATACTTAATTTTGAATTAGTAATTGTGTATTTTTCTCAGAGGGTCTTTAAATTATATATAATCTTTAGGTTCCTGGATTTGATCCTGGAGATAAATGGTCAGATAAATAGGTTTTCTAAGGTCACAGGGCAACTGGCAAAATGGGCCATACAGCCTAGAACAGCTGAGTTCTCTTCAGCCGTCTGTCTGGTACTTCAGTCTTTCTCTAGCTTTTTTTTTTTTTTTAATTAATTTATTTATTTTTGGCTGTGTTGGGTCTTCGTTTCTGTGCGAGGGCTTTCTCTAGTTGTGGCAAGCGGGGGCCACTCTTCATCGCGGTGCGCGGGCCTCTCACTATCGCGGCCTCTCTTGTTGCGGAGCACAGGCTCCAGACGCACAGGCTCAGTAGTTGTGGCTCACGGGCCCAGTTGCCCCGCGGCATGTGGGATCTTCCCAGACCAGGGCTCGAACCCGTGCCCCCTGCATTAGCAGGCAGATTCTCAACCACTGCGCCACCAGGGAAGCCCTTTCTCTAGCTTTAAGGGAAAAGTAGAAGACAGTACTACTCTGGACAAACATTTCAGAAAACATAAACACATTTAAATTGATATCACAAAAATACATGAACATCAGAAGGATGTGACCCAGAAAGAAATGACTAATAAGTCAATAATTTTATTAATTGTAAATAAATAAATAAATAAGTAAATTTATAGAAAAGATATTAAAAAGTAAAACCAAAAAGTAACTGAATTCATTATTTGTTGTCCTTTTATATAGAGATGAATGGAGAGTACAAGCGTATAGTCAGCAGGCAATAGGAATAGCAAACTTCAGATCAGCAAACCTAGGTTAAAGACTTCTTTCCACTTCTAAGAAGGCTGGTGATTGTGGCACATTTGGTTAATTGTCCCTCCCTTTTTCATCCTTCTAGCGTCAGTCCCTCAGTTACTACCTCCCAGATGACCGCATTTAGGTTAGGTGTAGCTGTGTGAATAAGTTTCGGCCAATGGGTTGCAAGTAAAAATGATGTGGGTAATTCCTTATAATGTTTTCAACCAGAAGGGGTTACCTGCGTTCCCCCTCTTTTTTTCCTCTTTCCCCTGGGCTGGAATGCAGATGTGGCATTAGTGAGCCTGTGTTCACCTGCTAAAGGCAAAACCCAAAGAAGATGATGGAAGGAGCCTGGGTCCTCAAACTATTTCACACTGTCTCTAGACTGTGATATGAGAGATAAGTAAATAATTAAATGGTTTTTTTTTTTTTTTTGGAAAGAGGTGTTAGATAACTCCATGGTGGTAATCATATTGCAATACGTATATAGCGGTATCAAATCAACGAGTTGTATACCTTTAAACTTACACAATGTTAAATGTCAGTTATATCTCACATTTTAAAAAGGGTTTTTTTGGAGCCACTGTATTTTTGAGGTCTTCTTGTAAAAATAGCTTAGCCTGTACCCTAACCAACACAGTGAACGATGGGCAAATTACCACCTCTCAAACCTTTCGTCCATTTCCTTGTGTGTAAAATGGGGGCCATAATACCAAGCATGGCTACAAGTGGAGCTGCTCCGAGTATTAAATTAGATAATGTAGAACAGAGATGAACACATTGTAGAATAGAAAATATTATTTATATTTGGGTATTACTGCTATAAGAGAGCAAAAGATGAGATGAAGTTTTTATTTTTAATTATTTAATTTAATTTATTTATTTGGCTGTGTTGGGTCTTCGTTGCTGTGCGTGGGCTTTCTCTAGTTGCTGCGAGCGGGGGCTACTCTTCGTGGTGGTGCGAGGGCTTCTCATTGCAGTGGCTCCTCTTGTTGCGGAGCACGGGCTCTAGGCACCCAGGCTTAAGTAGTTGTGACGCACAGGCTTAGTTGCTACGCGGCATGTGGGATCTTCCCGGACCAGGGCTCGAACCCATGTCCCCTGCACTGGCAGGCGGACTCTCAACCACTGAGCCACCAGGGAAGTCCCGAAGGTTTTATTTTTTAAATAAACTTTTTATTTTTGGAATAAAATTAGATGAACAGAAAATTATCAAAGTAAGCACAGAATTCCTGTAGACCCTCAGCCAGTTTGCCTTAATGTTAGCGTTCTCCATTCCCATGGCACACTGGTACAACTGTGAAACCAGTATTGGTCCGTTACTATAAATCCAGACTTTATTTGGATTTCATTAGTTTTCTCACTAACGTCCTTTTTTGTCTTCCAGGATCCCACCCAGGAGACAACGCTGTATTAATTGCCGTATCTCCTGGTTGCTATGGCCTGGACATTTTCTCAGTCTTTCCTTATTTTTCATGACCTTGACAGTTTTGAGGAGTACTGGCTGGGTATTTTGTAGACGGTTTCTCTTTTTGGGTTTATCTGATGTTGTTTTCATGATTAGACTGTGGTGATGGTTTGGGGGATTTTATTTTTATTGAAAAAGGTAATGCAGGATAGAGAGAGATGAGGGCAAAAAGGGAGAGAAAGAGAGAGACTGAATAACCCCTCTTTCAGTTCGATCGCCTCATCAGCTCTAACTGCTATTCTAGTTAGCATGCTTCTGCGGGAGAATTGAATTTTGTACATTAGCTCTATGAGGGGGTACCTCTGGGAATGGTGAGAATGTATTCAGCCTCCTTTCCCTCTCCTTGTGCCTCTGAATGGGCTCAAGTTGCCCTTTTACGATCCATTCCATTCATCCTAGAAAGATGTCTAGAAAACACTGGGATATAAGTGTGGAACTTGATAGCAGACAGGCCAGTGTCCAGTGGAGTGAGCATCTAGCCTAGTTGAATAGAAAATAGTCTGTTTTAGAAAAACCGTTCATTGATTGACAGCTCCATGCCACAATTGACACCCCTCTGCACATTGAGAAGGCTTTTTTTTTTTTTTTTTTCCTGCGTGAGAGAGATTGTGAGGGAAGGCAGGAAGAAGAAAGGAAGAGAGGAATATTACAGAGGCAAATGCCAGTTATAGGTAAGAAAAAAGGAAAGATGGTGAATTTAGGATCTTGAGGAAAAGTCTGAATGAACAGAGAAGATAAAGTCTTTCCTTGGGTGCTGACCTATAGTCTGACTCCTCAGACACAATAAAGGGAAAACAATATTTTGGTTGGGACAGGAATTAACCTACATATTTCTTTTCGTATTTACTTTTCAAGTTGAGCAAGTCCTAGGCAAGTGCCTGCTAGGCAGTACTGTCTTTAATATTTCAAGTAAAGGTATCCATCTTGAATGGCATTAAAATTACAAAAAAATATTTGCAATATAACTTCTTTTCTGGCTATACAAAGTCTTGATTATACAAAATTCCCATCAGAACAAACACACACACACCCCTATACTTAAAAAAAAATCCAGATAGAAAAAACTGTGACTGAGAAGGGCCTACTTTTTAATTAAATTCCAGGGTCTATTCTTTTAAGAGCTCTTTCAGCAAAATGATCAAATCAATGAATAGCTCTCTGCTGTTACCTTTCTTCTAAGGTCCATCCCTGGAGATCTCGCCTGGGCCCTTGAAGGCAACATCTCAGAGGATACTAGGTGTATTAAAAAATGATCTTTGTCAACACCCTCTTTTCTCTTTCTATACCTGGTTTCCCTCTGACCTTTAATCACCTCGTTGACCACTATTTCCCTGTATCTCCATTTCTTGTCTCCTGTATCCCCACCTAATTGCCTCTTCCTTCAACCTCACAACCCAGACCTCACCATGTTCTGCTGAGTCTGCTTCTTAAATGCATCTCAATTCCATCCAGTTGTTTCTATCTCCACTATCAATGTTCAGCACTACCACTTTTCTAGTCTGACACTCACTACCACCTTTCTCCTGGACTAATGCTTAATCTCCGGTGCAGCTGGAGTGGTATTTCTTAGCCACAATTCTCTTTATATTAGTTCCAGAAGCTTTAAGTTTTTAAGTGGCTTCATTTATTTCCCCCTGAGGAAAACAAAATTCTCGAAAAAAAAACCTGATAATAGATCTAAACCTGCCAAATCTGGTCTACCCTTATTTCCCCAGCCGGATCTTTGGCATTTCCACCTTATTCTTATTCACCATCTCTCCTGCTTTCCCCTCTTCCATCTCTCTCTCTCCACCACTGACACTGCAGCCATTTCTCTCAGTACCTAGAACATGCCCTGCTCTTGCCCTTTTTTCCCAAGGCCTTCATTCAAAGAAGGGTCTAAATCCCTTCTTTCTCGTCCTTTAAAATTCCATGCTCTCCTTCACTCCCAGGAAGGTCTACCTGACCCTCCTCATCTATTAGTTTAGGTTGGGTGTCTACTATGTGTCCAAGGAATCCTCAGCTTCCCATTTAATAAACCACCCTCTTTTGTGATTGTTTGTGGACATGTTTGTATTTCGTAAATGAATAAATTTCTTAACTATTTCATAGTAACACATCTTAGAACCCCTCATGGACCACATCACAGAGGACTAGAAGATTCACCTGATTTGCAAAAATATGGCAAGTAGTGGTGGAAGGGTCTAATACCTGATGTCTCTTCTTTGCAAAAGTTTTCTTTTACTATGCAAATATTACTGATAAGTGTTCTACATGGTGCTCTAAAATAGCTACAACCTATGGGAACACTTCTCCTTGATAATGTGCTCAGAATTTAATTTTCTCTTCCTCCTTTCCTATCATGAGAGCCCACCCCCAGTAGGAGGAACTGGTTGGTGTAGTTGAATATGTTATGGTTCTTACGTAGAGAGTTCATGGTGCCTGGGATTGCTCACAGAAAATCACGGGCTGTGCTGAGAACAACCTTGGTTTTGTTACGTGCCTGCACGTGTTCTTAAACTGATACCAAATACAATGAACTGTAACAGCTGTGGGAAGGGTTGCATGCTTCCAGAAGATGGGCTGTACCATGACGCAAAAAGTAGAATTGTGGGTTGTAGGTAGCAGTTCCAAAACGTTTCAGAATTCACTGATCTGTTCTTCTGTTCTAAATACCCCTCTGTTCAAGCTTCTAACATGTCCACACTTAACAAACTCACTCACCCTCCATTTTTGTGAGTGTTGATCATGATTCTCTTCCCTTTGAAAACACTATGTGTTTTTCCTTGGTTATTTCTAGGGGAATAGTTTTCAGATTTGTTATATAAAAGAGCTTGAAGTTTAATCCTGAAAAATTTGCTTTTATAGCTAGAAATTTAGATGTTGTTCTTTGGAAGTTGTTGAACACAACTCACAAATTTCTATCATCTGTATCTATTCACATTGAGAGATAAAGTGCATTTACGTCTATTTATAGTATTTTGTCACTAGACATCCTGTACTTTATCCCAACTGAATATAGTGGATTGTGGAAAAACATATAAGAATGTCTTGGCATTTTCATTGTGACTATGATTGACTTGCTGTGACATTCCATCCTCCTAATGAATATGAAATCACTGCTAAAATGTCTTCATTCAGTAGAACTACAAAAACAAAGAAGGGGAGTAATTTAGTTTTAGCTTATATTTAACTTTGACTTTGTGGTCACCAGTTTTGGGTGGCAGCCACGAAAAACCAGGCAAATTCCCATAATGCCAGCCTATAAGACATTTTCCAGCAATAGCAAACGATTGCAGTTTTCTCCTTAGAAAAGTCCCAAAATATTTCATAATAAGTATTTAAGGTCAAATAGAGGTACATTCTCTTGCTTATGAATATGCGTTCTATAAACATCATTTATGTACACTTCCTGTTTTGTAGCTGGCTTGGAGTTCCCTTCTCTCCCTGACGTCAGGAACTTCCTTATTTTGTTGAGCTGGCTGACCAAATCTTGTGGTCACTCATACCCAGTCCTCCACATGTCTGCCACCTTCCCCTTTCCTAGCCCCACTGCCAGCACTAATCCATCTTGTCACTCCTTTCTTCTTCATGTCAGAGCAGAGTTGAATTTTATAGCTCTAGGAATGTGGGTGTACTTGGTACAGTCCAAACTGGAACTCTAAATGTGTTTTCCCTTAGGAATTCACATGGTAGCATTCCTCCATGAAGGGTGAATAGAGTTTCCCCTCAGCCTTGGAACCAAATCATCACATAATAATGGTTGTGGAAAGTATGTTAAACAATGAACTTGGGGTGGGGGTGGATGATGATTTGAGAAAAACTGGAATTGCCTGGGCTTCCAGCACTATTCATATTCATATACTATTCATATTCACTTAGTAACAAAATGAATTGTGGTTTTAACAAATGTTTCACTTTTGAAACAATCAAAATAGACTATTATTGTAGGCATAGTATAGCAATCAAATCAAAAGTGAATGACAAGGCTCAGTTGACTGGCCTCTGAGAGTGGCCTTCATCCCATATTTACAAAGTGTTGTAATTCTAGAATTTCAGCAAAGGAAAAGTATGTGAAATATGTGAAATCAAAATGACTGGAAATAATTTTGAGTTTGACTTTCCTTTTTCACCCCTAAAATTTAATGTATATTTAGAAAACAGATTTAGAAATATATGGTGTTTTATTAGGTTATTTGTGTTTTTAAGAAGTTACTCCTAAAGGAAATGTTGTCTAGCGAGGCTTAAACACTGTGCCCTTTGAGAATTTAGTGAGAAATAAATGAGTGAGAAGGGAAAGAAGTGCTTGTATTGGCTAAACCGAATGTACAGGTGGTGAGAAAGGTCCTGTGGCTGCAGGAATGAGGATGGATTTCACTAATTAAAATGAAAAACTCACAGTGGAAATCAATCTTTAGAGAAATAGAGAGCAACTTCTTAGGTAAGAATTAAGTAGCCAAAAATGATCTGTTGCGTACCCATATAGTCACATGGATATTTTCTTTGATGAAAAAAAAACCCAGATAATTTGAGGACTAAAAATAGGGGAACAGAATGGGGAAGATAAGCTAGATATAGGAAGGACTTTTATTCTGCAGCCAAAATCTTCCTATTAATGCTTTACCATTTTTAATGGATGGTGGGGATTAAGTTTTCTCTAAAGATGAGGTCTCTAGTGCATGAGTTCCTTCTCTTTTACTATTCATTTTTTTTTTTTTTTTTTAAAGAATGCCTGTTCTTTTTTATTTATTTATTTATTTATTTATTTATTTATAGCTGTGTTGGGTCTTCGTTTCTGTGCGAGGGCTTTTCTCTAGTTGCGGCAAGTGGGGGCCACTCTTCATCGCGGTGCGCGGGCCTCTCACTATCGCGGCCTCTCTTGTTGCAGAGCACAGGCTCCAGACGCGCAGGCTCAGTAATTGTGGCTCACGGGCCTAGTCGCTCCGCGGCATGTGGGATCTTCCCAGACCAGGGCTCGAACCCGTGTCCCCTGCATTGGCAGGCAGATTCTCAACCACTGCGCCACCAGGGAAGCCCCTACTATTCATTTTTACACTCTAAGTTTCTCGCCTTTCTAAGAGGAGCTTTACAGAAAGATATTTTCAAAAGTATCAGGGGAATTATAAGTAACAAGAAGATGGGACAAACTGAAAAGAACTAGGCGAAACTACAAGCTTGAGGAGCTGAGAGTGCAGAAAAGAAATCACATCTTAGTATGGAAACAGCTGTTCATGGGGGAGAGAACAGTACAGGGCACTCTGCTTACAGAAAGGAAAAGCAAAGTCAAAATGTCACACCACACCAGAGAGAAGGCAAGGTTCAGAGACCAGGAAACTAGGTCTCTGAACGTTGTGTTTAATGTGCAAAGATTCATGTCCATATCAAGAGACTCACAAAGAGAAAGATCAAGAGTGTTAACCAGGGCTTCCCTGGTGGCACAGTGGTTGAGAATCTGCCTGCCAATGCAGGGGACACGGGTTCGAGCCCTGGTCTGGGAAGATCCCACATGCCGCGGAGCAACTAGGCCCGTGAGCCACAATTGCTGAGCCTGCGCGTCTGGAGCCTGTGCTCCGCAACAAGAGAGGCCGCGATGGTGAGAGGCCTGCGCACCGCGATGAAGAGTGGCCCCCACTTGCCGCAACTAGAGAAAGCCCTCGCACAGAAACGAAGACCCAACACAACCATAAATAAATAAATAAATAAATAAAATTAAAAAAAAAAACCATATTAAAAAAAAAAAAAAAAAAGAGTGTTAACCAGAATTCCAGGCCAACAGAACTCAGTTGATATCATTAAGCACACAAAAATCACACGGTGTGCCAGGAACTCTGCTGGGTATATAGTGCAGAACGCAGAGTCAGAGATGTAAGCCAGGGTTTGTGCGTATTCCACTGCAGTGGAAAGAGGAACAAAGAGGGTGAGATGTGGGTAGGCAAGAGCTGATAAAGGCATGAACGGTTTTCTAATATGATAAAAGAAATGTCATAAATATTGCACAAAAACCCGTAAGGAAGTGAAAATGCGTTTATCCAGCAATGTTACAGAGAAGTATCCTTGATGAATGAGGGGATAGGATACAGGAAACTCAGCAAATTGTCTTGACAGTATCAAACTGCATCAGGCACCTCATCGAGGACTTGTCTTAGTCATCTCTGAGTCTTTAGGACCTAGAGCTTGAAGCTGAGTTGTGGCTCAATAAGGTGTTGACTATTCTTTATAGGAGCCTTTAAAAGTCTTCCTTAGTGACCCTGGGGGAGCAGAAATAGATATGAGTAAATCAGAACAGGTTCTAGCTATACTGAAGTTGTGGAGTATCAAAGTGACAGTTGAAGTGCTGACTTCAACCTACATACAGGCTTATGATATTTTTTTTCTTTGTCTTAGCTCAGATTTTAAAATATCATTGAATTGGATTTCCTTGGGTAAGAGATGTACCCTTAAGTTTGCTGTGGTCACAAGCATTCCTTGTTATATGACAGTTGTTTCAGCTGCTTCATTCCTGAAGGCATTTGAGTTTGAACCCTTCTCACTACCTGGGAAACAAAGAACCACAGTCAGTTGAGTGAGTGATGTGAGTGAGCTGATATAAAAAGCGAAGTTTAATAAGTTCACATAGGATGTTTCTAAATGTGCATTGCTGCCTCAAAACTAGGGGCAGATTTGCTGCATCCTCTTATTTGTTCAGTCAAGTCAATGTCTCTGGTATCCTTTTGCCTTTTTTTTTTTTAATTGAAGTATAGTTGATTTACAATGTTGTGTTAATTTATGCTGTGCAGCAAAGTGACTCAGTTATACATCTATATATTCTTTTTCATATCCTTTTCCATTATGGTTTATCACAGGATATTGAATATAGTTCCCTGTGCTAAACAATAGGTCCTTGTTGTTATCCATCCTATATATAATAGTTTGCATCTGCTAATCCCAAACTCCCAATCCTTCCCTCCCACCCCCATTTGCCCATGAATAAGAGGTCTAGAACCTCCTTCTTAAGAACTCAGTCGTTAAGGACTCCAGCCAGATTGGTCATGTTTGCAAACACCAGAACTTCCAAACACCATCAGAGACTGATGACATGGTTGGCTGACAAAGTTCTCTTGGTGCTCACTCACCTGTTTTCCAAACACGACTGTCGAGGCCAGATTCGTCAGCTGCACTGTGCTCAAGCCAGTGCTTACCCCTCCCTCAACAACTCTGTCCATTTCCTTCACAAACCCCAGGTCCTCAGTCAGACCGACCCTCCTCTCCAGGTTTACTGTCTCCAGGGCCACCCTGGTTGACCCGGAGTTTTCCTAACTTCAAGGCTCTGGGAGTGGAGTTGGACCATTGAAACCTTGCCTCCCAGAGGCTCTGGATTCTTTATGTAAAAAGACTCATTTCCTTCCAAGTGACAGCTTCGCTACCTGCTGTTTCCTTGAACAATACAACCTTGCTTGAAAAACAAAAGCTTCTTTTTCACCCTTCGGAGCCCTTCACCCACCCCATGTGGGCCTATTTCCCCCTTAAGTTATTTAACTAAAGAAGACTACTCAATTGCTTCCTAAAACAGAGAAGATTTGCTTCTGGGTGACTTTCTCTAATTTATTTTTAAACCACATCAACCATCCTGTTTTCTCCCTGCACAGGGTCCTGACTGCATTCACATTTTGCGTGTGAAGCTTTGCGTTGACTTCTTAAAAAACAAAAACTCGAGTATAAAAAAATTTGCGTGGAAAGATGATCAGATCTAGTAATCCAGTAACCTGTGATATACCTGAATTATAAATTATGTGAGTGAGGCTGTGGAAGCTCAGTTCTTAGAAGGCTCTCTAATACCAAATATAATAATTAGGTCCATTGCCAGAACTGTTGCAGGAAGGGGGACCCCTTCCAGGGCCCGAGAGTGGGCTGTTGTCTAACACTCGGAAATGAATTGTCCGAGGAGTCACACGTGCTGACAAAGCAAGAGACTTTATTGGGAAGGGGTGCCCGGGTGGAGAGCAGGAGGGTAAGGGAACCCAGGAGAACTGCTCTGCCACGTGGCTTGTAGTCTCGGGTTTTATGGTGATGGGATTAGTTTCCGGGTTGTCTCTGGCCAATCGTTCTGACTCAGGGTCCTTCCTGGTGGCGTGAACATCGCTCAGCCAAGATGGATTCCAGCCAGGAGGATTCTGAGAGGTTGGTAGGACATAGGGACTGGCGTCTCCTCTTTCCTTTTGACCTTTCCCGAATTCTTCCGGTTGGTGGTGGCTTGTTAGCTCCGTGCTCCTTACCAGGATCTCCTGTCATAAAATAACTCATGCAAATGGTTACTGTGGTGCCTGGCCAGGGTGAATGGTTTCGGTCAGTGGTTCCCCTAACAGAACTTTGTAAATGCTGAGCTGCTTTCCAACAGGGCCTCATTTATGCTCCTTCCTATTTTATATATAATTTAAAATCTCAAAGGAGTTACCCTGGGAAGACTCTAAATCAGAGTGGCCAAGTAGTGGACAATTAAAAAAAAAAATTTCGGGGCTTCCCTGGTGGCGCAGTGGTTGAGAATGTCTGCCAATGCAGGGGACACGGGTTCGAGCCCTGGTCTGGGAAGATCCCACATGCCGCGGAGCAGCTAAGCCCGTGAGCCACAATTACTGAGCCTGCGCGTCTGGAGCCTGTGCTCCGCAACAAGAGAGGCCGCGATAGTGAGAGGCCCGCGCACCGCGATGAAGAGTGGCCCCCGCTTGCCACAACTAGAGAAAAGCCCTCACACAGAAACGAAGACCCAACACAGCCATAAATAAAATAAATAAATAAACATAGAACAAAACCTGTAAAAAAAAAAAAAAAAGTTAAAAAAAAAATTTAAAGCAAAAACTCAGTTCTAACAATGTGATTCCATCTGATTAAATTGAGGAAATAGTTTATCACATTTGGTACAAGGGCAGCCTTTTTACTAAATTATAAATATGTTAACTAAATGGAAATATAGCCTAAATCATAAGACCATGCCCTTCTTGATACACTGCAAGTCTAAGCTCTTCCCAGCTAAGCATTCAGTAAAAGGGCTTTAGACCTAAGGGCTTCTACTACTGGCTATTTAAATAATTAGGTGTAGAAATGTTTTAGAAATATATAGGCATTTATGATTTTTAATTGATTTTTTTCGGCTTTGACTCAAAGCTGACTTAATTATGGCCTAATTTGCATATGCTTAATAGATATTCTGTTTTTAAAATTTTTAATTGTTACTTAAAATAATAATGAATCTGCTTGGTTAAGAATACCTATAAAAATCTACACTGAGCAGTCTCCTTCCCACCCATCCTTACTTGCCCCAGCTGGCACCCTCTTTCCAGCAAGGTAACCACATTTATTTAATTAATCCTGAAATTTTTATTATGTTTTTGTGGGGGGAGGGGGAGGAAACCGAAGAGGGGGAGAAGGAGAGGGAGAGAAATGGAAATTAGCTTTATTAATAAATAAATACAAATGTTATTTTCTGCCCTTTCAACATAAATGGCAGGTAGCATATTATACAAATTGTTCTATGTATTTTTTTATATTAATATATTTTGCAGATAATTATATAACAGTACATAAATAACTTCCTCATTCTTTTTGTAGCTACATAATATTTTATTGGATTGTTTCCAGATTTTGCTATTGTAAAAAAATGCTTCAGTGAGTAACTGTGTATATATACCATTTTACATATGTATGAGTATTTCCGTAGAATAAAATGTTAGAAATGGAATTGCTAATTCCAAGAATATGTTATGAATTTGTTATTCTTGTAGATGTTGTCCAATTATATTCCATTAGGGGTTGTGACAAGTTATAGCTCCATCAGTGATTTATGAGAGTGCCCATTTTTCCTCAGTTTAACCAACAGAATATATTATCAAACTTTTGGCTTTTTATTCATCTCACGAGTAAAAATGACAGGTAGTTCTGATCTGTATTTCTTATGTTACAAGGGAGATTACACATCTTTTCCAGATATTTGAGACACATTTATATTGTCTTTTTTGGTGAATTGTCTATCCATATCCTTTATCCATTTTTATAGTTTTTTATTTTTCTTACCTGTTGAAATACATTTTATATTTTATGGATGTTAGGTCTTGGTCTACAATAAATTTCAAATATCTTTACCAATTTGTCATTGTTTTTTTATAGGCTTTTTGTTTTTGATTCTCTGGTTTGTTTTGTTTTGTCACACATAAGCTTCGATTATGTAATTGAATTTATTAGTCTTCTTTTAAGACTTCTGGATGTTGGAGTCATAGAAAGATCTTTTCTTGTTTTCTTCTAGTACATTTATGGCTTTCTTTTTATAAAAATTTTTGATTAAGAATTTCTTCTAGTGTACATTGTAAGATTTGAGTTCTATTTTAATTTTTTTCCAAGCTGGCTACCCAGTTGTCCCACCAGCATAAATTTAATTACTTATCTTTTCCCTATTGATTGGAATTGTCATCCTTAATCCTCTTACGTATCTTGGTCTGTTTTTGGACATTCTATTCTGTAACTTGGTCTATTTATTCATGAGCCAGACAACACTGCTGTAACTGTTAAGGCTTTATAATATATTTCAACAATGATCAATCCTCCTGTATTGCTCTTCACTGTTAGTTTTCCTGGCCGTTTTTGCCTATTTAATTTTTTAAAATGAACGACATTGTTATCTTGTCTAGTTTTTTTTTGAAAAGTCATTATTTATTGTATAACAAGGATTAAAAAGCACATGGGTAATTGACATTTATGTGATGTCAAGTTTTTTTCTCAGACTAAAAAGAAGCATGCCCTTCCTTTTGATCAATTTTTCTTTTGTGTCCTTCAGAGAGGACACAAAATTTTTTCATAAAATTTTCTTAGTTTTTGTTCATTTCTTGTTAAGATAGTTCCTAAGTATTTTATAATTTTTGTTGCTGTTGTAAATGGGACCATCCATTAAAGGCTGTTGACACATGTAAGGACAAATACAAATTAAGAGACTTAATTCCCCTTGTTGAAAATTAGGGAAGAGATTTCCCTCTCCCTCTTTTTTCTTAGAGCATTTACGTTAGAAATTGTAATTGGAAGTACTTTCTCTTCTCGTTGAAGTGTATATAAATTCTTTTGTGAACTAGATAGGGCTTTTGTCAGCTTTTCGACCCAGGAATCCATTTCTCAAGAACTAGGGAACCATCTTTTTTCCATGTAAACATCCAAGGAAGATAGCGCCCTATCTCCAAGATTCAGCAGGAGTGTAGGAGCCTAACTCTAGTTGACCTGGCTCCAAGTTGTAAAATTACCTTCTAACACAAAGATATGAGAAGTTTGTTTTTCCTTTACATAAAGCCGAGTACCTAACAGATGGGCACCTCAATTGCCAGGTAAATATAGGATGAACTATGTGAAATAAAATGGTGCTGTCAAGTCTTCTGAGCTAAGGACTAGTTATTGTTAAACTTGAGAACCTGTATGTAATGTGTTCTGTCTGATTGGCTATGTGAGTGAAAGGTGGGATTTCTCTCCGTATTTTACAATCTCTTATCAGATTGCCTGTGTTGGGCATCACATTTTTTTTTTTAATTTTTTAATTGAAGTATGGTTGATTTGCAATATCATGTAAGTTTCAGGTGTACAGCACAGAGATTCAGTTATACATATATATGTATATATTCTTTTTCAAATTCGTTTCCCTTATAGGTTATTATATAGTATCAAGTATAGTTCCCTGTGCTGTACAGTAGATCCTCGCTGGTTATCTATTTTATACATAGTAGTGTGTATATGTTAATCCCAGTCTCCTAAATTATCCCTCCTCACACTCCCCTTTCCCCTTTGGTAACCATAAATTTGTTTTCTGTGTCTGTGAGTGTCTTTCTGTTTTGGAAATAAGTTAATTGTGTTTTCTTTTTTTCTTTTAGAATTCCACATATAAGTGATATCATATGATATTTGCCTTTCTCTATCTGGCTTTCTTCACTTAATATGATAATCTCTAGGTCCATCCATGTTGCTGCAAATGGCATTATTTCATTCTTTTTTATGGCATCACGTTCTTATTTAATGTTTATTCAAGAATAGAAGTGTTGGGACTTCCCTGGTGGTCCAGTGGGTAAGATTCCACGCTCCCAGTGCAGGGGGCCCGGGTTTGATCCCTGGTCAGGGTACTAGATCCCGCATGTGTGCCACAACTAAGAAGTCTGCATGCCGCAACTAAAAAAAACAAAATGATCGCACGTGCCGCAACTAAGACCTGGTGCAACCATAAATAAATAAATAAATAAACAAATAAATATTTTAAAAAAAGAATAAAAAAGTGCTTTCTTTTTTTTTTTTTAGTCATCTTTTTATTATGTACTGGTACTGCACTGAATATGAAGTAAGGATGTTGTTAACTTTGTTCAAAAACTTTTATCCAAAAATTAGATAACAATTTGTTTCATAGAAAAAGATGAATTATATGTGCAAGTTCATGCTTCCTGGTTGTGTCAGGATAAATTCTTTTTTAAAAAAATTTATTTATTTATTTAGGCCAATTCTGGGTGACTTTTTTTTTTCCACACACACACACAGTATTTTATTTTTACAAGAGATAAATAGACTGACACCAAGCATTGTAAATGGATGACCACGATAAAAGCAACGATTGCAATTGCCAAACACGAAACACACTCATACTATGTCATAATATTGACATTCAGTCCAGTAATCCTCCACTGTAACAGCTCCTTTACTTTGCAGTGAAAATTGATTTGTATATTTTTTGCCTCTGAGTCCTTGTGGGGATTTTTTTTTTTTATTCAGTCACAAAAATAATCATCCTCATCAGTTCACTCAGTCCCACGTAATTAATTTTTTTTTCATCTTGATCTTTTGTTAGCACTTTTATGAGTTCATCAGTTTTCCATTAGAGTTCTGAAAATGCTTATTCATTCAGTTCAGCAGTATAGTCAGTTACCAGAAACCTGTACTTGTCAGAGTCTTTTCCATGAATTCCCTGAAGATGAAACCCTTTTATAGGAACATATTTGCAAAAGCATCAGAGTACACCCAGAACTGTCTGTAAATGACAAAAGACTTAAAAATGACCACAGTTAAAGATTTGATGAAAGTTCATAATAATGCAATTGACAAGGAAATTTAGTTATTTCTGAGATATACATTTTAAAGTAATAACTAGAATTATGACTTATAACGTTATACCAGAACATATAAGATTTTTAGAAATTTCATGTAATGTCTGAAACATTTATATTAACATATTTCCATACAAATAACCCAAAGAAAGTTTAGTATTAGTTGTTTTGTTTGTTTGTTTTTTTATACTGCAGGTTCTTATTAGTCATCAATTTAATACACATCAGTGTATACATGTCAATCCCAACCGCCCAATTCAGCACACCACCATCCCCACCCCGCTGTGGTTTTCCGCAGTGTCCATACGTCTGTTCTCTACATCTGTGTCTCAACTTGGTGTCCATACGTCTGTTCTCTACATCTGTGTCTCAACTTGTGCCCTGCAAACCGGTTCTCTACTTCTTTTGTGTAGAGGATTTCTAGATTGGGAGAAGATTTTGTTTTTAATTATATTTCCCCAACACTCAGCTGGGTGGTGCCCTCTTTCTTCCTCCTTCTTTGTACTTGGGCATGTTGGCAGAAGCTGCAGCCACCGTCTTGGACCATGCAGGTGACCTTGCAAATGAAAACCATTCTGGGATGGCTAAGGGTGGTTGAGGAAAAAGATAGGAGGAACCTTGGTCCCTGATGACTACTGAACCACTGTACCAGCCCCAAATTTCCTATCTTTAGACTTCTTTTATATACAAAGAAATAAAATTCTCTTACTTGAGCCACTGTTATTTTGGTTTTTCTGTTAAACAAGGCTGAAACTTATTCTAACTGATACACTGCCAAAAAGAATAACTTCAGATAAAATGTAGCCAAATCAGCTTTCTTATTTAAGCCTCCTCTAACATTCAACTGGCTTTTTGCTTACATGCATGTAAGTCAACTGACTTAGTTAGCAAGACATACATTTTGTAACCTGTTTATTTTTGGTCTTTTACCATGAAGCCATTTACTCAAATTTAAATGTTCTCTCAGTGCATTTCTGGCTTTAAAAAATGACTAAGATGAACTTTTGATTATACATGTCTTTATCTTTTTCAGGCAAAAATATTAAATTTTGGGAAAAAAAATCAGAACAATTGTTTTTCCCCTAGTTGGAGCACAATTTTTGGGGGGTGTCTTTCCATTCATATAATACCTAACACTGTACATTGAAAGATTTTAATATCGTAGAAAAACTTGGTTCTTCCATGAAATTCTTTAAATTCTTGATAATTTTTTCACAGTAGACATCATTATGAATGAAAAACAGCCAACAAATGGGCACCTGTTGTCTTTTAACACTGCAGATTTTACAGAAACTTTTTAAAAGTTATAATCCTTTTTGTCTTTTACTGGTTTACCTTTTGTCTTTACTGGTTGCCCTAGCTCCCCCTATATTTGTGTCTTTTATTAACTAGTCCTATTAAATCTTTCCTATATTTAATGCAGTATTTGTGCTAGTTGCTATGTGTATTTTGATATTTTTATTTAGAGGTTTTGTTTGCTGTTTGATACTAGTTGTTACTTTGTGTTACAGATATCCTTTTCCCCTTCTTAATATTTTACAGCAGTACGTTTTTTTGTAACGTGAGACTGCAGAATTTCTTCCTTTTGTTATTCTTTATGTGATGGATTACAACACAAAAAAGTTATCCTGCCATTTAAGTGCTCAGAACTGAATGTTTCTGCAGATCTGTGGCATTTGTCTCTCTAGTGTGATATATAAAGGTGTAATTAAGACAGATTTCTGTTAATCTAATCAAGTTTGCTGTTAGTTGTGCATTAGCAGTATAAAAGCTAATATATACTATATGGTCTTGCAACAGTTTTAAAGCCTCTGCATAATTGATAATAAAAATGCATGACCATTTTGTTTTTAATACTTTTAAAATTATAAAAAAAAAATTAAATTTTGGCCAGGACATGGAAGCAACCTAAGTGTCCATCAACAGATGAATGGATAAAGAAGATGTGGCACATATATACAATGGAATATTACTCAGCCATAAAAAGGAACGAAACTGAGTTATTTGTAGTGAGGTGGATGGACCTAGAGACTGTCATACAGGGTGAAGTAAGTCAGAAAGAGAAAAACAAATACCGTATGCTAACACATATATATGGAATCTAAAAAAAAAAAAGAAAGAAAATGGTCAGAAGAACCTAGGGACCTAGGGGCAAGACAGGAATAAAGATGCAGACCTACTAGAGAATGGACTTGAGGACACAGGGAGGGGGAAGGGTAAGCTGGGACAAAGTGAGAGAGTGGCATGGACATATATACACTACCAAACGTAAAAGAGATAAGTAGTGGGAAGCAGCTACATAGCACAGGGAGATCAGCTCGGTGCTTTGTGACCACCTAGAGGGGTGGGATAGGGAGGGTGGGAGGGAGGGAGATGCAAGAGGGAAGAGATATGGGGACATATGTATATGTATAGCTGATTCACTTTGTTATAAAGCAGAAACTGACACACCATTGTAAAGCAATTATACTCTAATAAAGATGTTAAAATATATATATATATTCCTTAGTCACAGCAGAATTAAAAAAATAAACAAACAAACAAATAAATAAATAAATACTCTAAAAAAAAATTTAAATTTTGGTCAAGTTTTAAGCATCAGTCTTCCATTCATGCATATGTTGGAATGGGCCTAAAATGTTCTTAAGGGAAATCTTGACCCTTTTGTCAGCTCACTTCTATGCAGAAGTAGCTAGATCTTCTACCTCCACATGGGATGGAAACACTCTTCAGCTTATGTTAAAAGTTGTTAATTCAGTGCTAACTTTGCTGATGATTAAAAGTCATTATTCTGTCCTAAAGCAGCACCTGAGAATGTCCTCAGGCACTTGTCAGGAAGTGTAACATTATATTCACAACCACTCAGTATGATGCAAAAGCCCACTGAGAAGAGTGATATTTATGGAGGACAGCTTGAAAAATATGCAGTCCTTCCTTTCCTCAGATGATCTGAAATCCATCCTTAACTTAAACAGACTGTGGCGGGGCTACTTATCTAGATTTCATTGTGTTTTGGTCCCTTGTACAATTGCTTGTATTCAGTTATGTTTTGTGATTATGACTTCTGCCTGTGTTTAAAGATATTATAAATAGCAGCACTGTGAACTTACAGTGACTACTGCAAGGCTATTATTGGGTCAGTTATTCATTACTTGGCATGGTGTTTTCTTTATGAGGTCACATGCAATGACTTTCTCTGGTTTCATTACCTAACTTTGTGTGCTCTTTGAGTGAGTGACTAGTTAATTTTTATTGAGCAATTGGTTTATTTTTATGGACCTTGCATTATTGCGGGCATATAATTTGTTAAGTCCAATGGCATCTTTTTCTGAAGCAAGGGACATCGAAATAAATACCTGGCCTAATGTAGCTTCCCCTTTCACACTTTCACATATTTTTCATGATTGCTATCCCAGTGACTTTTTCCTCTCTGTCTCGTCTCTTTGGCCTTGTCTCTTTGAGGTAAGGGCAAAGAAGGATACTTGGTTCATCCTGTTTTTCTTAGCAGGATAAATATATATATATATATAAAATTTTGGAGTGGAGAAGTTTCATTGAGCTTCTAGAAAAAAGAGCTTCAAAACTGACAGTCTTTTAGAATGATTATGTTAAGAAAAACTAGAGATTTTTTTCAGGTTAATAATTTAGCTAATTTTTAAACCTGTTTAGAATTCTTATTTTCTTCACTTATTTTCTTAATTGGTAATGCATCTACACAACTAAATCAAAAGGAACCAAAGGATATGCAATGAAAAGTCTCTCCCATCTCACATCCTCAAATTTCTTTCCGTATAAGTTGCCAATGTTATTTCTTTTGTTCCCATATTTTTTGTATAAACAAATATATATAAATTCTTTAAAAATTTTTTTATGGTAATATACTTATCATACTGTGCTACCACGTTTATCAAAACCACTCTATATTAGAGCTTTCTCCCTATCAGTACATAAAGCATTTCCCCATTCTTTGCTCTGGTTGACAAGTATTCTATGGCTATACTTTATTTAGCCAGTTCCCTATTCATGGTCATTTTGGTTTTCCAATCCCTTTTAAAAAAATATTAACACAAACAATATTTTATTGGATGACTTTGTACAGAGCCAATTTGCCTGTTTGAGTATATCCGTAAGATAAGTAATAGAGCCAGTAGTATAACTTTGGCTCACATTTTACATGCACTTTAAGTTTTGATGGGCATTGCCAACATGCTGTTCATAGAAGTAATACTACTTTACTTTCCCCTAGCTATTTTATTATTGCTTCTGAGGCCCTCAGAGTATCAAATGACTTTACATCATTTGAGTGCAATTCAGAATTAACCATAGGTGGTCTTTGCCCACAAGAACTAACATTCAAAAGAGATAATTTTTCTTCCAAGCATATATATATATATTTTTTTTAATTGACTGACTTTTTAAAATTTATTTGCCCACATTTCTTTGCCTTGGCTTAGAAAAATCTGGAAGAGTGAGTGTAATGAAACAGGCAGAAACAGCTAGAAAGGTAGTTAACAAATGATAGTCCTCCCTCGCCTCAGAACCCATCATGTTGTCACAGATGTCTCTTGGCCCTGGACTTAAAGAGGCCTATGGCTACTGATTAGCACCACGCAGGAGATGGGAGTGGGGACGGATGAGCTGGAAGCCTGGTGTCTAAAAGTGGAAGCTTAACCATAGCCTTGCCCAGGACAACTTTCCAAACTACGAATTACTCTTGACTTTAAAAAAAAGTTCCCATTTCCCATGAAGGATTCTGATGTGAAAGAATAAAAAGGCGAATTACAAATAGCATCCTGTGCACTGGCTGTTGAAGAAAGAGCCATGAAGGAATATCTAGTCTCACCAGTGGTGGGTCCAGAAACGTAGCTCTGTCTCCAAATGGCTTCAACTCATTTCTGCTCATCTTATTTTACCTGTGAAATAGAAGGACATATATGCTTTTCTCTTTGTCAAAACAGTGTTTCAGAGAGCTTAAGTGGTTTGCCTGGCATCCCACGGTGGAGTTGTGGCTGAGACAGAGAAGGAACTTGAGAAACTTGTTCTACTCGCCTCTATTACAGGCCTCAGGACACCCTTCTCACTCATCAGAAGCCAGAACTCTGCCTCCCTCTCAGGGCCCTCCCTCCAAAAGTTGTTCCCACACTAGTATTCTGGGTTTTTTTGTTTTGTTCTCAGATTAATCCTTTTCAAAAATCTACACTCTAATGCAATGGAATTAGATGCTCATCTGGAAACACACACTATTCTTTTCCATCTCTTGTCTTTGTGCTCTTGCGTGCCAGGAAGGTTCTCTTCCCCATTTACTGCACATCAAAATTCTAGCTGCACTGTGCATTCAGTAAATTTTCCCTAATGCTGCCCCAACAAACTATGTAATTTTTGCCTTGGCCAAACGCATACTGCACTTTCTTGAATCTCTCATCCAGCATTCTGGACAGAGCTATTCATATTTATGAATTTGCCTCTCATATTCACCTGCATTGGATTATAAGCCCTTTTATGACACAAACCATTATCCTTATATCCAATGCAGTGCCTGGCTCACCTGAGGGGCTTACACACACACACACACACACACACACACACACACGAATGTATTTAGCATAAGCATAAAAGCAGTTATGATTGAAGTAGGTGAATGAATGAAAAAGTGTAACTTTCCTCCTGTAAGTTGAATGGTAGAGGACATTTTTAGTAATTGATGCTGTATGTTTGCAACGAGAAGATATTGTTTCCTCCATTTCTAATGAGCCAGTGGTTCTCAATGCCATCGGGATCACCTAGATAGACTTCTTAAACTCAGGTTGCTGAACCCCTCCCCCGAATTTGATGCAGTAGATCTAAGACTATATTTCTAACAAATTCCCAGGGGATGCTGATGCCGCAGGTTCAGGCACTAGATTTCGAGACCCACTGTAATAAGCTATAGTAATAGTGTGAGTGTAATAACAGTGTAGTAACATAATTATGCCTCTGTTACTTTTGTCCAGTTAGCCCTGATCTGTTTACCCAGGGGGATGTTTGAGAGACCCAGAAACAGTTTGGACTGTGCCAGTGTGTCAGTGGTCTGTGACTGATGAGAAGATCAACCTTCCTGACTGGCATTGTTTTGAAATTATTGCTCCCTTGAGCCTGTGAGGGAATCCGTAAATCCATACAGTAAATCCTTTTACTGGAGTCCTCAACTCCCAGAGAAAGGACAGTAGCAGTTGAAGGTCAAGCACTGTTTAGACTTCAATACTCTGTTGCGATAAGGCCTGGGATGCCATACACCATGTACAGGTCATGTGCTGTGCTGACAGGGAACCTGTGTGGTCCTGTTATGGAGTCCAAGCTCGTACTGTTCGCTGCACGACAGGACAGTAAATTGAGAGACGAGGTGTCGGGGCAAGGAATAGAGACTTTATTCAGAAAGCCGGCAGATAGAGAAGATGGCAGACTAGTGTCCCAAAGAACCATCTTACCTGAGTTAGAATTCAGGTTTCTTTTATACTAAAAGGGGAGGGGGTGTGGCTAGTTGTTGCAAACTTCTTGGTCCTGGAGTCCTTTGTTCTTGCAGCTGTCCAAGTAGGTCTTGTCACAATGTTCCTATAAAACTCCAACAAGGCAATTATTTTCTGTTCTGCAACTTTTTATTATACCTTTAAAGGTCAAGCCTGGGAGGCAGAGCCTTGAGAATGAGCTATCAGGTATATTTTAGGCTATTGGGAGTCAGGTTTATTCTTCTCTGTTACGGTCCTAATGCCTAGATTTCAAAAGAATGAGGGCACAAGAACGTAATTTGTGGGATCCAGTGCAAAATGAAAATGAGGGATCCTTTGATAAAAAATTATGTAGAATTTCAAGATGGCAACAGCAGAGCAGAGAGCAAGTGTGGGACCCTTCTGAGTGCCCAGGTCGCATGTCCATGAAGTTGGTCTTAACCTTGGCCATGCAAAGACTTCCAGCCATTTCTGGAAGAGAAAGCAAATGCCAGGGAAAGACTGAGTGAGGCTGGGGGGAGTTGTATGACGCAGGTGTAGATGGTGGGGCAGGAGGCTGGTGTTAGAGCTGACTTTGCTGGCCCTTTTCTCTCTCCATGTTGTTATGGTGTGGCTCTTTTTCCCCCTTGGAACAGAACAGTGAAGGGTTGGCATGTCCCTCAGGGTATATGGACTATGATGGTCTAAGAAAGAATGTCAAGGACACCACCAGCCCATCACCCCAGTGGAGCAATGAATAGCCCGCTGGCTGGGAGCAGCAGACCCCCAGCCCACTCCCCCCGCCGCCCCAGAGCTCACCAGAGCTTAGAGTTCATGCTGTTTTCCTTATTTACGCCATCTTTTTCCTCTTATTTGTTTAAAAAACTACATATATTATTTTTTTCTCAGAAGCAATTGTATTTATTTAAAAAAATTAAAGGAATCCCTGTGTTTTCCATGAAGGGCCTACTAGATTACCATCCTTGGGAGCCAGCATCTGTGCCATCCGTCTTGGTGTCCTTATTCCCAGCACAGCACCAGATCCCCAGACAAAGTGAGGTACAATTATGTTGAAAAATTGAACCAAATTGTTTTTGGCATTTGCTCTGAAGCTTCAGATTCTCTTCTAGCACGGTGTTAGTGTTTAAATATTAAAAAAGAAGATAGCTAAGTTTGGCACACATTTGGGTGATGACCTAAGGTTTTGCCAAGCTTTATTATGGAATTTTTCTTGTTATAATAAAAACCCTTTGCTGGACATTGAGGAGGGGTAATTTGATACAAAGTAGCCGTGTGATCTGGGTAGCCAGTTAACGAGTGTGGGCCTTATTTTCCTTATGCAATAATTTGTCATTTAATTGAGCAATCAGTTAGTTAATACCCATTTATTGAGTCAGATTTTGCTAAGCACAGAGGATCCTATTTTAAAAAAATTTATTTATTTAATTAATTTATTTTTTGCTGCGTTGGGTGTTCGTTGCTACGCATGGGCTTTCTCTAGTTGCTGCGAGCGGGGGCTACTCTTCGTTGAGGTGCGCAGGCTTCTCATTGCGGTGGCTTCTCTTGTTGCGGAGCGGGCTCTAGGCATGCGGGCTTCAGTAGTTGTGGCATGTGAGCTCAGGAGTTGTGGCTCTCGGGCTCCAGAGCGCAGGCTCAGTAGTTGTGGCCCATGGACTTAGTTTCTCCGAGGCATGTGGGATCTTCCAGGACCAGGGATCGAACCCGTGTTCCCTGCATTGGCAGGCAGATTCTTAACCACTGCGCCACTAGGGAAGTCCCGAGGATCCTTTTTCTAAAGTATTTTTTTTATTGAGGTAACATTGGTTTATAACATTATATAAGTTTCATGAGTAAAACATTATCTTTTGACTTCTGTGTATGCTACAGCATGTTCACCGCAAAAAGTTTAGTTTCCATCTGTCACCCTACAGTTGACCTCCTTTACCCATTTCACCCTTTCCCCCCTTCCCCTCTGGTAACCACTACTCTGTTCTCTGTATCTATATGTTCATTTATTTAATTTATTATTATTATATTTCATATATGAGTGAAATCATATGGTATTTGTCTTTCTCCATTTGACTTATTTCACTTAGCATAATACCCTCAAGGTCCATCCATGTTGTCACAAATGGCAAGTTTCATTCTTTTTAATGGCTGAATAATATTCCATTGTATTTATATACCACATCTTGTTTATCCATTCATCCATTAATGGGCACTTACATTGTTTCCATATCTTGGCTATTGTAAATAACGTTTTGATGAATGTAGGGGTGCATATATCTTTTCAAATTAGTGTTTTTGTTTTCTTTGTATAAATACCAGAAGTGAAATAGCTGGATCATATTCTATTTTTAATTTTTTGAGGAATCTCCATACTGTTTTCTGTAATGGCTGCACCAGTTTACATTCCTACCAACAGTGTACAGGGGTTCCCTTTTCTTTACATCTTTGCCAACACTTGTTGTTCCTTGCCTTTTTGATAATAGCTGTTCTAACAGGCGTGAGATGATATTTCATTGTGGTTTTGATTTGTGTTTCCCTAATAATTAGTGACAATCATCTTTTCATGCAAGCACAGAGGATGTTAACACAAATAGACATAAGTACTAGTTCACACCTTCTTAATAACTGGTGCTCATGGACATGTAAAGAAATAATAATATGGTTGTGACACATGCCAGAATGGTAGCAATAGGAATAAAGGCTCTGTGAACCTAGAAAAGGAGCCCCCTCTCTCTGCTTGGGGAGTTAAGACAGATTTCACAAAGGGAAGTGTACCTGAGGAGTGTCTCCAGAAGTGGTGGATGAGTGCCCCAGAAATGGCCTCAAGTTTTTCCTTTTAAGTTTGTCAGAATGGAAGAGTCTCTAAAGCTACTTCCAGGGCTACCATATTAAGATACAGTAGTCCCAGCTTATCTGTGGGGAATATATTCCAAGACCCCCAGTGGGTGCCTAAAACTACATATAGTACCAAACACCCTGTATATACTATGTTTTTTCCTATATACCCATACACACCTATGATAAAGTTTAACTTATAAATTAGGCACAGTAAGAGAGTAACAACAATAACTAATAATAAAATAGAACAATTATAATAATATACTGTAATAAAAGTTTTGTGAATATGGTCTTTCTCTCTCAAAATCTATTACTGTACAAATTTAATGCCTTTTCCACCTTCACTAACCACTTCTCCTGCTCTGTGGCTGTAACTTTTGCAGTTTGAAGTACGGCAGGAAAACAACAGCACAAATTTCTTTTTCCTTCTTCATAATTTCATGGATAGAAGATTCTTTCTTACGTAGGTCTTAGCAACCTCAGCATACAATTTTTTCCTTTCCTTAAGTTGAGAACTTTCACCTTTGCACTTAAAGGAAGCCCTTTATGGCTTCCCTTTGGCATATTCAAATTGCCAGCATCACTACTCTTTCACTTTGGGACCATTATTAAGTAAAACAAGGGTTCCTTGAACACAAGCACTATGATATAGTGACAGTCAGTCTGATAACTGAGTGATTCAGATCCCTGGCTGGAGGGAACAGGACCACGCAAGAGTTCCTTCCTCATGCCACTCAGAAGGGGCTTGCTATTTAAAACTTATGCATTGTTTATTTCTGGAAATTTCCATTTAATATATTTGGACCGCAGTTGACCAAGTGTAACTGAGATCATGGAAAGCAAAACGATGTATAAAGGGGGAATACTGTGCTAGGATCTAAGAGGTAGCCTGAAAGATGTTCGAGAGTAGTACAATACTTGTTTCTGTATGCTCTTATTTTTTCTCTCAGGCACTGGCTATCTCCTATTCCAAGACATAACTGTTTGGACTACACGGTTCTGTTTGCTGTAGTGAGCAGACTGCTCTTTCATATTTTTATTTTATTTATTTATTTTTATTTTATAAATTTATTTATTATTTTTGGCTGTGTTGGGTCTTTGTTGCTGTGCACGGGCTTTCTCTAGTTGCAGCGAGCGGTGGGGGCTACTCTTCGTTGTGGTGCACGGGCTTCTCATTGCGGTGGCTTCTCTTGTTGCGGAGCACAGACTGTAGAGTGCACGGGCTTCAGTAGATGTGGCACGTGGGCTCAGTAGTTGCAGCGCATGGGCTTAGTTGCTCCACAGCATGTGGGATCTTCCCGGACCAGGGCTTGAACCTGTGTCCCCTGCATTGGCAGGCAGATTCTTAACCACTGCGCCACCAGGGAAGCCCCATATTTTTATTAAGGAGCGTAATTTCTGTCCTCGCCACCCCCATATACTGGTTTCATTTTTTTCCCTCTACTTTCTTGTTTTTTCAGAGATCCTTGAAAAAGCCTTGTTTTACAGAACCCTCTTGAGCAAGAGCTAATTAGTTTTCTCAGCAAGATTAAAGGTGAATCATCCTCAAAACTCATAGACCTCTTGAACTTCTAGTAAGAGTCTCTTGTCTTCTGATGAAAATTTTTGCTGATTGTTATTTGTTATGCAAACAGCTTCCCTAACTCTCCAGACAGTGGAAGGGAATCTGTTTCTAAAGAAACTACGTAAGATTTAAGAATTTTGCGACTATATTAAGGAAACATTTTCACTTGACTTAAAAAAAAATAAGGTATAAAGTTTAATCCTCCCAATTCTTTAGAATCTGAGACCTTGTTAAAAAGGGAGGCTGCCGAAGATCCAGAGCCCCTGCTATGGGCAGTTTTGACCTTGAACCTCTCTCTCTCTGTTCTCAAAATCGCTACAACAGAATTTTGAAGCTTTGTGGGCTTGAGAAAGACAGCAGATTCTTAGAACTTCAGGTTCTCTATCTACCAAATAAAAACATTAATTTCCATCCTATGATGCATGATGATGTCACTTCAATTTTATTCCCTCAGTGTTGTTTTGAATAGTGGGGGGTTGGTGTGGATAGGTGGAGAACATTCGTGTACGGGTTTTTTTTTTTTTTTGCTTTTATAGTGTAACACACATAGTGTTTAATAAGGATCCTTTGGTGATTGCTTGTGTCATTATTGAAGGAAGCAGGGAATATTGAAGCAAGCAGAGAAGCTACTAAGTTTTGTGCTTTGCTATTTGGTACAAAGTTGCTGTGGCCTTCATCTCCCAAATTCTGCTCCAGCCCTGGGGGTGGGAGTGGTTTGAAAAATTAGATAGAAATAGGTTTGATGGGAGGCCAACACTTTCAGCCTACCCAAGAACCACCATTCACCACACCCCTATCCAGGCCCCCATAGTCTTTACACTATTGGGGCAAAGACTGGTTTTTGTGTATTTTATGACATTGCTCTGTTTCCTTCTTTCCCCATTGACTCCTCCTTAAAAATTTTGATCTCCATGAGCAAAATATGCTGCTGTCAGCCCTCAGCAGTTCAAGGAAAGCTGAGAAGGTTGAAATATTTGAGTTTGATCTTCTCCGCTGTGTGTTTGTCCACAGATTCAAAAGCAAAATCCTAAGAGTTACTGAAACAGGGTTACTTAGTAACTGTCACAACTGCTAAGGCACCAGTATCCTCTCAGCTTACCTTCACCCATGTGGAAAGTTTCTTTCAAATATTGCTTCTGTTGCTAAAGACAAAATAAAGATGGAGTATGATAACAAATTCCTAAGAAATGTTGTACTATTTGCTCATTCACACTAAGGTAAAGTCGTCCACTTAAAAAACAAACAAACAAAAAACCCCACCCTGCTCAGCAGAATTTGCTTTTGTTTTCCTCCCTGTAATTTACTTCCCGGTTATGGTTTAATAACACAATATACTCTATTTCACTGCCCCCATAAAACTGGTGGGCTGAGAAACAGCCACGGTCAGATATGTTCCTGCTCTGGGTAAAGAAATAAAATCCTGAAGTTTAATCTTGGTGGAAGTGGAGTTGGGAAATTATAAGGCAAATTGAGTTTTCAGACATTTTTGCTGAGATGAGGTTGCTAGCCACTCAAGCACTGCAGACCTCCCAGGTGCCCATCTCATCCAGCACACTCAAATGCTCTCACTTGGTTTGATTTCTGAACACGAATTGGTGTTGTTAGTTTCAGGTGATACAATATTGCCAGAGTTAGGATTGAGTTGAATAGTGCTTCTAGAGGTTTTCCAGAGAAAACACTCTTGGGTACCAGAAGGGTTAAATCTACAGTGATTTCGATGTGGTTTTTACTTTCTGTTTTTTAAAGGAAGCATTTTTCACTCTGTGGGATTGAAGCGGATGTAGGAGGTGATGGGGTATAAAATCACTGAATTATAGGAGGTGTCTTTTTATGTGCCTGTTACAAAATGGGATTTTTTATGACCTAAGGGTAAGTTTATGAATAGGCAGGTGAATGATGGTTGAAGAAACAGCATTCTTTATTAGTTGTCTCCTACTTTGTAAACTAAAAGATCACCTATGATATAGTCCATTTAATTAATATTGCATGACTATTTGAATGTCTAATTTCTCCTCTCATATAGATACTCTTTAGCATAAGGGCTGTTTGGAGACAAATCTCCTGATGCTTAGAAACCCAAACAAGTGGGAAAACTCATGAGTGATAAGAGCAGTATATTTTGTAAATAGATACTAGAATTGCTTAACGTTGGAGCTAGTGGCTACAAGCCCAGACACAGTTAACCAGAGTGCCTGGTCTCAAATCCCAGCTTCACTATGTACAACTGTATGATGTGGTCAGCTCAATCTTGTTGTGCCTCAGTTTCCTACCTGTAAAGTAAAAGTCCCCTCCTCTTAGGTTTATTAAGAGGACTAACTCATTTAATATATGGAAATCATTAGTGATTATTATATCACTTTTTGTGATCATTATTTGTTATTATCATTGATACCAAGTTCCTCTGGTCAGATATCCTGATTTTTAGTCTAGTGTTCTTTCTTTTATACTACTGCTACCCAGAAAAGAACATAATCTGTAGGTTCAAATGTGCTGGTAAACACAGACGCTGAAAGAGTGTGTGTGCGTGCATGTGTGTCTCTAGATATGGCAGTCTATACTTCAAATAATAGTACATCAGAGTACTTCAAAGAAATGTCTTTGTCTCCTTCCATCTAGGCTATTGCAGGTGCCTCCTAAGTGATCTCTCCTTAGCCATCTCTCTCACCACCCTGCCCCAGAATGACCTTTCATGTAAATGTTAGGCCTTTCCTTCCAGTGGAAGTTTTAAGGTCACCAGTGCTAGTTAGCAGTTAAAAACCTTCCCAAAGAAACGTTTTGGCTGAATAGCTTGTTACAGGCTCTGTTTGCACAAGTCGTCTGTGTGGGACTTTGGAATTTGGTAACTCATCAGTGCTGATAATGGTCACAAATACCAGCTCGAGACCAGGAACATGCCTCCAAAAAACTATATTTTTATAAGTAGTTTTCATTGCTAACCACAATCAGCACTGAATTTACTGTTTTAGGCTTCAAGACTCTTCCTCTGTTCAGAAAACAAAAAAAGTGCTTTTACCTTAAGGCCAAAATGTAAATGTGTGACATGTACTTTTCCCCAGGCAAGTGACTCACTGCAGATGTAATGACAAGCTATCCTTCAGTTTGATAGTTGATCAGTGAACTGGATGTGGAACTGCAGGAAATTTGCAATGTTAGGAAATTAGATAAGCAAGATTATCTCTAAACTTAACCTCTACTTGTTAAAATTATCTACTATTCTGGCCAAAGTTAATGGCCATCAAAATTTGGAAGGAGTATATTCTTAGATTCAATTCATTCCCTCAACATTAATTTAATGAGAGTCTACTAATGTGCAAGGGATGAGGATACAAAGACAAGGAGATACTGTCCTTGCCCATAGGGCATTTTCAGTCTTTGGTGGAGACCAACCCTAAATAAACGCTTGCCAAAATAGAGCTATAAGCAAAGTATTATGGGAGCACAGAGATTTGGAGAAATCTTTTCAGAAGATTGGACTCTTAGAGTGTGTCTTAAAAGGTAAAAAGAAGTTTCTGGGGAGAGAATAGGGGCACGGCATTCCAGAAACGGCCAGAGAGCATATATAAAGGCAGAGAGATATAGGATGTATATCCAAACATTTGTTTGGATGTGTTTGGGGAACTGGCTGGAGGGAACATTTCATAGAAAAGTGTAGTGAGAAATAAAGTTAGTAAAAGTCTATGTCAATCCCAATCTCCCAATCTCCCAATTGACATATATACACTAATATGTATAAAATGGATAACTAATAAGAACCTGCTGTATAAAAATATAAATAAAATAAGATTCAAAAATAAATAAATAAATAAAAATTTAAAAAAGAAAAGAGTTAGTAAAAGCAATTGAGTCCAGTGGTACAAGCTTCGAATACCCTCCTGATGGATTTGAACCCTCCCTCAGGCACCATACCCTCACGTATTTTTAAGTAGGAGAGTGACATGGATAAGTCTGTCTTTGAAAGCTTACTTGGGAGATAGCCTTGCGTATGGATCAGTATGGGGAGAGTCTGTATAGCAGTAGGTATAGGGAGAGTATGTTAGCTCGGGCTGCTATAACAAATACCATAGACTGGGTGGCTTAAACAACAGGCATTTATTTCTCATAGTGCTGGAGGCTGGAAAGGCCAAAATCAGTTGCTGGCCATTCGGTTCCTGGTGAGGGCTCTCTTCCTGGCTTACAGATGACTGCTTTCTCGCTGTGTCCTCACAAGGCAGAGAGAGAGAGAGAGAGAGAGAGAGAATCCCATCATGGGCTCCACCCTCTTGACCTTATCTAAACCTAAGTACCTCTCAAAGGCCCCACATCCTAACACCATCACATTGCGGGTTAGAGCCTCAACATGTGACATTTGGGGGGACACAAACATTCAGTGCATAACAGAGAGGAATTAGAAGTCTCCTTAATAACCAAGGAATTAAATAGCAGGGTTAGAATTAAGGTTGAGATAGTCATGGTGGCAGAGATAGCTCTTAGAGATGTTTTGAGGGACAACATTACTAGATCTTAGCTGACTGATTAAACTTGAGGAGGAATAGAACTAAAGAATTAAAACTGTCAGTGTAATGATTAAATACATAGGCACTAGAGTGACACTCTCTGAGTTAACCCCTCTGTGTGATGTGGTGCTAGGTTCTTAAAGTCTCTGTACCTCAGTTTCCTCATCTGTAGAATGGGAATATTAACTGTACCTACATCATAGAGAAATTGTGAAAGTTAAACATGATAATGGGTATAAAGCACTAAGAACAGTTTTTGCCCTTCAGTAAGACTCTACAAATGTTAGCTAGAGAGTATTTATTACCAACCATAACTCACAATAGTATTCACTAAACTTTTTGAATTGCTTCGTTCAAATTGGTAACATTTCAAACTCTAAAGATCAGGACTTGTGTTAAAAGACATTAAATGATTTTTTCCTTTGTAAAAACTTTTTCATGTGCTTTTTTGTTTCAAATACTATGTTATCATTGAATACTCTTAATTTATAATATTTGTTGTTTATCTTCTAGGTTTCAGTGAATAAGACCTAAGAATAACATAAGAATTTTTACTAAATTTTTCCAATTTAATATTTTTATCATAGTTACACATTTATATCATTAAAAAAGGTCAACTGTATGTTCTTATAAGAAATAGCAGTCTCATGCCTCTTCCCACCCCACCCTTACCCTCACTCCCTGATACCGCTTTTTTTTTTTTAACATCTTTATTGGAGTATAATTGCTTTACAATGTTGTGTTCGTTTCTGCTGTATAACAAAGTGAATCAGCTATATGTATACATATATCTCCATATCCCCTTCCTCTTGAGCCTCCTTCCCACAATCCCTATCCCACCCTCTAGGTGGTCACAAAGCACCAAGCTGATCTCCCTGTGCTATGCAGCTGCTTCCCACTAGCTATCTGTTTTACATTTGGTAGTGTATATATGTCCATGCCACTCTCTCACTTCGTCCCAGCTTCCCCTTCCCCCCCCGCCCCCCGACTCCTGTGTCCTCAAGTCCGTTCTCTATGTCTGCGTCTTTATTCCTGTCCTGCCACTAGGTTCATCAGAACAATTTTTTTTTTTTTTTAGATTCCATATATATGTTTTAGCATATGGTATTTGTTTTTCTTTTTCTGACTTACTTCACTCTGTATGACAGACTCTAGGTCCATCCACCTCACTACAAATAACTCAATTTTGTTTCTTTTTATGGCTGAGTAATATTCCATTGTATATATGTGCCACATCTTCTTTATCTATTCATCTGTTGATGGACATTTAGGTTGCTTCCATGTCCTGGCTATTGTAAATAGTGCTGAAATGAACATTGTGGTAAATGTCTCTTTTTAAATTATGGTTTTCTCAGGGTATATGCCCAGTAGTGGGATTGCTGGGTCATATGGTAGTTCTATTTGTAGTTTTTTAAGGAACCTCCATACTGTTCTCCATAGTGGCTGTATCAATTTACATTCCCACCAACAGTGCAAGAGGGTTCCCTTTTCTCTACACCCTCTCCAGCATTTATTGTTTTGTAGATTTCTTGATGATGACCATTCTGACTGGTGGGAGGTGATACCTCATTGTGGTTTTGATTTGTATGTCTCTAATGATTAGTGACGTTGAGCATCCTTTCATGTGTTTGTTGGCAATCTGTATATCTTCTTTGGAGAAATGTCTATTTAGGTCTTCCACCCATTTTTGGATTGGGTTGTTTGTTTGTTTTAATTTATTTATTTATTGTTTTTGGCTGTGTTGGGTCTCCGTTTCTGTGCGAGGGCTTTCTCTAGTTGCGGCGAGCAGGGGCCACTCTTCATCGGGTGCGCGGGCCTTCTCACTATCGCGGCCTCTCTTGTTGCAGAGCACAGGCTCCAGACGCGCAGGCTCAGTAGTTGTGGCTCACGGGCCTAGTTGCTCCGCGACATGTGGAATCTTCCCAGGCCAGGGCTCGAACCTGTGTCCCCTGCATTGGCAGGCAGATTCTCAACCACTGCGCCACCAGGGAAGCCCTGTTTTTTTGATATTGAGCTGCATGAGCTGCTTGTATATCTTGGAGATTAATCCTTTGTCAGTTGCTTTGTTTGCAAATATTTTCTCCCATTCTGAGGGCTGTCTTTTCATCTTGTTCACGGTTTCGTTTGCTGTGCAAGAGCTTTTAAATTTCATTAGGTCCCATTTGTTTATTGTTCTTTTTATTTCCATTTCTCTAGGAGGTGGGTCAAAAAGGATCTTGCTGTGACTTATGTCATAGAGTGTTCTGCCTATGTTTTTCTCTAAGAGTTTTCTAGTGTCTGGCCTTACATTTAGGTCTTTAATGCATTTTGAATTTACTTTTGTGTATGGTGTTAGGGAGTGTCCTAATTTCATTCTTTTACATGTAGCTGTCCAGTTTTCCCAGCACCACTTGTTGAAGAAGCTGTCTTTTCTCAATTGTATGTTCTTGCCTCCTTTCCTGACATTGCTTTATCACTTGATTAAGGTGGAGCCTTAAAGTTTTTCTGTTTCTTCTTTGTAAATAATAATTATTTAGGGGGAGATAATTTGAGATGAGGTAATGAAACTGAGCAGGACCCTGTGGGGCTCCGGGGCACGGAAACCTTTCTGTGTCCTCCATTCTTTGTTTGTAGGAAGCAGACTCCAGCCTCCATGACCTTCCCTGAGTCCCAAAGGGCAGGTTCGAACAGTTGCTAATCAGGGAAGGGAGGGGATGCAAGACAAGGGAGGAGCAGCAAGGAAACATTAGTGCATTCGTGGGGCAAGGTTCTGGTTCTGTCTTAAGGGATACACATAACAATATCTTTGAGGTCTTTACAGAGCTAAAACTCCCCAGCAAATGGAGTTAGCATTCTTCATTCCAGAGAAGACCACCTGAGGCCAGATTAAAGGAACCAGAGAAGCTCATCAAGAGATGACCTGAGACCAGATTAAAGGAGTGCAGGCCCTGCACACACTCAAATCTTATCAGCAGCCCCGCCCGTGAGCCATTGCTATAAAACTCTTCACTAAATCCTCCCAGGTTGGGACACGCAGTTTTCCAGGCATGAGCCCTCTGTGTTCCCCCTTTGCCTGGCAAAGCAATAAAGCTATTCTTTTCTACTTCACCCAAAACTCTGTCTCTGAGATTCGATTTGGCACTGGTGCACAGGAGCCGAGTTTTTGGCATTAATAACTCTCCCACCTCTCGTGACAAACTCTCCATTTATTCATTTTTAAAAATCAGTATGGACACATATTTTTAAATTTTATTCAACTAATTCACTAATTATTTTGATACTTAAATCGTCTCCCATTTGGTCAATGGAGCCCCTTCAACATGGCTTCTGTGTTCTTTTGACATGTCCACATCATTTTTTGAGGACTTTTTGGGGACAAAAAGACTCATCTTGTTCTTTCCCTGCCTCAGCACTAAAATCAATCATTTCCCTAAAGGGTGCTGATTTAGTGGAGAATGGTTTTAGAAACTAAGATTTGAGTTCTATGTGTACCCACTGCTTTTGTCGGAGGTCACTCTCCCAGACCCTCTCTGTGGACAAGCACACATGGGTATGTTTGTATGTGCATGTATGTATGTATATATGTATGTATGTATCTATTTGAAAATGATGAGTTTACCTCATTATCTTCAATTCTAGTCAAACCCACAGGGTTCCTTCTAGTTTTTTCCCTTTCCAACTTGTAACTCGTTCGGGAATGAGAAACCAGGCTCCCATTATCCTTAATATATTTACTTATCTGATCAATCTTTGCGTGTGTTACCAATTTCCCATTGCCACTCTTCCCCCTGCAGGTGCCCTCTTCAGCCCACTGGGGCTCCGACACCCCACATCCAGGCTCTTATCTCTGTTGATGCCCCCATGGGTGTCCTCCTTACCCCTCTGGCAGCCTGAGAGCCTGCACGAGCAACCCCCCACCTGCTCCAACTCTAACACCCCATACCAGCAGCCCTACCCCTCTACACCCCTGTGGACACCACCCTTGTTTGTCCCATCTAATAGCTGTCAGACTGAATTGTTCCAGAAGGAAAGGAAAAAGGGCAACATAAACTTTGTACATTTTCTTAGGTCATTTTGCTAGTGCTATTTCTAGTACCTCCAGTCATGAGAGTTTACCTAAGTTGACTGATCAGAAGAACTCGGCACACCCAGACATGTGGCCAAGCTGCAGGCTACAGCAGGCACGAATTCTTGCTTTCCAGCAGTCCCAAGCAGTGAGTAATGGGATAGGTCCTGCTTTTACTTCTAACGAGCATTAAGTTACTGGTAATGACTAAGAAGAGGGTTATTTAACTAACAGTTTCAGATCTTGTTCTAAAGTTTCTTTGTAGCTAACTAGGTTTCCATTTCCAACTCACTTAGGTATGAGATTGGAATGATTTGGAATTAGGCTTCGTAATGAGCTTCCTTGCTGGTCCCCCTATGTTAGCCGTCTTCTCACTGGTTCTAGGGTATGGTAGAGAAATACGTCATTTCTACAAGAGATTAATATAATGTAATGTAATATAATGTAATATAATGTAATGTAATGTAATATAATGTAATGTAATGTAATATAATGTAATATAATGTAATAATATAATATAATATAATATAATATAATATAATATAATATAATATAATATAATATAGGACATTTGGGGCTTTGTACACACTGCTGCCGTTTCCTTCTGTTGACAGAGGAAATCCCACCCACTGCTGTGCACAGCCCCTTGAATATATATGACTGTGATCATATTTGACTTTATTGCCTCTGCTTTGAAGAACCAGTCAGGAGCTGTGGAGTATGTGTTTTTCCCCTTATTTTCTAGGTAAAGCAGTGGGCATTTATAAGCTTTGACATTTCCTAGCAATGAGTTCTGCTAAAACTGGCTTTTTGATATAAGAAAGGCACTTGCTATCTTCAGGTTCTGATGGGAACTATTCTTGTAGCCTATCCTGGTTGCCTTCCAGAATGAGGACAGATAAGGCACTCTCTGGGTTCACTAGCAGTTGTCCTGGTTCAGACTAAATCTTGCATTGCCTAGCAGGAGAAACTTACCCTGCCTTTTCTTGTCCCTCTGTTTTCCTCTCCTGGCTGTTTCTGTGGGCCCTCAGAGTGTGGATAAATGTCCTACAATTCCTTTAGACAGAAGATCTTGTGTGAGAGAAATAAAAACTAGGAGTCCAGACAGAGGTGGTATCATATCATGGGAGCTCTGGAAATGAAATCAGGAGATTTGGGGTTCAGTCTTTGCCTCTGTGGCTAAAAAGTTCTGTAGAATGTTTGCAAGTTTCTTAAGCGATTTAGGCCAGCTAAGGGGATTAGACTAGATCAGCAGTTTCTAATCGGCACTTTGTGGATACCCAGGGCCTGAAGGTCACTCAGAGCTGCTTTCGGGGTTCATGGTAGCAGTTTTGGGGAACTGGGGTGACAGTCACTGAGAAGGATGTAAAGTGGGCTGTGCTGTGATAATCTCCATTGCCTTTCACTTAGGGCAGCAGCAGCTCAACTTTCATATATGTTACACCTTAGTTGTTCTTGAAGGATTTTTTTTTTGAAGAAAAGCATTCTTGTAAAATAAAACAAGAGCAAATCAAATAAAACCTATGAGACTCTCAAAGTCCCCTTTAGCACCACATATTTAGTGGTCTCCTATGACATTTATGTATCTTACATGCTGGTTCACTTGTTCTCCGAGATGAGCCCCATCTGTGTCGATCTGGGAGAGAAATTCCATCTGTACTCTGATGAAGGGCAGCAGAGCCCCGCAGGACATGAAATCTGCTGGCTTGGACTTTGTTTGAACAGGTATGAGGATGAGAAGAGGTGGAAGAAGCAAAGGAAATGTGGTTTTGCATGTCACTAGTTCGACTCCTCCAGCCTTTTCTGTTAAGTGAGGGAAGCTCCCCGATCTCTGTAGGGCAGCAGCAGTGCCCAGGACCCCACATTTTTTGGGGTGCGTTTGTGAGAAGTAGTGTGGCAGCAACAGTGGGGAGAAACTCAGCAGGGGGCCCAGATGCTGCCCTTCCTAGTCTCTGAGCTATCTGATCAGGACAAAGGAGCAAACTCCCCGTCGCGAGCTAGCCAGCAGTTTAGTTATTTACCTGGTTAGTCGTGGGGCACTGCAGAGCTCTTCTCCCACCCAGCACTGTGTACATTTACCTCAAGAATGTGCTCTTTGGGCTGGTGGTGGTTGAGATTGAGTGATATCTTTCTCTGATGCAGAATAACTGTCTGGAGAGTTATTTGTGGGGTGGAGGTAGGAGAGAGCAAGGAGGATAAGAGCGGTACACCAAACATTCAATGTTATAAAACCTTCAACGATTTATCTAAAATTACTGGGTATTGACTCTACTAGGGGCCATATACATCTTTTACTTTTTGTATAAAACTCAGTCTTCAAATAATTGAAGACCAACACCATGTTAAGAGAAAAAAAGAGTATTAGATAACTGTCTTTGTTACACAAAGGATTATTTAAAAAACAATGAAAAGCTGTTCCTCTAAGCCCTCTTAGAACACATGGAAAAATTCAGAATAGTATAAGAACCTCTTGAGTACATTTCCTTCTCTGGAAATCATAGAGACCTGAGCTGAGGGGCTGGAGGTGGTGCTGCTTAGAGGCAGCTGCCTGGATGAGGTAACGCCGGATCCATGGTTTCCAGACTTATTAAATTCATGGAATATTAAAATAAACATAGAAATCAATCGTGATGATTAATTTTATGTGCTAACTGGCCTTGGCTTTTGTGCCCAGTTGTTTCAACACCAGTCTAGATGTTGCTGTGAAAATATTTTTTAGATATGATTAATATTTAAGTCAGTAGACTTTGTACGAAGCAGATTATGCTCCATAATCTCCATAATGTGGGTGGGCCTCATCCAACCAATTGAAGGCCTTAAGAGAAAAGACTAAGTTTCCCTGAAGGGGAAGGGATTCTGCCGCCAGACTGCTTTTAGGTCCAAGACTGCAACATCAACTCTTGCCAGGGTTTCCAGCCTACAGCACCCACAATTGGGTAAGCCGATTCCCTAAAATCAATCAACCCCTTCCCCACCCCATCTCTCTGTCTGTCCACCTACCTACCTACCTATCTATCTACTACCTACCTATCTACCTACCTATCTACCTATCCGTATTGGTTTTGTTTCTCTGCAGAGCTCTGAATAATGCACCAATATAAGATTGTGGTTTTAATTTTTACCAAGTAAGGACTCAAAACCAAACAAATAAATAAAAATGAAAACCAACCATCTACTGTTATCACTTCACGAAGGAAAGAACAATTTTCTGCTCCCATCATAGGAAAGAAGTAATCTCAGATTAAAGGACAGTTCTATTAATTGAAGAAATCATGTCCTACCAAACAGCTTACTGCACTGACTTTACATTTGTCATTTTCCATTCACAGGTGGAAATGTCTGAGCCAGTCTTTAGGAGTTGTGCTCTGGGTGACCCAGCTTCTGACTGTGTGGGAGAACAGCCCCACTGTCACTCCTAAGAGAAGTCTCCCCAAATACTTTTCCCTGATAAGAGAATGTGGGAAAGTAATGAGGTGTCAAGACTTACTGTCCTTTTTTCCTTTCCACAAACAGTACCTAGAGAATTGTAGAGTTGTTTATGAGCCATGTGCATTCTGCCGTCTCTTCTCTTTGTTTTCAGATGGTCATAGAAATATCTTGTTGAAAAAGCACCTCACTGTTTCTTCTTAATGAAACCACACTTCCTTTATGTCCTTTCAGCTCAGTTCTGCTGTTCATGCAGAGGCGGAGGAAATTTTCCATTGCAAGTTTCTTAAAATTCATTATCCTTACAGAGTGTAAGAGCTGGAAGTTCCCCTAAAGATCACAATGTTCAAGTCTACTTTTGACAGGCGAGATAACAGAGGCTAAGAGAGGTGGAGTGGAGCCCAGGAGTGGCAGAGGAGGGTTAGACCCCAAGTTCTCGAATTTCAGTATAGCAATGGCCTTGCTCATTAAAACTTCCTCTTCTAGGCAAAGAATATACAAATCAATTTTCACTGCAAAGTAAAGGAGCTGTTACAGTGGAGGATTACTGGACTGAATGTCAATATTATGACATAGTATGAGCGTGTTTCATGTTTGGTAATTGCAATCATTGTAGCTTTTGTTGTGGTCATCCATGTACAATGCTTGGTGTCAGTCTATTTATCTCTTGTAAAAATAAAATACAGTGTGTGTGTGTGAAAAAAAAAAAACTTCCTCTTCTGCCTTCATCACTTTCATTTCAGTTGACTCTTTCCCCCAGAAGAGCCCTTCTCCCTTTACCTCTCCTTTTCTTTGCTTTGAAGTTACAGATCTGACACTCAGTGTTTAGCTATGCCTTGGCTTTCTTCCACATTCTGTGTACGGATGGCCTCTCATAAACCTCCTTTTATCTAGGTTTCACATTTCCCCACTTTCCTCTGCTGAAGCTTGATACCAACTGACCTATAAGGGCTTGTCCTTCAAAACAGCTTTAGTCCACTCTTGCCTGTAGGACCAATTACTGAGAGGACAAGTGAAAATAATTGCTTGGAAATTATTGCTTAAATTAAAGCTACAGAATTCATTATGTTTCCTACATACTATTTATAGGAACTTTTCAAATTTCTCATTTTCCACACACTTGAAATTTTATCTGGTGGGTAGGGTTTTGTGAATTTTTGAGCCACAAATTTATCTGAGTTTCAGATTCTGATTTATTTTCAGTAGTGCTCTCAGTTTAGTTTACTCCAATTGCAAAAATACTCCTTCTCTGTAGGTATTTACAGTAACAAACTCTGAATGCAAATTCAGAGAAATTCAATCAATGGTGAGTCATGGGTGCCAATCTCCACCTCATCTAAACAGTCCGGCAACCCTTCCACTTGTACCCAGGACTTTTCTCATTTCTCAAGAAGCAGCTATTCATTCACCCCTTCGCTTGAGCTTCTGACCCCATCATCTTTTCCTTTTCTTTCATGGAGAACAGAAACAGCCAGGTAGGCACTTTCTCAACTTACCCTCCAATGAATCTCCTTCAAATACTTTCATCTGCGGTTTTACCTTCTCTCCAATATCAAAGCCTGAGATGATCCTGGACCTCTTCAAAGACAATTCATTCTAGGTGTGCCACATTGTTCTGCCTCTTCAGTACTTTACTCCTTTGATTATTGCTGCCTCTCCATCTTTAGCCTTTCCACTAGATCTGTCTTCTCAGAATTTACTCATGTTTAAGTATTGATACTCCCCAACTTGAAACAAAACAAAAACCTTGGACCCACAATCCTGACTTCCTCAACTTTGTTTTACGGTTAGACTTTTTAGAGCCCATACCCCAAATCCACTATCCTACTTGCCCACACACACTTCAAATCATTATGATCTACTTTTGCTCCCATAGGTCCAGTAAAACTATTCTCATTGAATTCCTAGTTGCTAAATCCAGTGGACCTTTTTCAATCCTCCTTTAATTGCTGGGCAGAATCCTTTTCAGTTGGCCAATATAGCTCTGTTGGCTTTTATATCTCTTAGACCCAAAGCCTACAGGGTTTGTTAAGAGTTCCTGGAACACAATCTCAATTTGATGAAATAATTAAAATGGAAAATAGGTGGGAACCAAATGGTGAAGGCTTTTAATGCTGAGCTGTGAGGATTGATTTTTATTCTCTAGGCAGTGGTAATCTGTAAGAGTCTGAGGAAGGAAGTACAATAGTAATATCACATCTTTTGGGAAGTAAACGCTGGGGCAGTGGATGGTTTGGAGCAGCGGTTTGCAAAGTGCTGTGCAGGGCAGCAGGGCCAGCATCACCTGGGCGTTCGTTAGATGAAATTCTTGGGTCCCACCCTGATCTACTGATTCAGAGGCTTTGGATGTGCAGCCATGTGACGTATGTGTCATGAAGCTCAAAGTTAGAGAACTACTGGTTTGGAGGAGAAACAGAGACAGAATAAGTACTAGTCATCAAAGGCCTAAAATAGAGTCACAGAAATGTTATGGAGAGTGGGGTATGTGAAGAGAATGTGCAGTATTCAGTCACTGGATGAGGGCCTTAGGCATTTTTTTTTTTTTGTAGCTACTGACAGAGAGAACATGCAGTCCTGGTGCTGCCTCTGAAGTCTTATTCACTCCTTCATTCAACATATGCTTACTGTGTTGGGGTCATTTAGTATGACCAGGGAGAACACAGGCCAAGCTCAGAGCTAAAGTTATGACCATCACTGGTTTGTATTAGATCACTTCCTGCAAGATGCTGGTAGATACAAACTGTGAGCACTTAACAGTTAATTCGTGGAGGACAGAGAAAGGTGCTCCAAAGTCACCCCACCTATGAACAATGAACACTTTTAACAGGAAAACAGACATCTACATTACCAAACGATTTAATTTCTCTTTAGAACCTTTGCATCAGTTTCAGCTGACCCAAGGCAGACCATGTAGTCCTGAGGGATAGTTCCGCTATGTGGTGGCTCTCAGCAGTTCACTTTTAGAAACCAGTTCTGTTAAGATCTCAGAGCGGGAGAGCACTGAAATGAGGTGTCACAGGGTTCTCAGTTGCAAGCCAGAGAAGGCAACTGGTTGATTTAGGCGGAAAAGGAATTTATTCAATGGGTAGAGATTGCCCAGGAAGCTTGGAAACCAGGCAGCGACAAAGGTGATTCTTCAGCTACTAGGTTCATGGCCAAATTCTCAGAGCAATGGCTACTCAACACCAGATGCTAGGAGCTTACCTGTTGTCCCCATTGGATATACCAGATGTTTCCCCTAGTGATAGTGAGACGCTGCTGCTCTCAGCGTGGATCCTCTCCTACCCAGTTTCTTTGCTTCGCCAATTAGGGTGCAGTGTCCCAGTTGCAAGGGAGGTTGGGTGAAGTTTTTGCTTCCACAGGTAAAAGTGGTCTGTGCCATTTGAACACTGGAATGGGATTCAGATGCAGAGCACATGCCGCCCCTCCCCCCCAAAGAAAAATCCACTGATGTAAACTTGCAAGTCATGTGGAACTTTAGAAGGGATCTAAGACATCATCTAGATCAGATTCCAAAGATAAAACCTTTTAAAACCTTTTAATTAATAATTTAGAACACCAATATATAAATGATTTAAAAGGCGTTCTGCCTGCAGCTCCCCCTCCTTTCTATTCATCATACTCACACCTACTTACCAGTCTCTAAGACACCTACAGAGAATTCTGGGTCCTATAATGACATTTAAAAATGAGGGCGAACCAATCATTTTACAAATACTTTGAAAATTCTTAAGGAGGCTCAGAACCTGTGCAGGAACAAAGATGATGAAGCAGAAGACTTACATTTTACCAACTGTTGGCTCTAGCTTAGTGAATTCAGGCTTAGAAAAGTTTAAGTGATTAATTTCCCTTAACGTCACAAAGCAGTTAAAGCTAAATAGGAGAACAGCTTCATTTGTGGTCTGGTGCTCTTTCCAGTACTTTCTCCAAACCAGACTCTCTTGATCTTCATTGCCTCTTCTGGAGAACAAAGTGGTCTCAGACTGTTAGACTTTGAAGAGACCTTCAAGGACGATCAATATTCTTTGCAACCCATTAAATGTTTCCATTCTCAAACATCCCTTATTTTGTAATCTCCCTCTTATCTCTTGAACAACTGTTTCCTAGTTTCAAATTATTACCACAAGGTATATAAATTACTTTAAAAATCATTTGTGGGAAAAATGATAATTAAAAAAAATTCAGATTCATAGTGCTAACCATGAGTAATTTTGAATACTTTATTATTTTAATACCCTTTTAAAAGCCAACTTAAAAATATTCACAACAGCTTTATTCATATAACCTTAAACTGGAAACAACTCAAAAGTCCATCAACAGGATGAATGGATAAACAAATTATAATACACACAAAAGACTAGTCAGCTAGAAAAGAGGGAATGAACTACTGAAGCTTGCATTAATATAGATGAATTTCAGAGCAGCCGGCTGAGTGAAAAAAGCCAGAAGCAAATGAGCACATCCTGTGGAATAACATTTATGTCAAGTTCTAAGGCAGGCAAATGCAAATTACGGTGATAGAGATCAGAACAGTGGAAAGGAAATGGCGAGTGAAGAGATTAGAAAGGGGCCCAAAGAGGGGATGGTTACACAGTTGTATACACTTATTAAAACTCAAACAACCCACTTAAAATCTGTGTATTTATTGTATGTAAAGTACACTCCAAATTAAAAAGTTGTATAGACATCTAGAAAGCCACAGGAATCTTATTTTCTGCTTCTGAACTCTTGGGACAGAGGGAATATTAAGTATCAAAGAAAGATTCTCACAAAAAAATTAAGAAATTGTTAGATAACAATTCTAAGTATAGACTCCCTAATCGTGAAAAACAAAACTTTTCATTTAGGTCAATAATTTAAAGAAAATATACGGACACAAAAATATCCACTGAAGCTAGCAGATAATAAAATATTTATTTTATTGTTGTAAAATTAAAAATAGTAGACAAGCATATGTAGTTACAGTTCCAAAGCAGAGCAGAGCAATACAAATATATAAATTATTGCAGTTTTAAAAGGAAAATATAACAGCCAAGTAATGTCTAAATAAACTTTTTTGAAACCAACTTGGTTTTCATCACTGCAGCTTCATTTTCTTTTCTCAAAGGTCTTAGACAATTTTGTACAAATTTCTACTCAAGTTTAAAGCAAGATTAACACACACACAAATTGTAAAAGTATGAATGGCATTTAACAGAAGTCACTACTGAACACTTTCTAAAATGCCTCTTTTGGAGGCAGTAGAATGGAAATAAACATTCTACACGTTTGAAAGAAGAAACACACATTTACTAAAATTCCCTTTGCTTTCTGTGCAGTTGAGGGAAGTTCAGCTAACACTTTTTCTGAAGGGAGGGTGGAGGGCAATACTCATCTTCATGATTTTTAAATTTGTTTTTAATTTGGCAAGGTTAAAATTGTGGACTAATTCAACATCACTGAAATGCATAAGTAATCTGGATTATTTTAAACTAAAGAGAATAGGAAAAGCATATGTTACAAACTAGGTGCTCAAGAAATCTCAACGCTAGAGACTTGCTATGATATGGTTCATAGCAAGGTGACCAAGCTGCTTAATAGGTTAGACTACATTATCATAAGGGCAGTTATGAAAGGATGAAGTGAATGAAAATATTTAAGACGCTGGACGGAATGTTGTTATTCCAAGCACAGTATTACAGCCCTCCTCCAAGATACCTTTACTTGTGCCAGAGCCTTATTACCTTATTATTTTGGTAAATAAACTCTCTCCCACCCCACCACCACAGTCCTCAAATAATTATTTCCACCAACCTAAAGTTAAAAATGCAATTGAACACTGAAATGAAATCAATTATCTTTGCTTTACAGCCACATCTGAACAAAAGATATTTAAAAAAATCTATTTGTAGAGTACTAAACTTTTTATTAAGTACTTAAAATTACTCACATATCTTACTTTAGCATAAAAATAACGCTACAAGAACTTTACACTGTACCATTTGAAAGTTTTTTATGTCACGTAACTTAATTTTATGGTCACTAACCTGAACCTCCTACTAAGCTACACAAATAATTTCTTTAAAAGTTCCTACTGAAGTTTTGAGCATATACATTTTCTATTACATTTTACAACATTAATAACACTAGCAGATTTCTTCCAAAACAAAACAAAATAAAGCCAAAACTGGTAAACATTAACACACAGACATCCATCCCAAAATATTAAAAAAAAAAAAAAACGCAGCAAAAACTGACCGAAAGCCTCAACATTGTAAACACCTAGGTAAAAAAATATATAAACAAAAAAGAATGAACTTTAAACCATTTTCAGTGGTAAAGAATACAGTAAAATAAAAAACCCGAGAAATCTCAAGATGCTTGTCAAGATGCCAACAAAACAATATATTTTGACTATATTACTGAAATCACTTTCCAACATGAATTTATTTTAAAAATAATCCTCAAATGCATATAAAAATGGGCACTTTGTGGTGAAATGAACATATAATTTGAAAAACTAATAACATTTCTCTGCTCCAACACTGTGTGTAAGCAACTACATAATGGAAAGAAACACTATCCTGCTGCCTGCATGCATCATCTATTATTGGTCTCTTAAGTGCATGCCTTTAAGAAAAAAAAAAAAAAAGACTAATTTGGATACTAAATACTAGGATCAAAGGATAATAATTGCAAAGTAAATAGGTTTTTAGCTTAAATAAAAGGCTGTAAGCATTTTAAATCTTTAAAGAGAACAATCTTGTGTGGTCAAAATAACTTTAAACTTCAAACTGATTTTTTAAACTTAATTCAACTTGTCTAATTATGAAATCTAAAGTGAAAAAATATTAGTCTTATTTCACTCCCTTTAATTATATAAGCTGTGAAAATGTCAATAATGGCTGATTAGCAGTCTCTTTTTTACCATTTTTGAAACTAAAGGTATATGTGAGGTTTTCTTCTAAACTTCCTCAAAAAGTACTAACAACTTTGCAGAAAAATAGCCTAGTATGGTAACCAATATTTGCGGTATTTCATGTTCTCTGAAAACTCAACTCTATCCCTTATCCTTATTTTAGCATATACAATAATTGCATATTCAAGAAAACTAACATAGGAATATAAAATAAGTTGACCAAATATTTGGATAAACTGCTGTGCAAAATACTTTTGTCAAAAATTTTTTTTAACTAGGATACCCTTCCAAATTAAGTACTAGTGCGAGTACCAGCACCGCAGGTATTTTTTAAGAGCACCTTGCCTTTGAAGGGCTTAAGTAGAAATATCTAAATGGAATAAATTAGAGTCCTCAATTAAGACCTTTGTATATACGCTCCCATCCAATTGTGCCAAACTCATTAGTAACGCTGTAAATTTGCCAGAAACTCTAAGAAATAAGCAAACACTTTCTTTGGATAACACTGTTGTATTTGGGACTGCACCATATGGCTCATGTTCTGGCAACAAGCTACTACTTACATCAAAGGCAACACATCCCAAACTTTTACGACTGTCCCTAAGTGATCTAAATAGAACCACAAATGTGTACAAGCACCCTGGCTGGGAAGATTCTTAATGAATTATGCCAAAAAAGAGTAAAGTCAAATTTGAAAATCTGACCATAACAACGAAGCACTGAGATACTTATCAGCTTCATCAGGAAATGTCTTTATCCAGCTTATAATTTATAGAGATTTTGATATTGCACCCATTCAATTAAAGCTTATCAAAACTAAGGCAATGCATCCCCACTCCCTGGATTTTAAATTCATTCTGGGTGACTCAACGGATTGAGAGAAATTGAAAACATCTTTCAAAAGCTCCCTCCGAAAAGCAGTTATGTCATACTTCAATGAAAACAAAATCAGTGAGATATCAATTGATATCCTCAGGCAAATTTAACACATTTTAGCATTACAAAAAGTTGTTTTCTACTAGATTGAGGTGTTTCTTTGCTTAGTCAAATACTCTTTGTGTTCAAGACTAAAATCTGACCCAAACCAGGGCAGGCTGCCAAATTTAAGGCAGAAGTTATTCATAGCTTTATGCGTGAAACTGCCAAGTTAATGGGCTTTTCTGTGGATTCTTTCAAGCAAAGGATCCTACCTCATAAATACATTCTAAGTACCAGTTGAAAACAGAATTTAGAGCCCATTTTAATTCTGCATTGGTTTTAGCTTTTACTATATTATTTGAAAACTTATCTAGCTGTTTGAGACAAACTGTTAGTTTGGAACTCTTTGGAAACATGATAGGCAAAAAGAGTATCCTCTCAAAAACGGACTTTTTTTGAATTAGAGTTCTGTTTTTCTGTGACTAGCAATCTTCTCTTTTCCTTTAGATTCTAAAGTTTAGAAAATGCTTTCTTTGGGCACTACTTTCAGTGATGTTGATAACAGAATTTGGACAGTTGAAGGATTCTTGAACTTTTATCTGAAGTGGCACACAAAATGATTTTAATTTTTTTCAAAGATAGCACAACAATTTCATGGCATATTATATTTGAAGATAGACATTACATTTGACTTGGAAGTGAGACTTGACTTAAATTCTGTCCAAATCTAACACATCAAAGTCATTACAATGAAAGTAATAATGACGTAGAATAGGCTTTTACTTCTATGGAGACAAGCTGACATACAGAAACTAGATTAGCATTTTCTTCTTGAACTCGTAACTGTTTTTGTTAGAAAAAAATAATGTCTTTTATTTTCCTGTATACTTGCTTTAAAAAGTTATTAATTCCTCTTTCATAAGAGTTATTAGAAGTCAAAACAATTCAACTAGATAGATTTCTATGCCAAAATACATTTATCTTTGGAAAATAAGATAACAGCTGTAAAAACATTATTAAGAGAATAAAATGCAGTGATCTGAAATATGGGTAACATTCACACATGAAAGTGTAAATATAATAAACAGAGCCATTCAAATACACATTTATAAACAGAATGAAAAGGTACCTAAAATACTATTTTTATATATAAAATTTTCATATTAAAATATTGCTCAATAAATAAGAGGTGATATTATGAATTCCATTTACCTCTTAAATGTTATCTTTAGTAGTTTAGACTAACCTAAGAACTTTGTTAACCTTCTGTTGTTCTGACAGGTGAATTACATTAAACCATGTTTAACAAAGTCACACTCTAACGGTATATTTAAGTAGTCACATGTGGTAAAAGTTAGGGAGGGCTGTTTAGTAATTATGGGAAAAAAGATTTCCCAAATGAACCAAAATGATTAACCCTAGAAGACTAAAGTGTAATGATCTGCTTTATTTGACAAAGATGATAAACACTGCCTTAAGTTTTGCAAATTTAATGACCATAAAATAATTGACCATAACTTTCTTCAGCTTCTTCAAAGTGTGCATGCCCGGCAGGCCAAAAAAACGGCAGGCCATAGGAAGGATGTGTAAGTTTAGAGTTCAGTTGTTTATGGGTAGGTGTGACTTCATTCCTGTTCGTCCCATTTGCAGACACGGTAACTTGGAATAGTTCTTGAGAAGCTGTTCGATGGCAATGTGGCGGACATGGAGCTCTGAGGCCAAAGAATCTTTTTCTTGCACTTGGTGGGCTAACTCTTCAAAAACTTCTGAAAAGATTTAAAAAGTAGTTCCATTTTTAGTACACAGAAAGCTAATCTATGATTTATATTTCAAGTACTTTAAAATGAATGCACTGGGCAAATGTTTGCAATGAAAGTAGTTTGAAATCAAGGAAATGGTTGTGTTTTGATCATCCTAGGAAGTTGTATGCTTTGCATAGCCAACTGGACTACTGTTTTCCTTTTCTCCATCAAATGAAATTTGAGAGTCAAGCAATGACTTAGAGATGCATAGCAGAAATGGCAGTTACAACTACCTCTGAGACACTTTTCTCAATCTGAACAGATCAACAGGTTCAATCAATTTCTAATATGACTTATGGACAGTAAAGTGCCCATTAGTACCCAGGTCTGGAACCCCCCTAAGAGGCTTTGGAATCAGACTACCGGAGTTTTGAATCCTTGTTCCGACTCTCATGAGTCTCAGGCAAGTAACTTAAACTATGTTTTTTTTAAAAAAAAAATTTTATTTATTTATTTATTTGTTTTTGGGTCTTCGTTGCTGCGCGCGGGCTTTCTCTAGGTTCGGTGAGCGCTTCGTTGCAGTGCTCAGGCTTCTCATTGCAGTGGCTTCTCTTGTTGCAGAGTGCGGCTCTAGGCGCACGGGCTTCAGTAGTTGTGGCACATGGGCTTAGCTGCTCCGCGGCATGTGGGATCTTCCCGGACCAGGGCTCGAACCCATGTCCCCTGCAATGGCAGGCGGATTCTTAACCACTGCGCCACCAGGGAAGTCCTAAACTATGTTTTAATTTCTTATACATAACCTCGATAATGAAAGTAAGCACCTCACAGGGTTATTGTGAGTATTAAATAAGATCATACTTGTAAAGTACTTACCGCAGAGTAAGTACTTGATAAATATAAGGTGCTATTATTATTATCTTATTATTCTGAGAGGGTGTGTGGTCAAGAAAGACTACTAGTTTTGGAGTTAAAAAGACAGGGGTTAGAATCCTTAATCTGTTACTGACTGAATGCATGATCTCTGTAAGCAACTAAAGCAACTGTAAGCAACTTAATGTCTCTGAAGCGCAGTTAGTTTCCTCGCCTAAATGGCAATCAATTGTAGGAAGAAAAAAAAACAAAAAACAGTTGGGGAATGTGAACACTGTTTCAGCATCCTATTTGATGATGTTAACAAATTACTAGCCATTTTCTTTTAAAGATGTGATGAGGTTGTGATTGCCTAAAAAATGATGTTATTTTTTTGAGAAAATCCTACACTATTTACGGACAAAACAAAATGTTGTCTGGGATTTGTTTTAAAATAATCCATGCTGGAGGTAGGGATGGGTCGAGGGGAATGGGTGCACGCAGAGATGAAGGAAAATTAGCTACGCTTTTGATTATAGTTGAAACTGGGAGAGATGGGTCAACGGTTCCACTATACTATTCTGATTACTTTTGTGTTTGGAAAATTTAATAATAATTAAAAAAAACAGGGCCAATACCACCTGCCTAAAAGAACTGCTAAGGAGCACACCTGCACAGTGCCTGGCACAATAGTAGGTAGTCAAAAACATGTTAGTAAGAGGTAGAGATTAAGTTGTTGTCTCCGTTTTCACCTAAAAAAGAACCTATTTCACCTGCAGTTCATAAAGAAGAATAAGAAGAATTCTTTTTGCTCTGGAAACTCTAACAGGTTCTAATCCCATAATTTAAATGCAGATGAAGCTAACGGGATTTTTCTGTATCAAAATTTGCACATGTAAAAAGCACTGACACTGAGTCTTTACCCTGTATTTGTTGTCGGAGCTCTGCATTCAGTTGCTTTACCTCACCAAGAGTCATCAAATTCACTGAAACATGAAAATATATTCATTATTACCATGACAACCTGGGAAAAGAAGTTATCTACACCACCAACACAATATCCTATTTAAAAGAAATATTTGCACTTATCTTCCCACATAACATTCGGCAGGGCCCCAAGATTCATTCATTAACTCCTGAAGTGTTGAGTTTTCAAGTTCTGACCACAACCCACAGTTAGAAACATTTCACTCCCAGTCTACCTCCACCTGTAATAAAAGGTTCACTGAAAAATTCTTAGCATTAGGTCCAGTGGATTCTGATATTTCTCATTCTGTTTCAGTTTTTAAAAAGTGCTAGTTACTACCCATCAAGTTGATTTTGCTTAAGCACTACATGCTTCATGATGTGTAGCTTGAAAAACACTAAAGTGCTGTGGAAATAGTTTGAAAAATCAATTTGTCTACCTAGCTATATAACCTTAGATAATTCATGTGTAGAATCATGGAGTTTTATAAAAATATACCCAAGGGCCCTTCTAGCCTAAGATCACTTGATTTTAAGTCAATTAAAATTATCTTAGCTCCTATGAGTTTTTGAAGAAATATATGCAGACTGAATCAGTCACTTTTTCCAAGTGCACACATTACCTTTGGCCTTTAGTGAAATGTCAGATTTCTGCTTTTGAAATGCCACCCCCAATTAGTCTTGTAGGGATTAGCAATGTGGCAGTGTGTGTTTGTCAATGGTTGAGGCTGTACTTCTAAACTATATGAACCCTGAACTTTCCAATTCACAGTTGTTGATTCCATTCCGTTAATAATTTAAAATGGCAATACAAATGATGGGACTGCAGAATTCCAATGGTTTAGGACATACTAAGGAATATTCCAAAGAAATGACGAAGAGTTTTAAGACATCTCATTTTTGCTAGGGTGAACCTGTCATTTAAATACTGTATTTACCAAATCTATAATATCACAGCAAAATTCTTGACACATCACATCTATAAAACATAAAAAAACCCAACAGAACTCCAACCTTTACCTTTTCTTCCTATTTTTACTTACATTCTTCTCTGCTGTAATGTGGATGCTGGGTATGGACATTAGCCTCTGGATTAGAGACTGTCTCTTCTTTCTTCTGTTCCTGGTTGTGACTCTGAGGCCACAATTCACTATTGTGGCATAAAGTGGCACCTGAATCTTGTAACACAGCAAGCCCAAAGTCCGTATTTTCCCTCTGTTCCAATATTCTTTGTGTACAGTTTGAGAGGCCACCTGCATTTCCATCTATCCACTTTGCAGAATACTTTGGTACTTGGGAGTCAAACTGTGGGAGTAACTTTTTATCTGGCTTATGCCTGAAATTAAACAGGTGATGCTGGGGATTTTTAGAACATTCGGAATCTGAATCCAGATCCTTATTTTGTGCATATTGTACAATCCAGTTTATCTTCTTACTCAAAATGGTTTTAACTTCTTCGTAAGTACTTTTTGAAAGCTTAGATCGAGGACAATCCTGGTTTGCAATCAAATGGTATTTTTCAAAGCAGTCTTTATGGCCCCTTAATGATTTGGTGTGCAAGAGATTAGATTTTGGTATTCCTAAAGAAAAAAAAGAAACAGAAGACTTGAGACAGTTTTGTTTTTTATAAGGTGCATTAAGAAATACAAATCTTAGTAAAACACAGTCACTGATAATTTGTAAATCAGAGGAAAAATGCTGAAGAATATTGGTATCAATATAAAATACAGCCTAATAATTTATGCTTCAATTTAACTATTCAGTAAATTCTGACTAGCAGAAATATTAAATTCTTATGAATAGTAAAGACTTTCTAAGGGCTTAATGATTCAATTTCAACCTCAGCCCAGAGGCATGTTGTTGCATAATATTTAAAAATTCTACTGAACCAGCAGTTTACATTTACAGAATCTTGGCCTTGATATTATAGTGCTTTCTTCACTAATCCTCCTGAAGTACACACTTGCAAAAAATTTCTGTTATAGGCTCAGTAACAGAAATGCTTGACAATTTTTTTCCCAACAAAAAAACACAGTAAATCATGAACTTAAGTTATTAGTTATGTTTTTACTGGGGAAAGATAAACCAGAACCAGAAAAATACACATTAATAAAAGCCTCAAAAAGTCGATGGAACTGTTTAATTTTTTGAGTAAGAAAAGCATCTAAAATGTTTTCACATGTTTGATACTTATTAAAACTTTATCAAGATAATTTTATCTCTAGAAGAAATGCATTACACACAATTATTACTCATATAGCAACACATTCAGTCTACCAAAATACAATAGCCAGTATAATTCTTCAACTCACAAGTGTTCATTAGGCACCATAAATAATGGAAATATTCGTATTACATGTTTATATTTCCCAACTTTTTAGTACGGCTTAAGCATACTATCTCAATTGCTTTTTAAAATACAGAATACCTTTTCAAATACACAGCACACTTCGAAATATAGAATACATTCATACGTTTTCATAAGTTCAAACCATTTAAGGTCAAACAGCAGTGCTTTTATACTGAAACTGAAAACTGGAACTGAAAATTAATGCCTGCCATAATTAAGCAGTCTAAATCTGCTTAGCTTTGAAAACAGTAAGTGGAGAGCCACTCAGGTGCTAGGTTAAAAAAAATGTTTTAGCCGACTCGTCAGAAAAAATTACATTCTGTATTCACCCCTTGTTTTAAAAATTGAAGTCGTAACAATTTTATTAACTGAACTGCAAACGCTGGCTAATACTAAGATAATGAAGTATTTGTACTTTTTTTTAAAAAATTTATTTATTTATTTATTGGCTGTGTTGGGTCTTCGTTTCTGTGCGAGGGCTTTCTCTAGTTGCGGCAAGTGGGGGCCACTCTTCATCGCGGTGCGCGGGCCTCTCACTGTCGCGGCCTCTCTTGTTGCGGAGCACAGGCTCCAGACGCACAGGCTCAGCAGTTGTGGCTCACGGGCCTAGTTGCTCCGTGGCATGTGGGATCCTCCCAGACCAGGGCTCGAACCCGTGAACCCTGCATTGGCAGGCAGACTCTCAACCACTGCGCCACCAGGGAAGCCCCGAAGTATTTGTACTTTAACGGCATTAAATCAGGTATAAAAGTGCTTGTGAATACTAATTTGTTCCAAAATGACATAACATCAGCCAATGGTGGGTCCTGCTAAGACTGCCAAAACCAGTGCTAACTGGGCTGTCAGTTCCCTCACAAGTAAGCTATGGGGCGCACCTCCTAAACACTAACAGTTTAAGCAGACGAGAGCCAACGACTCTCACCAGGTAAATTCAACTATCTCAGCCTTGTTTCTTCCACTGAGTATAAAAACTTAAACAGAATTTCATACACGTTTTATTTACCCCTTTGGTACTTGTACTGCAACTGTGTGTGTATATATTTTTTACCAGTTATTGTCTGGTTGGGTCCAATTTCCAGCAGAATTAAAATATTTAAGCGCAAAACCTCACAGCTGTATTTCAAAACCTGGTAAATTAACATAAAAAGGAAGTTCACAAACCTTGATTAGAATGAAAATATTAAATGTATTGTTATTATGCATGTTTCTTATCATAAATAAGACAAAAAGGTAGTTAGTATCAATTATAAACAAAATAAGAAATACCTCCATTCTGCTGTTTGATTCTAATACTTACTGCTAGGCAGAGAGAACCTGATAGCTTGCTTACTTTACTAACTTTGGAAGATTCATCAAAGAGCTTCCTTACTCTTTATAAACTCTCCTAGGGCTCACTGCCCTAAGATGAGGCAGACGGCTAGCCAATCCCTGAAACAGTAAACAGTCTCATTCTCACTCGGTCCACCGCCACAGCACCAATCATGTAGCAATGATTTAGCTGAATCTGAACACTGTAAATTGTTTCTCCTTTACTATGTATGAAAGGAAATCCTTCAGCATATAAAAAGGGTTCTAAACTAGGCTACAGAAAGGCATTATTTTTTGCTGTTATATTTTGTTTTTTTTGGGTTTTTAAAATTCTATTTGGAATGTTCAGAAATTGTATTAAAAAAAGATAAAAAATTATATGAAACAACAAATTTCCTGATGTACCCCAGAGCTTCAACAACAAATCAATATAATAGATGTTTATTTGAAGAATAATGTGGGCTTTTAAAGATATTTTTACCCAACGTTGCTTCTTAGTAATTCATGTAATATAACTTTTTGTCCTCCAGAAATAATTTTTTAACTTTTACTTAAATCCCCAAATGAATGCTTGGAACCCAGTAAGCACATGATTATATGCATATTGGTAATCTGCTGAGATAAACAGCAAGTCAGAAAACTACAATATTCAATTTACTGTGAAAATACATAAATGTAAAATAAATTTCCGATTCAGACACTCAGGTGAAAAATCCCCTATAAAAGACATAAAAAAAGTCATGGCAGGAAGAGTTCTGAATGTGGGAAATATTTCTACTTAGATGTCCCATAGGCTCAAACCCAATCCTCTTCCTGAGTCTGGTACCACCACCTGCTCAAGGAAGAAACCTGGGTGTCCTCTTTGACAGTTCTTCCCTGCACCCCCATCCCAGATGTTTCACTGTCCATCTTAACAGATTTTGTTCCCCCTGAAGTCTAGCAGTACAGCATATTAAAGCCTCCTTCACTCCATTACTACTCCCACTACATTATCTGGGTCTTCCTCACCATCCCGTCTAGTTCTCACTTCCGGTAAAGAAGGCTTTTCTAACCAGTAACGTCTGAGTTGATCACAGCAGATTTTACAATTGCTTCTTCACTGGCCTTTACCTCCTGCTAGAAGGTCAGTTCTGTGAGAAAGGGGACCATCTGTTTTATATGCATCCTTATTGTCCTAGTGCCTGGCACGTAGCGAACACTCAAGAAAAATGAAATGAATAAAGGAAAATTAAAATTATATTAAAAAACAAACCTAAAACTTATTACCAGTTATTATTTGAGGTCTACTGCCATGAAGTTTTGCCCATCCTAGCAAGGTAACTAGGATGTGCAGATAGGCCAGGCTCTCAGAAGTTAAAGGCATCTTCCAGTGAAGTTACTCCTATGTTTATAGTTTAACGTGCCATTAGTCCCAAGAACTAATGGGTGGCACTGATACAGAAATGGCATTCCTGTGGCATCATTCAATCTGCCAAACAAAATCAGGAACTTCTACTCAATTACATATTTTTATTAGAAATGTACATATAGTGAATATACAAGAAGGCTATTTTATGTAAACTGTAGCTCATTCATCAGATCTGTACCTGTAAGTTCTTTAGCTCACTAAACATTTAAAACTTGAATCAGTTTTAAAGTTCAATTTGAAAATGTTTGTCTTATAAACATAGTTTAAAATATCCCATGCAGTAGCAGAAGAAACAAAAAATTTAATACACGGACTACTTCGTATACTTGAACAAATTACTTTTTAATCTAGAAAAGAATGTGAGTAGCCCACTTAATTTGTATCAGCAATATAGGTGTAATTGTATGAACTCCTGAAGTGATTTTGTTTTTTCCACTTTATCAGTTAGAATATAAGAGAAACAACCACTGCTATTATCAGAGATCCCAGTGAGTTTCCCAACTGACCTTACAATTTTAATTGCATTTACAAGTGTAAACAGCTCTGAGCACCATTTATTTCTTCAGCAGCTTTTGAAAGGGAATGAATCTAAATGCAATTAAATAAGTTGATACTTTTGAGAAACTGAGTTATAAGTAATTTCCAAACCAGTTAACAAAAATTGCACTAAAACTTCCTTACTAATAAAAATTCTGAGGGCCAATATAATTGACATCTTAACTATCATAAAATCTTTAAAACATATCACAAAGATGTCCATGTAACTCTGTGTCTTGAGTTCATGATTATTAGAGAACCAAGACCTTACTTGGCAACTATAATTGCTAATATTTTTAAAAAGTATGTACTAGTTTCTTCTGGATAGAGGCTGTTTAGAAATTTATATAGGCAGTGCATTTCTTTTTTATTTATTTATTTATTTTTGGCTCTGTTGGGTCTTTGTTGGTGCGCGTGGGCTTTCTCTAGTTGCGGCGAGCGGGGGCTACTCTTTGTTGTGGTGCGAAGTCTTCTCATTGCAGTGGCTTCTCTCGTTGCTGAGCACGGGCTCTAGGCACGTGGGCTCAGTAGTTGTGGCACACGGTCTTAGTTGCTCCGCAGCATGTGGGATCTTCCTGTACCAGGGCTCGAACCCGTGTCCCCTGCATTGGCAGGCAGATTCTTAACCACTGCGCCACCAGGGAAGCCCCTAGGCAGTAGTTTCTGTATGAACAGTGGTATTTTAAAAAGTTAAGCTGTTTCTATTCAATAGTTTTCTTTTTAAAGTCTTCCCACTTTCATTTCTGATTTTGTTACACCATTCTCACATACTTTGAAAACCCTCCCACTAACCCATCTGGCATGCTATCCCCATTTTTATTCTTTAAATTCTTCTTTAGGATCAATTTGCTTTAAGAAAACTCGGTTAAACTCATAAAAGAGCAAGAGCCACTCAAATGTAGATCTTCCTGTCTACCTATCACTGTCACCCTTTTAAAATAAAGATATTTCCATGCATATATTTAATATGCCTATTGTAGTAACATAATTTTTCCTCTCACAGGATGATACTCCAAATGGCACTAAAAAATAGCCACAAAACCCAAAACACTTAAGAGTTCTATGACATGTCCCATTACCTTCTGCTTTTACCCCCAGCCTCTTGAAGAAGATCTTATTTATGATTTGGTGGTAATTAGGTAAGCTAAGCAATCTTTCCCTGATGGTTCCCTAGCTGGTCCTGTCAAACGGTACCATCTCTCAGCCGACTACACTGATGCTACATGCCTTTTATTTCACACGTTCTCAAATGTCATATCATCTGACTGACTGCCTCATGCATGTTTACTCTCTGTCAGTTAGCCTTCCTTCTGAATTTGACTACTATATTTCATTTCTCAAAGGACTGGCTTCATATAATTTGGTATTCCATAGGTAGAGCAAATAAAATACAACCAATATTTGGATGTAAAGCTGTAATACATGTTACCATATCAGTAGGAGACTGGAAAGCTCTAAGGGAGTAAGCACTTCGACTTTTACTACAAACTTAAAAGAACCAGAATTAGAGAACTGGCAGTATTCGTTTTCCAAATGGTGGGTTTGTGTGTTCTTTCTTAATTTTTAAATAAGACAAGATAATTTAGTTATGATTTAAGTTCCAGGTTGTTAACAGGCTGTGAAGAAATTTTAAGCACACTGCCTTTAGACATGACCAACGTTTGTGCAACCATTCACGCAGTACTGCTTCAAAATCTTTTTTATGGAGGCTCACATTTTGCCCAGAGTAAAGACTTTTCCAAGAGTTAAGGTGTTTTCTTTTTATGATGATCTTATCTTGGTTGCTAGGAAAGGGAGAACAAGCACCTGCATGTTTACGTGTTGCCCATATTAAGCCATGTTTATGTGCTTCTTTAAGTAAGTGTTAATTGTAAAGATGGAGGGAGAGCTAAACTTTGTTGTACTACGAATGGAAGGACTGAGCTGCTACGCCTTTGTTTTTGAGGATCAGGTTCCCATTTCTGATAAAAGGACTAGAGGAAAAGTTCTGTAAGTAGAGGTGGCACACCCACAGCCTGCAGTCTGGATCCGTACTGCAGCAAGTTAAGTTTAGCCTACAAGTGTTTTTTTTAAAAAAAAGATTCACTTACAATTTTCAATTTCTTGGTTTCTCTTAAAAACAAAATCAGAAGATCTGACAGCAACTGGCTAGTAATGAGAAGCAGCTACTGCCTGAAAACTGGGTAAGTGCTCTCCAGTTCAAACAGTCCTTATCCTTCCTTTCGTGAGTGTGCAGGTACTTGTGACCTAGCAAGCTCCGTGGCCATGTTGGTTAGTGACTCTCATACTATACTCAGACTCTGTGATGACAAAGGCCTGGATTGCTTCTGTGTAAATAATGGCTGTCCCAATGATGCTTTGACACTCAAAGCGACCAGGCTACTCTGCATCTGATGATCAAGCAGCAGCCAAGCCATGATTCAAGAAGAGTTATTACGATTATATCTACCGCCAGTCACACACGCAGTGGGAGGATGCTCAGGCTGTCTATCCCGTCACTGACAAAAGGCAGATCAGCCCGAAGGTGGGAAGGCGAGGATGGATAGTTGGAGCACCTACTTCCTTCCTGAAACCCACAATAGGACAGGCTTCTACCTCTTGGAAAATTTTACCAGTTGTCCTATGTGCCTTAGTGAGTACTATGATAAACAGTGCTCCTTTCCCCACCCCCTCATGCCACTTACAGTCTGCCGTATTCAAATACCCAACATAGTGTTTAAAAGTAATAGGTAATTGCTTATGTCCGCATTGGAAGCAGATGGAATTACTGGCAACCGTACTAAGCCGATATACAGATGGGTTCAGCAACTTGCTTCTTCCACATTTTGAGAATCACTGCCTTAAAGAAAGACATACCAACAGGTGGTCTTTAGACAGCATATTTCTGCTTAGGAGATGTTTATGCCATTTTAAAATTTTTGTGTGTGCTAAGAGGATTAAGCAGTTGGTCAAAGCAGCTTAATCCAATAAAGGAATTATAAGGGCAAATTTCAATCAGCAAAGTGTTCAGAGAGATGATGTTAAAAGATAAATCTCAACCTCAAATAACCAAGGTAGCCACAGTAGAACTGAGTTCTTGTATTGATGGATGTATAAACTGCAAATGATTTGTCAAAAAGAAAACCTTTCTCAGTGAATTTTACTTTTTCATTATAATGGTTGGGAAATTGGGGAAACACACCTACATGACAACTGTTTATTACTAACAGGGTACAAAAAAATAACAATCCACACTCAATTCTGGTTTCAAACTTAGCTACCTGTTTTAACGAGAAAGGTCCAATAGAACTCTCTGTGAAGATGGACACGTTCTCCATCTGTGCTATACAATACGATAGCCACTAGTTACATGTGGCTACTGAGCCTTTGATATGTAGCTAGTATGACCCAGGAACTAAAGTTTTAACTTTAATTAACTTAAATTTAAATAACCAAATTGTGGTTAGGTTACCATATTGGACAGGGCAGCTTGTCCATAGGTAATTGATGAAGTAAAAGGGTACTGGAAAAAAATATGAATGGAAGCTATCCATGGTCAGGATACTAAGCTCACAGCAGCACAGAATATAAAAAGCTAAAATTGTTTTTCTAGCACATTAAAATATATTATATTTAGACTATAATTTTTAAGTGGCACAAAGAATTAAAAGTTATATTATAAAAAATTATAAGTCAATAATCCAGTTGACCCAAGTAGCCCTCTACTTGTTCCATTTTTCTCCTAAATAAAACTTCCCTAAAAATAGGCAAGGTTAAAAAGATACACATTACCTAAACAAAAGACAGTCTGGAAAAAAGGCTTTCATAGTAACACCGGATGAAAGAGGATAAACCATTAAGACAAAGGAAATTTATGGGTTCAAAAGCAAGAAATGTGATAGCCATATGCACTCTGCCCTTTATCTCCTGAACTGCCTGCCATCTGCCCAGTTAAGGTTTTGACTGATTTATTTTCTTACAAATAAGAAAAACAAAATGAAAAGCTGTCCTGCAGCTATTTATAAAACATCTGTTTTGCATCTCAACTTCTCTGCTTATATTTGAATCACTGTTCCTGAAATTCTAGTTGACTATTCCTTATATAAATGCTTTATAGCAGTATCTATTAATTAGAGATTTACTAGCAAGTGAATTTGAAGGCATTTATAATTCAATTACTACTATAGGTAGTAAATGGTAAAAATTAAGACTGATGGGAAACAATCACTACTATTCACCAACCATTTGATTAGAAAAACTAAAGATTAAAAAAAGGTGATACCTGATGAATCATACTGCAAAATATTAAAAAAAAATTGTGACTATGTATTATAATTGAATCATAGCAATTCTAGAGTAAAAAGAACTTTGATTAGAACAAAGGGTTTGGAGAACTAGTGTACAATAAAATCATTCCATGATGAAACAAAGTTTTAAAAACTATGGTCCAATGCAATGCAACCTTTTACAAAAATATCAGCATAGTAGAATTTTACCTATTGACACGAAAAAGATGTTTCTGATATATTAAATTAAAAGACTGGTTATAAATAGTATATATAGCCTGATTTCATTTTTTAAACACAATTTACCACGCACACATGCATACTCTACTGCAGAAAATAATTCAGAAAAACAATGTACCAAAAATATTAAGAGATTATTGGTAGATGGGTGGGATTATAAATCTTAAAATTCTTCTTGCTTCCTGTATTTTGATTTTTCTGTAATAGGCATAGTTTGCTTTTTTAATGGGAAAAAAGATTTTATTATGGGAGAAAGAAAATCTTTTCTCATTTTAAATAGTGAAAATTTAAAACATTAAAAAAAATGCCCATAAAGAAACATTTTGGTTTGGGAAAGGAAATAGTGTTCCTTAGTCCGAGACAAATTAGGTTTTGTACTGTATGTTTCAATGAACTAAGTAAAACAAAATATTTACAACTGAAATGGTAAAATACACATACCTAAAATATACCAATATTCTGAATTTTTTTTTTTAAACTGAGAGTTTCCTTAGGCTAACAATGTATCTATCAAAGGATAACCTTCAAATGAAAGAAGTCCCCCTCCCCCAAAGTAAGATTATAACGACAGTACAGTTTTATCTGGCAATCCTTGTTGGAGGCCCGGAAGGCTTCAAAGGGAGTGAGGGAAAAAGACACTGATACATGAACAGAATTCATACTGTTGAAAGACACTGTGGGGAAAGGATTGGCTGGGCAGCTCCTATGTGAATGAAATTATGGCAGCTAGAGCAGAAAAATCTACTGAAAGCCAAATCATAAAAAGGTAAACTCAGGATAAAGTCAAACCTCCTCAATGTACATAAAGAAATGAATTATTTTGGCAATGGAGGAGTTGTTCAATATACAAACAAATCATAGTAATCTTTTCAGTAGAATTTCATCTTTTCAGATGAGATGAAAACAAAACCCTTCTATATTTCAATTTAAATCAACACGAACATTTGCATCACATACTATATTTACCAAAGAGCTCCTACATTCATCGTCTTTCTGTGATCCTCGCAGCAGCACTGTGAACATAGGCAACAGTGTAATTTATCATCACCTCTATTTAATACATGTACTCCAAAAGTTAAGCAGTTGCATACTAGGAGGAAGAAGTCAATGGTTCAAGACAGAGGGAACTAGATAAACAAAAGTGTGCAAGTGAGAAAGAAATGGAGGAAAAGAGAGGAAGGGAGAGAGAGCATGCACAAATGATTGGCTTGTAGAGTGCCTTTGAAGGGTAACGAAAGATCAAGGTAGACAGTTAAGCAGATACCTGGTCATGAAATGTCCTACGTGTCATGTTAGGGAGTTAACAGCCTAACCAGAAGAAAATAGTAAGGAATCGAAGAGTTCTAGGAAAATGAACAGCATGATCAGATTTGCATTTTAAAGACCTTTCTGGTGATACTGAGAGAGAACTAGGGGTGTGCGGTAGTGATGGGGAAAGGGGGATAAAGTCTATGAAACTGATTAAGTGGGTCTTGAAGTAGTATTGGTGAGAAGGAATAAAGGCCTGGTCAAAGGTGTAGCAGTGGGAATGAAAAGTCAGGAACAGATTGGGGACAATCAACAGGACTCAGGGACAGACTGCATGGAGAGGGTGGGTGGGAGGGAAGCAGTGAGGGAACAGGGTAGGGTTGCTGCAAGGCCACAGGCCAATTTGCCTTTGAGAACTGAAAAACCATCCCTGCCAGGGTGCATGGCTTGAAAAGCAGAGCTTAGCTAAGATTTCAGCCGTAATTCACCACTGCATCTACACAACTTTATATGGACAGTCCTGAAGAAACTGGAACCATTCATTCGCTAAGGGCAGTTTTTCAAAGTTTGGTCCTGAAACCACCTGCATAAGAGTTGGCTGGGATTCTTATTAAAATGCAAATTCCTAGACTCAACTGTAGACCTACTGAAACAAAATTTCTGGGGTGTAGGGCCTGGAATTCCATGTGAACCAAAGATGAAGGAAATAAAAATGCATGTGTATATGGAAATAAGGAGAGAAATTTAGTTTGAGAAACTTAAATTCAAGACAGCTGTAGAATATCTATCTAAATGGAGAGGTCCAGCAGGTGGTTGGATATATATTGATAGGTCTGGTGCTTAAAAGACAGATTTGGCCTGTGATATGTTTGTGGAGTTCCATTAGCTTACAGAGGTATAGCTGAAGCCAATGCAGTGAAAGAAACAGATGAGTGCAATATGAGAAAAAAAGAAAGACAAGGACAGAATTCAATGAAACACTAGTATTTCAGGGACCTGTAATAAGCAGTGACCCTAGGAAGAAAAGAGGGCAGAAATAAGAGGCCCGAGATATTTTATCACAGAACCCAGGGAGCTGAGTGTTTCAAAAAAGAGGGAAATGTTAAATGTCAGATTTTGAAAACGGCAGGAACATGAACCTATTTATTGTGTTGATAACTAGGAAGTCACTGGTGAAAGCAAAGGAGGTATGCCCGTTACAGGGGCACGGAAGATTAATTTGGGAGGAGAGACAGAGGGAGACAATGCATGAACACCGCTCTTTCAAGAACTATGGCTTAAGGGAAAGAGAGGAAAGCTTTTTCCCTTGATTTTTTCTTTTTTTTAAACATGGGCGACATGAGCATTTCTGCCATTCTAATCATCTTTTTGGTCAATCTGCCAGGTTACGACAGAGAAGATAACTGTAGGTAGGCAAGATGATGTGTCAGTATACGATAAAACAAATGAAGGAGAGGATAAATGAATGAAGAGTGGGTGGTAGAAAAGAGAGACAGAATGTAAGAAGCATGAAATTAAATTGTTCTGTAATTAGTCTCTACTGAGAATTGTGATATTTTCTTTCCGCAGATACTTATGACTACTGCTTCATTTGGTTAGTAAATACACTGGTAATCTAAGGCTGAGTTTTCTGGAGAACTGTCTGATTTACTATATAGGAATTATATTTTATTATATTGTATTTATTCTACTTTGTAGTAGAAATATAGCCAAATTGTTGATTGACATTGAATTGAAACTTGATTGTTGATATATTGAAATTTGGTCAAGATTATGAAGGATACTTTAATACTAAATAACAGAAATGTGCTCAGGGCAAATACTAGGAACAGTGTTAGTGAGGAAGTAGTAAGAATACAAAACCTTTAAAATCTTTCCCAACACTTAAAGATACTAAAGATCCTCTTTAATATTTGAAGATAAAAATATAGAAGTATGAATAAAAGAGGACTTCATGTTAATTTTGAAACACTTCCCCTCCAATAACAACAAACTTCAACATGTGAACTCTGTTTTCAAAACAGACTAGGAATTATCATTCACTAAATTCATTGTAGATATTATTCCACCAGTTATCATGAGTTTTAGATATTAAAGATGTCATTTAAGTATATCTGTATAACACTTTAGAGGTTGGAAGGCGTTTTTACTGTCTATTAAATTTAATCTCCACATTATATAGGAAATAAACACTAAGTGTGAATTTTAAATAAGGTAATACATGGAAAAATGTATCAGCGATTGAATTTATTCTTCATAAAAGGCAAATAATCCTATATCGCCTTCCAGTGTACCATATAACTTATTCTAATGTCTTTGCCGTCCTCTCATGTAAGCTTCACAAGTTTATGTTTGTTTTGTTAACTGCCTTATCCTTAGCTACCAGAACAATTTCTGGCACACAGCAGTTGCTCAATTAATATTTACTTAATCAATGTGTATAAAAATTGCTATGAACATAGCTTTAACTCTGAGATTCAGATTTTGATGGGTACACACAAGCCATTATTTTGCCTTACTGTTATACAGTTGAGACAGTAATGCCAAAAAGCTAACAGAAATAGATACACTAGTTTAAAATTTTTTGTAAATAAACAGACACTGTTCCCCTTTATTACAAACTATAAATCCAAGCCTCAGTGTTTAATGGGTTTATTCCCCTTTTCTAAATCCTAATGTGTGCCAAACTGGATTAGAATAATTTAAATCCACTCTAACTAGAACTATAGTTGATAACATTTTGATAATTCTGCAATGTTACTTAGCCACTTTGATTTCAATCATTTATATATTTTGCATGTAACACCTTATCTGAAATTCACAATGTTAATATCCTTTATAATATGGAGATTAAATTTAAGATGCTGTAAAAGCACCTTTGAACATCTACAGTGCCTTATAAAGTTATGTTGTCTTACCACCTGTTTCTTCCCTCTCTTTCTGGAAAAGTGTTCCAGGCGACTACCGGGGCAGATGAGCAAAAGGGAGATAGCGTGCTAATTCCAGGATTGGTGCTAATCTTTTCACTGTTGTTTGCACTGTCTGCCTCCACTTACTTAGAACCCTATTCCCTCTTCAGAGGAAGACTAATCAGGATAAGTATGTTAGCCTCTATTACTTGAATGGTTGGAAGGACGGAGAGCAGTGTTAGAAGAACTGCCTCATCACCAGCTGACACCTGTATGATTCTGTAGCAAATGTCAGTGTACAGCTCAACTTCCTTGTCCCTTCTAGGCAGGGACTAGCAAGACTGTCATGTGTGTGCCTCTTCTTCCTAGTTCTTTCCTCCTCTCTGATAATCATCAATCTAAGCCAAGAGTTCTAAAAGACCACATTTTCTTGACATACTATTTAGATTGTAATCTATATGGAGATTGCATCATCCCACTCTATTAGGTCATGAGAAATGTCTGTTTTTGGATATTCCACCAAATGTGTATTAATCAAATAATATCATAGGTAGAAATAACTTTTAAAAAGCAAGCATTTCTTGGGACCCAAATTTTGTTCCTTGCTTGAACATTCACATTTGTGTAATTCATCTGTAACTTTGCCTGAAAGTTACTTAATATCTCCTAGATTCTTAAGAGTTCACGTAATTTTTTTTGGAAGGAGAAATGATTTAGGCACTTGGACTTTTTGGAATCAGATACCTTAGGTTTGGACTTCCACGCTGTGTGATTTTGGACTAGTTTCCCAGACTCTCTACTCATTTCCCTCATTCATCAAATTGGGATAACCTAGCACCTAGCTCATATAGTTGTATTAAGAACGAAATAATGCATGTAACACAGAATACCTGACAAACAATACCTGACTATTATTTAGGTAAGTCACTTACCTAAAAGTGTAAATCAACTGTCAGAAGTATCTGACAGTTGGACTAGCTTCTCCCAAGTAGAGAGTGATTATTTCACTTCTTCCAGAGTAGAGAGAGAAACTTATCTTTGTCTTCTTTCTTCACAGGCATTATTTTGCATGCAACAGAAAAATTACTCTTTATTTCTGGGAAGCTAATTTCTCTTTATTAACTCTCCAGTAACAGTTATTCAAATTATTTCAGTCATGAAAAGTGTATCCCTTTTCTGAGAATAGATATTAATATTTTTGACCTAAGTATTAAAAGATTTTCAATCTAGATTTAATTTGTTTCCGTATAACTCATAAAACATTTCTTTTCATCTTTGTCAACACACTGGAAGGAATGAATTATGAATTTGAATCAGAATGTCATTTTTATCTAACAAATGCTTTATTTATAATTATGATGTTTCTATTAATAAGATATTCTGGGTTGTATATTGTTTCTTTGTTTTCAACTTTAAATCACTGATTTAAAGAACATACTTTTATTATTACTGATTTAAAAAGCACTCTGGATCATCAAATGCCTTGGGGGTCATCATAATGAGCAAACATCACTATGCTGAGGTGTTCTGAATAACAAGAGTTGCAGTGTGTAAATGAATGCAGAAACTCCCACTCTAAACACAGCTCTGTTTAAGACTTCTTGCTCTGTGTTTGGAGAAAAATACTATGTCTGTTTTCTATCTTCCTGATTGAAAAAGATAACCAGATATCACTCTTAGTATTATTCGCTACATTTTTCTTCTGAATATGATACAAAGTTCTTCTATTAGTAAGATTTGTAAAACTTTTAGGAGACTCCAGAAAGATCTCAGGCCAATTCTGTGAAAGAGCAGAAAAATAGCAGAAGAGTTTCACTGTGGGCCAGTTTAAGGGAAAAATATAAAAAAAGACAGTTCTCTCAAGTCTCCTTTAGACTGATTCACTCATCAATCACATACTCATTCATAACTTCTTGTCAGTCCTTGTACTACTGCTGATAATATACTAGTAAATAAAAGACTCTAATCCATGTCTTTATGCAATTAGAAATGGGGGAGGGGTGGCGCATTAAACAAACACACAAGCAAATAGTTACAGCAACAAATTATAGCAAGTGCCATGAAGGAAAGGGCGCTATGAGGACAAGCAGGTTGGGGCTGACAGCGGTGGCAGGGGCGGGAAGAAGTGCTAGGGCAGGGAAGGCCGCTTTGAGAAGCACCTTTCCAAGCGCCACGGCAGGCAGGTTCTTTCCTGTGGTGCTGCCTCGCACGCATTTTTGCCAGGCATGTAAGTCTGTACCTTCTCCACAGTGCGCTTCCAACCCCAACGCTTCTGATTGCAGGGGTGGAGGGGAATTCACTTATTTAATTTACTCATTCATTTCGAAAGGAGATACATGTGGTACAGGAATAATAGTTTAACTTTAGACATGTAGTCGGAAGTACTTACAGGCTATACAAGTGAAGATGTCTACAAACTAGTTGCATATATAGATGTGTAGCTTGGGGGTGGGAGAAAGAGGTAGGAGGAGATCTGCTAGTTATCAACACATAAAAGGCCATGAAAGCCCAGACAGAGCGACCATGGAAGGTCTAGGACAGAGCATGCCAACATAAAAAACAACAACAACAAAAAAGACACTACAAAGATTATCAGGACTAATCAGAGGCATTAGGAAAACCAATAAGTGAATGCCATCAACATAGCAGGGCTGGTCTGCAATTTAAAACTTAAAATATGGCAAAGGTCAATGTCCATTTCTCACAGTGGTTACAACTGCTCTGACACCAGAGACCTGATCTGAATCCCTTCTGTGTCAATTACTATCTATATGATTTTAGGGTAACTTTATTTGACCTCAGAACCTTCATTTTGCCACATATAATTGAGGGTACTACTATTTACCTCTTAGTCCTGATGAGAGACCTCTATAAACATTAGCTGCAATAAATGCTCCATTATGCTTAAAAATCAGTTGGTAAAGTAAGGGTTTACAACCATCCTAGTCACTTCTACAAGCATTTTAGCCATATACTGTATCACTAAATAGGAGAAAATAAATATTAATCATTTCCTATTTAAAACATACATGGGCATATACCTGTAGCTGAACTGACAGAATAGTAATATACACAGTGGGAATTCCCTGGAGGTCCAGTGGTTAGGGCTCCGCGTTTCCACTGAAGGGGGCACAGGTCGATCCCTGGTCAGGGAACTAAGATCCCGCGTGCTGAGTGGCGTGCGCGCCCCTACCCCCCCAAAAAAACAAAACCAGAAGTAACTTGTCTATGGTCTCACAGCTACTAAATGTGGATTCAAATCCAGAGAGTCAGGCTCTGGAGTGAGTGCCCCCACCAGGAGTTTTTGGACCTCAGTGGCACAGAATTAGGAACCTGTGCTCCTAATCACCACGCTACAATTGCTCTGCAGCTTCATTGTGAGCATCAAGGGCAAACAAATAAATCTGAGCTCCACTGCTTATACTGCCAAGTATTCTTGGAACAAATGTCAGCAACTGGAGTTCAGCCTTTTGAATTAGATTCTGGCACAATAATTTCAAGATTAAGAAATAAAAATATAAAACTGCTCTTACTGGTAACATTTGAGAACCAGTATGACACAATAAACTTAGGTATCTTGCCAAGAAAACCCAACTAGTAAGTGGCAGGGTCAAGATTCAAGGTCTGAGTCCAAGGCCTACATGCTTAATCACTAGAGCAGAAGTGAAGCAGTAGCAGATGTATCCAGCTGTAGAAAAGCAATCTTCCCTGTAAAGGTATGAGGAAGGTGGAATTACCACGTTAGTCTATCATGAACAGAGGCTGGGAGAAAGCAGGAAGTAGTTTTCCTAAGTTTATAATATCTAACATACCTATAATGAGCAGTAGCATTAATCATCACATTTTATGTACCGAGATGGGTCAGAAACTTGAAAATTCTTGTAAGCTTTTTGGCAACAAGTTCACATGAGATCTGGCTGCATGCCTATCCTCAGAATACAATGCCTCATTCTGTAAAAATCCCTTCTAGTTCAAACTCCTGGGTTAGAAGAATCACCAGAGCATTCCTTGTTGGTCTTAGTTTTAGCTCAAATAGTTTGTCTTCAATGTGGTAACCTTTAATTACTAGAAAGGCCTCTCTATGGCCGATTTTGCTAGGTGCATACTCAATGTCCTTTGTCCCTTTCTTTGGAAAACACTGATTTTATTTGGAGCAGCTTCTCTTGAAAGGGCAGTGGAATGTATAAGAAATTGTTAGGGGGGACTTTAGGAAAAGCTCCTTTTTAGATGCAGGAGAGAATGCTAACATGTATCTTCTGTCAGATGTCCTTTCTTTTCTGTCTGAGAATAAGGAAGCAATGGCTGGAGTTCTAGCATCCACCCTGGCTCATGAGATGACTGACAATGGCAAATATGTGTTAAGGAAAGTGGATTAGAAAAACAGAAGCAGCTTGAGTCTTTCTGATCATGGAGCTACCATACCAACTCCAGATTCAACTTCTTTTAATACAAGACATATAAATATCCATTCCATTTTATTTCATCATTATTATTTGGATTTTCTATTACATACAGCCAGACCTAACTCCTAATGGAATATACCATTCCAACTGAAATTCATGTACGATCTCAATTTTAAATTCATCCTAGACTTTAAAATTAGAAAGCTTAAAGTTAAAAGGAGAATAAGTTGGGAGTAACTAAAAAGAGGCCACCATTATTAGGACTGGGATAAAAATCTGGAACCTGGCTCCTCAGATGTGGGTTGTGAGTTAAGTCACAAGTCTTTACCAGATGTTGTTAGCCTAGTTTTATTTTTTAAAAATATTCTATAATTTAAAGTTATCACCAATTAAACCTACATTTCACTTCTATCCCTCCCTACTCCTGTCCAAATAATGAGATTTTACTATCAGAGCCATTTAAAAAGTGTTCAGATTTATTTAAAATGGAATTAAAAGGCAGTTAAAGAAAAAAAAAATTAACCTTTCATCTGTATTTCTAAGTATATCAAAGATAGCCAAGCTAAAGTTCAAAAGGTATATTAGGCTTTATATTTAAAAGTGCTCTTTTCATTAATAGCAAGGCATGATGTTTGTCATTACGGGAAACAAGAGAAAGAGGTTAATGCCAGATTGAGTTAGCAATATACAGTCTCCTTATCACAAGTAAAGTGGTGGGCTTTTACTTAAGTGGAAAGATGCTGATGTGCCAGAAGCAAGTCAAAGGAAGAGCTGTTGACAGGCTTTGAGTAGTTAATAATCAGTCTTGACTTCCAAGCTAAGTCAAGATTTAATATTGAGATTCAAACTGCTTCCTGACTACTGACCATGTGAACCATGTTTTGGTCAAAGACACAGAGAAACAAGGAAGAATGAGATTAAAAGTGAGCATTGGGGGCTTCCCTGGTGGCGCAGTGGTTGAGAATCTGCCTGCCAATGCAGGGGACACGGGTTCGAGCCCTGGTCTGGGAAGATCCCACATGCCGCGGAGCGGCTGGGCCCGTGAGCCACAATTACTGAGCCTGCGCGTCTGGAGCCTGTGCTCCGCAACAAGAGAGGCCGCGATGGTGAGAGGCCCGCGCACCACGATGAAGAGAGGCCCCCACTTGCCGCAACTAGAGAAAGCCCTCGCACAGAAATTAAGACCCAACACAGCCATAAATAAATAAATAAATAAATAATTAAAAAAAAAAAAAAAAGTGAGCATTGGGTTCACCGGTGCCTTAACCAACAGAAAATACCTATAGACTTTTCTGGCTGGAAAGATTACTAAGGATCTGCATTAGGGTCTGTTTCTAGAAAAGTTCCTGGGAAGTTCAACAAATTAGAGGAGAATGAAGTCTGAGATGGATTTTACAGTGCAAGATGGACTAGTAAGCATTAAAAATGCTTCCTAATCAACTAGCAAGATCAACTCACACTGAAAACTTTGGCATAAGAGGAACTGATCTTGTCTTATAAAAAAGTTTCTCTCTGTAGAATAGAAAGGAAGTCAATTATTAAAGGAAGGTAAAAATACTAATTATTTGCACAGTATTTTGGTACAAAATGAAAACTGACAGTATGAAGTAATAGACTGGAGCCCTGGATCTCTCTCCCATCCCCCACCTGTAGTTTCATTTCTGACTTTCTTATATTACAGTTGAGTTTCATTACTGGCTCCTGACCACTCTGGGCTACCTTCCTCCCAGACTTAATAGCCTAGGGATTGGTAGTCAGTAAATAACTTTAGAGATTTTAGCACCATGAACCATGAGGCATATTAATGCATTTGATCATACATGCATATAGCGTCTTAGTGTCAAGGACAGGCCATCAGTATTAAGAAGTTTAAGCATCTATCTCCTAATCCTAGAAGTAGACAAGTAATTCTAATGGTGAATTATAAGTGCCCCCCAATCAATCTCCTTAAAGTGCATTTCTTAGGTCCTTGAAGTATATCACCTATGGGTTGAAAGTATATGAAATGTAGGTACTCGTTTACTTTTAAGTACTGTAAAGTGACAGAAAAAAAGGCAACTTAGAGCCAAGCTCAGAATATGAAATCTCTCCTACAAGATTAGACTGTCTTTTGTTTATCTAGCCTCTTAGCTGAAAAAAGAATAGAAGGCTTTAGAGCAAACTCAGCAATTAGAAAGCTAAGAAACCAAGTAACAGAAACATTACCATACTACAAAAAAGTTACACCAAAAACAGTAAAGTTAAATGTCATATTTTTTTAAAGTCCCTCTTACTTATCTATTTATTGACTGGCACTGTGCTGAGAATTTGGTAGGGGAAAGAAAACTTCAAAAACATTTTAAAAGGTTTACTGACATAGACAAAGAATATACTTTGTTATTTTTCAGGTATGTGATTACTTTATTATCACTTTTTTCCACTGATTTTTTAAAAACCTGTATACTGATATAAAAATCGAAATTTTGAGAAATTCAGGGTTCTCATTTCCCTCCTTTTCCCCTAAAATTCCTAATACTTAGAAAAAAATCTCATGATATTAAAATGGTTATACGCACAAGCTCATCACTGTAGTGAATATAAAATGTATTTGTGAGATCCAGGAATTGACTTCAGATAAATTGAGAAGAAAATTCTAAAGTAATTTTTCTTACGAAGATTTAATTGGCATTTAAAAATATAAAACCTTGAGTGTACAAAGAATATAGAGGGAAACAGTTCTAATACAAATTGAGAATTATTTTCGTCTTTTAAGTTAAAGACAACTCTTATTTCAACACGTAGGGCTTATGACAAGCTTATATACTGAGATAAATATTATCAGAGATGAAATATTTATAAGATAGTACCTGAGGAATACTTGTATATTCTCTATACAATGATGAAGAACCAGTTAAAAGGCATTAAAAACAGGCTAGAAAAGCAAATATGAAAGTTTACATTTTGGTAGAAAAATCCTATCACAGCATGAACAACACTAATGATTTAGCAGGAAGCACTGATAAGGAAAAGCTGGCTGACAGAATATCAAGGAGAGCAATTAGGACTCAGGAAAACAGGTTTCTAATATTAGCCCTATCAACTAAAATAACTACTGACAGTAGATCAATGGAATTAAAATCACATATACTAGAACTAGATTGGCAGGCTTCAAAGCCCAGCACTGTCATTCATTGCTGAGCAACTTCAAAGTGCATTTTTTAGGTCTTGAAGGTTAGACTCCATCAACTTTAAAATGGATAATAGTAGCCATCCCAGAGCTATTTTGAGCTGAATAAGATAATCCATGTAAGGTGCTTAGTACAATGCCTGGCACATAACAACAGCTTGCCATCACTGCTAGAGCAACCTTGAACAGTCCAACTACCTGGTTGTCAGTTTTCCTCAATGTAAATACAGGTTTGGCTGAGTCATTTGTAATGCCTTTGCCCATCTAAAACTAAAATCTACAATGTAAAAGAATATATAGGGCCAACTCTATTTCTAAAGAACATACATTTATATCTTTCACTCTAGCATGATTAAGGACATGGTAATTTAAGTGCTACAGAAGAATCACAGCTACAGAAGAATCATGTTTTTAAGTCATCCCTTTGAAATTAGTTATAATGCTACATTTACTAAAGCCACAGTTTTATGCGTTCTATGCAACCCACAGGAAATCCATGATCTTCCATCTATTATCATGTTTAGCAACTACAGTTCTGAGAGTACAATGGCAAAACTGTCAAAACCAATATGATCTTAAATGGAAAATGAATGTCATATAATTAACTCTACATGTTTTTAGTAGTCTACTTATGGTTATAATTTTGACTTTTACTACAGAGTATCTAAATATATTAATTTGGTGCCTACAACAATTTCTGAAAAACAAGTCTTAATAGGAATCTCAAGGTAGATAATCCTATTTTTTTTTAATGGCACGAACATTTGATATTTCCTATTTAATAAATAGAACAAGTAGAGATAATACAAATTAATCTAAAGATCTAACAAAATCTCTCTACTGAAATGTTACAATTCAAAATTCAAATGGCAGGCCAACTTTTTTTACTGCCAGAATATTAAGATTCTTTTTTAGTGTGACTCAAATATTAAAAAAAAATCAGAATTTATCATGGTAACATCAAGATTAAGGAAACATATCCCACATGTTTCTCAGGGACAAACTACTGATACCCACAGACACATTAACTGTGCACCAACCCAAATACTTTAATAGAGATTTTTTTTTAAGTATTTGGAGAACTCTTTTTCGTATACTCTTAAAGATACTACTGAGAAATTTTAAAAGCCTTTTTAGTTTAAAAAAATTATTAAAGGTGTGTGTGATCATTGAAAAGAGGTTATCTAAAAATTTTAAAATGTGTTGCAGATAATAAGATAGCACTGGGGAAAAAAGTTATAGCTCACCTCAGTTAGGTACTAGCACGGTAGGCCAAAAGAATAAAATTACATTCGCCTATCAATGTAAATGTTTGGTTATGTTATTTCATAATGTTAAAACAAAACAAAACACACACACATGTGTTAAAATCTTACAACCTAATAAGCTCTCAAACCAGCAAAGTTTACTAGTCAATACTCATTCCTCATTTTTATATTAGTAAAATTGGGATTAATGCCGTGGGAGTTAAAAAAAAAAAAAGTTTCTCTTAAATTCATAGCTGTGCTACCTTCAGTTTCATTTCCAGAAACCCTTATCTTTAACAGATCTCCACTTCATACTTGACACAATTTACAATCATTCAAGAAAATTTAGTTTTACCTTGTAACTAGTTCAGCATAAAGTAGTTCTGTAAAGTTCACGCCATAAAAATTAATCTACACTGTGTCCTTACCATCAATATTTAGCTCAAAACAAACGTGGCAGAAGGAGAGTGTTTCTTTGTCTGTTCCCAGTTTACAAACACTGCAGATGTTGTCATCATTCAAATCAATGCTTACAAATTGCTCCTCTTCGTTCATAGTGCCCCTATTAAGAAACAGAAAAAGAAAGTTACACAATTTCAAGAACTTGCCATTACGGCAATATTAGGAACTTCTAGGAAGACAGAAGGATGCTGTTCAGGTTATCTAATGCAACAGCCCCATCAAACAAGCACTGCCACACTTGTACTTCAATATTATACTTTTATTGTGCAAAGACACAAAGCTAGTAAAACTTAAAGCCTAGCCGTAAGTGACACTACGCCTAAGCGCCTTTTTTGGTCCTGTGTTTTATTTAGTGGAGGGGCTCTGACGGAAAGCAGTTTTCGGGTATTCTAGCCCACCCCCATCCCCGACCAGGTGTAGAAGGAGCTTAGCAGCGACACCTATTCAGCTACCGGGGTCTGTCAACCTACTTAACGCTGTTAAAGGTAGGACGAACGATCTGCTCGGGACACTGCTTTGCTAACTTCATTGTGGGAACCTTAGATGCGTTTCGCTAGCTCCGCGTAGCGAGGTTTCCTATTCGAGATCCGGGGCAGGAAAATGCACATGGAAAAGTGAACACTAGGAATGGGGGCCCGGCCGTTTACAAAGCATCCTCATGGAAGGTCGGGCAGCGGCTCCGCTGTGCGGCCCGGGCACGGCCGGAGGCGGGGTGGCCAAGGCAGGCTGGGGATCCCGGAGCCCGGCCGGCGAGAGCGCCGCGTCCCCTCGCCCCGGGCTTCCTCCCACCCAGGAAGAAGGCGTTCGAGGGCCACGGCAGCTGGTCCATCTGGACTCAGCGCCTCTGGGAGCCGGGTCCCCGGCGTTGGGGGCGCGCGCTTGCCCCTCAGGGTGCCGCGGACCCGTGTCATTCTCTCCGACCGTCCGTCGGGGCAGCCCGCGCGGAACAGCGCCAGGGGCCGCGGGGCTCAGAGTGCAAAGGCGGCGGGACCGAGGGGGTGGGGACCGGGGCGCAAGCAGTCGTGGGCAGGGGAGCTGGGGCTTTACCGTCCGCTTCGTGCGCCGCCGCAGCCGATCCGCGCGGCCCAGGGTCCTCCACTATTGTTTCCGGCCGCAGCGCAGGCGGCCGCCGTGGAGAAGGCTGCTGTGCGCCGGCCCCGCCCCCTCCCGCCGGTGCCATCCCTCGGAGGCTCTGGGGGGGCTGGGGGACGGCGCGGCTGATAGCGAAGCCGCGCGCTCGCTCGGCGGCCGCGGGCACCGCCGCTCCCCTGCTGCACCGACGCCGCGGCCTCAACTCGGATTTTCTCTTGATTCCGCGCCTCTTGGCCGGGGTCTTTTGCTGTTCTGTGGAAGGTAGCTCCTCACACGCCCCCTCCTCTAGGCAAGTAGATAGAGGAGTCCGTTACCACCTCCCCCTTCAGCGTAGTGGAAACTACTGCCCCCGGGCGGGGGCCGCAGGGGGCGGGGGCAGAAAAGTGACGAGTGGATGGGTGAGAGGGCCAGAGATGCGTGGGTGGAACTTCGTGTGAAATCGGTAGACTGAAGCAAAATAGTATCATTGAACTTTGAGTTAGGTGCCAGTTGAAGTATTTAATGAGGGAAAAGTTCGTTTTTAAGTTTCATAATTTAGGGATAATCTTAAATACAGAAGCTTATTTTTTACAGATTGTCTTAGAAATGGGGCGCCCCTCCCCTGTAATATGGCGCATTCCTTACACGCCCACGAGTCTAATCCCGGAGCCCCACCTCTTACTTTAGGTCCTGCCTCTTTAAAAAGATGATCTCTTTTTGCCCACTTTGCTTGACATTTTAAACCATTTTTTTTAAGGTTATAATTCATGTAACACTTTCACTTACATTTTCTATTGTAATCCTCAAAACAGCCAGAGAAGAGAAACGAAAAGAGTTCTCTTCTTTTGCATTCGAAAAATGACTAACCCAGATTATCTATTGGTTAGAAACAGAGCTGGGACTTGAACCCAAGGCTGCTGACGTAAAATCGCTGCTATTTTCCAGAGGATCATAAACAGCTGTCCTGCTTACACCAACAAAGAGAAAGGGGACTAGGTTGTCAGTCTACATGTAACCGGTGGTAGGAATGGATTCCATAGATCTTGGGAACTTATAGACCGAATTGGCACTTGATATAAACCATCAGTGCCCCAGACAAGTGGTCTGTGTTTTTGCTACTTGAAGTGTAGGAGATGAACCAGCAACATCGGCCTCACCTGCCTGGTATCTTGTCAGAAATGTAGACTATCGAGTCTCACCCAAGACTTCCTGAATCAGAACCTGCATTTTAACAAGACCCCCCAGGTGATTCCTATGCAGATGAAAGTTTGAGAAGCACTAATTGAAATTGAAAAGTCTATGCGTTTTCTACTTGAATTTCACATTCTAAGTAAATATGACTAAAATGTCTTACATCTTGGAGTCTACCTATCTTTTCAATGAAAGTGCTTTCTAAAATCGCTAACGAGGGGCTTCCCCGGTGGTCCAGTGGGTAAGACTCTGGGCTCCCAAAGCAGGGGGCCTGGGTTCGACCCCTGGTCAGGGGACTAGATCCCACATGCATGCCACAACGAAGATCCTGTCTGTGTGCTGCGGCTTAACGATTTTCTTGTTTCGAACAAGTTCTTTTAATTTCTCAGGGTTATCTCTCTTTCTGTGGCATTTTGCCTTTTTAACTCTCCTTAAAACTTTCACCTTGTTTTTTATTTTTAAATTGTTTTTAAAAGTCTACACATTGGGGTTTAACTTACAGAAATAAAATGTTCCCGTTTTAAAAGTACAGTTGCTGAGTTTTGTCAAATGTATACAATAGTGTGTCCACCACCCCAGTTAAGATACAGAACATTTCCACGACCCCAGAATTCCCTATGCCCCTTCTCAGTCAAGCCTCCCACCAACATCTGATATAATTTATATCACTAAAGACACGTTTTACCTGCTCTAGGACTTTATGTACATTGGAATAAATGGTATGTATTCTTTTGTGATTGCTCTCATTCAGCATGTTTTTGAGATTCACAATGTTTTGTAATAGTAGTTCCTTTTTATTGCTGAATAATATTCCACAACTTGTTTATCCATTCACATATTTATGAATACTTGAATTGTTTCTAGTTTGGAGACTATTATAAAGCTGCTATAAGTATTAATGTAAAAGTCTCTTTGTGTGTTTATGTTTTCTTTCTCTTAGGTAAATAACTAGGAGTGGAATTGCTGAGTCGTATGGTAAGTGTACACTTACTTTTAATTTTAAAAGAAATTGCCAAACTGCTTTCCCATGTGGTTATGCCATTTTACATAGTTAGGACTGTTTTGTTTTCTTGATGATTTGACCCTTTTATCACTGGTGGTATTTTTATCTCTGGTGGTATTTCTTCTCCTGAAATCTACTTTATCCGATATCAATATAGCCACTCCTGCTCTCTTATGATTAGTGTTTCCATGTGTTTCTTTTCTTCTCTTTTTATTTTTAACCCCTCGATGTCTTTATATTAATGTGCTGCCTGTTTCTATTAACAGACTATTTTTTCCCCTGCTGGGTACGTCATATTTTCTTGCTTCTTATATGATATGCATTGATTGGTTGCTGAACAATGTAAAAGTGATATTGTTGAGTGTAGTAGGCAGAATAGCTCCCCAAAGATGTTCACACCCTAATCCCTGCATCCTTTGAATATGTATGTAACATAGCAAAAGAGATTTTGCAGATATAATTAAGGTTGTGGACTTTACAAGGGAGATTATCCTAGATTATTGGGGGGTGATCCCAGTTTAATCACATGAACCCTTAAAAGCAGAGAACTTTCTCCAACTAAAGTCAGAGAGATGCAGCAGAAGAGGAAGTCAAAGTGATTGGAAACTTCGAGTTAGCATTGCTGTAGGAGCAAAGACTGGATCCCAGCTGACAGCCAGCAAGGAAATGGGGACTTCAGTCCTAAAACTTGGAGAAACTGAATTCAGCCAAAAAACTGAATGGATTTGGAAGTTCATCCAGTACCTGGCTGACCTCTTGATTTTAGCCTTGTGAAATTCTAAATGGAGGATTAGAAATCCATTGTACCTGGACTTCTTACCTACAGAACTGTGAGATAGTAAATGGTATTGTCTTAAGCCATTAAATTTGTGTTAATTTGTTATGGCAGCATTATAAAACTAATACATTGAGTGTCTAGATTTTTAAAGAGTGTTGGGCTTTATTTGGGAGTCTGTTACTATAGTAGCATATTAAACTTTGTGAGACTCTAGACTCTCCTTTTGCTATAAGAATTTCTAGTTCTCTCTTAAGGAGTGGCTTAGGCTTTCTATTGTATGTCACAGGTCTTTAATAAAGTTTCTGTACTCTACTTGGAGAAAACTCAAATTATTACTTTCCCTATGAGTTCCAGTAGTTGTTCATATTGTAGTTCCCAAGTAATTCTTTTTTCCCTGGTAATTAATTTTTGCCCAGCCTCCTGGAGCTTCACCCTGTACATGCACAGCTTAGTATTCAGGCGAAGACTTAAAGCGTATTCTGAAACTCTTTCTGTGTATAGCTCTTCCTTTCTAGCATTCCTGATTACAAATTCCAGACATCTTGTACTCCCCAGACTCAATCTTTGTCTCCTCATCCCAGCTTTGCTTGGATCTCCTCCTGTGGACCATGGTTTGAAAGTACCTCCAGGCATAAAACCAGGGCAATTGTAGGGCTCACCTCATTTGTTTCCTTTCTTTCTGGGATGACATGTTTGCTCTGCGTGTGTTTCAGTGTCTGAAAATAGATATTTCATAAATTTTGCCCTGTTTTCTAACTTTGAAGAGCTATTCTGGTACTCCTTACTCCATCCTGGCTAGAATCCCTTGTTATTTTGTCGGTGGATCCTTCATTCATCAAATAAGAGCTTCTTCCCAGGTCTCTTTGCTTCTGATCTAGTTTTTTTCACTCCATCTTTCACAGTCCGTTAAGAAATAAACACAGGTGTGGCACATATATACAATGGAATATTACTCAGCCATAAAAAGAAATGAAATGGAGGTATTTGTAATGAGGTGGATGGAGTTAGAGTCTGTCATACAGAGTGAAGTAAGTCAGAAAGAGAAAAACAAATACAGTATGCTAACACATATATACGGAATCTAAGGAAAAAAAAAAAAAAGGCCATGAAGAACCTAGTGGCAAGACGGGAATAAAGACACAGACCTACTAGAGAATGGACTTGAGGATATGGGGAGGGAGTGGGGTGAGATGTGACAGGGTAAGAGAGTGCCATGGACATATATACACTACCAAAAGTAAAATAGATAGCTAGTGGGAAGCAGCCGCATAGCACAGGGAGATCAGCTCGGTGCTTTGTGACCACCTAGAGGGGTGGGATGGGGAGGGTGGGAGGGAGGGAGATGCAAGAGGGAAGAAAAATGGGAACATATTGTATATGTATAACTGATTCACTTTGTTATAAAGCAGAAGTTAACACACCATTGTAAGGCAATTATACTTCAGTAAAGATGTTTAAAAAAAAAAAAAAGAAATAAACACAGGTGAACTCCCCTTCTCAAAAACTTGTCATGGCATCTTGCCTTTCTCATAACAGTAATACATGAATCTATTCAGCATTTAGACAGTTACAATGGGATTTCCAGTTTACTGTCTCATTTGATAAAACCTAACATTTACTTGGATAGTCAAGGATTTTATTTTTATGTATTTATTTTTTTAAAAAAATTATTTATTTATTTATTTATTTTTATTTATGGCTGTGTTGGGTCTTCGTTTCTGGGCGAGGGCTTTCTCTAGTTGCGGCAAGTGGGGGCCACTCTTCATCGCGGTGCACGGGCCTCTCACTATCGCGGCCTCTCTTGTTGCGGAGCACAGGCTCCAGACGCGCAGGCTCAGTAATTGTGGCTCACGGGCCGAGTTGCTCCGCGGCATGTGGGATCCTCCCAGACCAGGGCTCGAACCCATGTCCCCTGCATTGGCAGGCAGATTCTCAACCACTGCGCCGCCAGGGAAGCCCAAGGATTTTATTTTTAATTAACTGCAATCCTTTCTAATTTAGTAACTGAGTAAAGTGTGCAAAAATGTGTTACAAACTGTAAGGGGCTATACAAAGATTAGTTGTATAATTTGTTCTTGACCTAAAACAGACATTACCTTGACTTTAGGCTTAAATCAGTTAGGAATCCTTTCAGATGAAAGTAACAGAAAACCTGATTAACAGTGTCTGAATCAGGTAAGGTTTTTTTTTTTTTTTTTTTTTAAGAATTTCACTTTATTTATTTATTTATTTATTTTTTGGCTGTGTTGGGTCTTCGTTTCTGTGCGAGGGCTTTCTCTAGTTGCGGCAAGCGGGGGCCACTCTTCATCGCGGTGCGCGGGCCTCTCACTATCGCAGCCTCTCGTTGCGGAGCACAGGCTCCAGACGCGCAAGCTCAGCAGTTGTGGCTCACGGGCTTAGTTGCTCCGTGGCATGTGGGATCTTCCCAGACCAGGGCTCGAACCCGCGTCCCCTGCATTGGCAGGCGGACTCTCAACCACTGCGCCACCAGGGAAGCCCCTCAGGTAAGGTTTTATTTGTTTCACCGAACAAGATCTGAGGAACCATCTCCCGGCAGTGGTTCACTGGCTCATTATATCAGGACTACCCTCTCTGCATCTATTCTGGCTTTCCCTTTCAGGAGCAGAATGGCTGCCCTGCAGTTAAGCAACATATTGTCTTCCAGGCAAGAGGATAGAAATGGAAGATGTAGGGAGAAGTGGGAGGGAAAGCTGCCTCTTTCATTTTTGTGAGGAAGGAAAAGCTTTCCTGAGAGACCCCAGTAGATTTCTGCTTATATCTAATCACTAGAAATTATATGACAACAATGGATTCTAGGGAAGTGAGTATTTAGTTTTTTCAACCTCTATAACAGAAGGCAAGGAAAAGAGGTTAGGTATATAAACCAACAATGACTGCTAGAAAGTTTACATAATTTTCTTTTCTGAATATCATTTTTATGTCTGCTCTGGTGCAAATGACCCTCGCTCATCATTCCAATGAATGTCTGCTATAAAAATTTCTCTAATCTTCTCGCTTTTCTGAATCCCCACAACTCTTGTTCATGCCACTGCTATTCTTGGTATTTTTTCTGGCATGTTCCTATTTTAAAGTAAAGGATTCAGTATACTTAGTGTATCTATTCATCCATCTATTACCTTTGCTGTCTTTGCTTCTCTTTATGTGTTAATTCGTTCTCTGCTGTTGGAGATGTGCTTCATCCATTTAGCCTGGAAGATTGACGCATGCAGCCCCAGGCTTAGAGCCTTCTAGTACCATGACCCTAAAGGACCCAGAAACTCAAGATGTGTGCATAATCAATTGCATTATTATTTCCACTTCTTCATACCCTCCCTCTGCCATGTGACTTCATAACTCACTATAGTGGGCAGAATATATTTCCCCACCCTGTTGGAATATTAATGAACATGACGTGAGCAGAGACCTTAAATGTGCTGTGTGATTTAGCTTGGCTTCTTGTGCCTCTGTCATATATCACTAAGAGAATGTCGCCCAGATAGTTGCCGGTGCAAGGAGGATGAGAGATGTGGAGAAGACCTGCCAGTTGATAGCTGCTTTAAGCAGCTCAATTTGATTTAAATAAAACGAAGACATGTGATATTTCTTTTTTTTTTTTAATTTATTTATCTATTTATTTTTGGCTGTGTTGGGTCTTCGTTTCTGTGCGAGGACTTTCTCTAGATGCGGCAAGCGGGGGCCACTGTTCATCGCGGTGCGCGGGCCTCTCACTGTCGCGGCCTCTCTTGTTGCGGAGCACAAGCGCCAGACGCGCAGGCTCAGTAGTTGTGGCTCACGGGCCTAGTTGCTCCGCGGCATGTGGGATCTTCCCAGACCAGGGCTCGAACCCGTGTCCCCTGCATTGGCAGGCAGATTCTCAACCGCTGCGCCACCAGGGAAACCCCAAACCAATATTTTAATTGGCCAGGCTTGGATTACATTCCCACCTCTCCCAACTCACCCCTCCCCAGAAAACAGGTTGGCTCAGGAATGGGGCTGCAGGGATTAAAATTTGATCTCATAATATGGGAGAAGAACTTCTCCAAAGAAAAGTGGTTGTTGTTACCAGAAGAAGGGAATTGGTTTGAAAATATAACAAACAGGCAAAAACTATTGTAATTCACTCTGGTGTTCTTTATATTTCAATATTCATTGCTAGAATTTAAGCCGGTTGTTTGCAAGGAACCCTGCTTTAGTCATCTTGTATTTCAACACTACTTTACAGATTGTGCTTGTATCAGTTAGGATTAGGTTTCACTGCAGTAATATAAAAACCCTGAATACAAGTAACTTTAAAAGATAGGACTTTATTTTTTCTCTTACATTAAAGTCTGGAGATGTGCAGTCTAGGGTGGGTGTGGTGGCTCTGACCCACAAAGTCCTCAGGAACGCATGCTGCTCCTAGTTTTCTACTCTGTCATCCCTAGGACGTGGGCTTATCTTTTTGTGCAAGAGATAGCCCCTTTCATTAGAGACAAATGTTAAACAGTAGGGTGGAGGAAGATGAGAAGACAGGGCAAAGAATATATACCAGTTGCTTTTTAAGGATATTTCTGAGAAGCTGCTACAAAACATTTCTGGTTACCTCCCACCCTTCCAGTGGTAAGAGCCTGGATGAAAGGGAGACTTGGGATCAGACCTTTATTCCAGCATCCGTGTGCCCAGCTAAAAATCAAGGCTTCTAAATAGGGACAGTGTATATTAGAATAGTCAACAAGCAATCTCTGGCACAGTACTCAATAGATATTTCTTGAATGAATGTGTTAAGTGAATGAATCATATATTAAAAATGAAAATTGGTCAATAAACTCTGAAGACTAAATTTTCAATCTTAGATTCAATGCTGGCTTAAATAACCTATTTGAGGTAAAATAGCTATCCTATTTCTCATTTTTAGCAAGCAAGAAAGCAAAAATTGACTGTTTTAGGATTATTTTTGCTTTACACTCAAATTGAACAGTGTGGTAGGCTTATTTCAGTGTTGTTGATCCATTTTCTAAAAGTCTAAGTTTTATAGGATTATAGACAAAGTTTAGTGCTGCTCTATTGGAATTCTTAACTCTGAAGAAAATGTCTCTCTTAAAATTATGGGTCCTCTTAAGCTTAGACCAGCATCCCTTCGAAAGTTTGGGCTACAAATATTTGCATTAAAGGGATTTACCACCTGTAGTTTCAGTAACGCTGACTTTATGGGTAAGCTGTCTGTTGATCCATTGTCCTGTTGTGCCAGCAGAACAAACCAAACCTATTTCCAGTCTGTAGATGAATTCACTGTTGGCATTGCTGGGAGAAGATTGGGCTACTACTAAGCTATTGATTTTTTTTTTTTTCCACTGTGGTTCAAATCCAGTCTTTAGTAATGTGCACAATTCCCGCTGTTAAATTCAAGGTGATAAAAGGAAAGTTTGAGATTGATGTCTGAAGTTAGAAAACAGTCTGTTTCACAATATTTTACCAGAGGTTTATTTTTGTGTTTCATTGTATAAATATCAGATGTCTGGGTGTGGAATACTCAAGCTAGAAATTGAAATCCCGACATATTTCTGAGTTAACTATTAGTGCACCTATTGAGTTAGATAGAGAATTTTAAATTTCAGAATTTTAAATTTAAAATTTTCAGGATTTTCTTTAATTCAGAGAGGTTTGTGGATGGGAGATGATAGCATTAATGGTAAGTGAAAAAGAATACAACTTTTTTGTTTTTGGAATTTCTACTAAACGTGTACTTTTTCACAAAAGTTAAAACTAATTCAATTTTTAAAATACTTTTTTTCATTCATTTAATCATTCATTATTTGTTCATTTAACAATTTCTTATTAAATGCTCTTTATATTTGAGATACTTTTCCAGGTATTAGTTATACAGTAGAGAGCAACAGAGTGCCTACTCTTGAGAAATTTACCACTGATGCAAGGGACAGGCATTAAGTAATTGCTTTTGGAATGGAGTTTTTAATGGCATTGAAATATATTTGCATTTTAATTGCCATAGCACTATAAAGATGTCTAAGTACCACATTGGCATATATTTTTGTATTCTGCTTTTTTTTTCATTATTCTGATAAATTTTACATGTTAAGTATAGTAATGATTCACTTATCTATAATCTGTAGGAAATGAGGGGTTCCACCACAGTTTTTTTTTTCCAAAATAACTGGAAAATGATAGTTTTTAAAACTTTAAAAATTTTAGTTATTTTGAAAGAAAGCTGCAATAGACTGAATGTTCTCCCCAAATTCATATGTTGAAATCCTAACCACCAGTGTGATGGTATTTGGAGGTGAGGCCTTTGGGAGGTGATTTGGTCATTAGGGTGGAGCCCTCATGAATAGGATTAGTGCCCTTCTAAAAGAGACCTTAGAGGGCTCCCTTTCCCTTCTGCCACATGAGGACTCAGTGAAAAGGTGGCTGTCTATGAACCAGGAAGTAGGATCTCACCAGACACTGAATCTGCCAGCACCTCCTCTAGCATGTAAATTCCATGAGGTTTGGAAGTTATATTTTCTTCTCTCATATATCTCAGGGACGGAGAATAGTGCCTGCCAAATATTTGTTGAATGAATAAATGAATGAATGAATGATTTGAGAGTGTGCTGACTTTTCAGGATCTGCTGTATACTATTTTGTTAATGAGCTATGCAGATACTGCTGGTTATAGCCATTTCCTCCTCTTCCATGTAAACAGAATCCTCATTTTGTTCATTGGTAGAATAGGGCAGGGAGGATCCATCTTTGTTCTCTGTTCTCTAGCCATAGAGAACTCTTCTATGCCAGTTATGGAAATTCCATTCTTCTTCATCTAGTCTAACAATGGACAAGTTTCGGTCTTGGCAAGTGAGAGGTAAGCAAAAATGTGGTAGAATGGAAAAACCTCTGGAAATAAAAAAAAAATTCTGCTCACCCCCTTCTTTTTGCTTTGGCTATTCTTTACTCTTGTGTTGATGTGATGTTGAAGCTTTACCTGGCATCTTGTGACCATGAAGGCAGACATTGCTAACATACTGAGGTTAGAAGAGTGGAGAGATAGAAAGGACCTGGACCCATGTGACATAATTGAATCACTGCAGCAACCTTGGATTCACCTTTTTAAAAATAAGATAATAATGTCTACTTCATTTAATCTATTTTTGGTCTGCTATTCTGTTACTTGTTGATTGTAGCTGAAAACATCCTAATTGATAGAGTAGCAGTATCTTCAGTAGCTGCTGAGACTAACTGACCACTATTCTGTTCATGCATATCCTTGAGGAATTGACAATAAGGGTACAAATGAATAATCACAGAGTCATCTATCTAGCACACTGTTATCACAGAGCAAGTGCTTATTAGCATTCAAATTCAGTATAACTAGTGGAACTGGTTAGTCTTTTAGGCACTCCTAGTTGGATAGAGGTAGTCTATCCTGTCATCTCTGCAATGGGCCCACATGGATTCTACTGTAAGGCACCATTTGAGAGAGGCTCTTTTCTATTGCCATAGAGGGAGTGACACCAGTGTAGACAATTTTGGCTATATTGTTTATTTCTTATCCACTCAGACATAAACTCATTGGTGGTGAAGATTATAGGGTTAAGGAGTTGGGTGGGTTAGTTTTCCTCTTTCTCCTCCATCTCTACCCCTAGATACTTCTTAAACACCCAGGAGAATGGAACTGACTCTGGCTAGAATGTGTTGATCAATTTGTGGCAGCTTAAGTACTTTGCTATAGGCTATTGGTAAAATTTGCATGTATGCCTAGAAAATAAATTAGAATTTCAGATTGTTAAATATTTCAGTTTAATCATCTGGAAAACTGTAGTGTTTTTTTGTCTTCAAAAATAAAACAAAACAAAAAAAGCCCTGCAGCTTTATCCGCCCAAAGTAGCTATCTAGTCATTGATACATTGAACTTTTTTTTTTGCAAAGTCATTCAATATGTGCAAATGGTAATCTTAGCTGACAAATGAGAATGTGGGCTTTCTATCTGGAACTCAGTAAGAGAAGACTATATCCAGCTCTTTTTCATAATTAAAGTTCAAATGACAAATTCATGTATTCTCAGGATGAGTCTCAGTCTCTCTACAGTGCATCATAATATTAGGTTCATTGGCTTACTTTTTATGTTGGGCTCATTAAAAGTTTCTGTAGGAAAAAGGTTTATATAGCAAAACTCTAAAAAAGGTAGTGACTTAGAGTATTATACTGATTTCTGATAGACTTAACAGATTAATTTATATGCTCATGGGAAACTGTTCAGGAGCTACTCTTAGTTTATTTATTTAAAGTTTGTATCAAGTACCTTTAAGTCTAAATATCCTTAACTTTTTTCTGTCTGCTTTAGAATCGTTTGGGGATTTTCATTCTTTGTTTCTGTCTACTCTCTGGTCACTAACTTCTCTAATGGTATTTGGCTCTTCCCTTTGTTTGCTTCTGGTTTGTGATATTTAATGGTTAGGTTCAGTTAACCAGATGTAGGGGAGAGATTATAATTTTCATCTTTGATACACATAAACTTCGTATTTTAAAAAGAGGAACTGCTTATGTATATATCTGAGAGGAAAACAAAAAATAGAATATTGTCAAAAATGTCCGGGGACGTAAGGCTAGCAGCTATGCCTGTACCAAAACATGTTTTGATTTTCTTCTGAGGAGGTCAAAGTATTTCATATATTATTTCATGTTCATGACATTCCTACTGTTGTACAGGAGCAGATGCTATCTCCACTTTATGTTGTGGCATTGAAGAATGACTTATCTGTGGGACAGAGATGAGAATGAGTCTAACAGCAGTGAATTTCCCAATCATAAATTCTAGAGTCCCTGCAAGGGGCCTGCATAGTTATGAGAGTCATCACATGCAGGGAGCCCCAAACTGTGGTTTCCCACCAGGTTTTTATAGTTCATGTATAGTTTCTCTCCTGCCAGATGCAATTTATAATTTTTTTATCATAAGAAATATTGCCTAGTAGCACCACTTCCATTCTAACTTTTTCAGGTTTCCAGGAAACAGTGCTGTAAGTAACCAGGGTCAAGTTTGTTCATAAAGGACAAGAGGTTTTGTTAATGCTTTACCTGCAGTTATGTAGTCTCTTTCTGGACTATTAAGACTGAGTTGGAGTTAGGTTAGCAGATCTTGGTCACTGATCAAGTGTACACTCACCCTCGGTCTTGAAAAGCTGGAGTGGGTTACATGTAATTTATAGCTAACAAAAAATATTTTCCAAACCTTGTTATTTTATAAATAAAACCCTGTTATTCCATGTTTTGTATTACAACTTTCGATAGAGATTGAATTAACTCTTGGCACTTGCCCAGTAGTACAGATCAAACGTAGTGGGAGAACACAGCCCCACTGTTGGAATTCCCACTGAGTTAAAATGTTGTAATCCAGAGTGAAACAACCTCAGCACATAATCTGACTCTCTACTTAATACATCTAAAAGGGCATAGACAAAGACAGATCTTCCCAGGCATGTAGGAAATACAGGCATACCCCAACAGGATTTCTCCTAGTTTAACATTTTTCTAGTAGAATGCCTGTGACTTTTAATATGTCATAAAGTATACGTATCTCAGCTGTAAGAAAAATTTATACTTGTGCTTCTAAAATATAATATGCTCTATATTTTTTAGGTGTAATTTACATGTGGTGAAATGCACACACAAATTTCAAGTACACAAGTCAATAATAAATCAATACACCCAGGCAATCCACACCACTGTCAAAATATAAAACATTTTCACTACCTTAGAAAGTTCCCTTGTATCCCTTCCTGTTCAATCCCCTATCTTTCCCCCTACCCCAAGGCAATCACTATTCTAATTTCTATCAATATCAATTAATTTTACCTGTTTTGAAATTCATATAAGTGGAACCATAAAGTATGAACTCTTTGTGTCTGGCTTCTTTTGCTCATCATATTTTGAGATTCATCTATATTATTGTTTGTAGCAGTAGTTCATTTATCATTGTATGAATATACAGTACTGCAATATGTTTTCTGCTACCTCTTGTTGGACATTGTGTGGCTTTCCAGTTCTAAGCTATTATGAATATGGTCGCTGTAAGTATTTTTGTATAAACTTTTGATGGACTTGTTTTCACTACTTCTCTTGAGTACATACCTAGAATGCTGGGTCATAGAGTAGGTATACGTTGAACAGTTTCACAACCTAAGAACCTGCCAAGCAATTTTCCAAAGTACTTGTTCCATTTTGCATTCTCAGCAGCAATTTATGAAAGATCTGGTTGCTCCACATCCTTGCCTATATTAGGTGTTGTCAACCTTTATTTTCAGCCATTCTAAGTATGTATAAAGCTTCTGGAAGAAAGAAACAGGAGAATATCTTTGTGACCTAGAGGTAGGGTAAAAATTCTTATAGAAACCACTAACCATAAAAGTAAAAATTAAATAATTGGATTCATTAAAAGCTTCTGCTCTTTGAAAGATACTTAAAAAATGAAAAGCAAACTATAACTGGGGAAAAATATTCACATTACATATATTTGACAAAGGACTTGAATATATATGCAACTCTTATATCTCAATAGTAAAAATACATACAATTAAATAAAAGAAACAGCTAAAATACTTGAACAGAATTTAACAAAGGAAGATATACAAATACCCTGTAAGTACATGAAAAAGTACATAGCACTGTTAATTATCAGTGAAATGAAAAATCAACAAAATATTTCCAATGAAACAATGTATAGGAGTGTTTTTGAGTTATTTCAGCCGCAACATCAGACCCACATGTTGATATTTCAAAAGCTCTTGAGTCTTCAGAGACAAGATGTTCAGTATATTGCTAAATTATTAGCTATATTGATTTATTGGTTATTGGGAAGTAATGTTTTAAGCATTTAATGTTCTAACATGATAGTTCGTTAATTTTTTAGGGGTCTTTTACTGCGTTTTAGGAAATTGGCTGTGGGTTTGTGGTTGACATATACATTATAATTTTTCCCATTAAAATCATGATAATTAGGTTCACAGTAAGTATTTTTTACTGAACTATTCAAGAACAGATTGCTGAAATTAAGAGGGAGGTGATGTATTTATTTATTGATTAATTGAATTCTACAATCAAAGGAGGAAAGTATTTAAAGACTATTTTTATTTTTATTTAGAATTTAAAATATTTCTTAAAACAATCTAATGACCGTTTTAAAATTTTGAAGTTTATATTTTTCAAAGCTAATATTACTAATGACCTAGTTATTCATTCCCCAGTATAATAGAATGATAATATTGAGCTTCTTTCTTTTACAGACTTCTTCCTTCCCTCTTTTCTGTCCTTCCCCTGATACCTGTATTTAAGTGCCCAGAATATAGAATCCAAAATAGACAGATGAGTAGATTGTTATCTGTGTCTTTCTTGCTCTAAACTATGACTAGAACTAAGTTCACCTGAATTTTATCATGATCGTCATCAAGAGCCCTTTAAAAGAAAAAGTATTTTTTGTAAAAATTCTAGAAGTTCTGTTCAAGCTCTTCCCAGAACAAAAGATCCGGTGAACAATAAAGTTTTTATATTAACAATTCAAAGTGATAGGTCAACTTTATGAAGCTGCCAGGATCCTCAGCGTGGTTAGGCTTCTCACTCACCTCTAGAGCAGGTCTCTCAACCTTGACATTATTGACATTTTGACTATTGATTGTTGTGGGGACTGTCTATGCATTGTAGGATGTTTAGCAGCATCTCTGGCCTCTACCCACTAGATGCCCGTGGCACCACCCTCAGTTATGACAACCAAAACTATCTCTAGACATTGCCAACTGTCCCATGGGGTGCCACCCCCTTCCTCCTTCCCCCCTCCCCCTCCAACTACCTGCTGCCTCTCCCCCATCTTCTCCATTAAGAACCACTTCTCTAGAGTTTATCTTAACTATCAGGTTACCTTCAATACCTAATGCATTTTTTTTTTTGGAGTCCTTTAGACTTTGATCCAAGAATGGCCTGGAAATCTTTGGAATACCCTGTACTTAAGAATACTGGTTAGTGACCCTTATCACCTTAGTTATTCAAACTTAGCACTAAATTAGAATCAGACCATGCCTCAGAGGGAAGACCAGGCATGAGGAAAATAGCAGTTCACTTTGTTAATTTCAATAAATAAAATATGTTATAGTTAAAATAACATAAAATATGTTATAGTTCCCCAAAGAGAGTTCTTAATCCTCTTAAGAATGCACTAATTCCTTTATACCCTGCTGTAAGTATAATTTTCGTGGGCCCTGAAATCATATGCAAAACAGGTAACATTTTATTTTCCCATTTTACATTAGTTTCTATTATATGCCTGATTTCTCCTGATGCTATAAAACTATATCTAGTCATTTCCAGGTGAACTCAGTCTTTGTCGTACTTTTTCAGTCAAGCTTAAAATTGTGTCAGTTCTGGATTTTACCTTCCTCTCCTTCTCTTTAGGGTGGCACTCCTGTTCCAAGGCATATTTATGATAATGACAGGATTGAAGTTGAGGTGGGAAGTCAGGGAGAGAGAGTATCTGCTCTTTGTTGGTCATAGTATTTGTCACTCTTCCTAAGGTCACCTTCTGAAATCTCTGCGCTTGGAAAAACCTCAGTTCCATGATTCACACTGGCATTTAGGTTACAAATTTCAGCTCCTTTGGCCCCCAGCTGTCTCCTTCAACAAACATCTGAGCCCTTCTTGGGGAAGTGGGGAAAGTTTATTTGTCCACTTCTCGGTGGCGAGTTTAAGGTAGAATCAGAGCCTCATTGTTCCCTTATGTCATACCCAGCCGTGTGTAATTGTTGGCTCGATGTCATTATGGTGTAGAGAGACCCACACCATCACTTCTGTCCTGGGGTACCAAATTGAAGTGGTAGATCTAGAACACCACACTTTTCTCCAACCTTCTGTCTCCCTAAGCTACACACCTGGGAAAGAAGATCCTGTTCCAGTGCTCCTCATGTGTGCGTTTAACCCCTTTGCTTCTCCCTCATGACTTCCTAATCAGAAGGCTCTTATCTTCTGGGCATGGAAGCTTCAGTGGAGAGGAATGATGTAGTCTCTTTCTGCAAGTACTTTTGCAATGTCTTTGTTGTCCTGGAACACTGCTTTTGAAGCTAAAAGTAAAGAATATGACATCCTTTTCTGCTGTTCTGCAGTAATTTTTCTTTTCCTGAGTTAGAAAATGCCTTAGAATGAATAGAGGGAGGGAAAGTTCTTGGGGCAACTTTTTTTTTTTTACAATAGTAATTATAGAGCATGGATTTTTAATGGATTTCATACTGCAATGAAGACATGAAAACATTCCTTCCTCCCTTCTTTCTCCACCAAGAACCAATCAGGTTCTAGCATTTTCTTAATTTTATCTTATGATCTGATTCTCTTCCATTGCCATGGCTACTCCCTTCTAGTGGCCTCCCCAGCATTTTGCAGTAGCCTTCCAGCTAGGCTTTAGTCTCACTCTGTCTTTTGCATCCTACATACTGATTCCACATGAATCTTTCTAATAAATAGTACCAAAACCTTCAAGGATGTTATATTGCCTCTGAAATAAATTACATTGACATCCTGTATAGTCCAACACCAACCTATTTTATAAAATTCACCTCCTATTTCTTCATGTAATGAAATCTCTAATTTATTTGTACAGAAGAAAACACTGAATACTTACTATGTTCCGGACACTGGGAAATGGGTGAAAGATTTCACTCAGACTGAAAGATTCTTAAAGATAAGAACTGTGACCAACAAGAAACTAAGGAAACAGTGGGAGTGCTTATTACTTTGATAGGTTTCATGCCTCTATGCATTTTTTCTAATTCAGCCAGGCTGAATTACTAATGTAATTAAAAAATTTTAGTAAGGTGGCTACATTATAAAAAGTAAAAACAAACGTGAAATTAATGTTAATAATACAGTTTATTTAACTCAGTGTGTATAAAATACTATGATTTCAACTAATCAACATACAATTATTAATAAGATAGTTTACATTCTTTTTTTATTCTAAGTTTTCAAAATCTGTTATATAGCTTACACTGTCAGCACCTCTTAATTTGGACTACCCACGTTTTAAGTCCTCCATAGCCATGTGTCACTAGTGGTTACCATATTGGATAGTTGTGTCTAGAGCATTATTTTGCCAAGAGTAAGTCCTTGATAAGGACTGGAAAACTGATTCATCAGTAGAGTGAATGGCATTTAAGAAGAGATGCAGGGAAGGGAACCATCATGTACCAACCACATATTATGTATTGCACTGTTAAAAGCCCTCTAGTTCATTTTTTTTTTTTTTTCCTCAAAGCGGAGTCTGAGATAAGCATTTGGGAGAAGGTAATCTATTAGAGAGATGACTCCAAGAAGCTAATTAAGGGTACATTATTGAGCCAGTTTTGCTATGGGCAACTGGTGTTCAATTCTACTGCGGACCCTCCAAACAACTGTATAGAATGGGCTTCAGAAGTGTCCCTTCAAAAAAATGGAACTGAGGCATTTATCCACTGACTCCCATTCCTCATTCGTTGAGGGTTGCCACTCTGGTTGTTAACTGCTCCATGTTTCTGGAATGTTCTCAGAAGGATGAAAAATTTTACATCTTCAGAACAAGTCCTGAGGCAGAAAAGTTGAGAAATAAGACAGACACTTGGGGTAGAGTTTTGCCATCAGCATGGGAATTATCTACCACCAGTTGGAATCAGTGATGGACCAGACACATGGCAAAGCCTCTGCTATGCATACATTATATAATACTTGCGAAATAGACATTATTATTTCCAGTTTAAAAATGGGGAAACCGAGAATCAGACAAATTCTCATTCCTGTTCAAGATGACATAGCTTTTAAATGATAAAGTGTGTTTCTATACACATATGACTCATGACAAGGTCCACAAAGGACATATTTTGGGAGATTTTTCTTTTTTTAGGGAAAAAATCCAGAGATTTTTTTTCTTTTATTACATCTAATTTATTATTCCAGAAATTTAGACAAATCTACAAAGTAGGTGTTGATTAAAGTCTCTTTAACCAGTTTTTTTTTTTTAATTAATTTATTTATCTTGGCTGAACCAGGTCTTAGTTGCGGCATGTCGGATCTTTGTTGCCGCGTGTGGGATCTTTAGTTGCAGCATGCGGGATCTAGTTCCCTGACCAGGGATCGAACCTGGGCCCCCTGTATTGGGAGCCCAGGTCCCACTGGACCACCAGGGAAGTCCCTAACCAGTTTTTTTGAAAGGGAAGTACAATAAGCTTTACAGCAGAGTCTCATAAGAATATGATATACTATTAAAAATGCACATTTGCTTTTGTGCTTGATATGTTCTCTGACCTTCAGAAAGAAATTTCCAATAAATTTTGTAACCTCACTTATTTCCATTATTCACTGCTGAATTTCTAGTGCAGAGCTCATTTTCAAGTTGATTATTAGTACAACAGATCCTCCCTAAATGGAAGAGACTGAACACATCACACACTGGACAGCTCCCATTATCTGAAATAGCCATAAGCCGCTGTAATGTTAGAGATTTGGTTTAAAGGATTGTGCTCTTGGAAGACTGGCTGTGGTTATTTGTGAGGCAGAACAAATTATAAAACTATTATGGCTTCAGAGATGTATGTTTCTAATGACTGCTCTTCACCAGTCCATAAAATGTCTGCTTTTAAAAAAACGGGTGAAATATTAGAGCCTTAAAAGATTAGATCATTGGGATATTATTAAAAATGTCTTTATAGAACCTGGATGCAAGGCCACTGGGGTATATAACTTACCAGGAATACTGACAGGAAGTCATCTGCATAAAGAAAGAAAGGTAAGTTTAAAAATGAAAAAGAAAAGGCTTAATAACAAAATAGTAATAAAACTAACCTTGAAAAACAATTGAAAGAATACTGTTACCTGTGTTTTCCTCTGCAAAGGGCTATGGAATTGGGGTTACTCAGGGGTGAGAGAGGGAAGACAAAGAAGCCTTTTCTTTGTCTCTATATGCTTCTGTATTTACTTGAATTTTATATACACAAACATGTATCGTGTATAATTTGTGCAACTAAAAATAACTAAATATGCATAAAAATATCTAAAAATAACCTTAGGCTAGAATGCCACAAATAGACTTACATTTCAGTTTTATTCTGCTATTTTCACCTCCAGTATAACATTCAAATCTAATAACTGCAGGAAAATAATGATGAAGGAAGGAAACCTTCAGAATATTTGATGTTATCAACAGTTCCATTTTGTAGTTAGGGATGCATTCCAGGTTCTCAATGTTTTCTTCAAAAATTAAATTTTACTGTTAAATATGATTTTATGCCCGTCAGACTCATTCTATGCAGTGGAGGACATGGTGCCTTGTGCTAATAAGCACTCAATAGAAACTTTTTGGATGTTACAATGATGAAAAACCTACCTGAAACAGAGAAGGAATATTTGACAAAAAAAGGGGAAACTAAGTGTTTAATATTTAATATCTCCTTTTGATCTCTTCTTTTTTTTTTTTTTTTTAAAAGGGTGGAGGTTGATGGCAGTTAGTCATGGAGGGAGTCCTGGAGGAGGAGACCCAGGGTTGGGGTAGTGTTTTTTTTTTTTTAAGTATTTATTTATTTATGGCTGTGTTGGGTCTTCGTTTCTGTGCGAGGGCTTTCTCTAGTTGTGGCAAGCGGGGGCCACTCTTCATCGCGGTGCGCGGGTCTCTCACTATCGCGGCCTCTCTTGTTGCGGAGCACAGGCTCCAGACGCGCAGGCTCAGTAATTGTGGCTCACGGGCCCAGCTGCTCCGCGGCACGTGGGATCCTCCCAGACCAGGGCTCGAACCCGTGTCCCCTGCATTGGCAGGCAGATTCTCAACCACTGCGCCACCAGCGAAGCCCTGGTCTCATTCTTAACTCATTAGTATTAACCACAAGTGGTCACTTAATAACTGTCTGGCAACAATACTGCATTTCTCTAGTTCTCCACTTGCCATTGCCCAAAGACTGTTTTCTTCTTTCTTCTCTCTTCTCAGTGTTTCCTCCTCCATCCTCACTCTTTGCTGAGATCTTGTTTCCTATTTTACTGGCATGATAGAAGCCACCAGAACAGTTATAGTATGCCCCTACCAGCATGTCTACCCACCCAAATGCTCTGTGACCATATATTCTATCTTTCATTACTACAGGTGAACTTGCCACACTCTTGGCTAAGGCCAGTCCCTTCCACTGGCTCACCAATTTCCATCCCCTGTCACACGTTTAAGGACCGCACATCAGCAGTTGGCTTTTCTCTTCTGTAAAATCATGTTTTCTCTGCTGCCTGCTCATTTTCACGAGCTTATAAAATGCTACTATTTCTCCTATCTTAGGGAGAAAAAAATTTCTAGAGTCTATTTCACTTTATTTACTGGGTCATTTTTCTGCTTCTGTGAAAAGCAAACCTTCTCAATGGTTCTATCTCCTTGTTATCTGCGGTTTGCTCATCTCCTGTTTTCTAATCAGGCATTCGTTCTCATGACTCCTACAAAATAGCTCTTATAAAATTGCCATTGACTTTCAGGTAGCTAAAACCAGTGCTTGCTCTCAGTTTTCATCTTACTTGAGCTGTTGTCAGTATTTGACAGATGATCACTCTTCCCTTAAATATTTTCTTCACTTGACTTTTAGGATACTGTACTCTTGGTTCTGTTCTTACTTTACTGGTTCCTCCTTTTCAGGATCATTTGCTCCATGCCCTGTGCTCTGGTCCCTCTGTATATTCCCAATCTCTAACATTGGTGTGCCCCAGACTCAGCCTCAGATCTCTACGTTTTCTACACTCACTGTCTAGGTGATCTCACTTAATACAATGGTTTTAAATACTACCTATATACTAAGGGCTTTCAGATTTACTTTTCAAGCCCAGACCTTTCTCCTCATCTCCAAATTCACATACCCAACCCCCTACTCAAAACCTCCTCTTGGATGTCTAATAAGCATCATAAATCCCCAAATGTCTGATGGCCTCAGGACTCGAACCTTGGAACTCTTCTTTATTTTTTTCTTTCCTTTCCTTCTTTATTTTTATTTTTTTCAGATAGTATTATTGAGATATAATTCACATAGCATACAATTCAACCATTTGAAGTGTACAATTCAATGGTTTTTAGTATATTTAGAGTTGTGCAATGTTTACCATAATCAATTTTAGAACATTGTCATCACTGTCAAAAGAAACCCCCTTCCCCTTAGTTTTTACCCCCTACTTAGCTTTCCTTCCCACCATTCCCAGCCCTAGGCAACCACTGCCTCTATAGATTTGCTTATTCTGGACATTTCATATAAATGGAATCATACAATATGTGGTCCTTTGTGACTGGCTTCTTTCTCTTAGCATAATGTTTTCAAGGTTCATACACGTTGTAGTATGTATTTCATTCCTTTTGATTTCCAAATTACATTCCATTGTATGAGTATACCACACTTTAACCATTCATCAGTTGATAGTTGGGTTGTGTCCACTTTTTGACTTATGAATACTCTTGCTGTGATCATTGATACACAGCTGACCCTTGAACAACACAGGTTTGAACTGCACATGTTCACTTATATGTGGATTTTTTTCAATAAATGGGTACTACAGTAATACATAATCCATGTTTGGTTGAATCTGAGGATGTAGAACCATGGATATGGAAGGCTGATTATAAAGTTATACTCTAATTTTCAACTGCAGAAGGGTCAGTGCCCTTAAGCCTCATGTTGTTCAATATTTTGTATGGACATGTTTTCATTTCTCTTGGGTATATACCTAACAGTGGATTTGCTAGATTATAGGATAACTCTAGGTTTAACCTTTGAGGAATTGCCAGACTGCTTTCCAAAGCAGCTTGGAAGTCTTTTCTATCGGTGCTCATTCCATTGATCTCATCCAGTCCGTGATTTTAAATATCATCTATGTACTGAAAACTTGGAGATTTACATCTGCAGTGTAGAGCTTGCCCCTGAATGCCAGATTCATATGACCCATTCATTGTCCATTAATACATCTATCACTGAACTCCTGATTTTCTCCTTCGCCTCATGCTGCTAACCTCAAGCTTGCATTTCCTCTTGTCTTTTTCTCAGTTAGTGATGATTCCATTCTTCCAACTGCTGAGGACAAAAACTCAAGAGTCACTCTTGACTCCTCTCTATCCCAACCCACATCTGATTGGTCAGCAAATCTTGTTGGCTCTACTTTCAAAATACTCTCCCCACTTCTTCTGTATAGTAGCGCCTCTGCTACAGTCCCAGTTCAAATCACTGTCACTTCTGTACTGCATTATTGTAATGTTACAGGAAGGAGGACCCCTTCCAGGGCCCAAGAGTGGGCTCTTGTCTAACACTCGGAAATGAATTGTCCAAGGAGACACACGTGCTGACAAAGCAAGAGACTTTATTGGGAAGGGGCGCCCGGGTGGAGAGCAGCAGGGTAAGGGAACCCAGGAGAACTGCTCTGCCACGTGGCTTGCAGTCTCGGGTTTTATGGTAATTGGGTTCGTTTCCGGGTTGTCTCTGGCCAATCACTCTGACCCAAGGTACTTCCTGGTGGCGTGAGCGTCACTCAGCCAAGATGGATTCCAGTGAGAAGGATTCTGGGAAGTTGGTAGGACATCTGGACTGGAGTCTCCTCTCTCCTTTTGACCTTTCCCAAATTCTTCTGGTTGGTGGTAGCTTGTTCCCCATTCCTTACCAGGACCTCCTGTTTAAGATAACGCATGCAAGTGGTTACTATGGTGCCTGGCCAGGACGGCGGTTCCCCTAACAGTAATAGCCTCCTAACTGATCTCCCTGCTCCAGCTTTGGTTCCCCTTCAGTCTATTCTCAACAGAGCATCATGGATGAACTTTTCAAAACCCTCAAATGGCTTTCCACCTCATTCAGAGCAAAATTCTAAGTCTTTAAAATGGCCTGTGAGGCTCCCAGCAAAGCAGCCCTCCTTTCTTCTCTGATGATACACTTTCCTCTTTGCTTAAAGACCCTTAACAAATACTTTAATAGGCCCATCTAAGGGATTTACCTGGCTGAGGAAGCCAGTTCTTCTTCTGTCCCACCCTTATGCCTTTCTTTGTTCCAAAGCTTTAACTGTTGTCAGATCCCAGTGTACTCTGGGAACCAATTTAAAAGCAAAATTCTGAGATGAAAGAATTCCCACAAAAAAATTGCAAAACTTTGTTAATTTATATCAGAATTTTGTGTGTGTGTGTGTGTGTGTGTGTGTGTGTGTGTGTGTGTGTGTGTGTGTGTATTCTGAGGGAGTAAGGCCAAAGGAGAACTGATGATTTTAGATCATGCTGATTTTAGCATGATGGGGACGTTCATTGAGATTCTGGATTCAATGTGCCTCTTCAAGCTGGGAGTAATTCTACTTGTTTGCTTGCTCGGTTGACTTGTGAGAAACAAAGCCTCACACTGTGTTTGAATCAGAAACAACCAGTGGCATTATTATTCTACAAACTAGCGGATGTTGGGAAAGAAGAACAAACTGAACTGATTTCTTCTCACTCAAAATTTTTATAATATATGTAGTTTGGAAGACTGTAGGGGGGAAAAAGGGAGGGGGTTGAGTTTCTTACATATAAATAAATATAAGTGAATAAGGCCAGACATGTTCATTTAACAATACTGTTTGTTTTTGATCCATTCGAATACCCTCAAACAAAATTTAAAATTTGTTAGGACTTTGAGGGGTAAGATTCATTCACTTGTTCGTTCACTAAGATATTTATTGAATATCCAGTATGTTCACACAGTTTTCTCGGCACTGGAGACACAGCAATAAACTAGGCAGATGAAAATTCCCTCATGTAATTGGTAGTCTAGTAGAAGAAAACAGATGATAAACAAATAAATTGAAAAATATAGTATGTTAGAAGGTGATCTGTGTAAGGAGAAAAATAAATCAGGATAAATTAAGATTACCAGGGTGGGGAAGGGTTTAACTTTAAAAAAGTGTTGCAGGGAATGTGTCACTGAGAATGTATTATTTGAGCCATGGCCTGAAGGAGGTGTTGAAGTAGCTTGTGCATTTCCAGGGCAAGAATATTCTAGGCAGAAAGAACAAGAAGGGCACAGGTCATGAACAGGACTGGCTTGATGGAGGAAGAGAGTAACTAGAGTGGAGTGAGCCAAGGTGATAATAGTAGGAGATCAGAAGTATAAAGTTGAGCCAGTTTGGATTATTTCTTTACCAATAAGATGAAGAACAGAAGATGATACAGTAAGGAGTGAAGGATAAGAAACAAACATTGATGTTAAACATGGCCTGAAGTCCTCCATCAGCAAATGGAAATGATATATCCAGGACTGGGTCCAATCCAGGTGTAAAGGAAGAAATAAGTTTCATGAGTAGTTTCATTAACTCTCACCTTGCCTCCTCCTGCTCTATTGCACTCCACTCTCATGGGAGAATTACTTCAGATCGTTGACTAAAGAGGAAAGCATTTGAGTTTGGTTAAAAATGGGTCTCTACACATTTGTACCAACAAGAAGTAGATTGCTGCAACTTCATTCCCTCCCTTAGGAATGGCCCTGCAGGACAGTGGACATAGAAAATTCTCCCAGTGGACATAAATTCAAACCATTTATCTTTTTGTTCACTTTGTTAATAGAAAGCCTGAGGTAAGTATCTATACTGATTGATGAGCAGTGGCTAATGATATAATCAGATTGTCAGGGACCTAAAAGAAACAGAATTGTAAGACTGATCGTAAAGAGTTTGTGAGGAGACATATATGACTGAACCTCTTTCAGTGAGGTTCCAAAGTGTGACTAAATGTATCCTATGTGAATGACCACCAAAAGGATAGGCTTTTAATGATCGTGTGGACAAGATGACTCACTCCATTTATGCTGCCCTGCCTCTTTCTCAAGCCTCCTTAGTATTGGTAAAAGTGGATATGGTGACAGGTATTAAAACATGGACTCCTCAAAAATCTGACTTGGCTGTACTTTCCAGCAACAGCTATCAACTTTGAGCTTGCAGTGTAGTACCATACCCTGGGGAGGGCAGCTAGATGCCTTCCATCATGGGGGGGTGTGTGACACTTTAAATTTTAATTTGCCTTTCCTCCCAGTTTTTTTTTTCTTTTAGTATCACTACTCATGGACTAACTATTTTATGAACTATTATGGTATTCTAGCCAACTGCCCTCTGACCAAGGAAGTTTATTTTACAGTGAAAGAAGTGGGGCAAATGGTAGTTAAGTGGTCTAAGGTACATCAGGGCCCAGAAACATCTGTGGTCTAACTGGAGTCTTGAATACAGTATAGCTGAGATACAACACCTTGTGAATAGCCGACCATCTTGTAATATCTTTTTTAGCCAATGATTAATATACAGTATTATTTCTCCCATAGATTGAATATATGGGTTTGGAGACCATAGAATGGAAGTGAGAGTGGAACTTCTCCTAATTGTACCTAATAATCTACTTGAAAATGTTTTACCTCCCATCCCCATTCTTCTGGATTTAGTTTGAATATTTTAGTATTTAATAGTGGGCTGTTTCCACTTGGGATATAGCAATCATTCCATTAAACCTGAAGCTTAGACTGCCTCTTGGCCATTTAAGTTTACTCATGCCGCTGGGTAAATGGGCAAAAAGGAAGTAATTGATTAATCATGTCAAAGGTTTCACTACACAGTGTGTCCAGAGAGCAGCATAGATAGAATGAAAGTAATCTTCATGGATAGAATGAAAGTAGAATTTCCTTTTAGTACTGCCATGTCCACTAGTACAGTTTAATAAAAGACTGAATGAAGCAAACGCTTTATAAGCAGAAGTATCAATGGCTCAGATACATCAGGACTGAAATTTCGAGCCATCCACTAGGTGAAGAGCCATGAGTGTCTGGAGTACTGGTTGAAGGTGCTCCATGAATGAGTCATGCAGAAGGGAGTTCATGAGTGCTGTCCTTTCTTAAAGGAAAGCCATGGAGTTTATCAAGGCCTCCCTTTCTTTGTGGGCCCTAAACTTCAACTTTTGTTTCCCAGCCCCACAAGACTATAGGAAGCTCTGCTCATCTTTTGATTCTCCACTGAGAATTAGCAAAGGCCATAAGAGGAAAAGGCACTCTTACTGTCAGGTTCACCTCCCTGCACTTCCCTCCTCTCTTGGATTTGAGCCCCATGAGTCCTCATATCCTTAGTAGCTTTATGACATATTAACACGGATTTTTTAAAATTTCGTTTTTCTAGTTTACTTGCTAGGGTGCTAATCTGTGATTAGCAGACTCATAGAACCATATTCCTTTCCTTCTAGCACTAATCTCAGTTTTCAATTGTAAACTCATTTCTGTGATAATTTGCATAATACCTGTATTCCCCACAACATGGAATTAGACACCATACCTGTTTTTGCTCAGTGTAGTATGTGTGACCTAGCACAGTGCTAAGCACATAGCAGACACTTAATACTAGTAAGTCAATGAATGAACCTTGGACAACCTGCTTGTTATTAAAAGCATGTACCTATTAAGTGTAAAACATCAGAGTCAAGATATGCCATTTACAGTCTGAAAATATCTGATCTCAAATCCTGTCATTTATACTTAAAAACAAAACAAAACAAGGCTGGATCAAGGCTTTGTCTTACATGGACTTTAAATGGCTCAGAAGGGAATGAGTATGTGTAGAAATCATTGCACACAGTGAATGACTATCCCCTGGGAGGGAGGAGCTCTAAAGAGTGACATAGAAACAGCTGGTGGTACAGACTCTAAGCAGTTCAGAGCCACTCAGAAAGTGGGCACTGATGATTGTTGAAAAGTTAGCCTTAAATGCCGGGAGGAGAGGCCACATGCTGCCAGTGTCTACGTAGCAACTGAATAGAGTTTAAACTGAGTCAATATGGTGTGAAAATGGCCTGTGGTTGCCCTGGGGGGGAACAAAATCAACAGATGAGTAAGTCGTTAGAAACACAAGGTATGATACCTGTTAAGTTGGAGACCCAGAATCCAATGTATGTTTGAAACCTGTGTGTTTTATTTTAACTGTTTTATTTTATACTTGATAAAATGGAGCGACTAAGTGAAAGAATAATAATTTATTTTTGCTATCTGCATAAATATTTATATCTGTGCATACACATAGATCCATGTAAATACATAATGGTTTATTAACACTTTCTTGGTTATAAATCCTTGAAAGAACTCTTAACTACTCTGTCCTTATTTCTTAATTAGGCAATACGAAGCCCCCATAATAGTTACTAGCTGTGAATAAGAGTACTATAAAAGTTACTCATGTAATTACCTCAGAAACTCCAACTTTACTGAAGTGACAAGTCACAGAGTTAAATAACAGTTGGAAAAACAAAGTAGCTCACTATCTAAAAGTCACCCAGCCTGCCAGTTTCTGGATGAAGTTGAATAGGGTAGTACATTTAGAAATAGAAGTGTGTTCATCCTAGATAATCCCAATTAAGCATTTTTTTATGATCAATTTTAATTTTCAATTGCATCATTTAAGAAGAAACTTTATTCAGAATTATTGCATTCAGCTTCTGGTAACAAAGACACAGATAGGCTAAACAAAGTATGGGTCATAGTCTCTTATGTAACAGAAGTCTAAAAGAATACTGTCCTAGGCGTGTATGAAAGCTCCATGGTCGTTAGGGTACCAGACTCCCATCTTTACAGCATGGATTTGCGTCTTCAAGGTCACATGATGTCTCCTGGAACTCTAGACATTGTGAACATGTTTCAGGCAAAAGGGGGGGAGGAATAAATGACAAAAGCATATTTTTCCCAATTGAGTCAGCCTCTTTTAAAGCAGTTTCCAGAAAGCCAGCAATGAGTTCTTACACTGCATTGGTCTTCTGTCATGGCAAGGGAGTTTGGGAAATGTCAGCACTGAGCTGGGCACATTGTCACCAGGAATAAAATTGGAATTCAACAGAATACAAGAAAGAAAGGATAAAATAGATAAAGGGTTCTGTTGCAGAGATTCAAAGTCATCAGAGAAATTTCAGTGCTGTAGCTATTTTTAGATACCTAACATGTGCTAGGCTGTCCACTACATCCCGGGGCACAAAAACAAATATTATATTGGGCCAGTTCTCAAGGATTTGATTGTTTAGCGGAGGAGACAGACTATAAATAGCTCCTCTCAAGTTATGTGGTAATAATGAGAGGTTTGCTGGAGGTGTGTGGGAGAGCAGAGTGAACTCAGTCCAAGCCAGAGGTTTGGGCTTCCCGGAAGAGATGTTCCCAGAATCTAATCTTGAAGGATAGGTAAGAGCTGGGTGACATTTCAGGCTTGGGGACACCATAAGGGAAGCTAAAGATGAAGGCAACATCATTGTTTAATAGGAATTGAAAGCAGTTGGTGATTATTCGAAGGTAAAATGGAAGGTAGATGTGAAAAAGTAAAGAGTCAAGTTATAGAGGGCCTAGTCTGTTAACTGAATAACAAGGCTATGGAAAGCCTTGAAAGGGGTTTAAGCATGGAAACTCCAAAGTCAAATTGAATTTTAGGTATGTCATTCTGGCTGCTATGTGGGGAAGGCTTCAAAGGTGGGCAAAATTGAGATAAAAAGAGTTATTAGGAGGCTATTTCAGTAGTCAAGGTAAGAAAGAATGGAAACCTGATTAGGCAGTAGTAGTAGGGATGGGAAGAAGGATTATAGAATCATGTGGGAGGAATAATTAGTTAGTGAATGAAAAGATGTGGGGAGACAGAAAGGAGTTTAGAATGACTACAGAAAGGAGTTTAGAATGACTACAAGATTTATGGTTTAGAAAACTAGGTAGATGATGGCACCATTAATTGAAATTGTAAATGTAAGAGAAGGAGGAACAGGTTGGGGTGGGAGTCGGGGAGTGGGAAAAAAGATGAGCTCTGTTGGAACATGTTGAGTTTGAAGTGTCTGTGTAACATCTAGTTGGAGATACTTAGTAGGCAATTAGATATAAAAATATGAAGCATGTGATCAGGGTGGAAGAAATATATATTTTAAGTCATAGCTTATAGGTAGTTAAATCCATGTGAATAGATGGGTTTGCCTTTGGATAGAGGGTAGGCAGAGAGAAACACCAAGTTAAGGTAGAGACTCTGCTGACACCAGCATTTGAGGGAGAAACACCTGCTAAAGGCAAGGAAGAAATGTTAGACTGAGTGGTTATTGAGCCAAACAAAATAAAACAGGATTACTAAGGGCTTCGCATGGACCAGGTACTGTACTGTGGCTAATAATCCTGCCATGAACATGACAGACATAGTCTTTCTTCATAGAGCTTAGAATGTAGAGAATTTGTAAATTAAATAGAATTGACATTATTGTTATGAATGATATATCAATAAATGAAAAGAACGTATTCTTGGAGTTCAAAAGATAGTGACTACAGCTAGTTTGGAAAAGGCTTCCCTGAGGAAGTCATATTTTAGCTAAGACCTAATGAAGAGATAACTAAGTGAGGGGAGGTGGTTAGAAATCGAGACAAAAGTACGACAGAGGGTACAGCAGTCCAGCAAGAGCAGAGGCCCCGGATCTGGGGAGAACTTGATGCATTTGAGTTGAGATGTCAACATCTAGAACACAAGAGGGGAGAGAAGTACGTGACACACATGACAAAGTAGGGAGGAGCTAGGTCATGCAGGACTAAACAGTTTGTATTTATGCCATATTCCAAGAGAAATGGGGATCATATGCAATGACCAATTTAAAATTCTTTTGTCTGCCTAGCTTCCGTTTTTCCTCTTTTTTTAACTGCCGCTTTTCTACTCTATGAGATTTTACTAGAATTTTCAGTTACCTGGGTGGACAAAACAAATGGAAAGCAGTCACATGAAAAGTTGCCTAAGTCCTCAGGGAGAGGCAAATTTTAACACAATAAGATACCACCATACACTCATGATAATAGCTATAATGAAAAAGACCACTAATTCTAAGTGTAGGTGATGTGGAGCAGTTGGAATTCTCAGATGTTACTAATGAGAATTAAATTTGTACAACTATTTCAAAGACTGGGCAATATCAATTATATAGCTAAACACATAAGCCTATGAATTAGTAATACTGTTGCTAGGTGTATAGCAACAGAAATGCATATATTATGTGCACCAAAAGGCATGTATATGAATGTTCTTAGCAGCTTGTTCACAATAACCTTATAAACTGGGCACAACCAAAATGTTCATCAACAGTAGAGTGGACAAATAAATTGTGATGTAGTCATGCAATGGAAACCTACAAGGCAATGACAATGAATAAGCTACTGCCATGTGCAACACTGTAGAATGAATCTCATGTACATAATTTTGAGGGAAGGAAGCCAAACACAAACGCAGTGTGTGATTCCATTAATATAAAGTTCAAAAACTAGAAAAGTTAATAGATAGTGGTGGAAGTCAAGGTGGTAGTTTCTTTTGAGGGTATAGGTGGGATACTGGTTGTGTTTTACTTCCTCATCCGTGGCTGTCTCAAGCGTATATGTTTTCTTGGTGAAAATTCATCAAGCTGTACGTTCATGATTTGTCTGCTCTTCTGTATATAAGTTATACAATAATTAAAAGTTTCCTTAAAAAGCGGAACTTGTAAAAACAGAGTAGAATGGTGGTTACAAGGGGTTGGGGCCTGGGGGAATTGGGGAGATGTTGTCTAAGGGCACAAACTTGGAACTAGTAGATAAATAAGTCCTGGAGATCTAATGCACAGCACAGTGATTATAGTCAATACTGTATTATAAACTTCCAAAATTGCTAAGAGACTAGATCTTAAATACTCTCACCGCAAAATGAAATAATTATGTGGTGTGGTGGAGGTGTTAGCTAATGCTATGATGGTAATCATAATGCAATATATAAAGGTATCAAATCAACACATTGTACATCTTAAACTTACACAATGTTGTATGTCAATTATCTCTCAATTGAAAAAAGAGAAACAGAATCTCAAGAGGGCATGTGTGTATTGGGATAGATGCTTAATCAATCATATTTGCATTTATCTCAGGATAAAATTAGGACGTTTTTTAAAACTGAGGGTTTTTTTCCTTTCTCACATTTTTTTCCCTCAGTGTTCTGCAGTCTTTATCATTTCCGGCAGTGGCATCCGTTAGCTAAGAGGAAGAACAGATTCAGCCTAGAAAAAGAAGCCCATTGATTATTTGAAACCCATACCAGTGATAAGAATCTTAAAAGCCTAAGTTTTCTTTTTTCAGCTTGATTGAGGTATAGTTGAAAGCCTAAGTTTTCAATGAAAAGCCTAATTCTTGAGCCAGAAAAGTTTTTATGAATCTCCCCAAGGTGGGATTTTTATCATCGATGGTCAGAGCCTGAAGAAAGAGTATATAGAATTTATTCATAAATAAGAGAGAAGATTCAAAGCCAGATTCCAGATTCCTCTGACATACAGAGAAGTGTTTTTTTTTTGGTTTGTTTTTGTTTTTTACACTTTTGGCAGGTGAGTGGAGCTTCAGAATTGAGATTAGGGAGCAAGAGAGTTAACAGCTGGTGTGGATATCTAAGAAAGTGTTGAGGCACCCTTCTCTCTTTCCAGTTTTAGATCTTGAAGGGGTTGGCGTTGGGGGAATTATAGGAATGTCCAACCTATTCTGTGAATCTGAGAGCAGAGGAAGCCCTATCTTGCTTTCCTGGGAGCAGCGTGGGGAGACTACAATGGCCAGAGAGAAGCCTCATCCCACATGGCACTGGAGTGACAGAAGAGCAGTGGTTCAGCGAGATGCTGGATTGAACAGGTTTAAGGGCACACTGAGAGAGTTCAGCAAGCACATGCAATGCTATGTGGAAAACAGCAAAGGCCCTCAGTTTCCTGAGAGGAAGAAGGGGGCACAAAGTGCTAAGAGATGACAGACAGACCCAAAGGGTTATGGATTAAATGAGTTGATATATGTAGAGGACTTAGAATAAAAGCCAGTTGTTGTTGTTATTATCAGTAGGTTGGCTATCAGAAGCTGTGGAAGAACAGGGGACATCATTGGTGGGGGTTAGTCAAGATGAGGTCAATCTCAACAGAGGTCACTAAGGATAAAGGATAATTATGGAAAAGTTACCTTATACCTCACTCTCCCAAGGCCAGGATAATGTGTAATCATCACAGGATCATAGATCATCCTCAAGTGAAAGGAACACAGCTTGGAGAATCCTGAGGAGAATCTTGAAGTGGTTGATTGGTTGAATTGGAGTATTTAACCCAATGATGTAGTTAATCTTGCTTTTTCAAGATTCAGTTTTCTACTTCTAAGTGCATATGGGGTTTTAGAACCAAGCTGGTTTTCAGAGACCTAAAGGATGTTACATCTCTGCACACTTGAGGTCTCTGACTGTAGGAACTGATGCTTGTTACACACTCACAAAACGTACTCTGGCTGTCATGTGGAGAATGAACTGGTGGAACACGGGAAGTGATTCAGGAAGATTATTTAGAAGATGTCATCCTAGTCCAGGTGAGGGTTCATTTGGAGACTTGGCCTTTGGTGGTGGCTTTTGGGTGAAGAGAAGTGGATGTTGTTCAAGATGTATTTAGAAGGTAGACTTGACAGCCTTTAGTTGGTGATTGGATATGAGAAGCAGTGGAGACAAAGGTATCAAAGAAAGCTCCTAGGTTTCTGTCTGTGAGATAGCACACTGCAGGAATAGCAGGCCTCGAGTTCAGTTTTGAATATATTAAGTAATGAGGTACCTGTAAAATATACAGACGGAGATGTTGCATAGGCTGTAGGCATGTGGATCTGTATTAAAAAGGGAGTTCTCAGCTGGAAATACAAAGTTGGAATTATTGGCAAAGAGGTACTAATTGAAACTATGAGGGTGGGTGAAATCATCCCGATGTAAATCCACGCAGGATACATATCTCTAGTGAGTGCCATTCCCATTCAACTCCTGGCCCTGTGTGAGAATGGAGAGTGAGGTTACAAGAGTGTTTGGAATACTTTCCTGAGGAAATTCCATGTATAATTGTCAGGTAAAGATAGGAGGTTCCATGAGAAGAGAATGAGAAGAACATTCTAGAAGTGGCTAGAGAAGAGAAAAAAACACACACACACACAAACCCAGGAGAGCCTAGTCTAACAGAGGTCAAGGAACAAGAGGGTTTTAAGAGGAGAACATGGCCAAATGTGTTGAATGTTATTGAGAGCTCAAGTAACAGGACTGAAAATTGGCCTTCAGATTTTTTGACATGGAGGTGCTCTGGATGTTAGTGATGTGGTTTTGGTGGAGTGATGAGGGCAATGAGCAGAGGACTGGATGGGAGATAAAGAGACAAAGATGATGACGATAGAACAACCTTAATGAAATTTGGTTCTAAATGGGAGGAGAGAAATAGGGATGACATTAGAGGGAAATGAGAGGTTAGGAGACATAATGCCCTAGAGAACCAGAAGTTCCTTTGAAAAACCCCTATTTAGAAAGGCAAGTATTCTCCTTTCTGTTCTTACCTCCAGTCTCTGATTAATTCCAAATAGCACAGAATTATCGACAGTGGTATACAACCTGTATATCAAGAAGGCATGATGTGCTGCCAGGGTTCTTCAGTTCAGGTTTCAGAGCAAACTCGAGAAAAATAAAGAACCCAAAGCAAGTGCACTCATTAGGAGCATAACACTCCTTTCAGCTGCATACATCAGCTTCTCCCTGCCTCAAAAGGACAAGGATTTTGAAAGAGACTAAAGGTCAACTTATAAGAAAAAACTCAACTTTGGGACGCTTAACTAAACCCTTTAGGGCAAGGTCCATGTTTTTATTTGACTTTTTATACCCCCAGTTGCAGTGGCAGGACGTGGAAATCTCTCTGTTTTTGTTGTAATGAATACATCAGTGTAGTTTCCCCTGGGAAAACTATACAAGCAGTAGTGCTGCTCCCTCCAATAATTTCCTCAGAATGGTTCCCCTGACGGTACCACAAATAGGCAGCCCTTCAGACCAGGCCATAATTGTGCCTTTGGAAAACCATAATCAGAATCCATGCTCCTGTCACAGCTTCCCCAACTCTATAGATTCTGGTATTCTTACTCTTTGCCCACTAGTCTCTCAGGAGTGAGAAAGGGGGCTTTTAAACCCCAAGTTTTAACATTAAAATACCATTGGTTCAGCTTATTATTGGATAATAAAGTTGGCATTGCTATTCAGGAGCCATATCCGAATGTGGTTTCTATGATGTGACTGATCAACTATACATTGACTTGTTTTTGAGCCCTTTGGAACACAAATGCTTGTCCTACAATTTCTCCTTATTACAAAATACATTCTGAATAGACAATACGGGGTTTCTCCTCTAAATTCATGCCCCCTCACCCAAACACACTGCATGTTTGTGTGTGTGTGTATGTGTCTACTCTTCTGTAAGTCATGCCTTATCCTAACTTTCTCTTATTGGCAGATCAACCTGTTTTCAGCAGAAGAGATGAACTAACTCTAAGCCCTCTGCAGATCCATAGGGGAGTCTCCCTTGGATGTTACCTACCAGGTTCTCTGGCTTATTCTTGGTGTGTCCTCACTGCCACTCCAGGGTTAGTTCTCAGCCCATCCCCAAGCAGTGGTTGGAGCTGGCAGCCTAACCCATGCTCAGCATCATTGACATATCTTTCAGTGAGAAACATATCTTCCTGAATATCTTGATGGGGCAAATATTATCTGGGAATACCTTTTCACTTCAAAATATTAAAAAAGTATAATATTAGGCATTAACAATATTCCAGGCTCCATGTAAGGTACTGGTGTTGTGTTCTATACAGATCTTGCAGGAGCTGGTCATTTCTGCTTGCCTGTTTTTGTTTATCTTTCCATCTTCTCACCTGTCCTCTCTCATATTCCCAAATGGGCTTGTGGTGGTTTATAACAAGCACAGACAATAAACTAATGGGGAATGAGAAAATAGAGAGTCACAACTAGAGGAGGCATCAATAAGAACAGGAAGAAACCGCAACTACTGAGCTCACGCTCTCTGGAGCCCGCATGCCACAACTAGAGAGAAGCCCCCATGCCACAACTAAGACCAGACACAGCCAAAAATAAATAAATAAATTAATAAATATTTATAAAACCAATGGGTCAATGAAGAAATCAAAGAGGAAATCAGAAAATACCTTGAGACAAAAGAAAATAAAAACACAACTTTCCAAAATTTATGGAACACAGCAAAAGCAGTTGTGAGAGGGAAGTTTATAACAAAACAGGCCTACCTCAGGAAACAAAAAAAATCTCAGATAAGCAAACTAACCTACCAAGTAAAGAAATTAGAAAAAGAAGAACAAACAAAAACCAAAGTCAGCAGAAAGAAGGAAGTACTAAAGATCAGGGAGGAAATAAATAAAATAGAGACCAAAAAAAACCCCAAAAAACCAGAAAAGATCAATGAAATCAAGAGCTGTTTTTTTTTTTTTAAATTAACAAAATTGATAAGCCTTTGGCTAAGTCTCATCAAGGAAAAGATAGAAAGGACCCAAATAAATAAAATAAGAAATGAAAGGGAGAAATAATAACCAATATATCACAGAGATACAAGAAACAGAAGAGAATACTACAAACAGTTATACGCCAACAAATTGGACAACCTAGAAGATGGATAAATTCCTAGAAACATAAATCTTCCAAGCCTTAATCAGGAAGAAACAGACAAGATAAACAGACCAATCACTAGAAGTGAAATTGAATTTGTAAAAAAAAAAAAAAAAAAAGCTCCCAGCAAATGAAAGTCCAGGACTGGAGTGCTTCACAGGGGAATTCTACCAAACATATAAAGAGAAATGATAATACCTATCCTTCTCAAACTATTCCAAAAAATTGAAGAGAAGGGAACACTCTCAAATTCATTCTATGAGGCCACCATTACCCTGATACCAAAACCAGACAAAGACATCACATAAAAGGAAAATTACAGGCCAGTGTCTCTGATGAATATAGATGCAAAAATCCTCAACAAAGTATTAGCAAATTGAATTCAACATTATACAAAAACGATCATACACCATACTCAAGTGAGATTTATTCTAGGGATTCAAGGATGGTTCAATATCTGCAAATCAATTAATGTGATACACCACATTGACAAAAAGAAGGATAAAAATCACATGATCATCTCAATAGATGGAGAAAAAGCATTTGGCAAAATTAAATAAGCTATAAGGATATTATTGTGCAGCCCAGGGGATATAGCAAATATTTTACTATAAGTTTAAATGGAGTATAATATATATTGTAAAAATATTGAATCACTATGTTGTACACCTGAAACTAATATAATATTGTAAATCAACTATACTTCAACAAGAAAAGTCATTAAAATCAAATAGGGAATATTTATGTCCACACAGAAGCCTGTACACAAATGTTTATGGCAGCTTTATTCATAATGGCTAAAACTTTGAAGCAATCAAGATGTCCTTTGTAGGTGAAAGGATAAACTGTGGAATATTATTCAGGGATAAAAAGAAATGAGCTATTAAGCCATCAAAAGACATAGAGGAATCTTAACTACATATTGCTAAGTAAAAGAAGCCAATCTGAAAAGGCTGCATACTGTATGATTCCAACAATATGACATTCTGGAAAAGGTGAAAACATGGAGACAGTAGAAAGATCAGTAGTTGCCAGGAGTTAAGGGGGAAGGAGGGATGAATACAGCACAGGGGATTTTTAAGTCAGTGAAACTACTCTGTATGATACTATAACGGTGGATACATGTCATTATACATTTGTCCAAACCTGTAGAATGTACACAGCGAGAGTGAATCCTAATGTAAACTATGGACTTTGGGTGATAATGGTATGTCAGTGTAGGTTCATTGATTATAATAAATGTACCACTCTGGTTGGGGGGGGGTGGGATGCTGATAGTGGGAGAGGCTGTGCCTGTGTGGAGGCAAGGGGAATATGGAAAACTCTGCACTTTCTGCTCAGTTTTGCTTTGCACTGAAAATGTCTCTAAAAAATAGTCTATTAAATAAAAGGATTTTGAAAAAAATTCTGTTGAGATCATTTGAAACACAACTTGTTTGTAAACCACCACTTAAAGAAATTGTGCATAATAATCTTCGAGCAAGAATTATGAAGAGTATATAAGATGATGGCTCTAAATTACCCATTATTGTCAATATGACACAAAATTATTGTGGTAAAAAATTTTAATAGTCGTTAAGAAGACTTCTCAAAACACAACAGTTAATTAGTGACATCTAGCACCTCCTGTATGGAGATTTATAGTTTTCAAAGCTGGAAATTACTAAAGATCTTGAGACTGGATAGAATGAAAACAGATCTCATTTTTTACATCTTAGAAATAAATATTTGTAACCATCTGGAGTCTACTTTCTGGATTGAGGACAAGAACAGTAACCTCGCAAATTTATCTTTGAAATGTCACTTCTCACTTTTGGTGGCTGAACAATACTACAGTTTTTTTTTCCTCCATTACACTGAATACACTATTAAATATTTTCTCTTTAAAAATAGAATTTTAACATCTTGAAACAAAGGTCGTTTCTATCCTCTAGGCTGTAACGTTAGTAACCAGAGAATGGAATTCTGTCTGAAGATGACTTTTCTCTATTATGCTCCATTTAAGACTATAAGCTGGGACAAAGGGAGAGAGTGACATGGACATATATACACTACCAAATGTGTAATAGATAGCTAGTGGGAAGCAGCCACATAGCACAGGGAGATCAGCTCAGTGCTTTGTGACCACCTAGAGGGGTGGGTTAGGGAGGGTGGGAGGGAGGGAGACACAAGAGGGAAGAGATATGGGGACATATGTATATGTATAACTGATTCACTTTGTTATAAAGCAGAAACTAACACACCATTGTAAAGCAATTATACTCCAATAAAGATGTTAAAAAAAAAAGAGACTAAACTGAGCACTGTTAACTCTTCCACTCTTCTGTGTCTTTGACTTATTGTTCTGTTTACCTGCAGGGGACTCTCCGCAATGCATGATGAACTCATATTCATCCTCTAAAACCCAACATAGTTTTCTTTTCTAGGAAGCCTTTTCTTACCCTCCTCCTAGTTTCCATATGTATTCCATATGTATCTCTCCTTTGTGCTAATTTTGTGCTTATACTTATCTCCATTTTTCCATTTATCACACCATGTTCTTATGGAATTTTTCTCCATAAAGAGTGTGAGTTCAAAGAAGATGTGAACTACATCTTATTCATTTCTGCATTTTGGGGTTAAAGTTTACACTGCAATACAAATCTGCACAAAATATGCTGCTTTTTAAAATTTTGCTATAATTGATCTTATCTAGCTCTGGATATCCCAGTTCTGCTGCTAGTGGGAGCATGCGTGTGGTAGAAAACACTTGCCTTGCCTGTTAGAGGTAACTTAGCCTCTTCTGGTTTAACAAAGGTTTCTTTGTACTGTAATTGATTTAGTCTTTGTGATTAGTCTTTAAGGCAGATGGTAGAATAAAATATTCCATCAGTTCAAAGTTCAAACTCCAAATCAGGACTTTTTCTCCCCACCTCTCATAAGGTCTTCTCTTTCCCTCCTTTTCCCCAAGGTGGCATGTTTGTTCTGAGAGAAGATTGAATTGTTTATTGCAGTGTGGAGATAGCCTTCTGGTGTTGGGCTACCTTCTCTGTTCTTGCTGGTCTCTGTTGAGGAGTGATTAGCCTATTCAGTGCCTGGTTTTCTTTGGATGGTGTCCACTAAAGTATAGGTAATCCTACCTAGTCTACTCGGGTTTCCTGCTGGGACCTCCTCTTAAAGTCTGTAGTCCCTTCCATTTGTGTGGTGTTCCAGCGTTCTGTGTTCTGTGGGCTCATCCCAGTACCAGATCCTTCAAATCTCTCAACACCATGGCTCCCCAGGTCTTCATCTTGGGCCATTGAAACTCCAGGATCTCCATATAACAAGTGTTGGTCATGGGGGAGACACGTCTCCTTGTGTCTCATCTTCCACAGTTGAGAAAAGGCTGTTCTAGAATGATAGGAACATTTCAAGAGACATAGCTGCTTCAGTCTGTCAGATCCCAGCAAAGAGAGTGACCATTTAGAAAATTATTGTCATAATATAGCGGGGAGAATCAAGAAAAATAGAGTAGATTTTGCCATTCTTTTTGGTGGAAAGGGGACCTTCAGTCAGCTATTGAGCTTTACTAGAAAACTGGTTATGTCAGATTGGAGAGTTGATCTAGAATTACTGAAGCTTAAGTTGAAGAAAGGTAATTGGTTTTCAGCTATAGACACTTCAGTGACTCTGCTGCTGTTTGGGATTGATATCTTTAAGAAATACTAGAGCCATATCGTTAACTTTTGCATAATAATTTATATTATTAGTTTTCAGTAAAAACTGCTCTCAAGGTTGGTGAATAGAATTGCTTACGCCTTGGAGAAATAACTGGATGTGACAGAATTCCTTGTCTCTCTTACATTAAAATGCTACCTGTAAAAGAATAGAATCTGGTGGATAGTGGGTAGCAAACCAAGGCAGTGAGTAATATGTTACTTTTAGCTTGGCTCACTTGCTTTCCCCCTTCTGCTGCAAACCTCTAAAAATTTTTGAGAAGCCATGAATATAAAAATTGTAACCTAAGATTTCTCAGCAGGTTGAATTATTTGCTGAAACCTTAAGACCAGCAGGTGTTTTTGGAAAATGTGGCATCAAAAGCCATTTTCTCTCAGCTAAAGCAATCTTTCACGTATAGGTATAAAATGGAATCAAGATTTATACAGGAAAAATGCTGAAGCAGTCTCTTATTTTTCTCCCTCAAGTCTGTGCTTGAGGGGTTTTTTTTCCTCATTTTTAAGTCATTTTAGACATTTATTTTTTGAACAATCAACCCTTATTTACCCTTTAATTCTTTGGACTTAATCACCTGTAAACAAATGAAAACATATTTATTATATAATTAGTTAATCAGGAATTACTTTATTTCTAAAGTTCCATAGGAATTATAGGCATTATCATTCAAATTAGCAATTATATACCATTTTGTCATTGTTTACCACTATTAATTGTGTTTGCCTTATTTCTTTCCGAAGTTATAAACTTTTTGTGTATGTGAGTGTGATGGTTAATTCTGTGTGTGAACTTGACTGGGCCACGGGGGTGCCCAGACATTTGGCCAAACATTACTCTGGGTTGTCTGTGGGGGTGTTTCTGAATGAGATTAGCATTTGAATCAGTGGACCCACTAAGGTGGGTGGGCCTCCAAATAACCTAAGTAGAACAAAAAGGTTGAGAAAGAGGGAACTTCTCCTGCCTGACTGCTTTGAGCTGGGACATTGGCCTTTTCCTGCCTTCATACACAAATTGAAATATTGACTTTTCCTGGTTCCAGACGCTGCCTAGTTTCAGACAGGAACTTATGTCATTGGCTCTCCTGGGTCTTGCTGAATGCAGATCTTGGGAGTTCTAGCCTCCATAGTCATGCGAGCCAGTTCCTTAGAAACGTTTCTCTCTATCTCTCTCCCCCACCTGCCCTCCCACCATATATATGTATATACAGGGTTGGCCAAAAAGGGCCTTTGGTTTTTAAGTAAAAATAACAGACACATTTTTCATTTTCACCAAGAACTTTATTGAACAATGCATTCACCCTTTTCTTCCACTACCTTCTGCCATTTTTCAGGCAAATTCATAATTCCATCTTCCCAAACCTTTTTATCTTTTTGAGCAAAGAACTGTTCCAGGTGCTTTTTACAGTCTTCCAGGGAATTGAAATTTTTTCCATTAAGAGAATTTTGTAAAGACAGAAAAAATGGAAATCCGAAAGTACAATGTCTGGTGAATATGGCGGATGAATCAGAACTTCCCAGCCAAGCTGTAAAACTTTTTGCCTGGTCATCAAAGAAACATGCAGTCTTTCATTATCCTGATAGAAGATTATGCATTTTCTGTTGATTAATTCTGGACGCTTTTCATCGAGTGCTGCTTTCAGTTGGTCTAATTGGGAGCAGTACTTGTTGGAATTAATCATTTGGTTTTCCAGAAGGAGCTCATAATAGAGGACTCCTTTCTATTCCCACCATATACAAAGCATCACCTTCTTTGCATGAAGACTGGCCTTTAGTGTAGTTGGTGGTGGTTCATTTCTCTTGCCCCACTATCTCTTCCATTCCACATTGTACTGTATTCACTTTTCATCGCCCGTCACAATTTGTTTTAAAAATAGAACGTTTTTGTTAACTTTCAGTGGAGAATCGCATGACGAAATACGGTCAAGAAGGTTTGTTTTTGCTTAACTTACGTGGAACCCAAACATCAAAGCGATGAACATAAACCAAGCTGGTGCAAATGATTTTCAGTGCTTGATTTGGATATTTTGAGTATGTCGGCCATCTCCCACGTGGTATAATATTGATTGTTCTCAATTAATGTCCTGATTTGATCGCTATCAACTTTAACTGGTCTACCCAACACTGGAGCATTGTCCAGCGAGAAATCTCCAGCACGAAACTTCGCAAACCACTTTTGACACGTTTAATCAGTCACAACACCTTCTCCATACGCTGCACAAATCTTTTTTGTGTGTTTCGGTTACGTTTTTACCTTTTTGCAATAATAAACCGTAATATGCCAAAAATGTTGCTTTTTTCTTCCATCTTCAATATTAAAATGGCTAGAGTCTGTCATACAGAGTGAAGTAAGCCAGAAAGAGAAAAACAAATATCGTATATTAACGCATATATGTGGAATCTAGAAAAATGGTACAGATGAACCTGTTTGCAGGGCAAGAATAGAGACGTAGATGTAGAGAACGGTCATGTGGACACAGCGGGGGAAGGGGAGGGTGGGATGAATTGGGAGATTAGGATTGACATATATACACTACCATGCATAAAACAGATAGCTAGCGGGAACATGCTATAAAGCACAGGAAGCTCAGCTCAGTGCTCTGTGATGACCTAGATGGGTGGGATGGGGGAGTGGGAGGGAGGTCCAAGAGGGAGGGGATATAGGTATACATATTGCTGATTCACTTCATTGTACAGCAGAAACTAACACAACATTGTAAAGCAATTATACATACTCCAATAAAAAAATGGCTACACAAAAATTCACGAATTTTGATGTCTTTTTTTAAATGCACGCTGATATGACAGCTGTCACATGCAATCTAACACAATTGTTTCGAATGAAGTTAAAGACAGCTAAGTGCTACTAGAGCCATACAGAAAAGAACGAATGAACCTTTTGGCCAATGCAATATATATATATGTATCCTATTGATTCTGTTTCTTTGGAGAACTCTGACCAACACAGTGGATCATGTCTGATACTTATTTCATATTATACATAGGTGTAGCACACCATGGTTATGTTAGAAACTTAAAAGAGACTTTAAAAACAGAGGGATCCTTGATCAAAATGACTCATGAAACTTAATGTCAGTTACTCTGAGACAAAATCCTCACTGCACATTTGCTAAATTCTTGAATGCATGTACTACTGCACTTGTAAGTTTTAACAAGGGTGAAAATAAAGCCAGTGAGAAATGCAGTACTGATCTTGATTAGGTGGTGTCAAATGAGCTGAATTTCTATATTGGAATGATGAATTGTAATTATAGCTCATTATACAACGTGATTTTCATCATGAAATATATTATTTAAAGGATAATTTCAACTCATTTACCATAGTCAAAAACCTGTGTATATCTTTTGAAAATTCATGATATTGTAAGTGTGAAAAATTAATAAATAGAAACCTCAATTAAATAGTTTTGGGAGACCGGAAAGGGTAGCTCTCATGCTCTGCGATGATAGCAGAGCCCAACAGGAGGAAGAAAGAGTCCTCTTCTTTCCTGGCAAGGACTCAGCCAATGAAAAACTATGGATTATTTACTATAGCCCTCCCTCCCAACTTCCTGTTCTCCTCTGTAAAAGCATTCTTCCTCCCTTGCTGTGTGGGGACTTGCATGTGCCTCACCATGGTTGCAGGCCCTGAACTGCAATTCTCGCTAATCCAAATAAACCCATCTTTGCTGGAGAAACATCTGACAGTCTGTTTTAGGTCAATGTAAGTGACATGAGAAAGGCTCTTCTTATCATTGCTGCCTATAAGATTTGTAAACCAGTTAAGGCATATCATCCTTCCAGTGGCATTTGGTGCTTTTGACCCTTGTCAGTGCATGCATTTGGAGTTGTTTTTCAAATAGTTGTGATGAACCTCTTCTCTGATTTCACCTATGACCCTTGACATGGATTTGTAGGAGGACTGATCAAGGTGAAAGTTTTAGTGTGTTTGTTACCAAACATAGTGAGACTACAACTGATCCATGTTAAATTGAACTCCATGGCCTTGATTTCAGTGGGGTTGTGTAGTAGCTGACTGAATTTAATGGATTAAAATTAGAAAATGTGCCAAACCATAAACTAGAGATAAATGAGCAGAGAAGTACATTTTTCCTGCATGTACCATGATTCTGTTCACTTCAGAGCGTGATGGCATGAGTGTTCTCGCATGAAAGAGTATTGTGAACTCTTATAGTTGAGACCAAGCACTTATAATATTTATTATGTGAATATTATAAACACAATTTATGAAAATATGAAGTGTTTCTTTCCTTCAAGGAAGAAAGCTAAGATATTTCAGCTGAGAAATCTGAGAAAGCAGAAACATCAAACTGACAAGTGTGGAACAAAATTCTCCTCTAAAATATCTGGTATTCTGCATTTGCCACTGACCTGGTTTTTTTTTTTTTTTATAAAGGAGCTTGTTAACCCAGTGAATTTCTTTTTTTAAGCAGGTATTCATTTTTATTTATTTATTTATTTATTTATGGCTGTGTTGAGTCTTCGTTTCTGTGCGAGGGCTTTCTCCAGTTGCGGCAAGTGGGGGCCACTCTTCATCGCGGTGCGCGGGCCTCTCACTATCGCGGCCTCTCTTGTTGCGGAGCACAGGCTCCAGACGCTCAGGATCAGTAGTTGTGGCTCATGGGCCTAGTTGCTCCGCGGCATGTGGGATCTTCCCAGACCAGGGCTCGAACCCGTGTCCCCTACATCGGCAGGCAGATTCTCAACCACTGTGCCACCAGGGAAGCCCACTGATCTGGTTTTTATATGCATTTCAGAAAGTAATTTTTTCCCTAATACTTTGCTAGATTGCCCATAGAAATATTGAGAAATATAGCACATACTAATGTGGCGAACCTGATATTGAGCATGATAGAGTTAAATACTCCTGAGCTGAAACTTCTGGGTTAAAAGTTGACGCTATTTCAGGGGCAGTAAGCATGGCATCCCTGTTACTTCCCAGGAGGTGATGTCTTTTTCAACTCTGCTCTCATTAAGTAGCTTTTCTTCCTCTTCAAATGTGAGGAAATTAGAGCCCTCTCCATCACCTGAACATAGAGTATATCCTAAGTGAGTGCTCCTCATGGGACACAGATGGCTCAAAACAGAGGCAAGTGGCAGAAGGCATTGTGTAGGCATAGTGGAGAGCAATGAAAACACCTATGTTAACAGTGTAACTATTAAGAGCAGATATTAAATGGAACATTGGGCAAGCCCACGAGCAGATAGTAAGAATAACGATTCTGCTAGAAGGAAGTGACTTGTGGTGCACGCCTGTAAAACCACAAACAGTGTGGCTTTCAAGAGAAGGGATGAAGAAATTGGATAAGCAGGAGACAAGAGAAATCGGACCTGAATTGAACCTGGTGATGATTCTATTAATCATCCTTGACTAAGGATTTTCACCCAAGACATACTGAGGAAAATATTGGAAATTAATATTAGAATCCTCTGTATGCCATTTGTTATTTGTATTCAGTATATAATTATTATTATATTTATATTATTATTAGTTAACTGTATAGTAAAATATTGTCACTTTAAAATTTTATAATACAGATCCTTTTCATTTAAATTAACCCTTTTATTGTCACAAAGTCCTTCAGTTAAAGCTTGCTTCACATGTTGTTGTAAATGACTGGATTGGGAAGACACTACCTGAAAACAGCTGTCTGCACTGGGGGCCCAGAGGAGCAAAACATAGAAATCAGTCCTTTGTCCAGAATGCTGGCTTTGCCATGCTCTTTTCAGTCTGGGGATCCTAGACCATATCCATCTTTTTTTTTTAGAGATCACCAAAGTCTTCATGAGGAGTTTAAGGGGAAAAAGGTGAATGTGATTAAAAAGAATGGGGACTTCCCTGGAGGTCCAGTGGTTAAGACTTCGCCTTCCAATGCAGGGGGTGCAGGTTCGATCCCTGGTCGGGGGGCTAAGATTCCACATGGCTTGAGGCCAAAAAACCAAAACATAAAACAGAAGCAATATTGTAACAAATTCAATAAAGACTTTTAAAAAATAAAAAAATAAAAAGAATGGTCTTTTACACTTTATTCAAAGTGGCTATGCTCGGTCACTTATTAAGTGTGACTGGTCCTTGTTTGAGAGTATGAGGGAGGAGAACTCATAAGTTTCCTCTTAGCAACTAAGATCTGTGTGTTCTAAGGAGACACCCCTCTCACCCAACTCCAGAAATGGAAGCAAATCAAGCGACAAATATTTATTCACCCCTTTTTATGGGCCCAACACTGGGCTAAGTGTAAGGTATGCAAAATAGAGACCAGCTATATTCTGGAAACTTGAATAATTATTCTAAACACAGAAGAAAGAATTGTCACAGTCTAAAACATTTCATGTTAGCTAGAGAAGCAATAAGAGACAAATTGAAAGAAATGAATGTGATCTGGAGCAAAGAGATTTCATGAAAGAGACATAATTGGAAATGTTCCTGCAAGGAGAATAATGGGGAGAGGGGGATGGATAGGCAGATGGGAGGAGTAAATCCTCCACACTGAGAAACCCATCCCAGGTTTGTGCATCATCCCTGAGCTTCCACCTAGTTTTGCAGGCATCATGGCCCTGTATTTCTATTGTTAATGCCATGGTGCACAAATATAAAATAACTTCTGTGACTATATTTTAAAAACTCAGTTTCTGATATTAAGTTGCCTCCAATTTCAACTCTACTCCACCATCTTGACTGTTTATCCTCCATGAGGAGAAAGAGTTTGAGAGACAGACATAGTTTTGATCTCAAGAGTTTTTTGATCGCAAGGTAATTTTCTGTGCTCACTTTTCTCAGAAGGGGTTATTTCTTCTCTCTGTTTTTTTCAATTAAGTGTCCCCAAATCTCTGTAAAATGAGATACTAATTTTGGCAGATGCTAGTGCTCCCCAACACCTGTATTATCGTCTTCCTGAGCCCCCAGATAGACCACATGTTCTAGGCTTCCTTGCAGGTAAGTGTCACCATGTGAGTGTTCTAGGCAATGGCAAGTGAGCAAGAAGGATGGGACCATTTCCAGATTGTCACATAGAGAACAATCCATGTGCAATTCTCTTTTATCCCCTGGCTGATTGGAGAGGACTCTAGGGAACCAAAGGAGGGTGGGGCCTCTGTTGGGAAGGATCCTGGTTCCTGAATTGCGGGCATAGGAAGGAGCCTCCTCCTCCCCCATCACCACTCATATTGGACTGTGATATGATGTGAGTTAGAAAGAATCCTGATGGGTTGATTTCTTGAAGCAATATCACTATCAATTTAAAGCATATGAATGAATTTCTTACAAAGGAGCACAGCTAATTCTGGTAAACTTTTTAAAAAAGTTTTTATTTGGAAAGAATTTCATCAATAAAAGTTGTAAGAACAGCACAAAGAATACCTGTATGCCCCTTACCCTGGTTTGCCTACATTTTGTTCCATTTCCTTTATCTCTTGCTCTTTCTTCACATATATATGTATTATTCATTTTTTTCTGAACCCAGTCTCTTAAGAATGACACTCTCCCACATAATCATAGCACAGTTATCAAATTAAAAACAAAAGCAAAACAACCCTGACCTCTGTTCAGTTCACTGTGTTCCAATCTGTGAATTGACCACTGTCCTTTGTAGCAGTTTTCTTCTCTCTAGTACAGCGTCCAGTTTAGGGTGATGTGAGGTACTGATTTTATTTGTCATATCTCTTTAGTGTCTTTTAATCTTTGTCTTTGCCTTTAATTTTTGTCTTTTATGACATTGACAGTTTTAAAAAACACAGTCTTCCCTTTTTACTAGAATATTTCTCATTTTGGGTTTGTCTCATGTTTCCTCATCATTGGAGTCAGGTTATCCATTCTGTTTGTGAATCTTTTTTTCTTTCTTTTTCCCCCCTGGCCACACTGCACGGCATGTGGGATCTTAGTTCTCCAACCAGGGATCAAACCCATGCCCCCTGCAGTGAAAGCCCAGAGTCTTAACCACAGGACCGCCAGGGAAATCCTATGAATCTTTTAACTGAAGTACAATAAACAAAGCACTCTTTTTTTTTTTTTAACATCCTTATTGGAGTATAATTGCTTTACGATGGTGTGTTAGTTTCTGCTGTATAACAAAGTGAATCAGCTATATGTATACATATATCCCCATATCTCCTCCCTCTTTGCATCTCCCTCCCACCCTTCCTATCTCACCCCCCTAGATGGACACAGAGTACTGAGCTGATCTCCCTGTGCTATGCGGCTGCTTCCCACTAGCTATCTGTTTTACATTTGGTAGTGTATATATGTCCATGCCACTCTCTCACTTCATCCCAGCTTATCCTTCCCCCTCCCTGTGTCCTCAAGTCTATTCTCTACATCTGCGTCTTTATTCCTGTCCTGCCCCTAGGTTCTTCAGAACCCCCTTTTTTTTTTTAGATTCCATATATATGTGTTAGCATACGGTATTTGTTTTTCTCTTTCTGACTTACTTCACTCTGTATGACAGTCTCTAGGTCCATCCACCTCACTACAAATAACTCAATTTTGCTTCTTTTTATGGCTGAGTAATATTCCATTGTATATATATGCCACATTTAAAATTTTTTTTTATTTTTAATTTTTTTTAATTTTGGCTGCGTTGGGTCATCGTTGCTATGCGCGGGCTTTCGCTGGTTGCGGCGAGCGGGGGCTACTCTTCGTTGCAGTGTGCAGGCTTCTCATTGCAGTGGCTTCTCTTGTTGCGGAGCACAGGCTCTAGGTGTGCGGGCTTCAGTAGGTGTGGCATGTGGGCTCAGTAGTTGTGGCACGTGAGCTCTAGAGCGCAGGCTCAGTAGTTGTGGTGCATGGGCTTAGTTGCTCCGTGGCGTGTGGGATCTTCCTGGGCCAGGGCTCGAACGGGTGTCCCCTGCATTGGCAGGCGGATTTTTTTTTTTTTTAACATCTTTATTAGAGTATAATTGCTTTACAATGGTGTGTTAGTTTCTGCTTTATAACAACGTGAATCAGTTTTACATACACATATGTTCCCATGTCTCTTCCCTCTTGCATCTCCCTCCCTCCCAGAACTAGTGTTCTGCCTATGTTTTCCTCTAAGAGTTTGATAGTGTCTGGCCTTACACTTAGGTCTTTAATCCATTTTGAGTTTATTTTTGTGTATGGTGTTAGGGAGTGTTCTAATTTCATACTTTTACATGTACCTGTCCAATTTTCCCAGCACCACTTATTGAAGAGGCTGTCTTTTCTCCACTGTATATGCTTGCCTCCTTTATCAAAGATAAGGTGACCATAGGTGCGTGGGTTTATCTCTGGGCTTTCTATCCTGTTCCATTGATCTATATTTCTGTTTTTGTGCCAGTACCAAACTGTCTTGATTACTGTAGCTTTGTAATATAGTCTGAAGTCAGGGAGCCTGATTCCTCCAGCTCCATTTTTTGTTCTCAAGATTGCTTTGGCTATTCGGGGTCTTTTGTGTTTCCATACAAATTGTGAAATTTTTTGTTCTAGTTCTGTGAAAAATGCCATTGGTTGTTTGATAAGGATTGCATTGAATCTGTAGATTGCTTTGGGAAGTATAGTCATTTTCACAATGTTGATTCTTCCAATCCAAGAACATGGTATATCTCTCCATCTGTTTGTGTCATCTTGATTTCTTTCATCAGTGTCTTATAGTTTTTTGCATACAGGTCTTTTGTCTCCTTAGGTAGGTTTATTCCTAGGTATTTTATTGTTTTTGTTGCAGTGGTAAATGGGAGTGTTTCCTTAATTTCTCTTTCAGATTTTTCATCATTAGTGTATAGGAATACAAGAGATTTCTGTGCATTAATTTTGTATCCTGCTACTTTACCAAATTCATTGATTAGCTCTAGTAGTTTTCTGGTAGCATCTTTAGGATTCTCTATGTATAGTATCATGTCATTTGCAAACAGTGACAGTTTTACTTCTTGTTTTTTGATTTGGATTCCTTTTATTTCTTTTTCTTCTCTGACTGCTGTGGCTAAAACTTCCAAAACTATGTTGAATAATAGTGGTGAGAGTGGGCAACCTTGTCTTGTTCCTGATTTTAGTGGAAATGGTTTCAGTTTTTCTCCATTGAGAATGATGTTGGCTGTGGGTTTGTCATATGTGGCCTTTATTATGTTGAGGTAAGCTCCCTCTATGCCTATTTTCTGGAGAGTTTTTATCATAAATGGGTGTTGAAGTTTGTTGAAAGCTTTTTCTGCATCTATTGAGATGATCATATGGTTTTTCTCCTTCAATTTGTTAATATGGTTTATCACATTGATTGATTTGCGTATATTGAAGAATCCTTGCATCCCTTGGATAAACTCCACTTGAACATGGTGTATGATCCTTTTAATGTGCTGTTGGATTCTGTTAAGCAAAGCACTTTGAACTGAAACTTTGCGTGTCACATTGAACAAGAGTTAGTGAGTGAAGTATCATGCTGTAGTTGTTTAGTTGCTGGGTTACAAGGTGGATGCAGTTTCTAAAAATAACAAATATGTAGTTTCTTACACCATACCAAAAATACCAGCTCTTTTGAGAAGGGGAAGTTGTATGTAAAATTAGGATATTGATGGTTGTTGATGATAAATTACAGCTTTCTTTTTTAGCATATCAGAACCTCTTGCTACTCTGTGCTTTCAGAATGCCACAGACTTTCTTCTGTCTGGAGAAACATATGTGATAACCTGGCAGACACACATTAGTGTCTAAATAGGTGTATTTACCCAGCAAGGATATATGCATTTTAGAAGATATCTGGGAAGAGGAATTCATGACTCAAAGCACAGTTTTCCAAGGATGGCATTTCTGGGACATGGCGCTTGGACAGGGGAAATGTTTTGGAGCAATGTGATGGTTAGTTTTATGGGTCAACTTGGCTAGGCTATTGTAAGCAGTTATTAAACTCTAAACTTGGTGTTTTTGTGAGGCATTTTGTAAATGTTCTTAATATCTACATTCAGCTTATTTTATGTAAAGGACATTAAGTTTGATCATGTGGATGGGCCTCACCCAGCCAGCTGAAGGGCTTAAGAGCAAAGGCTGAGGTTTTCTAGACTGCAGCATCAACTCCTGACTGAATTTCCAGCCTGCCAGCCTGCCCTACAGGTTTCATACTTCCAGCCTCCATAATTGCATGAGCCAATTCATAAAAAAAAAAATCTCTTTATACACATATGTATCTCCTATTGGTTCTGTTTCTCTGGAGAACTCTGACTAATACAGACAGGCAATCATTTTTGTATTCCTCAAGTTATGCCTCAGAAGTGGTGATTGCTAGCACAATGTTTTGAACATGAGAAATGTGCAAATAATATACGTTAAATGGGTCTGTGAGTAACCACCTGGAGATTCAACTACTAAGAAAGTTAATGCTGTAGTCCCTCCTTATCCATGGGATATCCGAGACCTCCAGTGGATGCCTGAAACCGTGGATAGTAACAAATCATATATATATACTATGTTTTTTCCTCTAGTAATGGGCGGGTAGTGTATACAGTGTGGATACCCTGGACAAAAGGATGTTTCACATTCTGGGTGGATGGTGAGAGATTTCATCATGCTACTCAGAATGGCTGTAATTTAAAACTTACGAATTGTTTTTTTCTAGAATTTTCCATTTAATATTTTCAGACCGCAGTTGACTAAAGGTAACTGAAATCATGGGAAGCAAAAATGCGGATAAAGGGGACTACTGCATTGAGGCTTTGAAGTAAAAAATGAAATTTGAGCTTTATCATGATATTTCTTCATAATATTGAAATTCTCAAAAAATAAATAGGAATATTCATGCATTCATGATTTTTTTTTTTTTTAGTCTTAAGAAATAAGGTCTCCTATTTATTTATTTATTTATTGCCACATAAACTTGACGTAATGTTGCTGTCTAGGTCTCTAATGGTTTTCTGTTTAGCAAGTAATAATACAGGTTTGTTCTCAATTTCTGCATTGAGTGAATGTTATTCACATATAAAATTTTTTGCTGCCCTCTGGTGGACGTAGTTCTATAAATCAAAAATATATAAATATATGTCAAGTAGTCTTCTATTTGAATATGTTTTCAAAGTTCCTTTCTAAGTTTGGAAGTCCAAATGCATCTTTCATATAAGAAGAGATATCAGCATCTCTGATTTGTTTATAAATCCCAATTAGAATACATGAGGTACTTAAAATATGGCACCAAAAGAGCCTAACAAAAAGTTGTGACAATGATTCCATGAGAAAATGCCTTGAAAGGTATCAGTTGGGAATCCAGTGGTGGTCTCCCCTGCTATGACCATGATTACTGATGAAGGCTACGTGGAATCCCTGGACCCCTCCCCGGGGGCAGCGGAGTTGTGGGGGTGCTTCCATGGGCTGGTATGATGTATGTGTTAGTGTTAGCGGGAGAGGGGCTGGCAGTTGTGAAGTACAGACCTGAAGGTTTTTGGGAATAGGGTCAGGCGAGGGTAGTAAAGGAAGTGAGGCAGAGCTCAGCCTTGAGGAACAGGATGAGAAGCCCAGTTTAAGAGAAACAGAAGATCTAGAAATAAGGTACATAAAGGGGCTGGAGGAACCAGAGTGACACCAAAAACAGGGAGGGATAGGAAATAACAACGATACGGGCTGTGGTGTATTGGAGCTTGGTCATACCCACTCACAAGAGCCAGGTGTTACATTTTCAAGAATTTTGTGAGCCAATTGTTAAAGATGTTATTAAAAATTAAACCATATAAACTTAAAATTAAATTGTTTTTAAAACTAAGGTAATACATACTCAAAACTCATCACTCCCTATTTATTTTACTACAATTTTACTACATTACTGATAGTAAAATCACTTATTGAGGTGACTTACGTGTTTAGTATTTGTATGGTGAAAATACTAGCTAACGGTGTGCTGCTGTGTGTCTCTCACAACTCTGCAATCAGTGACATCAGTAGCCTGTAGCTGGTCGTGTTGGGAATGTTCTTACCAAGAAAATTGAGAAATGCTACAAAACCAAGAGTTGGTTGCTAAATCTTTGCCAGCATACCACTGGGTAAGGAGGAGTCTCTGGAAATGAAAAAAGGGAGACTTCCTATTTTATTTTATTATTTTATTTTAAAAATTTATCTTATTTTACTTATTTTATTTTTTATTTTATATTTTTAATTCCACCATGTATGCTGGATTGGTGCTCTAGTTCATTTATTCATTCAATCAACAAATATTTCCTGATCCTCTACTTGTTGGCAGACAATTTTTCATGTGTCTCTTGTGTTCCTACACATCTTACAAGAGAGGCACTGACTGCCCTTTGTCCCAGAATATCCTTCATGGATGTTCATAGTGAATGGCTTTGGAAGATAGAGATCGTGTCTCCCTCTGGAGTGAAGGGCAGGCATGTTTACTGCCCATTATAAGATTTTTGGAATCTCTACACTCAGGGTTCATGTCTTATACCACAACCCAACTGTGTGTGCAGGTATCATCTGGCCCTTTTGGTGTCACCCTATAGGACTTGGGCTCAGGGAACTGGGCAAAATTGCCAATACTCTGCCTACTGCTGTTGCCGTGATTCATTTTTGATCGAGAGTCTTGTGTCTTCTATCAGCATCAGTGAAATTGTGCAGGCTAACTTATTGGCTTCAAGTAGGATAAAATCTTAGACTCTTTCCTATTTTTGACAGACTCTGTATCAGGCATTGTTCCAGGTGCTGGGACAAAGAAGTGGACTAGGCAGACAAGATCCTGCCCCTGTGGGGCTCAAAATATCTTATGGGATTATAAACCAAAAAAAGTATTAACACTAAGCAAGAAACATTAAACAATTATATTGCGATAAGGATTAAGAAACAATTGAATGGCGGTATGATGGAGTACTGAGATAGTCTAGAGAGAAATCTACTCCACACAGGTTGTCGGGGAGGTTCCTTCTGGTGGATGGTTGAGTGAGGAGAAATGAGTTAGGACTGAGGGGTGAAGAGGGGAATTAAGTAAAATAGTAAGAACTGTAGTGATGTAATGAAGCAGCAGTTGTTGAGCGGTCAGTGATTGGTTCATTGACTGGGGTAATGAAGTAGCATTTTTTTAAAATTCAACAAATATTTATTATATATTAATTATATATCAAGTACTCTGCCAGACAATAGAGCTACAATACAAAAGTGAACAAAACAGACCTGAACATAACTACAGTGATGGAATTTTCTTCTTTGGGGGTTTTCAACCGCTTTGCTTATAAAGTTCTTATAAAGAACTTTATCAATTTAGCTTTGGTTTCCTTGCAATGTCAAATATAACATCATAAACCTTTAATCAGTCCTCAGTGAGGTCTGTGGTGGACCTCTCTCTTGCAGCCTAAAAGCTTGAAAGTATCATGCATATTCTACTCTGTCAGGTAGAAAGTAAGTAGGGCTTTAGAAAAGAACAGATGTGACAGTTTTATTTTCCCCCAAGTCTATTCCAGTAAGACCGACAATATCCCATTCATTGATGCCGACCTTGATCTTCATAGAATGGAGAATCCATTCTAAGCTAAGATGGAATCTCGGTATAAAGACTTGGCATATTATACACTGCCAGGAACCTGTAATTCCGAAATATGTTCAGTAGTTCTTGGCTGATTCATGCTTTTTTTAAGTCCTAAAATTTCTTCTAAGAGATCTCTCTATTGAAGTAGCATTTGTTGATTGATTGATGAAGGGGATATTTTTTTTTTAAATCGGGGGGGTTATTTGGTTTACTACTAAGGTAAAAACTGGGGAGGGGGTCATCAGACTGTGGTAGTAATGGGAGGGGATTCCTACCATATTCTTGCATTGGAATCATGTGCAATTCCAAATATTGTGTAAAGAGTTGGGATTTGAGGGAATCCCTGGAACTAATGTACGGGGGCTGGATGGGAGAAGTGTCAGTGTGATGGTGGAAGGGAGCAAAGACGTAGCTAGTAAGTAGCTGTAGTGAAGGAAATCGAATTTCCCATTTATATGGGAATAGTGAGGAATGGAACCTGCCCCGGGCAGTTTCCTAGGTGAGAGCATATGAGTCAGGGACAGATAGGAGTTTTAAAATTTCCCTCAACCATTATTTTGGAAAATTTGGTAGCAAAATCCATGTAGTCTGGATACACTAATTGTTGAGAGTTAGAGTGAAGTTAAGTCTAGCTCAAGGACTGAGAGGAGGGTTTCTGAGATCCAGTTCCTGTCACTTAATTGATGGCTCTGTGACCTCTCTACTGTCCTTATAAGGTGTGGAGCTTTTTCTGAGAGGTTATGAAGGCCTGAGACCTGAAAGCACAGGCAAAAGAATAGAAGATAAAAGTTCCCTTGTGTCTTCCACACATGTAGTTTGAGTACCTTTGTGTATTTTTAGAAATATATGTTACCATGTGCACTCAGAGCAACTTAAAAATATTTTTATGCTCAATTATATTTATTGACATAAATATTTCAAATTATATGTTCTAGATGGAATCTGTCAATTGGTTATAACTGCTTGTTTCTTTTAGCACTAGCCATTAGACAACCTTAGGTTATACACAAAACGTCTGTCCCTGGATAATAAAATACATTACTGGCTTAGGGAGTTTCCACAATAAAATGCTAACAAAATAAATCTAGATAACATCCAAATTATTTTACTGTATAATTTTGTTAAAATGAATATATTTCTGTAATCATGTACCCTTACACGTACCGAGCATTCAACATACATCATCATAGGCCTATAAAAATCCCCCAAAGTAGTTACTGTTATTATTCCCTTTTTTACAGGTGAGGAAGCAAGCTCAGAGGTGGAGTGAGTTGCTTCAGGTCCCATAATTAGTAAGTAGCTGAGTATGAGCTACTTACTAATACTAATCTGCTATGAGCCTTTTGAACATGTAGGCAGTACTCTCTGGTCTGAGGCCTTAAGAAATTTTTGCAGATTTTCCTTTTGTTGCTCCCTTTTAGTTTACGGAATATCCTTGCCCCAAACCTTGATTCCTGGGGTGTTGCTGGTTCAAGCTTCCTCTGTTCACAGGTCTGAATTGAGAACCCAGCCCCAGTCCTCGTCCTATGAGAAAGCAGGATTGCTGCCTATCTTCAGTTGCTGGTGGTTTCACATACCCTAGAGTTTTAAAAAATTCATCTACAAGAAAGTACCTCTTTGTTCAACATTGGGCCATCATGAAAACTGATCCCAGCACAATTTAATTTAACATCCTGTTGGTGAGAAGGATAAAACATATCCATTTCTGTTTAGAAAAGAAAATGAGGGCTAAATGTATAAAGCTGTTAGGAAAAAAACACAAAGATACTGTCTCCAAAACAACCACCCTCAGGAATATTAGAAACTCAGCTTGCTGGGAAACCTAGAAAGTGATTATGCTTAGGACTAAAAATATGAGGCATGAAAAGAAAAATTCTTGACATAGTCAACTAGCAAAACCACTAGGGGGGCATTTAAAATAAGAAAATAACATAATAAAAATAGCATGAAACTATAGATGTATAGTACCAATCAAGGAACCTCAATGTAAGTACCACTTAGATCAAGAAATAGAATATTGCCAACATCTAGAAGCCTCTTCTTGAGCACAAAGCTCTTCCCTACCGCTCTGTAAAGGTGATATTTACAATAAATCATTTTCTTTTTTTTTTTTGTCGTTTGTTCGCTTTTGTTTTAACACCTAAGTTTATGTGTATATATAGTGTATATATGTATTTATTATGTGGTATGCATATAGTTTATATAATTTATATGCATATATGGTTTGTAATCAAATGTATATGGGATATATATATATTTAATTTTAACCAATACTCTAGAGAATGTCTGTGAGGTTTGTGAACTCCTAAAGATTAGCCAGACTTACTCATCTTTATATATTTAGTACCTAGCGTAGACCCTGATACTTAATGAGCTTGTAATAGCATGCAATAAATCTGTGTTGCATGCAAAAGAATTACTAAGCAGAAACCTCAGTTAAATAGGGTTGAGAGACCAGAAGAGGGAGTTCTCACGCCCTGTGATGATAGCACAGCCCAGCAGGAAGAAGAAAGACTTCTTTCCTGGTGAGGACTCAGCCAATGAAAAGCCATGGATTATTTGTATCCTAATGAAACAGGAGGGAAGGGGGCAGGGCACAACCTTTAAAAGAATGACATAGCCATAGGACATGACAAAAACTGGTTAGGATTAACTAGATCCAAGAGGTGGAAGATTTGACTACCAGTAGACCTTGAGCCCCATTATACGCTCATTGTAATACATTAGCATGCTAAATGACTCACCCACTAGCACCATGACAGTTCTAAGGCTAACCATAAAAGGCCAAATAGTGGGCAGTGGCGCAATTCCTGGAAATCTCCGCCCCTTACCTGAAATAATCAGAATAATCCTCCCACTCATTAGCCTATGAAATTATCCAGCCCAGAAAAACTAACCACGCCATATTTCGAGGCTCTCTCGCCTTCTGAGATGGCCCACACTCTGCCTGTGGAGTGTGTTTCTTTCTAAATATTCTCTCAATAAATCCATTTCTTACCTATCACTTTGTCTCTCACTGAATTATTTCTGCGGCAAGACATCAAGAACTCAAATTCACCAGGAACACTATAGCCTTTCCAACTTCCTTTTCCCCTCTTTAAAATTTCCCTTGCCATGTGGGCACTTGCATGTGGCTCACTATGGTTGCAGACCCCAAACTGCAATTCTCCACTGATCCTGAATAAACCCATCTTTGCTGGAGAAACATCTGACAGTCTGTTTGTTTCAGGTCAACATGAACAAGTAAATTGTAAGTTGTTAAATAAGAGATTATTATTTCACTTATCTTTGGAGATTATTTTGACTATGTGGTGGAATAATATGTGTTGAGATGTAAACTGATACTTTTTCCTTTAACATTTCCTAAATCCAGTTTTCTCCATTTCAACAGTTAGGTATTCTGCCTACATTGCCGTAGGGAAGGGACAACACAGATAAATCAGATTACAAAAGAGGTAAATTCTTGACTAATCTATTTCTGTTTCCAGTAGTCAATGGATTTGGAAGATTAGATAAAGTGTTGTTTTTTCTGCTCCTTATTTTTCTTGGCCAGAGAAGAAAGAAAGTGAGAAGGCAAACAAGAGATTAGATATGAGACTGTCCCTGAAAACTGGAGGCTAACACTTGCTTTTTTGCCTTCTTTGCCCTTAACCCTAGAAGGACAGAGATCTTGGATAGGCTTTGGGGGCTCAGAAATTGAGGAGACCTGTGCTGTAGTGTGCAGGGTCTGCTTTTTCCCTGCTTCTGAGAGCCAGTTGTCACATTTTTAGGAGTGGTGTGAGCTTGTTGGTATCACACGGGTGACTTGAAATCAGCCCTGGCGAGAGTGTTCCTTTCTGAAAATTGTCAAATGCTCTTCCATCCCACCTTGGAGAACGGGTTGTTAAACATTTATCAGCACCCTCTGGACATGTGCCTCCATTCCCAGGTGGAGCCTGGGAAAGTAGATGGACTGCCAAGGACTGGACACATTCTGAAATTGCACATCAAGTGTAAAATTTGTGGTGTGATGTGTCCAGGAAGATGGGCTTCAGTCAACCACCCAGGGCTCCTGCCTATCTTTTTGTGCCATGCAGAGGAGTAGAACATTTTCTCTGCATGCAAGAGTAGGACAGAGGTGGTAAAGTATCTCAGACAACCCTAATAATTGACCTGAAGCCCCAGAGTGATATGGAATTGCAGATGAATGTTTTCTGAGCAACTTGGAATGGGCATGGAAGTGACTGAATAAGGGCCAGTTTTGAAGGGTCTTGAAGTTGAGGCCAAATGACCTGCCAGAAACCTGAGTGGATCAATGACCTTAAACCAGATAAGCAACATGCATCTCACAGAATGCTGGTTTTGATAGATGACAACCCTACATCTCCAGCCTACTCTCTTCACCCTTCACAACTATATAAGCTCCTGGAACTTAAACTTGATCTCAGGGTGAAAGAAGAAGGTTTGAGACTGGGGTGGAACATGTGAGTCACCTACGTTGGGTGCAAAATTTAACGGGGTACCAAAGAACTCACTAATCAAGATAAATAATATTTTAATGCAATATATGAAAACTCAAAATTAACATAAAAGTGCACGGTGAAAAAAATGTCAAAATTTTAAATGACCACAAGGTCAGTATTACCTAGTTTTCCTTTCATTTCAGGCTCTGCTATGGCTACTAGGGGAACTGTTACTGATGCTGCTTTAGTCTCCTCACTCCAGTGGAGGGGAGGTAGTTGTGGGGTGGCTGGAGAGCTTTGTATTGCATGAGATTTAGTTTCTGAATGAGAGTTTGAAATAGATAATGAACTGAATTCCAGAAAAATAAAATTCTATCTCTTGCACATGTGACTTGTGGGCTCAGACTTGCATTTCGTGCACATACATTATGCTTTAAATTATACTTGCATCTATAATTAAGTACTTTACAAATGTTGTAATATATTTTCATGTGGGATTAAATATATGGTTACTTGTTAGTAACAGTTGAGGTCAGGGAGGATTTATGTTATTTTTTTTAGGTGGTTTCAAATCTGTAGGTATACAGGTATACCTTGTTTCATTGTGCTTTACAGATGTTGCATATTTCACAAAATGAAGTTTTGTGGCAACCCTGCATTGAGCAAGTCTATTGGTGCCATTTTTCCAACAACATTTGCTCACTTTGTGTCTCTATGTCACATTTTGGTAATTCTCACAATATTTCAAACTCTTTCATTATTATTACATTTGCTATCAGTGATCTTTGATGTTACTATTGTAATTGTTTGGGGGCACTACGAACCGTGCCCATATACGACGGTGAACTTTTTTTTTTTTTAAGACTTTTTTTGACGTGGACCATTTTAAAAGTCTTTATTGAATTGGTTACAGTATTGCTTCTGTTTTATGTTTTGGTTTTTGGCCGCGAGGCATGTGGGATCTTAGCTCCTGGACCAGGGATCGAACCTGCACCCCCTGCATTGGAAGGTGAAGTCTTACCACTGGACTGCCAGGAAAGTCCCTAAGACGGTGAACTTGATCGATAAATGTTGTGTGTGTTCTGACTACTCCTCCGACTGCCGTTCCCCACCTCTCTCCCTCTCCTCAGGCCTCCCTATTCCCTGAGACACAACAATATTGAAATTAGTCCAGTTAATAATCTTACAATGGCCTCTAAATGTTCAAGTGAAAGAAGGCATGTTGAAAGCCGAGATAGGCCAAAAGCTAGGCCTCTTGCACCAAACAGTTAGCCAAGTTCTCAATGCAAAGGAAAAGTTCTTGAAGGAAATTAAAAGTGCGGCTCCACTGAACACATGAATGATAAGAAAGTGAAACAGCCTTATTGCTGATGTGGAGAAAGTCTTTTTTTTTTTTTTTTTTTTAAACATCTTTATTGAAGTATAATTGCCTTACAATGGTGTGTTAGCTTCTGCTTTATAACAAAGTTAATCAGTTATACATATACAATATGTTCCCATATCTCTTCCCTCTTGCATCTCCCTCCCTCCCACCCTCCCCATCCCACCCCTCTAGGTGGTCACAAAGCACCGAGCTGATCTCCCTGTGCTATGCGGCTGCTTCCCACTAGCTATCTATTTTACATTTGGTAGTGTATATATGTCCATGACACTCTCTCACCCTGTCACATCTTACCCCTCCCCCTCCCCATAGCCTCAAGTCCATTCTCTAGTAGGTCTGTGTCTTTATTCCCGTCTTGCCACTAGGTTCTTCATGACCTTTTTTTTTTTTTTTTCCCTTAGATTCCATATATATGTGTTAGCATACTGTATTTATTTTTCTCTTTCTGACTTACTTCACTCTGTATGACAGACTCTAACTCCATCCACCTCATTACAAATACCTCCATTTCGTTTCTTTTTATGGCTGAGTAATATTCCATTGTATATAGGTGCCACATCTTCTTTATCCATTCATCCGATGATGGACACTTAGGTTGCTTCCATGTCCTGGCTATTGTAAATAGAGCTGCAATGAACATTTTGGTACATGACTCTTTTTGAATTACGGTTTTCTCAGGGTATGTGCCCAGTAGTGGGATTGCTGGGTCATATGGTAGTTCTATTTTTAGTTTTTTAAGGAACCTCCATACTGTTCTCCATAGTGGCTGTATCAATTTACATTCCCACCAACAGTGCAAGAGTGTTCCCTTTTCTCCACACCCTCTCCAGCATTTATTGTTTCTAGATTTTTTGATGATGGCCATTCTGACCGGTGTGAGATGATACCTCATTGTGGTTTTGATTTGCATTTCTCTAATGATTAATGATGTTGAGCATTCTTTCATGTGTCTGTTGGCCATCTGTATATCTTCTTTGGAGAAATGTCTATTTTGGTCTTCTGCCCATTTTTGGATTGGGTTGTTTGTTTTTTGTTATTGAGCTGCATGAGCTGCTTGTAAATCTTGGAGATTAATCCTTTGTCAGTTGCTTCATTTGCAAATATTTTCTCCCATTCTGAGGGTTGTCTTTCGGTCTTGTTTATGGTTTCCATTGCTGTGCAAAAGCTTTTAAGTTTCATTAGGTCCCATTTGTTTATTTGTGTTTTTATTTCCATTTCTCTAGGGGCTGGGTCAAAAAGGATCTTGCTGTGATTTATGTCATAGAGTGTTCTGCCTATGTTTTCCTCTAAGAGTTTGATAGTGTCTGGCCTTACACTTAGGTCTTTAATCCATTTTGAGTTTATTTTTGTGTATGGTGTCAGGGAGTGTTCTATTTTCATACTTTTACATGTACCTGTCCAAGTTTCCCAGCACCACTTATTGAAGAGGCTGTCTTTTCTCCACTGTATATGCTTGCCTCCTTTATCAAAGATAAGGTGACCATATGTGCGTGGGTTTATCTCTGGGCTTTCTATCCTGTTCCATTGATCAATATTTCTGTTTTTGTGCCAGTACCAAACTGTCTTGATTACTGTAGCTTTGTAATATAGTCTGAAGTCAGGGAGCCTGATTCCCCCAGCTCCATTTTTCGTTCTCAAGATTGCTTTGGCTATTCGGGGTCTTCTGTGTTTCCATACAAATTGTGAAATTTTTTGTTCTAGTTCTGTGAAAAATGCCAGTGGTAGTTTGATAGGGATTGCATTGAATCTGTAGATTGCTTTGGGTAGTAGAGTCATTTTCACAATGTTGATTCTTCCAATCCAGGAACATGGTATATCTTTCCATCTATTTGTATCATCTTTAATTTCTTTCATCAGTGTCTTATAATTTTCTGCATACAGGTCTTTTGTCTCCTTAGGCAGGTTTATTCCTAGATATTTTATTCTTTTTGTTGCAGTGGTAAACGGGAGTGTTTTCTTAATTTCACTTTCAGATTTTTCGTCATTAGTGTATAGAAATGCAAGCGATTTCTGTGCATTAATTTTGTATCCTGCTACTTTACCAAATTCATTGATTAGCTCTAGGAGTTTTCTGGTAGCATCTTTAGGATTCTCTATGTATAGTATCATGTCATCTGCAAACAGTGACAGCTTTACTTCTTCTTTTCCGATTTGGATTCCTTTTATTTCTTTTTCTTCTCTGATTGCTGTGGCTAACACTTCCAAAACTATGTTGAATAATAGTGGTGAGAGTGGGCAACCTTGTCTTGTTCCTGATCTTAGTGGAAATGGTTTCAGTTTTTCACCATTGAGGACAATGTTGGCTGTGGGTTTGTCATATATGGCCTTTATTATGTTGAGGAAAGTTCCCTCTATGCCTACTTTCTGCAGGGCTTTTATCATAAATGGGTGTTGAATTTTGTCGAAAGCTTTCTCTGCATCTATTGAGATGATCATATGGTTTTTCTCCTTCAATTTGTTAATATGGTGTATCACATTGATTGATTTGCGTATATTGAGGAATCCTTGCATTCCTGGGATAAACCCCACTTGATCATGGTGTATAATCCTTTTAATGTGCTGTTGGATTCTGTTTGCGAGTATTTTGTTGAGGATTTTTGCATCTATGTTCATCAGTGATATTGGCCTGTAGTTTTCTTTCTTTGTGACATCTTTGTCTGGTTTTGGTATCAGGGTGATGGTGGCCTCATAGAATGAGTTTGGAAGTGTTCCTCCCTCTGCAATATTTTGGAAGAGTTTGAGAGGGATAGGTGTTAGCTCCTCTCTAAATGTTTGATAGAATTCACCTGTGAAGCCATCTGGTCCTGGGCTTTTGTTTGTTGGAAGGTTTTTCATCACAGTTTCAATTTCAGTGCTTGTGATTGGTCTGTTCATATTTTCTATTTCTTCCTGGTTCAGTCTCGGCAGTTTGTGCATTTCTAAGAATCTGTCCATTTCTTCCAGGTTGTCCATTTTATTGGCGTAGAGTTGCTTGTAGTAATCTCTCATGATCTTTTGTATTTCTGCAGTGTCAGTGGTTACTTCTCCTTTTTCATTTCTAATTCTATTGCTTTGAGTCTTCTCCCTTTTTCTCTTGATGAGTCTGGCTAATGGTTTATCAATTTTGTTTATCTTCTCAAAGAACCAGCTTTTAGTTTTATTGATTTTTGCTATCGTTTCCTTCATTTCTTTTTCATTTATTTCTGACCTGATCTTTATGATTTCTTTCCTTCTGCTAGCTTTGGGGTTTTTTTGTTCTTTTTTCTCTAATTGCTTTAGGTGCAAGGTTAGGTTGTTTATTCGAGATGTTTCCTGTTTCTTGAGGTAGGCTTGTATTGCTATAAACTTCCCTCTTAGCACTGCTTTTGCTGCGTCCCATAGGTTTTGGGTCGTCGTATCTCCATTGTCATTTGTTTCTAGGTATGTTTTGATTTCCCCTTTGATTTCTTCAGTGATCACTTCGTTATTAAGTAGTGTATTGTGTAGCCTCCATGTGTTTGTATTTTTTACACATCTTTTCCTGTAATTGATATCTAGTCTCATAGCGTTGTGGTCGGAAAAGATACTTGATACGATTTCAATTTTCTTAAATTTACCAAGGCTTGATTTGTGACCCAAGATATGATCTATCCTGGAGAATGTTCCATGCGCACTTGAGAAAAATGTGTATTCTGTTGTTTTTGGGTGGAATGTCCTATAAATATCAATTAAGTCCATCTCGTTTAATGTATCATTTAAAGCTTGTGTTTCCTTATTTATTTTCATTTTGGATGATCTGTCCATTGGTGAAAGTGGGGTGTTAAAGTCCCCTACTATGATTGTGTTGCTGTCAATTTCCCCTTTTATGGCTGTTAGTATTTGCCTTATGTATTGAGGTGCTCCTATGTTGGGTGCATAAATATTTACAATTGTTATACCTTCCTCTTGGATCGATCCCTTGATCATTATATAGTGTCCTTCTTTGTCTCTTATAATATTCTTTATTTTAAAGTCTATTTTGTGTGATATGAGAATTGCTACTCCAGCTTTCTTTTGATTTCCATTTGCATGGAATATCTTTTTCCATCCCCTCACTTTCAGTCTGTATGTGTCTCTAGGTCTGAAGTGGGTCTCTTGTAGACAGCATATATATGGGTCTTGTTTTTGTATCCATTCAGCCAGTCTGTGTCTTTTGGTGGGAGCATTTAATCCATTTACATTCAAGGTAATTATCGATATGTATGTTCCTATTCCCATTTTCTTAAATGTTTTGGGTTTGTTATTGTAGGTGTTTTCCTTCTCTTGTGTTTCTTGCCTAGAGAAGTTCCTTTAGCATTTGTTGTAAAGCTGGTTTGGTGGTGCTGAACTCTCTCAGCTTTTGCTTGTCTGTAAAGGTTTTAATTTCTCCATCACATCTGAATGAGATCCTTGCTGGGTAGAGTAACCTTGGTTGTAGGTTTTTCTCCTTCATCACTTTAAGTATATCCTGCCACTCCCTTCTGGCTTGCAGAGTTTCTGCTGAAAGATCAGATGTTAACCTTATGGGGATTCCCTTGTGTGTTATTTGTTGTTTTTCCCTTGCTGCTTTTAATATGTTTTCTTTATATTTAATTTTTGACAGTTTGATTAATATGTGTCTTGGCGTGTTTCTCCTTGGGTTTATCCTGTATGGGACTCTCTGTGCTTCCTGGACTTGATTAACTATTTCCTTTCCCATATTAGGGAAGTTTTCAACTATAATCTCTTCAAATATTTTCTCAGTCCCTTTCTTTTTCTCTTCTTCTTCTGGGACCCCTATAATTCGAATGTTGGTGCGTTTAATGTTGTCCCAGAGGTCTCTGAGACTGTCCTCAGTTCTTTTCATTCTTTTTTCTTTATCCTGCTCTGCAGTAGTTATTTCCACCATTTTATCTTCCAGGTCACTTATCCTTTCTTCTGCTTCAGTTATTCTGCTATTGATCCCATCTAGAGTATTTTTAATTTCATTTATTGTGTTTTTCATCGTTGCTTGGTTCCTCTTTAGTTCTTCTACGTCCTTGTTAAATGTTTCTTGCATTTTGTCTATTCTATTTCCAAGATTTTGGATCATCCTTACTATCATTATTCTGAATTCTTTTTCAGGTAGACTACCTATTTCCTCTTCATTTGTTAGGTCTGGTGTGTTTTGACCCTGCTCCTTCATCTGCTGTGTGTTTTTCTGTCTTCTCATTTTGCTTATCTTACTGTGTTTGGGGTCTCCTTTTCACAGGCTGCAGGTTCGTAGTTCCCGTTGTTTTTGGTATCTGTCCCCAGTGGGTAAGGTTGGTTCAGTGGGTTGTGTATGCTTCCTGGTGGAGGGGACTATTGCCTGTGTTCTGGTGGATGAGGTTGAATCTTGTCTTTCTGGTGGGCACGTCCACGTCTGGTGGTGTGTTTTGGGGTGTCTGTGGCCTTATGATTTTAGGCAGCCTCCCTGCTAATGGATGGGGCTGTGTTCCTGTCTTGCTAGTTGTTTGGCATAGGGTGTCCAGCCCTGTAGCTTGCTGGTCGTTGAGTGAAGCTGGGTCTTGATGTTGAGATGGAGATCTCTGAGAGATTTTTGCCATTTGGTATTACGTGGAGCTGGTAGGTCTCTTGTGGACCAGTGTCCTGAAGTTGGCTCTCCCACCTCAGAGGCACAGCCCTGATGCCTGGCTGGAGCACCAAGAGCCTTTCATCCACACAGCTCAGAATATAAGGGAGAAAAAAATAGAAAGAAAAAAAGAGGATAAAATAAAATAAAATAAAGCTATTATAATAAAAAATAAGAAAAAAAATTATTAAGAGTAAATGTATTCAGAAAAAAAGTTTTTTTAATTTTTAAAAATAGATTTATTAATTTTTTATAGTAAAAAATAAGGAAAAAATTTTTAAGAAAAAAATTTATTAAAAAAAATTTAATTTTTTAAAATAAAAAATATGAAAAAACTTATTAAAAATTTTTTTAATTTCTAAAAATAGAAAGTACGGAAAAAATTATTAAGAAAGCATATATTAGGAAAAAAAATTTGTTTAAGTAAAAAAAAAAAAAAAAAATGGACGGACCTAACCCTAGGACTGATGGTGAAAGCAAAGCTATACAGACAAAATCTCACCCAGAAGCATACACATATACACTCACAAAAAAAGGAAAAGGGGAAATTAATATATCCTGCTCCTAAAGTCCACCTTTTGAATTTGGGATGATTCGTTGTCTATTCAGGTATTCAACAGATGCAGGCACATCAAGTTGTTTGTGGAGCTTTAATCCGCTGCTTCTGAGGCTGCTGGGAGAGATTTCCCTTTCTCTTCTTTGTTCATACAGCTCCCAGCGTTCAGCTTTGGATTTGGACCCGCCTCTGCATGTACGTCGCCTGAGGGCGTCCGTTCCCCACCCAGACAGAACGGGGTTAAAGGAGCAGCTGCTTCGGAGGCTCTGGCTCACTCAGGCGGGGGGAGGGAGCGGTACGGAGGAGGCGGGGCGAGCCTGTGGCGTCAGAGGCGTCGTGACGTTGCAGCAGCCTGAGGCGCGCCGTGTGTTCTCCCGGGGAAGTTGTCCCCGGATCACGGGAGCCTGGCAGTGGCGAGATGCACCGGCTCCCGGGAGGGGCAGTGTGGAGAGTGACCTGTGCTCGCACACAGGCTTCTTGGTGGCGGCGGCAGCAGCCTTAGCGTTTCCTACCAGTCTCTGTGGTGCGCGCTGATGACTGTGGCTCGCGCCCGTCTCTGGGGTCCGCACTGTTAGCCGCGGCTCGCGCCCGCCTCTGGAGTTCGTCTAGGCGGCACTCTGAATCCCCTCTCCTTGCGCGCCGCGAAACAAAGAGGCAAGAAAAAGTCTCTTGCCTCTTCGGCGGCTGCAGACCTCCTCCCCGGCTCCCTCCCGGCTCGCTGCAGCACGCCAACCCCTTCAGGCTGTGTTCACGCCGCCAACCCCAGTCCTCTCCCTGCGATCCGACCGAAGCCCGCGCCTCAGCTCCCAGCCCCGCCTGCCCCAGCGGGTGAGCAGACAAGCCTCTCGGGCTGGTGAGCGCTGCTCGGCGCTGAGCCTCTGTGCGGGAATCTCTCCGTTTTTCCCTCTGCGCCCCTGTTGCTGTGGGATCCGCGCTGATAGCCGCGCGGCTCGCACCCGTCTCTGGATTTCGTTTAGGCAGCGCTCTGAATCCCCTCTCCTTGCGTGCCGCGAAACAAAGAGGCAAGAAAAAGTCTCTTGCCTCTTCGGCAGCTGCAGACTTTTTCCCGGACTCCCTCCCGGCTAGCACCAAAGCCCGAGCCTCAGCTCCCAGCCCCGGCCCGCCCCGGCGAGTGAGCAGACAAGCCTCTCGGGCTGGTGAGTGTTGGTTGGTGCCGAGCCTCTGTGCAGGAGTCTCTCCGCTTTGCCCTCCACACCCCTGTGGCTGCGCTCTCCTCCACGGCTCCGAAGCTTCCACCCTCTGCCACCCGCAGTCTCTGCCCGCAAAGGGGCTTCCTAGTGCCTGGAAACCTTTCCTCCTTCACGGCTCCCTCCCACTGGCGCAGGTCCCGTCCCTATTCTTTTGTCTCTGTTATTTCTTTTTTCTTTTACCCTACCCAAGTACGTGGGGATTTTCTTGCCTTTTGGGAGGTCTGACGTCTTCTGCCAGCGTTCAGTGGGTGTTCTGTAGGAGCAGTTCCACGTGTAGATGTATTTCTACTGTATCTGTGGGAAGGAAGGTGATCTCCGCGTCTTACTCTTCTGCCATCTTGCCCCTACTCCTGGAGAAAGTCTTAGTGGTCTAGATAGAAGACCCAAACTAGCCACAACATTCCCTTCAGCCAAAGCCTAATCCAGAGGAAGGCCCTAACTCTCTTTAATTCTGTGAGTGCTGAGAGAGGAGAGGAAGCTGCAGAAGAAAAATCTGAAGCTAGCAGAGGTTGATTCATGAAGTTTAAGGAAAGAAGCTGTCTTCATAACATCAAAGTGCAAGATGAAGCATCAAGTGCTGATGTAGAAGCTGCAGCAAGTTATCCAGAAGATCTAGCTCAGATAATTAATGAAGGTGGCTACACTAAACAACACATTTTCATTGTAACAAAACAGCCTTCTATTGGAAGAAGATGCCATCTAGGACTTTCATAGCTAGAGAGGAGAAGTCAATGCCTGGCTTCAAAGCGTCAAAGGACAGGCTGACTCTCTTGTTAGGGGATAATGCAGCTGGTGACTTTAAGTTGAAGCCAATGCTCATTTGTCATTCTGAAATTCTAGGGCCCTTCAGAATTGTGCTAAATATACTCTGCATTTGCTCTATAAATGGAACAACAAAGCCTGGATGACAGCATGTCTGTTTACAGCATGGTTTACCGAATATTTCAAGCCCACTGTTGAGAGCTATTGCTCAGAAAAAAAGATTTCTTTCAAAATATTACTGCTCATTTACAATGCACCTGGTTACCCAAGAGCTCTGATGGAGATGTATAACGAGATTAATGTTGTTTTCATGCCTGCTAACACAACATCCATTCTGCAGCCCATGGACCAAGTACTAATTTCAACTTTCAAGTCTTATTTTTCAGGAAATACATTTTGTAATTCTATAGCTGCAATAGAGAGCAATTCCTCTGATGGATCTGGGCAGAGTAAATTGAAAACCTCCTGGAAAGTATTCATCGTTCTAGATATCATTAAGAAAACTCATGATTCAGGGGTAGAGGTCAAAATATCAACATTAACAGGAGTTAGGAAGAAGTTGATTCCAACCCTCCTGGGTGACTTTGAGGGGTTCAAGATTTCATTGGAGGAAGTAACTGCAGATGTGGTGGAACTAGCGAGAGAACTGGAATTAGAAGTAGAGCCTGAAGATGTGACTGAATTGCTGCAATCTTATGATAATACTTTAATGGATGAGGAGTTGCTTCTTATGGATGAGTAAAGACAGTAGTTTTTTAAGATGGAACCTAGTCCTGGCAAAGATGCTGTGAAGATTGTTGAAATGACAACAAAAGATTTAGAATATTATGTGAACATAGTTGATAAAGCAGCGGCACGGTTTGAGAGGTTTGACTGTAATTTTGAAAGAAATTCTACTGTGGATAAAATGCTATCAAACAGCATTGCATGCCTACAGAGAATTCATTTGTGAAAGGAAGAGTCAATCAATGTGGTAAACTTCATTGTTGTCTTATTTTAAGAAATTACCACAGTCATCCCAACCTTGAGCAACCACCTCCCTGATCAGTCAGCAGCCCTCAACATGGAGGCAAGACTCTCCTCCAGCAAAAAGATTACAACTCGTTGAAGGCTCAGATGGTTAGAATTTTTTTAGAAGTAAAGCATTTAAAAAAATAATTATTTATTTGGTTGCGTCAGGTCTTAGTTGCGGCAGGTAGGCTCCTTAGTTGCGGCTCGTGGGCTCCTTTGTTGCGGCAGGTGGGCTTCTTAGTTGCGGCAGGCAGGTTCCTTAGTTGCGGCTCACCGGCTCCTTAGTTGTGGCATGCAAACTCTTAGTTGCGGCATACATGTAGGATCTAGTTCCCGGACCGGGGATCAAACTTGGGCCCCCTGCATCGGGAGTGTGGAGTCTCAACCACTGCGCCACCAGGGAAGTCCCAGTGGTAAAGCATATTTTAATTAAAGTATGCACATTGTGTTTTTAGACATAATGCTATTGCACACTTAATAGACTATAGTATAGTGTAAACATAACTTTTCTATATGCTTGGAAGCCAAAAAACTTGCATGACTCCCTTTATTGGGATATTCTCTTTATGGTGGTGGTCTGGAACCAAACCTGCAATTATCTCCAAGGTACGTCTGTACCTGTGTGTATGTATACACAACTCTCTTTGTATATTTAGTAGTTTATTAGTCTGCCAGATTTTCTGGTACTAAAGTTAGAGTCACTGGTCTATAGTACTTATGATTCCCTTCAGCAATTTGTCAAAAATGACAGACATATATTTTGACCAACAATTCCATAAATTCATGCTTCACTTATTTTCTGTGTTGGTCAGCTTCCATCTATTATCAGCCTCTGCCAGTTCTAGTAGGAATAAAAAAAAAAAAGCTGACATTTTATTGGTCTAAGTATGTGCAAGGAACTTTGAATATTCTGTTACATGCATTATTTCATTTAATATGGCAGCTCCATACGAGATGGACTATTAAAATGTCCATATACAGATGAAGAATCTGAGGCTGAAGATGGTCACATGTCTGCCTGGCTCAAAGCCCGTATGTATACTCACTGTGCCAAACTGCCAAATCTAGTGTCCTGATGCCTCACGATAGGGTCCACTGATGTCCCCTTCCCTCAGCTTGTGAATGTGTTTTCCTTTTGTTTTAGACCTAGAAGACTGTGCAGCATTTCTAGTTCACAGGAGTTACATTATTTCTATTTGTTCTTGTGAACATTATGTCTGATGAAATATTAAAACTATGTTTCTCTATGAACAGTAACTCCAAAAAGAATGTCAACCGATAGTGCTGGTGATGAAAATGAATAGAAAATGTAAGATTTATGGAACAGATGACAGACCGCATTGGTGTTTGTGAATTGGATCAGGACTCTCATTTGCAAGTATCAGAAAACCCACTCAGGCAAGGTCTTGAGAGCTGAACTGCTGGTGCTGTGAGAGTGGGCCAGGATCTGGAGTGGCAGGGAGTGCTGGAGATGCAGGGATGTGAGGGCCACATGAGCCAAGTCCAGAACAGGGGAGCAGTCTAAAGGTCAGGGCTGCAGGGCAAGAGAAAGGTTACAGAAAGAAGGCAAGATAGATGACTAGGGTATGTGGGGATGGAAATACACTGGGAAATGGGACATTTTCCCTCTATCTCTTTGCCCCAGGTGGGATTTCTGGCAGTGCCTGCATCTCCTCTGTGGCTCCTGCTGTCTATGATGATGCTTGCCATGGTTCCAGGTTCTCCTGGGTGACCCAGCCCTGGAGCTCCTGTAATACCACCTCCTCCTTTGGTTCCTCAAGCCTGCTGGTGTCAATCAGAAGCTTTATTCGGCTTCTCAGCTTTTGCCTCACTTGTGTTATCAATTTCCTACACACAATTCCCTCTGATTTAAATATTCAGAGTGGTTTCTGATTCCTGGTTGAATCTTGACTTATACACTGTGCTGCTGGTCTTTGACCTTTATAAACCTAGAACCCAATAATACTTTAATTATTAGTGGCATACACATATAGGACCATTAAGAACACTTACCATAACCTTTTTCTTAAAGTGCCATATTTTGAAGCACTTGAATCTTAAAGTAAGAGGTACCTGCTATATTTCATAGTCAAAAAAGAACAATGAGGTTTTGGTAAAGATGACTCTAGAATACACATGTGGGATGGGCTGAAGACCAGAGGTCTGAGCATGTTGGCATGAGAAGAGAAAGGAACCATTAGAAATGCTGGGAGGGTCTTTGATTGAATCAAGATCCTAATGGTGGCATTTTGGGGTAAGAACATAAATGGGGAGGAGAATTTCTTCCTAAGGGACAAATAAAGGGAAGGGGAATAAAAAGGAGGGTGTTAGTTGAGAATGTTTTTTGCAGTAGATTCAATGAAGTACTTCAGTATGTCTAAATGGAAACATAAGTTTGTAGTGGAATTCACCCAAATGAATTCCCCAGCAAAGCCCAAAGTAAGCAAAAAATTTAATCTTTCTGTTTTCTCTCTTTCATTCTTAAATGTGCTTATGTATTATTATTGTCAAGTGAACCAGTTGATTCTTTAGTTGTTTTTTTTGTGATATTCAGTGTCTTTTTAAAGGATCTTTTTATATTATAAATATGGCATTTTGTAGATTTTTGAAATCCCAGCTCTCCCTCCACCACCCTCATATTTGCTTTCATTCTTTTGCCCTTTCCTTTATTTAAGTGTTTATGCTATTCTGTGCTCATTGCTTGGATAGGAATGTGGAAGGTGAAGGTTTGGTGAAATCAAATTGGTTTTCATTCTCTCCCTGGCATTTATTTTCCAAAATGCTAAAGCCACAAGAAAATAAAAAGGCAGAGCTGGGGATAAGAGCAGGGTAGATCTTCTCCAGCAGATAGAAACATTTCAAATGAATTTGTAGTATCTGTGATTAAAGGTATCTCTGCCTTGCTCCTAGGAAGAGCACTGGAGAGATGGTAAGATCCCATCTGTTTCTGTTTCCTGATTGGATTCTACTTACACACTCGTGCTACCCAGTTTTTTTTTTTTTTTTTTTAGAAATTCACGTTCTTTTATTTATTTATTTATTTATTTATGACTGTGTTGAGTCTTCGTTTCTGTGCGAGGGCTTTCTCTAGTTGCGGCAAGTGGGGACCACTCTTCATCGTGGTGCGCGGGCCTCTCACCATCGCGGCCTCTCTTGTTGCGGAGCACAGGCTCCAGACGCGCAGGCTCAGTAATTGTGGCTCACGGGCCCAGTTGCTCCGTGGCATGTGGGATCTTCCCAGACCAGGGCTCGAACCCGTGTCCCCTGCATTGGCAGGCAGATTCTCAACCACTACGCCACCAGGGAAGCCCCGTGCTACCCAGTTTTGATCTCTATAAACTTAGACCCTAATAATACTGTAATCATTAAATGTATACATATATAGGACCGCTAAGAACACTTAGCACAGCCATTCTTTGAAGGTACCATGTTTTAGAGGAAATGTGGCACCTTAGACAGTCACACAGATGTCCTGTACCCCAATATGATATTGATGTAGAAAAAGTCTTAACCCTTAGAAGTCTCCCAGTAGTAGCAGAGATTGTGTTGGACCTGAAGGAGCCATGCAGACAGGGATGAGGCATGTCTCGATATTCCCTGCCTGAACTAAGGACCAGAAGGAGGCAATGGACACGTCAGTAAATGCCACTAGGCTCAGATGACACACAGGATCAGATGATCTTCTTTTGATGCTTAGGTGCCACAGAATTTAAACACACCTCAGGAAAAAGGGATAGGAAGCCCAAATTAACTGAGATTAAGAAAAGGAAAATAGTATGGATGTTCCTAAAAAATTAAAAATAGAACAACTGTATGATTCAGCAATCCCACTTCTGGGTATGTATTTGGATACCCAGAATTGAAATCAGAATCTCAAAGAGATATTAGTACTCCCATGTTCACTGTAGCTATTCACAATAGCCGAGATATGGAAACAACCCAAATTTCCATCAACAGATGAATAAATAAAGAAAATGTGGTATATACATACAATGGAATATCATTCAGTCTTAAAAAAAGAAGGAAATCTTACCATTTACAACAACATGGATGGACCTGAAAGCCATTATGCTAAGTGAAATAAATCAGTCACAGAAGGACAAATACTCCATGATTCCACTTACATGAGCTGTCTAAAATAGTCAAATTTATAGAAGCAAAAAATATTAGTGGAATTGTGGTTGCCAGGGGATGGGAGAAGAGAAGAGGGGCAGTTCTTGTTCACTAGGTATAAAGTTACAGTTATACGAGCTGAGTAAGTTCTAGAAATCTGCTATACAACGTAGCGCTTGTAGTTAATGAAATAGTATTGTGCACTTAAAAATTTGAGAGGATGGGTTTCATGCTAAGTGTTCTACTCCAAACAAAAACAAACAAAAAAACCTAAAAAACAACAAAAAAAGTAGACACAAGGAAACTTTTGGAGGTGATGGATATATTTATTACCTTGATTGTAGTGATGATATCATAGTTGTACACATGTATTCAAACTCATCAAATTGTATACATTAAATATGTACAGTGTTTTTGTCTATCAGTTATGCCTCAATAAATCTGTAAAAAGAAAAAGAAAATAAAAAAAAGAAGGAAGACTACTTTTTTCAGTTAATGTTTGGATTGTCCCCAAATCATTTATTGAACGATTTATCTTTTTCAACACTTGAAACACTCTTATGACATACTAAAGTATTTCATATACTTAGGTCTATGTTTGGACTTTCTTTTTTATTTTTATTATTATTATTATTATTATTATTTTTTTTTAAAAGATCTTTATTGGAGTATAATTGCTTTACAATGGTGTGTTAGTTTCTGCTTTATAACAAAGTGAATCAGTTACACATATACATATGTTCCCATATCTCTTCCCTCTTGCATCTCCCTCCCTCCCACCCTCCCTATCCCACCCCTCTAGGTGGTCACAAAGCACCGAGCTGATCTCCCTGTGCTATGCGGCTGCTTCCCATTAGCTATCTATTTTACATTTGGTAGTGTATATATGTCCATGACACTCTCTCACCCTGTCACATCTTACCCCTCCCCCTCCCCATAGCCTCAAGTCCATTCTCTAGTAGGTCTGTGTCTTTATTCCCGTCTTGCCACTAGGTTCTTCATGACCTTTTTTTTTTTTTTTTTTCCTTAGATTCCATATATATGTGTGAGCATACTGTATTTATTTTTCTCTTTCTGACTTACTTCACTCTGTATGACAGACTCTAACTCCATCCACCTCATTACAAATACCTCCATTTCGTTTCTTTTTATGGCTGAGTAATATTCCATTGTATATAGGTGCCACATCTTCTTTATCCATTCATCCGATGATGGACACTTAGGTTGCTTCCATGTCCTGGCTATTGTAAATAGAGCTGCAATGAACATTTTGGTACATGACTCTTTTTGAATTATGGTTTTCTCAGGGTATGTGCCCAGTAGTGGGATTGCTGGGTCATATGGTAGTTCTATTTTTAGTTTTTTAAGGAACCTCCATACTGTTCTCCATAGTGGCTGTATCAATTTACAGTCCCACCAACAGTGCAAGAGTGTTCCCTTTTCTCCACACCCTCTCCAGCATTTATTGTTTCTAGATTTTTTGATGATGGCCATTCTGACCGGTGTGAGATGATACCTCATTGTAGTTTTGATTTGCATTTCTCTAATGATTAATGATGTTGAGCATTCTTTCATGTGTCTGTTGGCCATCTGTATATCTTCTTTGGAGAAATGTCTATTTAGGTCTTCTGCCCATTTTTGGATTGGGTTGTTTGTTTTTTTTGTTATTGAGCTGCATGAGCTGCTTGTAAATCTTGGAGATTAATCCTTTGTCAGTTGCTTCATTTGCAAATATTTTCTCCCACTCTGAGGGTTGTCTTTCGGTCTTGTTTATGGTTTCCATTGCTGTGCAAAAGCTTTTAAGTTTCATTAGGTCCCATTTGTTTATTTGTGTTTTTATTTCCATTTCTCTAGGGGCTGGGTCAAAAAGGGTCTTGCTGTGATTTATGTCATAGAGTGTTCTGCCTATGTTTTCCTCTAAGAGTTTGATAGTGTCTGGCCTTACACTTAGGTCTTTAATCCATTTTGAGTTTATTTTTGTGTATGGTGTCAGGGAGTGTTCTATTTTCATACTTTAACATGTACCTGTCCAATTTTCCCAGCACCACTTATTGAAGAGGCTGTCTTTTCTCCACTGTATATGCTTGCCGCCTTTATCAAAGATAAGGTGACCATATGTGCGTGGGTTTATCTCTGGGCTTTCTATCCTGTTCCATTGATCAATATTTCTGTTTTTGTGCCAGTACCAAACTGTCTTGACTACTGTAGCTTTGTAATATAGTCTGAAGTCAGGGAGCCTGATTCCTCCAGCTCCATTTTTCGTTCTCAAGATTGCTTTGGCTATTCGGGGTCTTTTGTGTCTCCATACAAATTGTGAAATTTTTTGTTCTAGTTCTGTGAAAAATGCCAGTGGTAGTTTGATAGGGATTGCATTGAATCTGTAGATTGCTTTGGGTAGTAGAGTCATTTTCACAATGTTGATTCTTCCAATCCAAGAACATGGTATATCTCTCCATCTATTTGTATCATCTTTAATTTCTTTCATCAGTGTCCTACAATTTTCTACATACAGGTCTTTTGTCCCCTTAGGCAGGTTTATTCCTAGATATTTTATTCTTTTTGTTGCAGTGGTAAACGGGAGTGTTTTCTTAATTTCATTTTCAGATTTTTCATCATTAGTGTATAGGAATGCAAGAGATTTCTGTGCATTAATTTTGTATCCTGCGACTTTACCAAATTCATTGATTAGCTCTAGTAGTTTTCTGGTAGCATCTTTAGGATTCTCTATGTATAGTATCATGTCATCTGCAAATAGTGACAGCTTTACTTCTTCTTTTCCGATTTGGATTCCTTTTATTTCTTTGTCTTCTCTGACTGCTGTGGCTAACACTTCCAAAACTATGTTGAATAATAGTGGTGAGAGTGGGCAACCTTGTCTTGTTCCTGATCTTAGTGGAAATGGTTTCAGTTTTTCACCATTGAGGACAATGTTGGCTGTGGGGTTGTCATATATGGCCTTTATTATGTTGAGGAAAGTTCCCTCTATGCCTACTTTCTGCAGGGTTTTCATCATAAATAGGTGTTGAATTTTGTCGAAAGCTTTCTCTGCATCTATTGAGATGATCATATGGTTTTTCGCCTTCAATTTGTTAATATGATGTATCACGTTGATTGATTTGCGTATATTGAAGAATCATTGCATTCCTGGAATAAACCCCACTTGATCATGGTGTATAATCCTTTTAATGTGCTGTTGGATTCTGTTTGCTAGTATTTTGTTGAGGATTTTTGCATCTATGTTCATCAGTGATATTGGCCTGTAGTTTTCTTTCTTTGTGACATCTCTGTCGGGTATTGGTATCAGGGTGATGGTGGCCTCGTAGAATGAGTTGGGGAGTGTTCCTCCCTCTGCCATATTTTGGAAGAGTTTGAGAAGGATAGGTGTTAGCTCTTCTCTAAATGTTTGATAGAATTCACCTGTGAAGCCATCTGGTCCTGGGCTTTTGTTTGTTGGAAGATTTTTAATCACAGTTTCAATTTCAGTGCTTGTGATTGGTCTGTTCATATTTTCTATTTCTTCCTGGTTCAGTCTTGGCAGGTTGTGCATTTCTAAGAATCTGTCCATTTCTTCCAGGTTGTCCATTTTATTGGCATAGAGTTGCTTGTAGTAATCTCTCATGATCGTTTTTATTTCTGCAGTGTTAGTGGTTACTTCTCCTTTTTCATTTCTAATTCTATTGATTTGAGTCTTCTCCCTTTTTCTCTTGATGAGTCTGGCTAATGGTTTATCAATTTTGTTTATCTTCTCGAAGAACCAGCTTTTAGTTTCATTGATTTTTGCTATTGTTTCCTTCATTTCTTTTTCATTTATTTCTGATCTGATCTTTATGATTTCTTTCCTTCTGCTAGCTTTGAGGTTTTTTTGTTCTTCTTTCTCTAATTGCTTTAGGTGCAAGGTTAGGTTGTTTATTCGAGATGTTTCCTGTTTCTTGAGGTAGGCTTGTATTGCTATAAACTTCCCTCTTAGAATTGCTTTTGCTGCATCCCATAGGTTTTGGGTCGTCGTGTTTTCATTGTCATTTGTTTCTAGGTATTTTTTGATTTCCCCTTTGATTTCTTCAGTGATCACTTCGTTATTAAGTAGTGTATTGTGTAGCCTCCATGTGTTTATATTTTTTACAGATCTTTTCCTGTAATTGATATCTAGTCTCATAGCTTTGTGGTCGGAAAAGATACTTGATACGATTTCAATTTTCTTAAATTTACTAAGGCTTGATTTGTGACCCAAGATATGATCTATCCTGGAGAATGTTCCATGAGCACTCGAGAAAAATGTGTATTCTGTTGTTTTTGGGTGGAATGTCCTATAAATATCACTTAAATCCATCTCGTTTAATGTATCATTTAAAGCTTGTGTTTCCTTATTTATTTTCATTTTGGATGATCTGTCCATTGGTGAAAGTGGGGTGTTAAAGTCCCCTACTATGATTGTGTTGCTGTCAATTTCCCCTTTTATGGCTGTTAGTATTTGCCTTACGTATTGAGGTGCTCCTATGTTGGGTGCATAAATATTTACAATTGTTATACCTTCGTCTTGGATCGATCCCTTGATCATTATATAGTGTCCTTCTTTGTCTCTTGTAATAGTCTTTATTTTAAAGTCTATTTTGTCTGATATGAGAATTGCTACTCCAGCTTTCTTTTGATTTCCATTTGCATGGAATATCTTTTTCCATCCCCTCACTTTCAGTCTGTATGTGTCCCTAGGTCTGAAGTGGGTCTGTTGTAGACAGCATATATACACGTCTTGTTTTTGTATCCATTCAGCCAGTCTATGTCTTTTGGTTGGAGCTTTTAATCCATTTACATTTACATTTAAGGTAATTATAGATATGTATGTTCCTATTCCCATTTTCTTAAATGTTTTGGGTTTGTTATTGTAGGTGTTTTCCTTCTCTTGTGTTTCTTGCCTAGAGAAGTTCCCTTAGCATTTGTTGTAAAGCTGGTTTGGTGGTGCTGAACTCTCTCAGCTTTTGCTTGTCTGTAAAGGTTTTAATTTCTCCATCAAATCTGAATGAGATCCTTGCTGGGTAGAGTAACCTTGGTTGTAGGTTTTTCTCCTTCATGACTTTAAGTATATCCTGCCACTCCCTTCTGGCTTGCAGAGTTTCTGCTGAAAGATCAGCTGTTAACCTTATGGGGATTCCCTTGTGTGTTATTTGTTGTTTTTCCCTTGCTGCTTTTAATATGTTTTCTTTATATTTAATTTTTGATAGTTTGATTAATATGTGTCTTGGCGTGTTTCTCCTTGGATTTATCCTGTATGGGACTCTCTGTGCTTCCAGGACTTGATTAACTATTTCCTTTCCCATATTAGGGAAGTTTTCAACTATAATCTCTTCAAATATTTTCTTAGTCCCTTTCTTTTTCTCTTCTTCTTCTGGGACCCCTATAATTCGAATGTTGGTGCATTTAATGTTGTCCCAGAGGTCTCTGAGACTGTCCTCAGCTCTTTTCATTCTTTCTTCTTTATTCTGCTCTGCAGTAGTTATTTCCACTATTTTATCTTCCAGGTTACTTATCCGTTCTTCTGCCTCAGTTATTCTGCTATTGATCCCGTCTAGAGTATTTTTAATTTCATTTATTGTGTTTTTCATCGTTGCTTGGTTCCTCTTTAGTTCTTCTACGTCCTTGTTAAATGTTTCTTGCATTTTGTCTATTCTATTTCCAAGATTTTGGATCATCTTTACTATCATTATTCTGAATTCTTTTTCAGGTAGACTGCCTATTTCCTCTTCATTTGTCAGGTCTGGTGTGTTTTGACCCTGCTCCTTCACCTGCTGTGTGTTTTTTTGTCTTCTCATTTTGCTTAGCTTACTGTGTTTGGGGTGTCCTTTTCACAGGCTGCAGGTTCGTAGTTCCCGTTGTTTTTGGTATCTGTCCCCAGTGGCTAAGGTTGGTTCAGTGGGTTGTGTAGGCTTCCTGGTGGAGGGGACTAGTGCCTGTGTTCTGGTGGAAGAGGTTGGATCTTGTCTTTCTGGTGGGCACGTCCACGCCTGGTGGTGTGTTTTGGGGTGTCTGTGGCCTTATTATGATTTTAGGCAGCCTCTCTGCTAATGGATGGGGCTGTGTTCCTGTCTTGCTAGTTGTTTGGCATAGTGTGTCCAGCACTGTAGCTTGCTGGTCGTTGAATGAAGCTGGGTCTTGATGTTGAGATGGAGATCTCTGAGAGATTTTCGCTGTTTGGTATTACGTGGAGCTGGAAGATCTCTTGTGGACCAGTGTTCTGAAGTTGGCTCTCCCACCTCAGAGGCACAGCCCTGATGCCTGGCTGGAGCACCAAGAGCCCTTCATCCACACGGCTCAGAATAAAAGGGAGAAAAAAATAGAAAGAAAGAAAAAAAGAGGATAAAATAAAATAAAATAAAACTATTATAATAAAAAATAAGAAAAAAAAATTAAGAATAAATTTATGAAGAAAAAAATTTTTTTTTAATTTTTAAAAATAGATTTATTAATTTTTTATAATAAAAAATAAGATAAATTAAGAAAAAATTTATTAAGAAAAAAATTTTTTAATTTTTTAAAAATAAAAAATATGAAAAATCTTATTAAAAAAAGTTTTTTTTAATTTCTAAAAATAGGAAATAAGGAAAAAATTATTAAGAAAACATTTATTAGGAACAAAAAAATTTTTTAAGTAAAAAAAAGAAAAAAAGAAAAAAAAAAAAACCCACAAAAAAAACGGATGGACCTAACCCTAGGACTAATGGTGAATGCAAAGCTGTACAGACAAAATCTCACCCAGAAGCATACACATATACACTCACAAAAAAAGGAAAAGGGGAAAAATTAATATATCCTGCTCCCAAAGTCCACCTCCTCAGTTTGGGATGATTCGTTGTCTATTCAGGTATTCAACAGATGCAGGCACATCAAGTTGTTTGTGGAGTTTTAATCCGCTGCTTCTGAGGCTGCTGGGAGAGATTTCCCTTTCTCTTCTTTGTTCATACATCTCCCAGGGTTCAGCTTTGCATTTGGACCCGCCTCTGCGTGTAGGTCGCCTGAGGGCGTCTGTTCCCTGCCCAGACAGAACGGGGTTAAAGGAGCAGCTGCTTCGGGGGCTCTGGCTCACTCAGGATGGTGGGAGGGAGGGGTACGGATGCGGGGCGAGCCAGCAACGGCAGAGGCCAGCATGACGTTGCACCAGCCTGAGGCGCGCCGTGCGTTCTCCCGGGGAAGTTGTCCCCGGATCACGGGAGCCTGGCAGTGGCGGGCTGCACCGGCTCTTGGGAGGGGCGGTGTGGAGAGTGACCTGTGCTCGCACACAGGCTTCTTGGTGGCAGCAGCAGCAGCCTTAGCGTCTCCTGCCTGTCTCTGGGGTTCATGCTGATAGCCGAGGCTCGTGCCCGCCTCTGGGGTCCGCACTGATAGCCGCGGCTCGCGCCCATCTCTGGAGTTCGTTTAGGCAGTGCTCTGAATCCCCTCTCCTTGCGCGCCGCGAAACAAAGAGGCAAGAAAAAGTCTCTTGCCTCTTCGGCAGCTGCAGAGTTTTTCCTGGACTCCCTCCCGGCTAGCACCGAAGCCGGAGCCTCAGCTCCCAGCCCCGCCCGCCCTGGCGGCTGAGCAGACAAGCCTCTCAGGCCGGTGAGTGCTACTCGGCACCGATCCTCCATGCGGGAATCTCTCCGCTTTGCCCTCCGCACCCCTGTGGCTGCGCTCTCCTCCGTGGCTCTGAAGCTTCCCCCCTCTGCCACCCGCAGTTTCTGCCCACGAAGGGGCTTCCTAGTGTGTGGAAACCTTTCCTCCTTCACGGCTCCCTCCCACTGGTGCAGGTCCCGTCCCTATTCTTTTGTCTCTGTTATTTCTTTTTTCTTTTGCCCTACCCAAGTACGTGGGGATTTTCTTGCCTTTTGGGAGGTCTGTCGTCTTCTGCCAATGTTCAGTGGGTGTTCTGTAGGAGCAGTTCCACGTGTAGATGTATTTCTAATGTATCTGTGGGAAGGAAGGTGATCTCCGTGTCTTACTCTTCCGCCATCTTGCCTCGTCCTCCCAAATCTCTCTTTTTTATTTTAATGAATTTTTAAATCAGTTCTTGAGCATGAACTGTGTTATTCTTGATATTGTAGCTTTATGACTTATAACCAGTAGGGCTGGTTCTTCCATGTTACTCTCTTTTTTTCAGAATTTTCCTGTTTATTTTTGCTTGTTATATTTTAATATAAACTTTATGATTGGCTTCTTTAGTTATAAGTATCGCTTGTATTTTTACTAGAATCAATTTAAAATTATGGATTAATTAATGGAGATTTGCACATTTATTAGGTTGATTTTTCCTATTCAAGAATATGGTATGCTTTTACGTTTTTTCATGCTTACTTTTGTGTCCATTACTAGTGTTTTAAAGCTTCTTAATATAAATTTTGCACATTTTTTATTAAGTTTTCTGCCATGTGTATTAATTGGGGTCCTGGCAAGAAAGAGATAGCAAATACTCAAATGAAGTAATGGAGGAGAGTTTAATGAATGGGCTCTTTTCAAAGGTGTGGGAAAGGGTTAAGAAAACTCAGCAAGGAACAGTGAAATATCCAAAGATTAGTGACAGTAGAGAGTAGCAAGAGGGGGAAGGAATGGTTACCAGATATTGGAGGGAGCACTTATAGGAGAGGACTGCCTTACAAGAGCTGTGGGCATCTGCAGAAGGACAAGGAAAAATCAAGGAGGAGATACCTTGACCTTGCTCTTCATTTACCATCTGGTTACCTTCCATGCCCTCCCATTGGACAAACCCAACAGAAACCAGAGAGCAAGGGAGACCATTGACATGGCCCACAAATGTCAGCCTCCTTGGACACAAAGCAGAGTAGAGAAGCGTGCAATGGACTGAACGTTTGTGCCCCCCCATTCATATGTTGAAATCCTAACCCCAAATGTGATGGTATTAGGAGGTGGGTACTTTTGGAGATGATTAGTTCATGAGGATGAAGCCCTCAAAAATGGGATTAGTGCCTTTATAAAAGGGACCCTGAGGGCTCTTTCACCCTCTTTCTACCATTTGATGATTCAAGGAAAAATTGGCAGTCTGTAACCTAGGAAAGGGTCCTTACCAGAACCCAGGCAGGCTGGCACCCTGATCTCAGACTTCCAGCCTCTAGAACTGTGAGAAATAAATTTAGGCTGTTTATAAACCACCTAGTCTATGGTACTTTGCTATAGAAGCCTGGAGTAAGACAGAAAATGGTACCAGTAAGTGGGAATGCTGCTCTAACAAATACCTAAAAATGTGATTGAGACTGGGTAATGGGTAGAGGCTGGAAGAGGTTTTTTTTTGTTTTTTGTTTTTTTTTTTTTTTATGGAAATTGTGTTTTCTTTTTATTTTATTTTATTTTTTTATTTTTATTTATTTTTATTTTTGGCTGTGTTGGGTTTTCATTGCTGCGCGCGGGCTTTCTCTAGTTGTGGCGAGTGGGGGCTACTCTTCATTGCAATGCACGGGATTCTCATTGTGGTGGCTTCTCTTGTTGTGGAGCACGGGCCCTAGGTGGGCGGGCTTCAGTAGTTGTGGCACGTGGGCTTCAGTAGTTGTGGCTCGCGGGCTCTAGAGTGCAGGCTCAGTGGTTGTGGCGCATGGGCTTAGTTGCTTCGCGGCATGTGGGATCTTCCTGGACCAGGGCTCGAACCTGTGTCCCCTGCATTGGCAGGCAGATTCTTAACCACTACGCCACCAGGGAAGTCCAAGGCTGGAAGAGTTTTGAGGTGGATGCTAGAAGAAACGGACATTGTTGTGAATAGATTTTTAAAGGTGACTCTGATGAGAGCTCAGACAGAAGAGAGCTGTAGAGAAAGCTTCCTTCTTCTTAGAGAATACCTAATAACTCATGAACAGAATGTTGGTATAAATATGGACAGCAAAGGCTATTTTGATCGAGTCTCAGATGGAAATAAGGAATAGGTTATTAGAAACTGGAGGAAAGGTGATCCTTGTTATCAGGTGGCAAAAAATTTGCCTAAATTGTGTTGGTGTTCTAGTCTTTTGTGGAAGGTAGAACTTGCCAGTGATGAAATTGGATATTTAGCTGAAGCGATTTCTAAGAAAATGTTGAAGGAGAAGCCTGGTTCCTCCTGACTGCTTATAGTAGAATGTGAGGAGATAGAAATGCTTTGAAGATAGAACCATTAAGCAAAAATGAACCAGAGCTTGCAGATTTGGAAAATTCTTAGCCTATTCATATTGCAAAAGATAAGAAAGTGTGTTTGGAAGAGAACACTAAGGGATGTGAACCATGGAATTAATCAACCATCTCAACAAAAGCCAAGAATAGAGATGGGATTATACCAACAGAAAAACTTCCAGCTGGGACTGGCTGAGGAAATGGGACAAAATGAGGGAAGTCTGTCAGACTTCTTAGATCCTACAGGACTGGACCATAGAACTATTTGACTACAAACATGCTATTCTTCAAGACAAGGGAAGAAGACCCTGCAGGCGATTCAGAAGATAGTCAGGCTTCACTCCTAACACAGGCCCAGAATGCTTGGGTCCAGGGGACAGGACTGTATCCACCTTGATTTCAAAGGGTGGGACCAAAGCTCAGTGGAGTCCTGGAGGTGTGACCCCCATCCTGACAGAGAACCATGGCATGGGTGGAGCCACTGCAGTGAGAAACAGCAGAGGCAGTTCCCTGCCAAGCTGCAGGGTGATAGTGACACCCCAGTGGGTCTAGAAGGTGGGACCACCCTAGTGGGACTGAAAGGTAGAGTGTGGAGCCAAAGAGGATTATTCTCCAGTCTCAAGATCTCATGCAGTTTGCCTTGCTAGGTTTTGGGCTTGCTAAGGACCCATTACTCCTTCCTTCTTTACTTTTTCTCCCATTTGAAATGGAAATGTCTGTCCTATGCCTGTCCTACCGTTGCATTTTAGAAGCATATGACTTGCTTGATTTCATTGGTTCACAGCTGGAGAGGAATTTTGCTTCAGTATGAGTCTCATTCATATCTGATTTAGATGGTTTTTATATGAGACTTTGGACTTTAGAGTTGATGCTGGAATGAGTTAAGACTTTCGGTTACTGGAATGGAATGAATATATTTTGCATGTGAGAAAGACATGAATTTTTGGAGCCAGGGCTGGAATGCAATGAACTGAATATTTGTGTCTTCCCAAAATTTATATGTTGAAATCCTAACTGACAGTTTGATGGTAGTAGGATGTGGGGCCTTTGAGAGGTAATAAGGTCATGGGGGTGGATTTTATAAGGTATTAGGGTCTTCTGAAAGGGACCCCAGAAAGCCCTCTAGCCCTGCTTCTGCTGTGTGAGGATAAAAAGAAATCGTCAGTCTGCAGCCCAGAAGAGGGCTGTCACTAGAACCTGACCATGCTGCCACCATCATCTCCACCTTCCAGCCTCCAGAACTGTTGAGAAACAGATTTTTATTGTTGATAAGCCACCCAGTTTATGGTACTTTGTATAACAGTTTGAACTGACTAAGACCAAGGGTAAAGAGTGGATCTGAAGGGGCAAATGACAGATATTTAGTACACTACATATTTTATCTTTTTGTTAATACTGTACATGAAATATTTTGTCATCTCTCTCTGGTGTGTGTGTATGTATGTACTTCTGCCATCCTGAACTTAAACTCTAAGGGAGATAGGTGATGTTCAATTATACAAGTAGTCACAATAAATGTGCTATCATAGGGGAGATAAAGGGTTCCTTGAAAGCTTTAGTGGGTAGACGTGATGAAGTCTATGGAGTCATAAATATGTCCTGAAAGAGAGAGGTTTTGATTGATATCCTAAGGATGATAAGGTATTAGACAGGTGAAGGGGCGATAGTGGTAGAGTATGGTAAAGAGAAACTGGAGGTGAAGGAGGTTTTCAAGTTAGATGAGGAATTTGAATCCTTCTTCGTTATTTACTTGCTGTTGGACATTGGGTGAATTACCTAAGTTCTCTGTGTCACAATTTTTCCATCTGTAAAGTATTTGTAATAATACTCACCTCACAGGGTTGTTGTAAGAATTAAACGCGAAATGCATTTAATTTGGGGGGGGACAGTGCTTGGCAGATGATAAGTGCTCAGTAAGTGTTAGCTATTGTCGTTAATAATGTATAAGGAAGACCTGCAGTCAACAGAGGGTGAGACCCATCAGATGAAATCCATCAGAGTGTGTAGTGGGAGAGCATTAGAGGTTCAAATGGAGATGAAGAAAAAGATAAGAATTTGGAGAACTCGTGACTTGATAATAAGTTTGGGCACTGTTCTGAGGGCAATAGGAAGTCTCCCCTAACACAGGGAAGTTACATGATCATATGTCTGTTTTAGAAAGTGCTGATACTCACTATCTATGTCTCTCTTCTTCTTCCTGGGCATACTACCAAGCTACATTTCCAAGCTCCCTTGAAGTTAGGGGCCTGCATTGTGGCCAAGGGGATGTATTAGTCAGGGTTCTCCAGAGAAACAGAATCAATACTAGGATGTGTGTGAGTGTGTGTGTGTGTACAGAGATTTATTATGAGGAATTGGCTCACATGAGTATGGAGGCTGGTGAGTCCAAAATCTGCAGTGTGGGCTGGCAGGCTCGAGACATAGGGGAGCTGATGATACAGATGAAGTCTGAAGGCAGTCAGTTGGAGAATTCCCTCTTGCTCAGAGAGGCTGCTATTTTTGTTCTACTCATGCCTTCAACTGATTGGATTGGGCCCACCCACATTATGGAGGGCCAACTGCTTTTCTCAGAGTTCACTGATTTTAATGTCAATATCATCCAAAAGCACCCTGAAAGTTGACATGTAAAATTAAACATTACAGGGGGTGTTAAGCAGAAGCGATGTGTGCCCCTTACAGGCTGGGCCTTAAACCCCAGTCCTCCATGCTTGCTTTCTTTGCTTCTTGGCAGATGGGAGGCAGAGGATCTGGAATAGGACTGTAAATCCTGGGGGATGAAGGAGCCACTAGATGGAAGGAAGCTGGGTCCCTGAAAGACTAGATGGAACAGAGCCTTTATTCCACCTCCATCTCTCATTGAACTGTGACACGTGTGAAAGATAAGCATATGTTGTGTTAAGCTTTGGGATTTGGGGGCTTGTTTATTAAGCTGAGAGTCAGGAGTTCTTTGGAGAGTGCTGTTGGTGTGCTGTTCCTCCTCCCCCTTTCTTTGGAAGAGGGAAGAGTGTCAAGGAATGCTTGCATCTTGTGGAGTTTGAGAGAGGAAGTCATGTTTTGATTCATGCCTGAGGAGTCTAAAGGTAAGAGATGCCTCTTTAACAGAGGTCCCAAAGGCAGTTAGTGTATCCTGAGGCAGTCATTCTGGCAGCAGTAGGGAGAATGTGTTGAAGAAGGTAAATGCTAGAGTCAGGGAGACCAGTTAGGAATTTGTGGTTCAAGTCTAGGCAGGAGATTATGTTGATCTGGACTAGGTTGGTGCAGTGGGTGTGCAGAAGATGCCTAAATTAATCATGCTGTGATTAGTAGTAAATGTTCAGTGCCCTACCAGATTATCTCAATGCAAACTCCAAATTTCTTTTTTTTCCCAGATGAAATTGACATTGATTGATTGTTTGGATTTATTCCACAGTAAAGGAAAATTTATGAAATATGATGGTCTTTCTGGTTTCCTATTTCAGGTCCAATTAAAAAAGAAGGAGTCTTAGGCAAAGTTGAGGTGATAATGCTTAATTAGGAGGCACATCATAGCACAGCAAGAGAGAAGGAAAGAAATGAGGCAGAGAAAGATGCAAATTTGAGGTGATATGCCAAGTTGGCCACTGCTCTGTGGCTCTAAAGAAAAAGTGTGCCTCAGAATAATTCATCCGTCAGAAGTAGGATTAGGAAGGAAATTTAGACCAGCTCACTGATGCCTACTGTCTCTCTGGGTTAAAGGTTAACCCACAGGGAATTTACTACATCATCCTGCATTCTCCCTAGGGTATTGCTGTGAGTGACGAAGGAAAGCATGAGGAGAGGAATGGACAGTCAGAAGCCATTGGTGGAGGAGGGGAGAAGAGTCAGCAGTCTGCTGGAGGAGAGGCAGTTAACATACCTTCATGAGAGGGTTTCTGAGGGCCTGCGCCAAAAACCCTTTAGAGAAGAATCAGCCTTGGATACCAGAGGGCGGTGATACAAGATCACAACTGTACCCTGGGCCTGACCTAGCAGGAGAGGCGGTGAGCAAGGAAGAGAAAGGAAGCCAACTTCATCCTACTTACCTACTGCAGGCATCCAAGCCCAAAGCGTGTTGGAGCTGGGAGAGGGGAGAAGTTATAACTTGAAATGAAGGTTTCAGTTATGTGATTAGACTGGACTGGACTGGACTTTTTACTATCTGAATGAGGGCAGAGGATTTTTTTAGTTGAGCAGGACCATAAACAAACAAACAAACAAACAAATAAAAATTTGAAAAAATAAAAAAGGAAAAGCAAAGCAATATTTTCTTGGTATTTTGTCCAGGGTGGACATTAATGAGTCTAGAGAGCAAGTTAAAAGTCTGTTTTTTGTTTTTTTGTTTTTTTGTTTTTAAATTTTATTTATTTATTTTTGGCTGTGTTGGGTCTTCGTTTCTGTGCGAGGGCTTTCTCTAGTTGCGGCAAGCGGGGGCCACTCTTCATCGCGGTGCGCGGGCCTTTCATTGTCGCGGCCTCTCTTGTTGCGGGGCACAGGCTCCAGACGCACAGGCTCAGTAGTTGTGGCTCACGGGCCTAGTTGCTCCGTGGCATGTGGGATCTTCCCAGACCAGGACTCGAACCCGTGTCCCCTGCATTGGCAGGCAGATTCTCAACCACTGTGCCACCAGGGAAGCCCTAAAAGTCTGTTTTTAAAAAAATTTTTTCTACATCATCATATCCATCTTGTAAAATCAATTAGGTGTACTCTGAAACATTCTGCTAGATTGCTATGAAGATCTTCCTTATTTGGCTCTGTTAAAATGCTGCATAAGAAGACAAAGACATCCATCAGTTATCACTCATGATGCCCACGGTCTGAATTATTCAATACAATTTGCACCACTTTATCAAGCAGGTTCCAGCTATAATAGGGACTCAGGGTTAATAAGATATTCTAGGGGTAGATATTATAAAAAGAATAGTACGGACCCTAAAACACTGGGTTGTCTGGAGTAAAGTGTGTATTGGTGGAATATTTGGGCAACCGAAGTGAAGGGGGATGCTGCTGAATCTGACCTCTGTACCCAACACTGAATTAAATCTTGGAGACAGAATTTTTGGTGAAGTAGAAAAGAACAGCTTTATTGCTTTGCCAGGCAAAGGGGGCCACAGTGGGCTAATGCCTTCAAAACTGTGTGTCCTGACCCGGAGCGGGTAGGAGGAGTTTTATAGTAATGGTTCAAAGAGGGCGTGATCAGCTCATGGACATTCTTCTGATTGGTTGGTGGTGAGGTAAGTGGGAGTCAGCATCGTCAACCTTCTGGTTCCAACTGGGTCTGGGGTCTGCGTGCTTGTGGGCAGCATACAGTTAACTTCTCCCACCTGGTGGGGCTTTCAGTATCTGAAAAACAGCTCAAAGATATTGTTATGTGTATCCTTTGAGGGGGAACCAGGACCTTGCCCCAAGGCTGCACTATTGTTTCTTTCTTTTTTTTTTTTCTCTGTTAATATAGTTTTTTTTTTCTTTTAACATCTTTATTGGAGTATAATTGCTTTACAATGGTGTGTTAGTTTCTGCTTTATAACAAAGTGAATCAGTTATACATATACATATGTCCCCATATCTCTTCCCTCTTGCATCTCCCTCCCTCCCACCCTCCCTATCCCACCCCTCTAGGTGGTCACAAAGCACCGAGCTGATCTCCCTGTGCTATGCGGCTGCTTCCCAGTAGCTATCTATTTTACGTTTGGTAGTGTATATATGTCCATGCCACTCTATCACTTTGTCACAGCTTACCCTTCCCCCTCCCCATATCCTCAAGTCCATTCTCTAGTAGGTCTGTGTCTTTATTCCCGTCTTACCACTAGGTTCTTCATGACCTTTTTTTTTTTTCCCTTAGATTCCATATATATGTGTTAGCATACGGTATTTGTTTCTTCTCTTTCTGACTTACTTCACTCTGTATGACAGACTCTTCTCCAAAGAAGATATACAGATTGCCAACAAACACATGAAAGAATGCTCAACATCATTAATCATTAGAGAAATGCAAATCAAAACTACAATGAGATATCATCTCACACCGGTCCGAATGGCCATCATCAAAAAAATCTAGAAACAATAAATGCTGGAGAGGGTGTGGAGAAAAGGGAACCCTCTTGCACTGTTGGTGGGAATGTAAATGGATACAGCCACTATGGAGAACAGTATGGAGGTTCCTTAAAAAACTAAAAATGCACTATTGTTTCTTGACCTTTCCTCCCTTGTCTCTGCATCCCCTCCCTTCCCTAATTAACACTGTTGAACCTGCCTGTTGGAACTCCGGGAAGGTCAGGAGACTGAATGAGGCCTATTTCCTGTAATTAAGAAATGGGGGACACAGAAAGGCTTTTGTGCCCAGGAGTCCCAAAGGATCCTACTCAATTTCAGTGGCACTAGGCACCTGGGTAGGGTGAGAGTAAGAGGACAGGAAAGCACTGAGGACAGTCCGGGTGCTCTGTTTCATCCATTCTGCAGAGGGGCGGCCTCAGTGAAGCCCACCTCATTCAACCCTTGTGGTTACTTGTCACAGTTCAGCACGTGTCCAGAGTAGTGACTCTGGCAGAAAATCTGGAAGTCGACTCCCAGTTCCTCAGTTTAAAACTTTAGAACTTGCAAACTGTGCAGGAAGAGAGTTCTTAATACATATTAATGGTTTGATTATTCAGGTGGAGAAGGAGTGAGGGTGAATGCATTGAGGCCAGTATTCTGATATCTGGACTTTTGTGCTGTGTGTAAATTTGGTCACACACTTGAAGCATCAGAGGGAGAATCATAGGACAGCAGAAGAGAATTAAATAATTCATCAGCTTCTCAACCGACCTTTGGCATAATTCAGAAGGAACTCATAGAAGGCTCTGAATAAATCCTGTTGAATAAATAAACTGGGAACTACTGATTATGTGAATTGGGAGAAAGATTTAAATTGTAGAAACAGCAATATTTCCAGCAAAATATCCACAAATTTCAAATTCACCTGCAAATAAAGGAATAAATTTATCTATAATGAACTTGAATGATTTCTCTCATGGGGTTATTTTATTTGCTGTATTTTATACAGGGAATTCAGGACTATAGATGGGTAACACCTTTATGAATGCCTTTGAGTAAGTGATTATTCCATGTTAATTGTCCATAAGGGGCAAATAGTAGACCCAATAACCTGTATTGGTTAACTGGAAGTTTAATATTATTGTGATTATTTAGTTCTTTGAGATGTTTAGGAGACATTTTGTATTGCAATAATTATTATTTTAATTTGTGACTTGATTAATATAGTCAGTTAGTTAATCATTTTCAATAAACATAATGTAACGAGAATACCAGCGTCCAATTAGTAGATGTAATGATTCTTGACTCTCCTCCAGAGGGCAGCAAAACCGCATAGCTCAGTTCTCAAAGATCAGGATAAAAATCTTAAAAAGCAGGTTCACAGACATTCCCTGGCCTGATCATTCATATTAGTCCAACTAATAAAGCATAACATGTGCTGATATTTGTATCGGCATTTTATGGAAGTTTAGCCTTTCCTTTGTGAAATGAAAAAAAAATCTTCTTTTTCATTTTAGGTTATACAAAGGAACTATACTTGCTTGGGGTCTCAAAATGCATTGTTTAAAAAGGCCAAATATTGGGCTTCCCTGGTGGCGCAGTGGTTGAGAGTCTGCCTGCCAATGCAGGGGACACGGGTTCGAGCCCTGGTCTGGGAGGATCCCACATGCCACGGAGCAACTAGGCCCGTGAGTCACAACTACTGAGCCTGCGCGTCTGGAGCCTGTGCTCCGCAACAGGAGAGAGCGCGATAATGAGAGGCCCGCGCACCGCGATGAAGAGTGGCCCCCACTTGCCGCAACTAGAGAAAGCCCTCGCCCAGAAACGAAGACCCAACACAGCCATAAATAAAATAAATAAATAAATAAATAAACCCAAAGTTAAAAAAAGGCCAAATATTTAAGTAAGTTACTGTGAATAACCAAGAAGTAAGAGCTCTCCCTGCCCCGCCCCTGAATAGAATGACTTGATTTGTGAGCAGATAATGGTTGTGCTTGCTTTATTGGGGCTATTTTGGAAATTCCCTTTCTTTCTATGATCTATCCGAGGTAGAAAACCTTCAAAAAAATATGTCCCAGAGTGAAGAAAATTTGAAGATTGGTCACAGGAAAATAGGGAAATGGGAGAGAGTTGAACGCATCCCTGCCCAGCTCTATCCAAGGGGATTTGGTCATTTTCTAGATCAGATTTTAGGTAAGGCTTGACATTACCACTTACCACATCTTTTAGTACTTTCTCTGTTTCTCCAGGCACCATTCTTGCACTTAGAAGTTAGTCAGTGATTCTGGTAAAGGTGTTACCTAACAGTGGTTCAAAATATTTCTTCCCTTTGGTGTATTTTCATTTAATAGAGGATTTGTGAAGATTAGAAGCTTTTCAAGGCATAAAGGAATGGATTATAGAATGGTAGCATTCTGGTCCTTAGCAGGTTTATCCTTTGTGTATAGTAGGCTTTTACTAAATAGTTATTAAATGAATGAATAAAAACCTAAAAGGATAAATGAAAGATGTAGCTGCTCTTCCATCTGTCCAAAGTACAGAATAGAAATTCTCTTCCTTTTTTTGTGAGGCTAACTTTAATGGGGTAAAATGTAGCTTATTATTAACAGAAATAGTGTAGGTAGATGATTCAGGCAAAAGTATTTGATGATTCTTCATTACATTATATTGAATAGGTTGAATAGGGGTCAAAAACAGTTTAATAGCATGGTAGCCACCATGAATGAGCTTAAAATTTGAATTTTAGGGTTCTTTCTCATCTTTCAACTCTTTAAAGGTTTTGTAAGAATTAGTGTTCGTATTTATCAAGCATGTATTCTTTGCAAATCCCCGTGCTAGTCCAGTATTGAAATTTACTACACAGTGTAAAAAGAAGAATAAACCATAGCTCTGTCTTCAATGAACTTATAAATCTCCCTGGAGTCTCAAGACTAGCACACATGAAAACATCTGTAACCACAAAAGGTATAGATTACTAATGCAGTCGAGTGTGTGGCATGCTCTAGGATTAAAAGGTTTCTGAAGAAGGGAGGTCAACACAAGTTCAAGACTGTGGGGAGGGCTACACACAGAAAGGGGCCTTGAGCAGACTCCTAGAGTGCAGGTAGGGTTCAGATACAGAGAGGAAGGGAGGGTGTGCTGGGGAGAACAGCTTGTACAGAGATGGTGAAGTGATGAGCGCTGTACGTTCAGAAAACAGACTAGAGAAGAACTGCAAATTGGGTAATAGGGCGAAAGCTGGAGAAGGGATTTTGGGACCTGCAGTATTGCTACTGAAATCTCAGTCTGTGTACACCAGCACCAAATCAAAATCATGGAGACAGAGTTTTAGTTGAAGAAAAGAGTAGCTTTATTTCTTTGCCAAAGGAGGCCACAGCAGGCTAGTGCCCTTAAGACTGTGTCCTCCTTGAAAGGGTTCAGTGAGTAAAACTTCATAGTGTTAGCTCAAAATAGGTTTTTTGTTTTTTTTTCATTTTTGGCCACGCTGGGCGGCATGTGAGATCTTAGTTCCCTGACCAGGAATCGAAACTGTGACCCCTGCAGTGGGAGTGCAGAGTCTTAACCACTGGACAGCCAGGGAAGTCCCCAAAATAGGGTTCTTGATAAGGATCAGGGCAGGTGCAGGATCTATATTCTTCTCTTCTCATGGAACATTTCAAAGCCATCAAGGCTGGGTGTCAGGAGGTCCAGAGATGGGCTCTGGTGGTCTCCGGGGTTATGGTACCGTGACCTTATCTTCTGGAATGAAGAATGCTTTCAAAGAAGAGGAGTGTTAGGGAGTGTTTCAAAGAGGAAAAACACCAGGTGCCTGATATAGCTTTAACTAATAAGTAAGCTACTTTAAGCAATTAGGTGTAAAGGAATCATTAACAAAAAAAAAAAAAAAAAAAAAACACATGGAAAGAGGACGTGAAAGTGAAGCATAAGGTGATGGAGACCTAGCTAGTCTAGTCAGTTTTAGCTATAACAAAAGAAAGGTTTTTGCAATTGAAGTTATAGAAAAAGATGAACTATATAACATTGTTGAGTAGGAGGAGAATGAAAGGATAGTCATGTTTCCAGAAATGTGCCTCTCTCCATTTCCATTGCTGTGGAAACCACCAAGAGCCTGTGGAAAAACGGTGAGAGGAGGAATGTTTGAGGGGTGGATAAAGGACAGTGGGAGCTGTTTACTTCTGAACTGTGAATATTACAGTTACTGTGCTGAGTTATATTTTCAAAGCTATATTATGATGTATTTTAAGAAAGGAGGCTTAGAAATAATAAATCTATGTCTCAATTTCTATACTAAGAGAGTATTAGTGATAGATTCCAGCCTGAATCCCATGTATGTATTATAGTCACTAGAAATCCACTTAAAATAAAAGATGAGAGCCAATGACGGTACAGTTTTATTTTTCACTAAGGAAATATTTCTAACATCAAACAGTGGTGAACTAAGGGTTTACTGGAAGAAAACATACCCCTTAATAGAAAGCCAACACATTTAGTCGGGAACATTTTATTTCTTCCAAATGGAAACCCACTACAGAAGCAACATTGCTGTTTTTTTTTTTTTTTTTTTTTGAAATAAACGTATTTTGCAGAAACAGGCACAGGATATTTTTATACATCAAACTAATGTCTTTGCCAGGTTGCAGTTGTGTACTTTCATGATATGAATAATATCACTAACAATTCATCATTTCTAAACTAGATTTCAGTTGAAGTTGCCAATTTACCATTTTAATGACATGTTTGAAAAGTTATTTTCTTGTAGAAAAGTACAAGTAAGTAAAATAAAATAGAATACATGGATGGAAATATACCACAAAATTCTGAGAATAGGAAAAGTAACTTCTTAAAGTTCTGGAGTTAGAGATACTTAAGCACCTAACAGAATTTGGTAAATGTCAGTGGGGAGCTGTCTTGTTAATACCCAGTTCATTCATTTCCCTTTCTCTCTCTCTCTCCCTTGCCTCCATCTCCAGGCCTTGTTCTCTAATTCTTCCAGATTTTCAGTAGAGAAGATCATACATGTTTTAAATTTGTGTTTTATTCTCAACCATAATCCTTTTTCCTTTTTCACTTGTATTGAAGCCATTGCAAGAATTTGATTTTTTTCTTAGATTGTCTCAGAGTGTGTCACTTTTTGCTTTTCTTTCTTTTTTTATGTTATCTTTTTTTTTTAAACAGATACATATATCCACTCTTTTTAGATTCTTTTCCCATATAGGTCATTACAGAGTTTTGAGTAGAGTTCCTTGTGCTATACAGTAGGTCCTTTTTAGTTATCTATTTTATGTAGAGTAGTGTATATATGTCAATCCCAATTCCCCAATTTATCCCTCCCTCCCCTTCCCCCTCTGGTAACCATAAGATTGTTTTCTACATCTGTGACTCTATTTCTGTTTTGTAAATAAGTTCATTTACATCATTTTTTAGATTCCACATATAAGTGATACCATATGATATTTGTCCTTCTCTGTCTGACTTATTTCACTTAGTATGATGATCTCTAGTTGTATCCATGTTGCTACAAATGTCATTATCTCATTCTTTTATGTGGCTGAGTAATATTCCATTGTACATAAGTACCACCTTTTCTTTATCCATTCATCTGTCAATGGACATTTAGGTTGCTTCCATGTCTTGGCTATTATAAGTAGTGCTGCTGTGAACATAGGGGTGCATGTATCTTTTTGAGTTAGAGTTTTCTCTGGGTATATGACCAGGAGTGGGATTGCTGGATCATATGGTGGTTCTATTTTGAGTTTTTTTAAGGAACCTCCATACTGTTCTCCATAATGGTTGTACCAATTTACATTCCCACCAACAGTGTAGGAGGGTTCCCTTTTCTCCACACCCTCTCCAGCACTTATTGTTTGTAGACTTTCTGGTGAAGGCCATTCTGACTGGTGTGAGGTGATACCTCAATGTTGTTTTGATTTGCATTTCTCTGATAATTAGTGATGCTGAGCATCTTTTCATGTACTTTCTGGCCATCTGTATGTATTCGCGGGAGAAATGTCTATTTAGATCTTGGGCCCAGTTTTTGATTGGGTTGTTTGGTTTTTGACATAGAGCTGCACGAGCTGTTTATGTATTTTGGAGATTAATCCCTTGTCAGTCGCTTTTTGGCAAATATTTTCTCCAGTTCTGTGGGTTGTCTTTTTGTTTTGTTTATGGTTTCCTTTGTTGTGAAGATGCTTTTAAGTTTAATTGGGTCCCATTTGTTTATTTTATTTTCATTACTCTAGGAGGTGGATCAAAAAATATATTGCTGTGATTTATGTCAAAGAGTATTCTGCCTGTGTTTTTCTTCTAAGATTTTATAGTGTCCGGCCTTACATTTAGGTCTTTGATCCATTTCGGGTCTATTTTTGTGTATGGTGTTAGAGAATGTTCTAATTTCATTATTTTTTTACGTGTAGCTGTTCTGTTTTCCCAGCACCACTTATTGAAGAATTTGATTTTTTTTCTTAGAGTGTCTCAAAGTATGTCACTTTTGCTTTTCTAACTTCAAACAATAATATATTATTTGACCACTTTTAATTTTTATTGTTATAACATTTTCTTCATAAATAGCCTTATGTTACCTCTACCTTTTATAATATTGGATAGCAAAATTTATATAATCTTTTCTTTTTGTTTTCTCCTATCACCCCAAATATCCCATCTCCCACTTTCATTATCATCAAAAGAAATTTATATGCCTATATTGTTCATTTTGTTTTCTAAAACAAATAAATTGTATATTTAAAATAACTTTGTAATTTAAGTACTGCAGGTATTATTCCTATTTTTAAGATTTGGAAGCTGAGAGATGAGAGGTTATGCCAACCAACAAATATTTATTGAACATCTCGAATGGATCTTGGGCAGCCCTCAGTGCTATGGGGAACAAAAGAAATATAATAAGTATTTGGAATATTTTAGTAATATTTCCTGACACCAGATTTGCAAGTAGCACTAGAGAATATGAGTTTTCTCATACACTTTATTCTTAATGGTCATGAGAGTAGAAAATAACAAAGTACTTTTGAGACTGTAGACTGCCCACTAATGGTAGCAGCAACAACACTTAAATCTTTTTTTTTTTTTTAAAGATTTTTTTGAGGTGGACCATTTTAAAGTCTTCACTGAATTTGTTACAATATTGCTTTTGTTTTATGTTTTTAGTTTTTTGGCCCTGAGGCATGTGGGATACTAGCTCCCGGACCAGGGATTGAACCCACACCCCCTGCATTGGAAGGTGAAGTCTTAACCACTGGACTGCCAGGGAAGTCCCCCAACAACACCTAATCTTTATTGAGGGCTTAATATGTACCAGTCAATTTTATAATCACTTTTATGTATTTACTTAATTTTTCATTAAAACAATCATATGATATAATCATATTAACATACTGATCCATAAGAGATAATGTAGCAAAAAAAAAATTTAAGTGACTTGCTAATGGTCACCCAGTTTGTAAGTGATGGAGCCATAGATTTGCACCAGGGCAGTCTATCTCTAGAACCAACACTCATAACCACATTTACCTTTCATTACTCTGTGCTTCCTCTATACTCCCCACCAAGCTCACTCTAGTTAGGGGCATGACTATTTCATGGCATGCCTTAGAGGCATTACAAATTGTTTTGTATCAGAGACTTTCCTAATTGTTTGGAAATGGGCAAAAACCAAGAATTTAAATGGCACTTATTAAGAATTATTGTTGATCACAAAATATATACAATATAGTTGGAGAAATTAGATATATAGATGCAATTAATGTGCAAACTAGCCACCTATACTAGCATTGTATACTGATATATTAAATCTCTAAGGAGTGTAGCACCGACAATAATTAGGGAAGGAATTATTGGAGAGGGATCTGGAGTGTCTTGATGTACACAAGGAATATCTTCTGAGAATGCTGAAGAGGATGTAGGTTTTTTCAGTGGCACTGCTGGTTGGGTGAGGTGGGAGATGGTAAGCAGAGCATGAAGACACAGGGAATGTGCTATTTGGAAGCAATAAAAAGTGATGAGTGCCACTTCCAAGGAGAAGCTTTAAGAGCTGAATTATGGTTTGCCATGTTCTCTTTTCTTTTTACTGTGAGATTGGCAATTTTTAGACAAGGGGTGGCTTTATCACCTTGAATCTCAGGGTGAAGAACATGAAGCAGAGTCCCTCAACAACCCGTATCTTAAACTTGAAATAACTCTCTTACTATCAGTCATTGAGATTTTAGGATCATTTATTGACACAGCATTTCCTACTCATATAACTAGCTAGTAGGCAATTTCAGTATCCCAAGCATAAATAGTTAGGGATTTAGGCAATGAAGACAAGGGACACATCTGAAAGTCCATGTCAGGGAAGATTGATAGGACTTGGTGACTGATGGGTTGTGAGATGCAAAGATTTAGAAGAAACTAGCACGATAACCTTAATGGTTTTGGTTTGACAGAATAAATCTTTTATCAAAAATGATGAAGTATGGAAGGTGGGTTTGAAAGATAGACAGGAGAGAAACCCTTAAATCCTTTTCAAGGAGTTAAAGATATTATAAGGCGGGGTAAAGAAAAAAAGCTATTGGGCAGAGATCATTGAAAAATTTGGTAGTTCAGAGAATTTTCATAGTACTGAGAAGGCGAACTTCTTCAATAGAAGTCAATAGAAGGTTTTTGTTTTATTATATTTGTTTTAAAGTTAGGCTATACATTTGCATATTTGGAATCATAAAAAACATAGGAATCAGCAGTGTGAAAAGATGCTGGGGAGATGGTTGATAAGTCTAGGATTCAAGGGCCACAGAAATTAGGAAGGGGTGTGACTGAGAACATACATGGAGGAGTAATCTTTGGAGAGGGGAAGGGAAACACCTTCCATTATAATTTTGGAAAGGAAGGGTAGATATGGAGATAGATAGGCACGAAAATGAGGACAGGGGTTAATATAAGACAAGAACTTGATGGCGCCAGTGCCTTAATTTTCTGTAAAGTCAGAGAAGTCATCTGCTAAGGAAGAAGGAGGGAGAGAGCAGAGAAAAGAGGTCTTGAACTAGTCACTGCGAGGAGCAGACCTGGTGAATGGATTGGTGAATACAGAGGGCTCGTTCGAAGTTAGATTGCAAGAATTCATAATGTGCCAAGTCTGAATAGCTCTCTGTCTTGTCTCGGGAGTGTTTAGTGTCCTGGGTACAGGCAGCAAAAGCCCACAGAAAGGGGGATCCAGGTTTGTAATTTTTATGGATAAAATTATTTGCCCAAAGTCATTCTTGGAGTTTCGTCTAATCCCTTCTCATTGTGTTTTCAGAAAAATACATTGTCTCCTCATGGATACATTCTATATTCCTGTGATTCTGACAATCTTCACATTGCCTAGAAATTCATCTCTTTAACCAGTGGAACTTAGATTTCTTTTTTTACTCTTGGATCTTTATTAACTATGATTTTGGTTTTTGGATAACTTTTCTCACCTTTTCATTTTGGTAAGCTTTTCAGGTAACTTTCATTGGTGGAAAAATTTTCTGTGTTTTTTAAATGAAAGTTTGTCACCTCATTTAATTCATATGTCAGATAATTAACAAGCATTATTAAGTGCCTAATATATGCCAGATGCTGTGCTAAAGCCCAAGGATACCAAGATAAATGAAATAAGGCACATGTCCTTGATGTGCTTGTAGAGGTCAAAACTCTGGCTGGGAAGTATAAACAGAAATAACCTACAACACCAGAAAAAGTGTAACTTGAAGCTTCTTAAGCTTCTAGAAATTGTATAACTTGTGTTCTAGTGGCTTTTGCTCTAACTTGCTATTGGGGATCTTACCTCTCTGGAAAAATCCCTTCTCTCTCCCTAGTTTCCTCCATCCACAACCCCAATCCACACACACCTATTACCGGATTGCTTTTCATGAAATATGGTTAATCACTATATGGAATGAACCCCCCCACATCCTGCTTCAGTCCCCACTGATGAAAATGATACTTACCGTTGACACCATCTCATCCCACTGGTCACCATATTCTCTCCACTCGGTTTTGCCATTTTTGTGCAGAAATGCTGTCACTTATACAGGCTATTCTAGTGTCTACTGGTATATTGGAACCCTTGAGTATTAAAGATGATTGCTGTTCTATTTTCACAAGAAAGCAAAGTTCTGTATTCCTATCAGATTACATTTATTTAGAGATGAAGTAGTGCAGTGTTCATGATAGCTGTCAATTGATATGGAAATAACTACTTCTTATATATAGTGCTTGTGGGCCCTGCTTTTAAATAAAATCAGCTGAAACCTACATTTTATGCTTTGTGAAGGTCTAAGCAGTTTCAAAAATTCCCAAAGGCCTATGGACATGCCGGCATCTCTGATTCCAGTTTACTGCTTCTGCTGGATTTTTGTTACTATAGTGTCTAATTTTGTTTCCACAGAGCCCTTGTTTAAATGTGGCACATTGCTCCTTATCAATGTCTACAAAGAAACTATCCTCACACAATTAGGAAAGTTTATTGGTGGGAAATAGGGAGAAATGCTTACAATTTAGAAATGCAAACAAATTAAAAATGAACATTACAAACTCTTATTAATAAAGTTCTGACAATGGGGCATTTTTCATCAACCACCCAAACTCATACCTTTCTCTTTCTTCTTTCCTTTCTCCTGCCTTCTTTATAACCTCTCACCTCTCCTACTCAGTTCAGAGGAAATCATTCTTCATTTTGTCCCATGAATAAATCCATATTCATTTTGGTTGCCTTGTTTTTCCGTCAGAATGTCTCCCTTTTCCCTGTGAGCTTTATTAAACAAGGTGTTTTCCCAAATGTTTTTTCCTGAGATAGAATTCTGGGGCTAGCTCTTACAATCATAAATGTTCAGCCCCATTACAAGGCTCACAATTCCATGAATCCAAATGTATGAAAAACTTTGGGAGAGTAAAAATCGGTACAACCACTTTGGGAAAGAGTCTGGCAGGATCAGCTTCATGGGTGAGTGACCTGTGTGGTCACAGAGGGTTTAGAAGGGCCCTGTACTTGTTTTAGTATTCTGTTGTTTCTGTCTTGAAATTCTTAATAATTTTTGAACAAGGGGCTCTGAATTTTCACATATCACTGGGCCCAGAAAGTTATGTAGGTAGTCCTGCAGCTTGGCTTTATCTACCAAAACTGAGCAAACCCAATGAATGACCAGGGATTTCACTCCTGGGTAAAAATCCAGTTGCAACTCAAATCTATCTTCACTGAAAGATGTTATAGAAATATGTATCTCAGTATTATTCATAATAGCCCAAAACCTAGAAACAGCCTCATTTCCATGAGGCAATGAATGGACATGTAAATTCAGTTATATTCGTGCAAACAAATATGATACAGCAGAGAAAATTAATGACCTACTATGACAAATTACAGTGGATTAATCTCACAAACACAGTATTAGGGAAAATAAATAAGGCAAAATAATAGTTTAAGATTCCATTTACATAAAGTTTGTCAACAGGCACACTTACAATGCTAGAAGAGAGTATAGTGGTTGATTTTGAGGAGCAGAGGGTTATAGTAATTGGGAGGAAACGTTATGGAGGCTTCTGGGTTCTGCTAATGTTTTCAGTTTTTGACCTGGGTGGAGGTTACAAGTGTAACCTCCTCTTGTAAAGCTGGTTACATTTATGTTTATATACTTTTTTGGATGTGTCTTATATACACAAAAAATAAAAAAATAATACACAGAATGTTGTTGTTACCAAGGGGAAATTGGATTATCTTTGTGAGCAGAATAGAAGCGCTCTTAAATAATCTCTGATTAAGTAACTCATTGTATTAATAGATACTCTTCATTCCTGCTGTAAAGCATACTGTCAGATTACAAGACTTGCTGAATTGTATCTAGTAAGTTTCTCATTTGTGTGCTTTTTTTTTTTTTTTTTAATAATTTATTTATTTATTTATTTTTGGCTGTGTTGGGGTCTTCGTTTCTCTTCTGTGCGAGGGCTTTCTCTAGTTGCGGCGAGCGGGGGCCACTCTTCATCGCAGTGCGCGGCCCTCGCACTCTTGCGGCCTCTCGTGTTGCGGAGCACAGGCTCAGACGTCAGGCTCAGTAATTGTGGCTCACGGGCCCAGCCGCTCCGCGGCATGTGGGATCTTCCAGACCAGTGCTCGAACCCGTGTGTCCCTGCATTGGCAGGCAGATTCTTAACCACTGCGGCCACCAGGGAAAGCCCGTGCCTTTTTAATAAACCACAACTTCCATTTGGATAAGAATAAGGGCATCTATGCCCTTACACAAAAGGAAACTATCAATAAGGACTTAAGAGATTTTTCATGGATTCCAGGCCCAGAACAAAGACAGGTCGTGGTAGGCTCTAGAATAAGGAAATAGAGAGCCAACATGTATTGCTTGCCATCTCTTATCTCTGAATCTTTGTGTACCCTGCTTTATTCTTCTCATTCTTTAGTTTTATTTTTCTTATACTCGCTCAACTTGGTAAAATATAGCCATGATAAACTTTCATGACTCATGTCCTTTTAGTTCTAAAGACAAGGCAGACTCTGAGGCATTCTCAGACCTAATTGCAGATTTATAAAGAGAAACTGGTGGTTTAAACTGCTCAGGTTTCCTTCTCAGGGCCTATTTTAAATGCTGGAATAGTGTCACATAGCAATAACAACCTTCACAGTAGTCCGTTCTATAGAATCCAAAAAGCTCGTTTCTAATTTTTAACACACACAAACATACACAAATTAAGGAGCAGGGCATCAACGCCTCTAAATACTCAGGATGGTACAACTATCCTGTCGTTTCTAATCAATGAATTTGCTTTGGTTTACAATGTGAAGGAAATATTGGCCAAGTACCTTAATAAAAGGTAAAAAACAAAAGATAATGTTCCTGTGAAACCTTTACTTAAAAGCAACATGGCATTTCAAATGAATGGATCAAAAGTTAACTTTTCAAAAATTGTGTAAGGACATTTGCCTATCCATTTTAGGGGAAAGGTTTGTTTTCCTACTATACATGGTCATTAAAAAATTCAGGTAGATAGTGTATCTAATAGTAATTTCTAAGAGCAAAAACAAGCACACAAACTCACAAAGACCATAAAATATAATAGAATTTGTTTAGAAACATGGGCGAATGAAATGGTTTTTAATTTTGTTATATTATTTTTATTGACATATAATTGGCATACAATATTGGTTTCAGGGGTACAGCATAGTGGTTCAACATTTATATACATTATGAATGATCTTCATGATAAGTCTAGAAAGCCATCTGTCACCATACAAAGTTATTACAATATTGTTGGCTATATTCCCTATGCTTTATATTGCATCCCCATGCATTTATTATATGACTGGAAGTTTGTACGTCTTAATCCTCTTTACTTATTTCATCCATTCCCCCACCCCCTCCACTCTGGCAATCGCCAGTTTGTTCTCTCTGTGTCTATGAGTCAGTTTCTGTTTTATTTTATTTGTTCATTTGTTTTGTTTTATAGATTCCACATATAAAAGGAATCATATAGTATTTGCCTTTCTCTGTCTGAATTATTTCACTAAGCATAATACCCTCCAGGTATATCCATGTTGTTGCAAATGGAAAAATTCCATTCCTTTTTATGGCTGAGTAGTATTCCATTGTGTGTGTGCATATGTGTGCATCACATCTTCTTTATCCATTTGAATGTTTTTTAATTGAAATATAGTTGATGTACAATATTATATAAAAGGTGTATGATTATAGTGATTCACAATTTTTAAAGGTTATAACTCCACTTATAGTAATTATAAAATATTGGCTACAGTCCCTGTCCTATACAATGTGTATTTGTAGCATGTATCTTTTTAAGTAGTGTTTTCATTTTCTTAGATATATATGCAGTAGTAGAATAGCTAGATTGTGTGATAGATGTATTTTAGTTTTTTGAGAAACGTCCGTATTGTTTTCTACAGTGGGGTGCATCAATTTACAGTCCGTTTCCTCTACATCCTTGTTATTTGTGGTCTTTTTGATGATAGTCATTCTGACAGGCGTGAGGTGATATCTCATGCTGGTTTGGTTTGAATTTCTCTGATTGTTTAGAGATGTTGAGCATCTTTTCATGTTGGCCATCTGTATGTTTTCTTTGGGAAAATGTCTATTCAGATCTACTGCCCATTTAAAAAAAATTATTTATTTATTTAATTAATTTTTGGCTGCATCAGGCCTTAGTTGTGGCACCTGGGATCTTCGTTGAGGCACGTGGGGTCTTTCGTTGTGGCATGCGGGCCCTTCATTGTGGTGCGTGGGCTTCTCTCTAACTGTGGCATGTGGGTTTTCTCTTCTCTATTTGTGGCACACGGGCTCCAGGGTGCATGGACTCTGTAGTGTGCGGCACACAGGCTCTGGTTGAGGTGCGCGAGCTCAGTAGTTGTGACATGCGGGCTTAGTTGCCCCACAGCATGTGGGATCTTAGTTCCCTGACCAGGGATCGAACCCACATCCCCTGCATTATAAGGCAGATTCTTTACCACTGGACCACCAGGGAAGTCCCTGCCCATTATTTTATTGATCGTTCATTCTTTTGATATTGAGTTTTATGCACTGTTTATATATTTTGGATATTAACCTCTTGTTGGTAGCTTGTAGTATAGTCCTGAAGTCAAAGAGTGTGATGCCTCCAGCTTTGTTCTTTTTCTCAAGATTACTTTGGCAGTTTGGGGTCTTTTTGGTTCCATATGAATATTAGGATTATTTGTTCTAATTCTGAGAAAAATGTCATGGGTATTTTGTTAGGGATTGCATTAAATCTGTAGATTGCTTTGGGTAGTATGGCCATTTTAACAATATTAATTCTTCCAATTCAAGAGCACTGGCTATCTTTCCATTTCTTTTTATCATCTTCAGTTTTCTTCATCAGTGTTTTGTAGTTTTCAGAGTATAGATCTTTCCCCTCCTTGCTTAAGTTTATTCCTAGGTATTTTATTCTTTTTGATGCAATTTTAAACAGGATTGTTTTTTACTTTCTCTTTCTGATAGTTCATTATTAGTGTATAGAAATGTGACAGATTTCTCTGTATAAATCTTGTATCCAGGAACTTTGTTGAATTCATTTATTAGTTTTAATTTTTTTGGTGCAGAATTTAGGGTTTTCTATTTAAAGTATCTTGTCATCTGCAAATTGTTATAGTTTTTCATCTTCCCTTCTAATTTGGATACCTTTTATTTCTTTTTCTTGTCTGATTGCTGTGGCTAGAACTTCCAGTACTAATTTAAATAGAAGTGGCAAGAGTGGGTATCCTTGTCTCTTTCCTGATTTTCGAGGAAAAGCTTTCAACTTTTCACCTTTGAGTATGGTGTTATCTGTGGGTTTCTCATAAATGGCCTTTATTATGTTGAGATACGTTCTCTCTATGCCAACTTTGATGAGCATTTTTATCATGTTAAATTTTTTCAAAAGCTTTTTCTCTGACTATTGAGAGGATCATCTGATTTTTATCTTTCCTTTTGTTAATGTGGTGTATCCCATTGATTGATTTGCTAATATTGAACCATCCTTGTGTCCCTGGAATAAATCCAACTTGATCATGATATAATTCTTTTTGTATGTTGTTGGATTTGGTTTGCTAATATTTTGTTGAGGATTTTTCATCTATATTTATCAAAGGTATATTAGCCTGTAATTTTCATTTTTTGTAGTGTCTTTGTCTGGTTTTGGTATCAGGATGATTATGGCCTCATAGAGTGAATTTGGGAGTGTTCTATCCTTCTCAACTTTTTGGAATAGTTTGAGAAGGTAAGAATTAGGTTGTTATATGTTTGATAGAATTTCCCTGTGAAGCTGTGTGGTTCTGGACTTTTGTTTGTTGGGTTTTTTTTTTTTAATTAAAAATTCAGTTTCACTAATAGTAGTGATCAGTCTGTTCAAATTGTTTCTTCTTGATTCAATCTTGGCAGGTTTTATGTTTCTAGAAATTTATCCATTTCTTCTAGGTTGTCCAATGTATTGGCACATAACTATGCCAAGTATTCACTTATGATTTTTTGTATCTCTGTGGTATTGGTTGTTATTTCTCCTCTTTTACTTCTTATTTTGTTTATTTGGGTCCACTCTCTTTTCTTAGTGGTGAGCCTGGCTAAAGGTTTTTCAACTTTGTTACTCTTTAAAAAAAACAAGCTCTTGGTTTCATTGACTCTTCTATTGTTTTTTGTTCTCTATTTTATTTTGTCTCTGATCTTTATTACTTCTTTTTTTCTTCTGACTTTGGGCTTGGTTCGTTCTTCTTTTCTAATTCCATTGGTTGATAATTTTGGTTGTTCATTTGAGATTTTTCTTGTTTCTTGAGGAAGGCTTGTATCACTATAAACTTCCCTATTAGAACTACTTTACTGCATCCCATAGATTTTGGAGTTTTGTGTTTTCATTTGCATTTGCCTCAAAGTACTTCAATTTCCTCTTTACTTTTTTCATTGACCCACTGGTATTTTAGTAGCATGTTGTTTAGTCTCCATGTTTTTTTTCAAATTTGCTTTCTGTAATTGATTTTTTAAAAAATTTATTTTATTTTTGGCTGTGTTGGGTCTTTGTTGCTGCACGTGGGCTTTCTCTTGTTGCGGTGAGTGGGGGCTACTCTTTGTGGCAGTGTGCGGGCTTCTCATTGCGGTGGCTTCTCTTGTTGTGGAGCATGGGCTCTAGGCATGCAGGCTTCAGTAGTTGCGGCTCATGGGCTCTAGAGCGCAGGCTCAGTAGTTGTGGCGCACGGGCTTAGTTGCTCCACGGCATGTGGGATCTTCCCGGACCAGGGCTCGAATCCATGTCCCCTGCATTGGCAGGCAGATCTTAACCACTGCGCCACCAGGGAAGCCCCTGTAATTGATTTTTAGTTTCATACCTTTGTGGTCAGAAAAAATGCTTGATATAATTTCTATCTTTTAAAATGTGTTGGGATTCGTTTTGTGGCCTAGCATGTAATCTATCCTTGAGAATGTTCCATGTGCACTTGAAAAACGTGTGTATTCTGCTGTTTTTAAACATGATTATGTATATAATTTTCTTATTTCTAGTTGTTGCCTTTTCTCTTTTTGCTTAGAGAAGCCCCTTTAATGTTTCTAAGACCAATTTAGTGGAAGTTCATCAAGCTTTTATTTGTCTGTAGACTCTTTATCTCTCCTTCAATTCTGAATGATAATCTTGCCAGGGAGAGTATTCTGTCTTGGTTGTAGGTTTTTTCCTTTCAGCACTTTGAACATACCATGCTACTCCCTTCTGTCCTGCAAAGTTTCTGCTGAAAGGTCAGTTCATAGTCTTATGGACATTCCCTTGTATGTAACTAGTTACTTTTATCTTGCTGCTTTTAAGATTCTCTCTTTATCTTTATTATTTTTTTGAATTTTATTTTATTTTTTTATGCAGCAGGTTCTTGTTAGTCATCAATTTTATACACATCACTGTATACATGTCAATCCCAATCGCCCAATTCATCACAACACCACCCCCACCGCCCTGCCGCTTTCCCCACTTGGTGTCCATACGTTTGTTCTCTACATCTGTGTCTCAATTTCTGCCCTGCAAACCAGTTCATCTGTACCATTTTTCTAGGTTCCACATATACGTGTTAATATACGATATTTGTTTTTCTCTTTCTGACTTACTTCACTCTGTATGACAGTCTCTAGATCCATCGAAGTCTAAACAAATGACCCAATTTCGTTCCTTTTTATGGCTGAGTAATATTTCATTGTATATATGTACCACATCTTCTTTATCCATTCGTCTGTCAGTGGGCATTTAGATTGCTTCCATGACCTGCCTATTGTAAATAGTGCTGCAATGAACATTGGGGTGCATGTGTCTTTTTGAATTATGGATTTCTCTGGGTATATGCCCAGTAGTGGGATTGCTGGATTGTATGGTAATTCCATTTTTAGATTTTTAAGGAAACTCCATACTGTTCTCCATAGTGGCTCTATCAATTTACATTCCGACCAACAGTGCAGGAGGCTTCCCTTTTCTCCACACCCTCTCCAGCATTTGTTGTTTGTAGATTTTCTGATGATGCCCATTCTAACTGGTGTGAGGTGATACCTCATTGTAGTTTTGATTTGCATTTCTCTAATAATTAGTGATGTTGAGCAGCTTTTCATGTGCTTCTTGGCCATCTGTATGTCTTCTTTGGAGAAATGTCTATTTCGGCCTTCTGCCCATTTTTGGATTGGGTTGTTTGTTTTTTTAATATTGAGCTGCATGAGCTGTTTATATATTTTGGAGATTAATCCTTTGTCCGTTGATTCGTTTGCAAATATTTTCTCCCATTCTGAGGGTTGTCTTTTTGTCTTGTTTATGGTTTCCTTTGCTGTGCAAAAGCTTTGAAGTTTCATTAGGTCCCATATGTTTATTTTTGTTTTTATTTCCATTACTCTAGGAGGTGGATCAAAAAAGATCTTTCTGTGATTTATGTCAAAGAGTGTTCTTCCTATGTTTTCCTCTAAGAGTTTTATGGTGTCTGGTCTTACATTTAGGTTGCTAATCCATTTTGAGTTTATTTTTTGTGTATGGTGTTAGGGAGTGTTCTAATTTCATTGTTTTACATGTAGCTGTCCAATTTTCCCAGCACCACTTATTGAAGAGGCTGTCTTTTTTCCATTGTATATCCTTGCCTCCTTTGTCATAGATTAGTTGACCATAGGTGCGTGGGTTTATCTCTGGGCTTTCTATCCTGTTCCACTGATCTATGTTTCTGTTTTTGTTTGTCAGTACTATATTGTCTTGATTACTGTAGCTTTGTAGTATAGTCTGAAGTCAGGGAGTCTGATTCCTCCAGCTCTGTTTTTTCCCTCAAGACTGCTTTTGGCTATTCGGGGTCTTTTTGTGTCTCCATACAAATTTTAAGATTTTTTGTTCTAGTTCTGTAAAAAATGCCATTAGTAATTTGATAGGGATTGCATTGAATCTGTAGATTGCTTTGGGTAGTGTAGTCATTTTCACAATATTGATTCTTCCAATCCAAGAACATGGTATATCTCTCCATCTGTTGGTATCATCTTTAATTTCTTTCAACAGTGTCTTATAGTTTTCTGCATAAAGGTCTTTTGTCTCCCTAGGTAGGTTATTCCTAGGCATTTTATTGTTTTTTTGCAATGGTAAATGGGAGTGTTTCCTTAATTTATCTTTCAGATTTTTCATCATTAATGTATAGGAATGCAAGAGATTTCTCTACATTAATTTTGTCACCTGCAACTTTACCAAATTCATTGATTAGCTCTAGTAGTTTTCTGGTGGCATCTTTAGGATTCTCTATGTATAGTGTCATATCATTTGCAAACAGTGACAGTTTTACTTCTTCTTTACCAGTTTGTATTCCTTTTATTTCTTTTTCTTCTCTGATTGCCGTGGCTAGGACTTCCAAAACTATGTTGAATAATGGTGGCGAGAGTGGACATCCTTGTCTTTTTCCTGATCTTAGAGGAAATGCTTTCAGTTTTTCACCATTGAGAATGATGTTTGCTGTGGGTTTGTCGTATATGGCCTTTATGTTGTTGAGGTAGATTCCCTCTATGCCCACTTTCTGGAGAGTTTTTATCATAAATGTGTGTTGAATTTTGTCAAAAGCTTTTTCTGCACCTATTGAGATGATCATATGGTTTTTATTCTTCAATTTGTTAATATGGTGTTTCACATTGATTGATTTTCTTATATTGAAGAATCCTTGCATCCCTGGGATAAATCCCACTTGATCATGGTGTATGATCCTTTTAATGTGTTGTTGGATTCTGTTTGCTAGTATTTTGTTGAGGATATTTGCATCTATAATCATCAGTGATATTGGTCTCTAATATTCTTTTTTTGTATTATCTTTGTCTGGTTTTGGTATCAGGGTGATGGTGGCCTCATAGAATGAGTTTGGGAGTGTTCCTCCCTCTGCAATTTTTTGGAAGAGTTTGAGAAGGATGGGTGTTAGGTCTTCTCTAAATGTTTGATAGAATTCACCTGTGAAGCCATCTGGTCCTGGATTTTGTTTGTTGGAAGAGTTTTAATCCCAGTTTCAATTTCATTATTTGTGATTGGTCTGTTCATATTTTCTATTTCTTCCTGGTTCAGTCTTGGAAGGTTATACCTTTCTAGGAGTTTGTCTGTTTCTTCCAGTTTGTACATTTTATTGGCGTAGAGTTGCTTGTAGTAGTCTCTTAGGGTGCTTTGTATTTCTGCAGTGTCTGCTGTAACTTCTCCTTTTTCATTTCTAATTTTATTGATTTGAGTCCTCTCCCTCTTTTTCTTGATGAGTCTGGCTAATGGTTATCAATTTTGTTTATCTTCTCAAAGAACCAGCTTTTAGTTTATTGATCTTTGCTATTGTTTTCTTTGTTTCTATTTCATTAATTTCTGCTCTGATCTTTATAATTTCCTTCCTTCTGCTATCTTTGGGTTTGTTTGTTCTTCTTTCTCTAGTTCCTTTAGGTGTAACGTTAGATTATTTGAGATTTTCTTGTTCTTTAGGTAGGCTTGTATAGCTATAAACTTCCCTCTTAGAACTACTTTTGCTTCATCCATAGGTTTTGGATCGTTGTGTTTTCATTATCATTTGTCTCTAGGCATTTTTTGATTTTTCTTTGATTTCTTCATTGATCTGTTGGTTATTAGTAACATATTGTTTAGCCTCCATGTGTTTGTGAGTTTTACATTTTTTCCCCTGTAATTGATTTCTAATGTCATAGCGTTGTGGTTAGAAAAGATGCTTGATATGATTTCAGTTTTCTTAAATTTACTGAGGCTTGATTTGTGACCCAAGATGTGATCTATCTTGGAGAATGTTCCGTGCACACTTGAGAAGAAAGTGTAATCTGCTCGTTTTGGATGGAATGTCCTATAAATATCAATTAAGTCTGTCTAGTCTATTGTGTCATATAAAACTTCTGTTTCCTTATTAATTTTCTGTTTGGATGATCTGTCCATTGGTGTAAATGAGGTGTTAAAGTCCCCCACTATTATTGTGTTACTGTCGATTTCCTCTTTTATAGCTGTTAGCAGTTGCCTTATGTATTGAGGTGCTCCTGTGTTGGGTGAATATATATTTATAATTGTTGTATTTTCTTGGATTGATCCCTTGATCAATGTTAATATGTACTACATATGTCCTATGTAGTGTCCTTCCTTGTCTCTTGTAACATTCTTTAGTTTAAAGTCTATTTTATCTGATATGAATACTGCTACTCCAGCTTTCTTTTGATTTCCATTTGCATGGAATATCTTTTTCCATCCCCTCACTTTTAGTCTGTGTGTGTCCCTAGGTCTGAAGTGGGTCTCTTGTAGACAGCATATAGATGGGTCTTGTTTTTGTATCTGTTCAGCGAGCCTGTGTCTTTTGGTTGGAGCATTTAATCCATTTACGTTTAAGGTAATTATCAATATGTATGTTCCTATGACCATATTCTTAATTGTTTTGGGTTTGTTTTGTAGGTTGTTTTCTTCTCTTATGTTTCCCACTTAGAGAAGTTCCTTTAGCATTTGTTGTAGAGCTGGTTTGGTGGTGCTGAATTCTCTTAGCTTTTGCTTGTCTGTAAAGCTTTTGATTTCTCCATCGAATCTGAATGAGATCCTTGCCAGGTAGAGTAATCTTGGTTGTAGGTTCTTCCCTTTCATCACTTTAAGTATATCATGCTACTCCCTTCTGGCTTGTAGAGTTTCTGCTGAGAAATCAGCTGTTACCCTTATGGGAGTTCCCTTGTATGTTATTTGTCGTTTTTCCCTTGCTGCTTTCTATAATTTTTCTTTGTCTTTAATTTTTGCCAATTTGATTACTACGTGTCTCGGCGTGTTTCTCCTTGGGTTTATCCTGTATGGGACTCTCTGCACTTCCTGGACTTGGGTGGCTATTTCCTTTCCCATGTTAGGGAAGTTTTCAACTATAATCTCTTCAAATATTTTCTCGTGTCCTCTGTCTCTTCTCCTTCTGGGACCCCTATAATGCAAATGTTGTTGTGTTTAATGTTGTCCCAGAGGTCTCTCAGGGTGTCTTCATTTCTTTTCATTCATTTTTCTTTAGTCTGTTCCACAGCAGTGAATTCCATTCCATTCCATTCTGTCTTCTAGGTCACTTATCCATTCTTCTGCCTCAATTATTCTGCTATTGATTCCTTCTTGTGTAGTTTTCATTTCAGTTATTGTATTGTTCATCTCTGTTTGTTTGTTCTTTAATTCTTCTAGCTCTTTGTTAAACATTTCTTGCATCTTCTCGATCTTTGCCTCCATTCTTTTTCGAGGTCCTGGATCATCTTCACTGTCATTATTCTGAATTCTTTTTCTGGAAGTTTTCCTATCTCTGCTTCATTTAGTTGTTCTTCTGGGGTTTTATCTTGTTCCTTCATCTGTTACATAGCCCTCTGCCTTTTCATCTTGTCTATCTTTCTGTGAACGTGGTTTTTGTTCCACAGGCTGCAGGATTGTAGTTTTTCTTGCTTCTGCTGTCTGTGTTTCTCAATGACCTGGATGCCGGAGTCCCACGGTTCTGGAGTCGTCCTCAGGTGTCTCACACATGCCACATATCAAGCAAACCTCAGTCCTCTTGGATGCCTAACCCCCACAAGACTCCACGTCACAGTTAGGTGTGGCCTCTCCCAGTCGCATGGTCAGGTGGCGGGCAACTGGATCCGGAACAGAAGTCCTGCTGACGTGGAAGTGCCACAGCCAGAAATTTATTTTTATTTTTGTCATTTTAATTACATTATGTCTTGGTGTGGACCTTTTTGGGTTCACCTTGTTTGGCACTCTCTATGCTTCCTTGACCTGCATGTCTTTTTCCTTCCTCAAGTTAGGGAATTTTTAGTATTATTTCTTCAAATATGTTCTCTGCCCCTTTCTCTCTCTCTTCTCTTTCTTGGATTCCTACAATGTGAATGTGATTATGCTTGATGTTGTCCAAGAGGTCCTTTTATCCTCAATTTTCTTAATTCTTTTTCTTTTTTCTGCTTCTTGGGTGATTTCCACTACTCTTTCTTCCAGATGGCTGATCAATTTTTCTTTATCATCTAATCTACTGTTGATTCCCTCTAGTGTATATTTTTTATTTCAATTATTGTATTCCTCAGCTCTGATAGGTTCTTTTAAAGTATTTTATAACCTTTTGTTGAAGTTCTCACTGTGTTCAGCTATTCTTCTCCTGAGCTCTGTGAGCATCTTTGTGATCATTCCTTTGAACTCTTTATCAGGTAGGTTGCTCATCTCTCTTTCATTTGGTTATTTTTCTGAGGTTTTTGTGTGGTTCTTTCATTTGGAACACATTCCTCTATCTCCTCATTTTACCTAATTCTCTGTGTTTATATTTTTGTATTAGGTAGATTATGTTTCCTGATCTTGGAGAAGTGGCCTAATGTAGATGTCCTGTGGGGCCCAGCAGCATGCTCCCTTTAGGTCACATGAGCCAATGTGTTCCCTATGTGGGCTTGCATGCGGCTTTCTATTGTGGTGAGGCCAACTGCTGCAGGTGCACTGGTATGTGGGGCTGGCTTCCCGCCTGGCTGGCTGTGTGGCCCAGGGCATGCAATGTTATGGGCATGCTGGTGGGCAGGATAGACCTCCTGTGTGTCTGTCTGGCTGTGAGGCCTGGAGCCACACAATTGCTGTGGGCACCCTGGTGTTCAAGGCAAGCCCCTGGCATGGCTGGTTGTGTGGATCTGTTGTCTGCAACCCCTGTGGGCACAGTGGTGGGCAGGACAGGCCCCCTCAGCGTGGCTGACTGTGAAGCCTGGTGGAGCATGATCTCTATGAGTGTGCTGCTGGGTGGAATAGATCCCTGGCTCACCTGGCTGTGATACTTGGTGGCCCATGACTACTGTGAGCACAGTTCTTCACCAGGCAGGCCCCTGGTATGGCTGGCTGTGAGGTCTGGCAGTGTGTAATTTCTACAGGTGTGCAGACCTCTGGCACTAATAGGCTAGATGGAGGATTCCAACATGGTGCCTGCCAATGCTGATGTCAGCATGGTAGGATGATGTCACAGATATGGCTGCCACAAGCACCTCAGTCCCTGGAGAAAGTTTCAGCTGCCTCCTGCCTCTCTGGGAGGAGGCTCTGCAAGATCAGGAATTGGACCTGGCCCTGGCAACTTTCAAACTGCTGCCTCTGTGCTGGGGCTTGGAGCAAGTGAATTTTTGCATGCACCCTTTAAGAGCAGAGTCCAGGTTTCCTACAGTTTTTTGGTTCTCCTAAATGGAAACCCTGCTGGATTTCAAAGCCAGACATTTTGAGGGCTTGTTTTCCTAGTGCAGGACCTGTGGGCTGGGGAGCCTGATGTGAGGATCGGATTCCCTGCTCCTGGAGGAGGAGCTCTGTGGTTGTGATTTTCCTCCCACTTGTGGGTCACTGCACTGGGGCTGTGGGTCCTGACTAGACTGCATCTCTAGCCCTCCCACCCATTTTGTTGTGGCTCCTTCTTTATATCTTTAGTTGTGGAAAATCTTTTCTGCTAGTGTTTGGATCGCTCCCAGAGATAGTTGCTCTTTAGGTAGTTGTAATGTTGCTGTGTGCCCATGGGAGGAGGTGAGCTCAGGGTCTTCCTACTCCACTCTCTTGATCCAGACCCAAGCAGTTGTTTTTAAACATGGTACCAAAAACATAAAGGAGAAGATTGATACATTTGATTACATCAAAATAAAAAACTTAATTTTGATTAAAGGCACCATGTAAATTCAAAGACAAGTGTGATGGTCCATTTTATATGTCTGCTTCGGTAAGCTACAGTCTCCATTATTTATTCAAACACTAACCTAGGTGTTGCTGAGAAGGTATTTTGAAGATGCTGTTAAAGTCCATAATTAGTTGACTTTAAGTAAAGGAGATTATTTTAGATTACGTGGGTGGGCTTGGTTTAATCTTTTGGAAGCCCTTAAGAGCAGAATTGAGGTTTCCTTGAAGGAGAAGAAATTCTGCCCCATGGACTGCAGCTTCAGTTCATTTGAGGAGGCCTGCCCTATGGATTTTGAACTTATTTACCTAGGCAACCTCTGCAATTGCATAAGCCAATTCCCTGCAATAACTCTGTGAACAGATATTTCCTACCAGTTCTGTTTTTCTTGATGAACACTGATTAATACAACTGAGAGACTAGAAGAAAATATTTGTGAAATCTAAAAAGGAGTATATTTTAGAATAAAAACTTAAAACAACATTCTAAAAATGAGAAAGAACTAGCTAATAGAAAAATGGGCAAAGGCTACTTTTCAGTTATCTGTTGCTGTGTAACAAACCAGGCTTAAAGCAACAGTTTATTATTTCTCATTATCTGTAGGTTGGAAATCTGGGACGTCCTTATCCTGGGGTCATTTAATCTGCAGTTATCTTGAAAGCTCCACTGTGGCTGGAGGGTCCAGGTTGTCTTCACTCAGGTGTGTGGCAGTGGGTGCTGGATATTGCCTGAGACTCCTCAGTTCTCCTCCACATGATCTCTCATCTTCTGGTAAGTTGGTCTGGGCTTCTTCGTAACACTGAGGTGGCCGGGTTAGAAGAGGGTGAGTGTGGGAGCTACAAGAATAGGGGTTGTCCCTGGGGAATGAATGGAGAGCGTTCCTGAAAGGGGAGTTTTGATCTTATCTGAAGTATTTAAATGTTTTAATACACAGTCGTGATTTACCTGTGTAATTAAAAAAATATATAAATATTGTTATAGCCTGAATGTTTGTTAACCCCCCTTCCCCACCAAAAATTTTGTAGGTTGAAACCTAATCCCCAATGGTATTTTGGAGGTGGGGCCTTTGGGATCTGATTAGGTCATGAGGGGGGAGCCCTCATGAATGGGATTAGTGTCCTTCTAAAAGAGACCCAGAGAGCTCCCTCACCTGGTCACCCATGTGAGGATAAAGCAAGAAGACAGCTGTCTATGCACCACGAAGGGGGATCTCACAAGACACTGAATCTGTTGGCACCTTGATCCTGGACTTGGCAGTTTCCAGAACAGTGAGAAATAAATTTCTGTTGTGTATAAGCCACCCAGTCTGTTGTATCAGTTATAGCACCTAGACTGACTCTTTGTCATCTCAAATAAAGTTGCAAAAAGGTTACAGCTGACCTGTACTTTTTGTTATCTAGCATTAAGCCAGTAATAGACATCTCATTCCTCTGCCCAAGTTTCCAACTGGAAGAATAATTGCATGAGATGCTTAGTATGATAAATGAGCAAGTATTCAAGGGTGGTTTGGTGTTAGGATCCCAGTTCTGCTGAAACTATACATTAGGCTTAACCAAAGACACTGTTTTGGTTTTTGGGGATCACTGACAATAGAAGTCTATGTTAACATAACCTCACCACTGGAGCCTTATCTTCTGATCTTCATTTTCTTGGTTGCATTATGAAATATGGATGTCAGACTTATTGCCATAACTTGTAAGAAATGGTAGGCTGTCTGAGGCCACCATAAGTTGGGACCCATTTCTGTTGCTGTGCATTATGTTTCTAATACAGGAAGTGGTCTGAGACTTTTTTATCTCAACTAAAAAGGGGCAATGCTTTTCTTTGCATTTGGCAAATATAAAAAAAAAAGGGAAGTGCTTCTAGTTTGAAGAAGAGTTGATCTAATATTACAATGTGTATCCAGTTCCTTCGTATCCAGGCTAGAAATGGACACGAGTTTTATCAGGATAGGCTTTGTTGAAAGCAAAACCAGGAACAGAAATGCTGATGGGAAGTGTACCATGATAGGTTTGATGGGCAATAAAAAAGGAGAACTTTTCCTTCCTCTGCTGAGAGCAGCCTTTTGATGAAGTTCTTTCACTGTGAACCTGACTTGGTCTACCGTATGATTCTCTGCAGTATGTTGTTCCTAGAAAGGTGGAGAGTGAAGGACAGATGATTCAAATGGCACAGAAGAAAGGGAACAACGGCAACTTGGGTTGCCCACTGCTTAGTGCTCTCAGTAGAAATCAGATTGAGTAAAACAAAGACCCCTACTAGTAAGGAAGAATTGGAAGGGAACAATTGACTTTATAGGTATCTTTAAAAGTCGTGGGTCTTGAAGATTGTGCTGGGAAATGTCTTCAGCTTGACCTGAGCACATATACAACAGTGATAATGAACTCTAACAGCAGCCAGAGCATCATACTTCTCTACTGCAGATGCTGCTTATGAATATCCGGGAAATTGGGCAGTGACCAGATAAGTACAGGTGTACCTTGGAGATATTATGGGTTCGGTTCCAGACTACCACAGTAAAGCGAATACTGTGATAAAGCAAGTCACACAAATTTTTTGGTTTACCAGTGTATATAAAAGTTATGTTTACAATATCCTGTAGTCTAATAAGTGTGTAATAGCATTATGTCTAAAAAGTACACGTCTTAATTAAAAAATACTTTATTGCTAAAAAATGCTAACCATCGTCTGAGTCTTCAGTGAGTCTTAATATTTTGCTGGTGGAGGGTTTGAAATATTGCAAGAATTACCAAAATGTGATTCAGAGACACAAAGTGGGCAGATAATGTTGGAAAAACGGCGCCAATAGACATGCTTGAAGTAGGGTTGCCACAAACCTTCAATTTGTAAAAAATGCAATATCTGCAAAGAGTAGTAAAGTGAAGTGTAAAGAAGGTATGTCTGTAGAGGACAAATTTTTATTTCTTCCTGTTTACTATGAGGAGGATGCAGAATGAAATGAAAAATGAGCTTATGAAAAATTATCTTTTTTTCTTTTAATCTGTAGCCATGTGATGTGTAAGGACCTGACACTATTTGACATCAGGTAGAGAAATTGAGAAGCAGTTAGTTAAAATCAATTTTCACAGACTTTTCAAAGTGGCTCTTTTAAAAGGATCCTTCCTTAGGCCAATAATTGAATCGTCCAGTTGGGACCATAAGTCCCTGATGTGAGAACTGTGGAATTTTCTCTTTAATATGAATGTTTATTTGTCCTGGTGTGGGAATTAATCTTGAATGCATGTTAATGCAGAATAGCATGCTCTTAAGGGTCATGTTGTTCCTGTGGTTTTCTTTTGAGATATAATGATGCTCCACCTTTCCAAGGTTAGAAGGAGCAGAAGTTTAGAGATAAGTGTTTATATAACCATTATGTAGACTTTTGGTAACTCCCCTCCTTGCCCCCAGCTGCATTTTTGCTGAGAAATATGTTTCATTTTCTTTGCTGACATCCATCTGACAGTGACTAGTGGGGTGAAAGTGGTGGGCACATAGACAAACTTCTTAGAAATAGAGATTTAATGATTCCTTTATTTTCAGCCTTATTCTGTATGAGGTGAACTAATTGAGAATTAATTGATTGACTTCTACTGGCCAAAGCTGAATATGAAATGAGATTCTTAGACTGTTTTAGAAACTCCTATTTTTGTCCAATAATAATGACCCTCCATACCTAAAAATATTGAGTTACAGTTGCTTCATTGCAGACTGGAAACTTTTAGAGTTCTCCTTTGCCTGCTAAATTAGGGGCATAACATAGGAATCTACCTAATGCTAAATTGGAAATATGGACTTGAACTCTCTATTGCTTTCACCCTGGGGCCCCTCCCCTCACATGGGAGGTGCTTAGTATGTGTTCAGTAAAGACTGGAAAGGATTTCTCAGTTCGGGTATGTATTACTGGGTGTGAATATAGAGAAATCATTCATAGATTATTAGATTACTATTGTGTGATGTAAAAAAATGCTTCATGGGGTACATATAACCCTATAGAATACTAAATTTGGATATGGACTCAGAATGTCTCATTGTGTAACAATTTGATTACTTTCAGCTTTAATGTTGGTTGCAACAGTAATGTGCTGGAGACATGAAGCTACTTAAAACAATCTAGTCTTTGTTTCTTTTTGTGAATAATTTCTGGAAGGAAATGGATTCCCAGTTCTCAGATGTAATTTAACTGACTTTAGGACGCAATTTCTAGAAAGCTGCAGAGTCATGCTGGGTAATACATTTGGCTCAAGAAATTTTCCAGATTAAATTGTCTGTGTGAGAAGTGTAAAAGCATATATATTCTGGAAGTGCAGCCTAATTGTGTCACATCCTTGGCTTTTCAGTTGCAAGTTAAATATTATATATGTGTTTGAAAAAAAACTTCTAGTTAAGAATTATGGATAAAAGGTGTTTTGTCTCCATTTCATTCACTCAGAAATTGCCATAATAAACATGTCATTAAGATGTTTTCAACAAAAGAGCAATTCTCTTCTAAGAAAGTTTCAGCCTACCACCTAGACCAATTGAATCAAAATGGCCAGTTTAAAAATAATTATGCTTATTTTTATTTAACGACTTGGGTTCATGCACTTAATTCAAGTATTTTGGGAATTAGGAGCTTTATACCTAGCAACACACTTAAGGAAATTTTTTTTGAAGAAAATTTTCTGATTATCGTTAAACTTCATAAATGATTAACTTTATTCCTTACATATACATAATGTCTAAAAGGATCATATGATGAAGTGTAATATAAAAGAAATTACTGTAAACTATTTTAGATTGCCATAACAACTTGCATTATTAAATTGCAAAGTATAAAAGTATACTTATAAAAGTATATTGTTTTCTATCTTTAACTCAAATAAAGCTTATAATAAACAAATGAAAAAAAAAATAATTATGCTTTCTTTTCTTTCCCTTAAATAAAGTTACCTGCCTGAAGTCATGGGATTAATAATAATATTCCTAGATTCATTTCATGATTGCAGATGACATTCATTGAATGAATAAATGGCTACTCTTGACCTCCTGTTGTCCATCTTTGAGACAGTTTCCCTGAGAACAAACCGTGAATTAAAGAAACACTAAAGTGTTTCTTTAGTAGAGTTTGTGCTATTGTTGTCATAGATGTAAGTGCTATATTACAATTGTTCTACTCCTTTCTCTTGAAGTCTTACAGCCTGACTTTAAGCTCTTCTGTTCTATTACTTTTCTTTCCTCTTGGAAGCACTTACCTTTAATCTCCAGGAGAGTGTTAGGCAGATTCAATTAAAACTGCATGACAACCCTTACACAGTCGCCAGGGGAGTGCTAATGCAGAAACCACCAAAGCAGCTTATCTTAGAGTTTCCAAATAAACCTGAAAATTATATAATGAGTGGATTTGCTACTGCACATAAGATTTAGAGTAGTTGAAGTTTTGAATTGCCCTCGGAAATGGGGAAAAAATCACTTGATTTTTGGGAATAGAATTTTCACAAAAATCTAAAGTGCTATGAAGCAGTCAGGGCATTTGGATTCCAGACTTGCATGGTTTGGTATTTCTAGTACTTCATTTGTCAAATAATTTATGGGACATTTGTCAGGTATGACATTTGTCAAGTAAGTTTTGAGGATTAAACAAGGATATCTCAGCAAAGCCTCAGAAATATGTTAAAGGCAATCCAACTATTTGTTCAACTGAATGCCAATGCCTTTGATCCAGGAAGAAAAAGATTTTGAGGAGTTCACATAACTGCCAGGGAATCTTCTTATATGTATCCTTGCAGCTTTCAGGCTTAGAGTGACTAAGTTGGAAAAGAAGCACCTCTGTCCTCCCAATCTTTCTTTATATCAGATACCTGAGAATTGTCCTTGATTTTTCTCTCATTCACCAACCCTGTATTTCATCTAATTAATCACTATGCCTCTTAAATATCTCTGGAACCACTTGACATGCCCCACCTTGATTGCCATTACCATGTTTAAGCCATCATCATATCTCACATCTGGTCTCACCTCATTCTATTCCGTTCTCTACACTTTCAGAATGATTTCAATAAAATAAACATTGGATTAGATCTCTTTTCTACCTAAAATCTTTCAGTGTCCCCCCACCTCATCAAAATAAAGTTCAAACTTCTTACTCTTCCTATTTTATGCTCTCTGATCTTATTCATACTTCTTTCTTAACTTCCTCTCTCCCTTTCCTCCTCCACATTTTGTTCATTCAGGCCTTGGGAAACCACATGGGGTAGGCCGTTATTAATGTGGTGAAGGAAACTTACCTGGAAAGGGACCATGAATTATAGAAATGGGAGATGGTTTTATTTTGCACCTTTTTTGTAGAAGGCTTGACCAGGAAGTCGACTTGGATGTCTCATATGCTATAAACCAGAATGTCCTTATCTTCTTTTCAATAATCTCAGGACCCTAAATAATTACTAAAAAGAGACTCTGATGCAAGAAAAGAGACAAAGATACATTAAAGAAATAATAAAAAAATCTTTGAACACAAACTTCAGGCCTCTTAAATCTAATCAAATAAAACCTGGAGGTGTCAGAGACCTAAATACTGTTTATGAAAAAAAATGTTTTGGGCTTGGGAATTTGGATATGACCTTGCTTTTTAGGTAGCTAAATTCATATAAATATGCCCCAGGATCGGGACTTCAAGAAGTTATCTGATTTAAATGTTTTTCTTGTGGCAGAAAAATGCCTTCATCAATTAGTACAGATTGTTATTGATGTTTCCAAGAAATTTCACAACTTTTTTGACAGTATACTCCAGAGTTCCAATGTCAAGGCCAAGAATTTCTTTCTTATGCCTAATCAAGCTCTCTTGCCCTCACTCTAATTTTAGCACATTTCCTCTCATTATTTCCTGGATCAAGATGCAGAATAATTTGGTTGATTTTTTTACTTACTATGACACTTCCCATGCAATCTCCCCCAGGCTTTTCTTTTCCAGTTTAAACAACCTTGGTATCTTTAATTTTTTTTTCCAAATAACTGCTTTTCATTTTTTTATCCTCAGTGTATTTTACTTTTTTTGCTCTCCTTTAGCGCCTCTCAAATTTCTTCATATTCATTTTAAACTGCAAAGACAAACACTGGACACAGTATTCTATTAGGCTCAGGCCATTGCCAAGAAGTGGAAGGTTGCTTCCTGACTCCTGGCAAGTTGCACCCCTGTTAATACATCCTGGTATCCTACTACTTTTTTATTTTAGTCTTCCAATAACATTATCTTCAAAAGCACTTGTTCAATGTCTATGTGCAGAGCCAGCTTGCAAAAGTATCGAAATTCAGATGTTCATCTATTCCTGTCAGACTCTTGGTAGGAATAAACAAACACTCAGTGTTGAGAGCCAAAGGGATACAAATAAGGACGATTGTAAAACCAAAATTAAGATTTTCTCAGTGGAAGTTTGTGAGAAAGTTAGAGTCTAGGATGCTATTTCTGTCTAAACTTGCTGGAAATATAAGGAAAGAGCAGTACAACAAAGGCAAGTTTATTTAGCCCTGAGCCTTTGGTTATAAGCTGGAAAATTCAGTCCACTCTCTGAATGTAGGGGAACTACATATGGGTCTTTTTTTTAAATAAATTTTAAAATTTTTAATTTATTTTTTACTTTTTTTGGCCACCCGGCGAGGCGTGCGGGATCTTATTTTCCCGACCAGGGTTCGAACCCATGCCCCCTGCAGTGGAAGTGCAGAGTCTTAACCACTGGACCGCCAGAGAAGTCCCATATGGGTCTTTCACTGCCAAGCCTGAAGGTCCTTCCTTGGCCCAGAGTGGTTCAGTGTGTTCCTTCTGTTTTGGTGCAAGATTGGGGCATTTAACCTGAGTTCCTTGCCTTTTCTGGCTGACACTACTCTGTTCCATGGATGCTTTTTCTCTCCTTGAGTCTCTTAAACTTACTCTTCCTTTCTTGCCCATGAAGACAAAAATGCTTGCTCCTTCTATGTTAAGGATGCAATCACCCTCACTAAAAGGAAATAAAGAATTAGGAAGATTTTTTTAAAAAGCAGGGGGAAGGTACACAGTTTACAAAAATTTGCCTTTGAGATGAGAACTATTGCTATAAAATATTTCTGCTGTCAGCTTTTAGCCCTGGGTATAGGGTATCCCAAAACTACAGAATCTTTCTGATTGTACCCTCAGAAGTAATCAGGGCCAATTTATGAAAGAAAAATAGAGCGATGATGAATCCTTGGTTCAAGTGGAAAATACATGTATCTTTGAGGCTTCCCAATCAACTTTACTTGGTTCACTAAGTTTTTGGTCTTATTTCCTCAGCATTTCTCAATGTCTGCATAGATGTTTGATACTGTGAGGACATAGTTTAAGGAAATCCCTTTTTTAAAACAGCGAGCCATTTGTAATTCAGAAAAGATCCTCAGGAGATTCTATACTCTTGACTTTTGATGAAAACCATGGATTTTGATCATGAGTATTAACTTGAGAAAATTCTCTTTTATCATATGAAGATGAGGTAAATAAAAAAAGAAAAATGTGCAAAGAGTCATAGACTACAGTATTTATTACAATTAATAAAAAATCTGTTATTGTAAAGAATATAAGTTTAACTTACTCATAGGAAATTACCTCATTTTCCTCTTTTACTTTCCAAAGGTTAACAGTCCATGGTCTGAGTCAATTGGCATTTATAATTTAGAAAAAGTAAGTAGGTCTTGTCAGGAAAGAGAAACAGAAAATTATTTTCCTACATTTCCAGATTTAGGACAGCTTGGATGTTATTTTAACATGGTAATTTCAATTTAAAAAAGGTGATTCAGTGTTATAACAAATACACTCACTGTAGTCGTAGTTAGAATTTTCAGGAAGTTAAAATGGAATTACTACCCTTTAAAAGATAATAGTGGCTGTGCTCTGAAGTATTATCAATAACTTCAGTGGTATCAGCACCGATGTCATGATTGGTGAACAGTGAGGAGACGATAAGGGAATAGTTAACTATGCGGTGAAGAGTTGGCAGAGAAGCCCATCCTGTGTTGGATGATGTAGCAGGGTTGACTGTGCATATCTGGCATCTCTGCTCTTCAAGATGCTCTTGTCAGATCCCTGGAGGTAATTCTTCATTTTAATCTACTCTTTGGTGGTTCAAAAACACAAATTACTCTGCTAATGTTGGCCTTGTTCTTCAACTAGAGAGGAGTTAGAATCTGAGAACTGATAGATCAGGCTCCCTGGAACTGGAGGAGATATTAGAAAACAGGTAATCCGAAGAGTCCTTTTACATACAAGACCAGTTGAGATCAAAAAAGAAGAAAGGCAGATTCCTTCTCCAGGGTCTCACCATAAAGTATCACAAAGAGAGGCCTGGGATTCTGGTCTATTGAGTCAAGGGCTTGTTTGACTCTACCAACTGACTCTAAAGTTTCACTCCTGTTTACTTTGTGATAAAATGTGAACACAGAGGACTAATGAAGAGTTTCAATTGTATTTACAAAGAAAGTATTTCTATTAATACCCTGTTTTTCAGCACAAGTCTCACCTCTGACAGCCTTCCTTAAATAACATTATGCCATCCTGGTCACTCCCTTGAGCTTAGCCCCACCAGGATTTATATTAAATTAATTTTTTCTCATTGCCACATTATTGCTTAGATGTTAGTAATTATTGCCAGTTGTGTTAGCTATGCACAATTTATTTCCCTGAATGGAATTTAGGGTCACAAGAGCTGACCTTCCACTTGTCTTAGATCTCCCATTGTCTAAACCATGTTGGGTTCTGAAACAATGCAGAATATATTCAGTATGTATAAATTGCATACAGGATACACAAGTAAATTGAAAAAATGTGTTACCACTTACCACTCTAAGATCGAAAAGCTAATAATTTCAAGTTGAAATTATCTATGTGATCAGTTTTGTTTATTGGTTACTGAGGGTTGATTATCTATCTATATAGATATGGCCATATAGGTTGGTGAAATATTGATGTATTTCTACACTGTTGGTAAAAAGCCACTACATCCTCTCCACTCCATCCTCTCCAACCCAGAGCCCCAGCCCTTCCCCTCAGGGATATCCTAGAGTTCTCTATGATACAGCAAACAAAGGGTTAATGCTGGCAACAGAGTCTTCCCAAGACCCTGCACAGCAGCACTGCTGGTACCTAAGCTTATTGGATTTAGAATATTGTGGGCAAGTTGACAAAACACTGTCTTTTATAGCTGGCCTGAATTTTTCTGTGTAAAAGCTGAAACTAATCACTGAATAAATAAATATTCCAGTTTCTCAGCCAATGCGATCTGTTAAGTTCTTCAGTTAAGTTTATGTTGGATGATAGATTAAATGGCTCCTCAAACACCAATATGCCCACCATGTGATACGGCTTTCAAGGCTCTGTTGACTGCTCTGGCCAAGTTCAGTAACATTTTCTTAATATTTAAATCCCAGAAATATTTTTCAGTCTCCATCTTAACTTTTCTGAGACATTTGATACAATTGACTGCTCCCTGTTTTGAAACTTTTTTAAGCATCCGCAAAGCCACCGTGTTTTGGTCTCCTTTCTCACCAACTGTTACTTTTCCGTCTCCTTCACCAGATTCTCTTATTCTGTTATCTCCTAAAACTTGGTGTGGTTCAGAATCTGTTCTTGGTCTTTTCCTTTTCTTAAAGGGTAATACACTATTATCTCTTTGCACGACTTTAATCCATCCGGATGCACTGATGACTCCCCAGTCTGTATCTCTCCTTCAGCCTGCTCTTCTGTTTTATTCCTCCTGCTTTCCCCAGTCACTTTCCCAAACCTGAACGCTTTTCTCTCCACACCTGCCACATCCAGTTAATCTTCAAGAAACAATATTTGTTTATATCTCTTAAGTTTGTACTTTCTTTTTTGCTGGGTTTATTTCTCACTAGGATTAGTTCAGATTTTCATCTTTCATGTTTTACTTATGTATTATTTCAATAACCTTCAAACTAAACTGCAAGTTATTTGCTTATATGTCTCTCTCCTTTACAAGATCATGAACTTCCGGGATGCAAGGGTTGTGCCTTTGTCATCCCTATGTTCCTAGTACCTAATAATATCTGCTACATAGTAGGTGCTCCATAAATGCTTTTTGAGTGAACAGTACGCTGTATCCGATTGTTCACCTTTTGGGGAAGTTCTTTTGCCTCTTTCCCTTTGCATATGACTTCAGTGTTAGTGTAGCCTGTATTTTTACCACTTCTCATGTCTGAGAATTGAGCTTATTCTCTTTGAAATGCCGATTGACCATATTGGTATCAGTTCAGCCAGAGCTACCTTAAAGCAAGTTTGGCCGGCAGCGAGCATCTTGTTGTAAATGACCAGCTTTGAAAGGTTCCTCTGTGAATCTAATCAATCTCTGTGAGTAGGGACATCTTGCACTGTTGCTTTCCAGGAAGCTGCCAGATGGCTCAAGGAAAAGCATCCTTATTTAAAATCCTTTCAGAGGTGTCTGGGGAAAATGTTGTGGGCAAGTATTCAAACAAGATCAGTAAATGAAGTAGTGACTAGGGAAAGAATATCATTTAACTTACCTATCCCCAGCTGACCCTTATGCTTGCTTCTGAACAAAGAGAAGTCTGATTTACTGACTCATCACAGTCCTGAAACTGTGATTTTTAATTCCTAAGAGCCATCTCCAGTGAGCACGCTACAAACACACCTCTTAACAAAACCTTTAAAATATGACTTAGGGATGGGATTATATTGCTACTATGGTTTTAGTTAAAGGAAGACAAATGGATGGTAACACATTGCTTCTCAAATATAAACAAGCTTTGGGTGATAAATTCTCTATATATGAGAGCTCATAAAAAGAGTGGACAACAGTGAATAGACTTATTTGAAGGAAAAAGGGCTTAGTGTTTGCTTCCCCTAAGGTTTTCATTGTTTTTTCTTCAATCTTTAATGTGACCACATCAAAAGAGCTGAAGATGTTAAAAAGAATTGGAAGTAAGACAAATTCAATTCCATGAGTAGCAGTTTCTAGGACGTTTCCTGGTCCTGGGTAGATCAAATCACACCAGTAAATTCAGGGTCTTCCAAATGTGGAGCTGGATTACCCCAGAGATCAATGGTAAGTGTACAAGGACCTATTTTTAAGGGCGTGGAAAAGCAGAAATAACTTGCATTTTTCTCTATGCTTTTCTCAAAAATGAGGAATGAAGAACATATCCTCTCTCAAAGGTGTAACCTAAGCTTACCCTAAAAGCTTTATTTTTTTTTACTTTGAAGCACATAAGTAGCTAAAGCTTATTTGTTTCTTATAAATTGAACTTTTGTACTCCAGTGTGAAGAATTGAGAATATAATCAATTCTATTTTGTTGTGCTGGTTGAGCAGTCAGAGTTTTAATTTATTCCCATTTTTGATCTGAAAGCAGTTTTCTCATGAGCTGGTGGATTTGGGCAGTGATTCTGACACATGGATTCTCTTGAGCTCTCTTGTAGAGGTTTGTTGCAGATGGGCAAGCTGACCCTGAGGATTTGTCTGTTCTGTCTGGGGCGGGGTGGCTTACTGGCCATCTGTGAGTAATTATGCATAATATCGATACCTGGGCATGGGAGCTATTTTATTGCCAGATGTGATCATTAAAAGGAAACTTTCAGAAAAACTGGAGAGAAGCCCAGCTTACAAAGTAGTATTTTTTCCTTGAAATACAAAAGGCTTTGAGAAAATAAATTACATTATCACAAGCATAGTGAGTAGTTAATAAATCTAGGGAGAATTGTTAAGAAGTAACACTTCCTTCATGGAAAGGTAGTTAACTAATCCTTCTCCCCAAAAGTGTTGACAAAAGGGTTTCCTTCATTTGTTCCTTTTTTTTTTAACATCTTTATTGGAGTATAATTGCTTTACAATGGTGTGTTAGTTTCTGCTTTATAACAAAGTGAATCAGTTATACATATACATATGTTCCCATATCTCTCCCCTCTTGCATCTCCCTCCCTCCCACCCTCCCTATCCCACCCCTCTAGGTGGTCACAAAGCACAGAGCTGACCTCCCTGTGCTATGCGGCTGCTTCCCAATAGCTATGTATTTTACATTTGGTAGTGTATATATGTCCATGCCACTCTCTCACTTTGTCACAGCTTACCCTTCCCCCTCCCCATATCCTCAAGTCCATTCTCTAGTAGGTCTGTGTCTTTATTCCCGTCTTGCCACTAGATTCTTCATGACCTTTTTTTTTTTTCCCTTAGATTCCATATATATGTGTTAGCATACTGTATTTGTTTTTCTCTTTCTGACTTACTTCACTCTGTATGACAGACTCTAACTCCATCCACCTCACTACAAATAACTCCATTTCGTTTCTTTTTATGGCTGAGTAATATTCCATTGTATATATGTGCCACATCTTCTTTATTCATTCATCCGATGATGGACATTTAGGTTGCTTCCATGTCCTGGCTATTGTAAATAGAGCTGCAATGAACATTTTGGTACATGACTCTTTTTGAATTATGGTTTTCTCAGGGTATATGCCCAGTAGTGGGATTGCTGGGTCATATGGTAGTTCTATTTTTAGTTTTTTAAGGAACATCCATACTGTTCTCCATAGTGGCTGTATCAATTTACATTCCCACCAACAGTGCAAGAGTGTTCCCTTTTCTCCAGACCCTCTCCAGCATTTATTGTTTCTAGATTTTTTGATGATGGCCATTCTGACCGGTGTGAGATGATATCTCATTGTAGTTTTGATTTGCATTTCTCTAATGATTAATGATGTTGAGCATTCTTTCATGTGTTTGTTGGCAATCTGTATATCTTCTTTGGAGAAATGTCTGTTTCGGTCTTCTGCCCATTTTTGGATTGGGTTGTTTGTTTTTTTGTTATTGAGCTGCATGAGCTGCTTGTAAATCTTGGAGATTAATCCTTTGTCAGTTGCTTCATTTGCAAATGTTTTCTCCCATTCTTAGGGTCGTCTTTTGGTCTCGTTTATGGTTTCCTTTGCTGTGCAAAAGCTTTTAAGTTTCATTAGGTCCCATTTGTTTATTTTTGTTTTTATTTCCATCTCTCTAGGAGCTGGGTCAAAAAGGATCTTGCTGTGATTTATGTCATAGAGTGTTCTGCCTATGTTTTCCTTTAAGAGTTTGATAGTGTGTGGCCTTACCTTTAGGTCTTTAATCCATTTTGAATTTATTTTTGTGTATGGTGTTAGGGAGTGTTCTAATTTCATACTTTTACATGTACCTGTCCAGTTTCCCCAGCACCACTTATTGAAGAGGCTGTCTTTTCTCCACTGTATATGCTTGCCTCCTTTATCAAAGATAAGGTGACCATATGTGCGTGGGTTTATCTCTGGGCTTTCTATCCTGTTCCATTGATCTATGTTTCTGTTTTTGTGCCAGTACCATACTGTCTTGATTACTGTAGCTTTGTAGTATAGTCTGAAGTCAGGGAGCCTGATTCCTCCAGCTCCATTTTTCGTTCTCAGGATTGCTTTGGCTATTCGGGGTCTTTTGTGTTTCCATATAAATTGTGAAATTTTTTGTTCTAGTTCTGTGAAAAATGCCATTGGTAGTTTGATAGGGATTGCACTGAATCTGTAGATTGCTTTGGGCAGTATAGTCATTTTCACAATGTTGATTCTTCCAATCCGAGAACATGGTATATCTCTCCATCTATTTGTATCATCTTTAATTTCTTTCATCAGTGTCTTATAATTTTCTGCATACAGGTCTTTTGTCTCCTTAGGTAGGTTTATTCCTAGATATTTTATTCTTTTTGTTGCAATGGTAAATGGGAGTGTTTTCTTAATTTCACTTTCAGATTTTTCATCATTAGTGTATAGGAATGCAAGAGATTTCTGTGCATTAATTTTGTATCCTGCTACTTTACCAAATTCATTGATTAGCTCTAGTAGTTTTCTGGTAGCATCTTTAGGATTCTCTATGTATAGTATCATGTCATCTGCAAACAGTGACAGCTTTACTTCTTCTTTTCTGATTTGGATTCCTTTTCTTTCTTTTTCTTCTCTGACTGCTGTGGCTAAAACTTCCAAAACTATGTTGAATAATAGTGGTGAGAGTGGGCAACCTTGTCTTGTTCCTGATCTTAGTGGAAATGGTTTCAGTTTTTCACCATTGAGGACGATGTTGGCTGTGGGTTTGTCATATATGGCCTTTATTATGTTGAGGAAAGTTCCCTCTATGCCTAATTTCTGCAGGGCTTTTATCATAAATGGGTGTTGAATTTTGTCAAAAGCTTTCTCTGCATCGATTGAGATGATCATATGGTTTTTCTCCTTCAGTTTGTTAATATGGTGTATCATGTTGATTGATTTGCATATATTGAAGAATACTTGCATTCCTGGAATAAACCCCACTTGATCATGGTGTATGATCCTTTTAATGTGCTGTTGGATTCTGTTTGCGAGTATTTTGTTGAGGATTTTTGCATCTATGTTCATCAGTGATATTGGCCTGTAGTTTTCTTTCTTTGTGACATCTTTGTCTGGTTTTGCTATCAGGGTGATGGTGGCCTCGTAGAATGAGTTGGGAAGTGTTCCTCCCTGTGCAATATTTTGGAAGAGTTTGAAAAGGATAGGTGTTAGCTCTTCCCTAAATGTTTGATAGAATTCGCCTGTGAAGCCATCTGGTCCTGGGCTTTTGTTTGTTGGAAGATTTTAAATCACAGTTTCAATTTCAGTGCTTGTGATTGGTCTGTTCATATTTTCTATTTCTTTCTGGTTCAGTCTTGGCTGGTTGTGCATTTCTAAGAATTTGTCCATTTCTTCCAGGTTGTCCATTTCATTGGCGTAGAGTTGCTTGTAGTAATCTCTCATGCTCGTTTGTATTTCTGCAGTGTCAGTGGTTACTTCTCCTTTTTCATTTCTAATTCTATTGATTTGAGTCTTCTCCCTTTTTTTCCTGATGAGTCTGGCTAATGGTTTATCAATTTTGTTTATCTTCTCAAAGAACCAGCTTTTAGTTTTATTGATCTTTGCTATTGTTTCCTTCATTTCTTTTTCATTTGTTTCTGATCTGATCTTTATGATTTCTTTCCTTCTGCTAACTTTGGGGTTTTTTTGTTCTTCTTTCTCTGATTGCTTTAGGTGCAAGGTTAGGTTGTTTATTCGAGATGTTTCCTGTTTCTTGAGGTAGGCTTGTATTGCTATAAACTTCCTTCTTAGAACTGCTTTTGCTGCATCCCATAGGTTTTGTGTCGTCGTGTCTCCATTGTCATTTGTTTCTAGGTATTTTTTGATTTCCTCTTTGATTTCTTCAGTGATCACTTCGTTATTAAGTAGTGTATTGTGTAGCCTCCATGTGTTTGTATTTTTTACAGATCTTTTCCTGTAATTGTTATCTAGTCTCATAGCGTTGTTGTCGGAAAAAATACTTGATACGATTTCAATTTTCTTAAATTTACCAAGGCTTGATTTGTGACCCAAGATACGATCTATCCTGGAGAATGTTCTATGAGCACTTGAGAAAAATGTGTATTCTGTTGTTTTTGGGTGGAATGTCCTATAAATATCAATTAAGTCCATCTTGTTTAATGTATCATTTAAAGCTTGTGTTTCCTTATTTATTTTCATTTTGGATGATCTGTCCATTGGTGAAAGTGGGGTGTTAAAGTCCCCTACTATGATTGTGTTACTGTCGATTTCCCCTTTTATGGCTGTTAGTATTTGCCTTACGTATTGAGATGCTCCTATGTTGGGTGCATAAATATTTACAATTGTTATATCTTCCTCTTGGATCGATCCCTTGATCATTATATAGTGTCCTTCTTTGTCTCTTGTAATAGTCTTTATTTTAAAGTCTATTTTGTCTGATATGAGAATTGCTACTCCAGCTTTCTTTTGATTTCCATTTGCATAGAATATCTTTTTCCATCCCCTCACTTTCAGTCTGTATGTGTCTCTAGGTCTGAAGTGGGTCTCTTGTAGACAGCATATATATGGGTCTTGTTTTTGTATCCATTCAGCCAGTCTGTGTCTTTTGGTGGGAGCATTTAATCCATTTACATTTAAGGTAATTATCGATACGTATGTTCCTATTCCCATTTTCTTAAATGTTTTGGGTTTATTATTTTAGGTGTTTTCCTTCTCTTGTGTTTCTTGCCTAGAGAAGTTCCTTTAGCATTTGTTGTAAAGCTGGTTTGGTGGTGCTGAACTCTCTCAGCTTTTGCTTGTCTGTAAAGGTTTTAATTTCTCCATCAAATCTGAATGAGATCCTTGCTGGGTAGAGTAATCTTGGTTGTAGGTTTTTCTCCTTCATCACTTTAAATACGTTCTGCCACTCCCTTCTGGCTTGCAGAGTTTCTGCTGAAAGATCAGCTGATAACCTTATGGGGATTCCCTTGTGTGTTATTTGTTTTTCCCTTGCTGCTCTTAATATATTTTCTTCATATTTAATTTTTGATAGCTTGATTAATATGTGTCTTGGCGTGTTTCTCCTTGGATTTATCCTGTATGGGACTCTCTGTGCTTCCAGGACTTGATTAACTATTTCGTTTCCCATATTAGGGAAGTTTTCAACTATAATCTCTTCAAATATTTTCTCAGTCCCTTTCTTTTTCTCTTCTTCTTCTGGGACCCCTATAATTCGAATGTTGGTGCGTTTAATGTTGTCCCAGAGGTCTCTGAGGCTGTCCTCAGTTCTTTTCATTCTTTTTTCTTTATTCTGCTCTGCAGTAGTTATTTCCACTATTTTATCTTCCAGGTTACTTATCCGTTCTTCTGCCTCAGTTATTCTGCTATTGATCCCTTCTAGAGTATTTTTAATTTCATTTATTGTGTTTTTCATCGTTGCTTGGTTCCTCTATAGTTCTTCTAGGTCCTTGTTAAATGTTTCTTGCATTTTGTCTATTCTATATCCAAGATTTTGGATCATTTTTACTATCATTATTCTGAATTCTTTTTCAGGTAGACTGCCTATTTCCTCTTCATTTGTTAGGTCTGGTGTGTTTTTACCTTGCTCCTTCATCTGCTGTGTGTTTTTCTGTCTTCTCATTTTGCTTATCTTACTGTGTTTTGGGTCTCCTTTTTGCAGGCTGCAGGTTCATAGTTCCTGTTGTTTTTGGTATCTGTCCCCAGAGGCTAAGGTTGGTTCAGTGGGTTGTGTAGGCTTCCTGGTGGAGGCGACTAGTGCCTGTGTTCTGCTGGATGAGGCTGGATCTTGTCTTTCTGGTGGGCAGGTCCACATCTGGTGGTGTGTTTTGGGGTGTCTGTGGCCTTATTATGATTTTAGGCAGCCTCTCTGCTAATGGATGGGGCTGTGTTCCTGTCTTGCTAGTTGTTTGGCATAGTGTGTCCAGCACTGTAGCTTGCTGGTCGTTGAGTGAAGCTGGGTCTTGATGTTGAGATCGAGATCTCTGAAAGATTTTCGCCGTTTGATATTATGTGGAGCTGGGAGGTGTCTTGTGGACCAGTGTCCTGAAGTTGGCTCTCCCACCTCAGAGGCAGAGCCCTGATGCCTGGCTGGAGCACCAAGAGCCTTTCATCCACACGGCTCAGAATAAAAGGGAGAAAAGAATAGAAAGAAAAAAAAGAAAGAGGATAAAATAAAATAAAGATAAAATAAAATAAAGTTATTAAAATAAAAAAAATTATTAAGAAAAAAAGAGAAAAAACATTTTTAAAGTAAAAAAAACCCAAAAAAACGGACGGAGAGAACCCTAGGACAAATGGTGAAAGCAAAGCTATACAGACAAAAATCTCACACAGAAGCATACACATACACACTCACAAAAAGAGGAAAAGGGGAAAAAATAATACATCTGGCTCCCAAAGTCCACCTCCTCAATTTGGGATGATTCGTTGTCTATTCAGGTATTCCACAGATGCAGGTACATCAAGTTGTTTGTGGAGCTTTAATCCGCTGCTCCTGAGGCTGCTGGGAGAGATTTCCCTTTCTCTTCTTTGTTCGAACAGCTCCTGGGGTTTAGCTTTGGATTTGGACCCGCCTCTGCTTGTAGGTCGCCTGAGGGCGTCTGTTCTTCGCTCAGACAGGACGGGGTTAAAGGAGCAGCTGCTTCGGCGGCTCTGGCTCACTCAGGCCGGGGGGGAGGGAGGGGTATGGAGGAGGCGGGGCGAGCCTGCGGCGGCAGAGGCCGGCGTGACGTTGCACCAGCCTGAGGCGCACCGTGCGTTCTTCCGGGGAAGTTGTCCCTGGATCACGGGACCCTGGCCGTGGCGGGCTGCACAGGCTCCCGGGAGGGGCGGTGTGGATAGTGACCTGTGCTCGCACACAGGCTTCTTGGTGGTGGCAGCAGCAGCCTTAGCGTCTCATGCCCGTCTCTGGGGTCCATGCTGATAGCCGCGGCTCGCGCCCATCTCTGGAGCTCGTTTAGGCAGCGCTCTGAATCCCCTCTCCTCGCGCACCAGGAAACAAAGAGGCAAGAAAATGTCTCCTGCCTGTTCAGCAGCTCCAGACCTTTTCCCGGACTCCCTCCCGGCTAGCTGTGGCGCATTAGCCCCTTCAGGCTGTGTTCACGCCGCCAACCCCAGTCCTCTCCCTGCGATCCGACCGAAGCCCAAGCCTCAGCTCCCAGACCCCGCCCGCCCTGGCGGGTGAGCAGAGAAGCTTCTCGGCCTGGTGAGTGCTGCTCGGCGCCAATCCTCTGTGTGGGAATCTCCGCTTTGCCCTCCGCACCCCTGTGGCTGCGCTCTCCTCCGTGTCTCCGAAGCTTCCCCCCTCCGCCACCCGCAGTCTCCGCCCGCGAAGGGGCTTCCTAGTGTGTGGAAACCTTTCCTCCTTCACAGCTCCCTCCCACTGGTGCAGGTCCCGTCCGTATTCTTTTGTCTCTGTTATTTCTTTTTTCTTTTGCCCTACCCAGGTACGTGGGGAGTTCCTTGCCTTTTGGGAGGTCTGACGTCTTCTGCCAGCGTTCAGTGGGTATTCTATAGGAGTACTTCCACGTGTGGATGCATTTCTGATGTATCTGTGAGGAGGAAGGTGGTCTCCGCGTCTTACTCTTCCGCCATCTTCCCCCAACACCCATTTGTTCTTTTATTCACTTCGATATGCCAGGGAAGCCATTTCAGGCATCCACTGGTATTTACTTCAGAGAGTATATCCCAAAATTGAGTTAGATAAAAACCATTCTAATTTGCTAATCTATTTGTCAGAGTTTACTGGTATTTACATAGAAAAATGTCAGATTGGGAAAATTCCAGAAGATGGCACCATCACAATCATCATCTTTCTGACCAGAAAAAGACCTCTTTCTCCTCTTTCTGCTCTCCCTTTGGCTTCTGCATCTTTGTATAGCTTCTCTCTAATATACAGCTGAAAGTATGCCCCCATGCTGCTCTGCTTCTTTTATGTCCCTACTTTCATTTCACCCGTTCATGACCTTTTACATTAATGCTTAGAGAAAAGCACCAGAAAAATAAAGAGCATTTGGCTAAAATGAAATCACTTTATATTTAATCTTTTAATAGCTTTTATTCTCCCATCAGTAGAAACAACTTGCCAAAAAATCACAAACATACACAGTTAAGGGAAAATGTATTCAGAGTGCATAATCACAACCTGTTATTCATCTTTGACTGTGAAAGTATTTAATCGAGACATGTTAAATCAGAGATTATACAAATCAACATAACATTCATGTTTTGAAATTTCTTCAAGACAGAAAAGCTACCTTTGAAGTTGAAATAAAATTAAAAAATTGTCTTTTATGTATCAAATACATCTCATTTAGAATATGATAGGTACATGTGTTTAGTATTTTACGTGTGAATGACCTGCAAAAAGCCATGACGTTTATCCAAGCAGAATAAAAGGAAATTAAAAGTGCAGAAAGAATATGTGTAGGATGAATACACACACAGACACACACACACATGCATACTTAAAATGTATACATGAAAATGCCCAAAGCAGAGAGAATTAATTTATTTCAGTTAAAAAAATAAAAGCCAATAATTTGGTTTATTAGTGAGTTCAAGGGAAGTGACCTGGTAGCTATGCTACAGAGGGGAATATTTTCCTTTTTTCAGAATAAGTGGGTACACATATTTGTGGATAGTGTTGTCTTTTATGTAAGAATTAGTTCTAGTCTGTTTCAGTGTTGGTTTTAAAAAGGTTTGTTTTGAATTCTTTGTTTCCAACAGGTTGAGGTTTATTTTTCAGACAAAGAACTTCTGGTTTAACTGTTGGTGAATATCTATAAACATTGCTGCTTCATGTTGTGATCTGTTTAACATAATCAATGTCTGTTTGGATATCTTAGAGAACTTTTGGTTTGTGTGATCTATTTCTGCTTTGCTTGATCTACTTTGATCAAGTTAACGAGATAGCTGCCAACTGCCATTTTTGACATGAAACATGGTGCCACAGGTGTGTTAGGTCCACAACTGTTGGTTTTCCCCTCGTCCTGTTTAGCACTTTCCTTTGTTACATGTAGGCAAATAAAATAAAAGCCAAGAACATCTGGAAACAATCAGCAAACAACAGTTTGAAAATTTCTGCTTCGTTTAAACTCATACTTCAGAAAAGACTATTCATAGAATAATTAAATTTACATTTTAATTTCATCTGGAAAGTTTATCTACATGACATCTCTAAGACTATAAATTCCCCACTTACATTGCTATTGTCGTAACTTAGCAATAACTTTACATAGACGCCCTTCCTCCTCAAAACCTATACATCCAGTCTCCGGTCATACAAGTTTCTTCCTAAAACATAAAACGGGGAATCCTGTCATTCTCTACTTTACAAACCTCCAGAGTCTTCTAATGATGTGCTGACAAAATTCAAGCTCACTAGTTTCAAATTCAGCATTTACCATGTGCTGGGATCCATCTGGTCTCACCTCAATCTCATCTCTTCACACATTATGTGGTGCAACTACAGCTTTCCATTTCACTATTTGTGCTTTTTCTTTGCTTCCTTCCTTCTTCCTCCTCTTCTCCTTCTTTTTCTTATTCTCTTTCTCCCTTTCCCTCTAGCTCTTCCCCTCCCCTCCGTACCCCCTCCTTCTTCTTCTATCGTCATCATTATTATCATTTTAATTTTTACTGGCAGTTTATTCAATCTTCAAATTCACCTCTATCACTCCCTCCTCCATTACAACAAATTGCTATTTCCTTTGGGCTTCTGTTGAACATTGCTCATACCTTTATGATGTAATTGTTTTAATTCTTAACTTACAGATGGTTGCACATCACTTTCTTCTGCTAGATTTTGAGTTTCTTGAGCACAGGGTCCACATCTTATTCACCATTGTATCTCAATGCTTAGCATCATGGTGTTGTGAAAGGAACACCACATTAAAAAGGAACAAAATAAAAACTAGTAAGGGGAAGAAAAGAATGAATGCATGAAAGACCCAGGGTCACCTTGTTACAAAAAGAAAAAAAAAATTGAGTTACATGACCAAGACGTGTCAAATTTAAAATTACTTAATTATTCTTTTAAATGAGAGCTATCAATGGCTATCAAGGGAAACTCAGATTTAAAAAAAAATCATTTAGGAGACTGGTTTTGGCAACATAAAACCGGGCTGGATGGATTGTAGTTCTGAAGCAATATGAGAATTCCTAATTCTTATATATACCATTATTAAAATATGATTTCTTAAACATTTTAATATTATATGTGTTTTATGGAATTCATATCTGCAGATCTGTAGTTATCTATCAGGTTTCTATTTGATAAGAAATGATGGAGAGATGGCACTCATGGTCTCAGGCAATATACTTAGGACTTAGGCTCATGACTCTAGTCTGAATTAAACTTTCTTCAGGGGCCCTGAAGAAAGTGTTGTTTCATCCTGGCAGTGATTGTAGAAATACGGTTGCAAATTAGGGCCGCAGTGGATATGGATATCACTAAGAAGAGGAGTTTGAAGGAGTACACAAGAGCTGGGTTATCAGGGGCAGGAAGAAAGAAAGATTATTTACCTCCCAATATTTCCTAGCGTTTAAAAAGGCTTTTTGATTGATCTATTCAGATGGAAGATGGCTGAGTCCTCTCTTGTCTAGCTCTTATTTCTCAGGTCACCTCAACCACAGGAAAAGTACTAAAGGCATGGATTATAATCCAGAAGTACAGGTCTGGATGCAAGCCTCTGAACTGGTTGCTTTGCTTGTTCATTGTTTTATCCACAACTCCAAAATTGTCTCGCAGACTTTTCCCATCATCTCTTGTAGAGTCAGGGTAATTCACTTCATTGAGAGGAGAAAAAGGCCTCAAGTAGGGTGATTCCTTAGGCGGTCAGCTCGTTTTTAGTAACTCCTTACAATGACTCCTGCCTGGGCCTCTCTTGCCATTGATTTCCATTTGCTCCAGTGTCTGATGATGCAAAAAGTCCCAAAGAAACCCCTTTGCCCTCAGTAGTGAAAAGAAGCCTCTTCATGTGGCTGGCAAATAAGTGTAGCTTCTTTTGATCGTGGAAGTTTCATTTCTCCAATTATTGAGGTTCTTATGCCAGAGAGTCGAACTAAGACACTCTTACTTTGGTGCACTTGTTAATGATATAAGTGAGTCTTCTTTCAGTGACTACAAACCTAAGGTCCAAAGGAGAATCATATCCTTTTACTCTTCTGTACTTAAAATTCTTTGTCTTCTTGACACACCCTATAATATCCTCTCTTTTGTGAAGTGTCTTAATTCTAGCTTCAGGGTGTCTTAGCTTTTTGGCCCTAAATTTCTCATCACAGTTTCTCCCTAGGAGCCTGGGTTTTCTTTTGCAACTAGGGACTCTTAGATTAACCTCAAGCTCTAAGATTTGCTGAACTGAATGAGCCTAGTAGGTTCCACTGTGTTCTTCAAAATGCCTTCTACCCATTAACAATGTTATTGCTACTTGTGCACATATCTCTCCTTTCAACAGGAGATGTGTGGCTGGAATTTGGAGAAGAGAGAAGGAAAAAGAAGTGCAAAAACAGTCTTCATTCTTCCTGAAACTGGAGTTATTCTGAAACATATTTCTAGTATTCCAGGGTCAATCAATTAATTAATCAATCAGTATTCAAATATTCAAGGAATATTTGCTATGTACCTACTCTAGGCTCCAAACTGCAGTTTCTTTGAAGGGCAGAATCACAGCAGGACCAATGCCTACCTTGTTGCTTGACACAAATTACATGGTCTCTTAACTACACAGTTCAATCCAGGTCCCTTAGAACCCATGAGTAGACCAATGGTTTATGTTAAAACAGTGCTTGTCCGGCACAGTTGCAGGAATTTTCCTGAAAATCTCCATATACTCCAGTGGTAATGTCAGGCAGTATTCATTGCTAAATTCCTCCATCATGAGATTGTGATATTGTGATTTATAATAAGAAATATATATTTGGTCCTTGTCGCCACTGCTTGCACAGAGCTCCCAAAATCCTTGGAATTTCCTAAGTGAGGGGAGAGATAAAGGTGTCTTTTGTTATGTTAATGAGGTGACTTTTGGAAAGCCCCTTTGTTACCTAAGGATGGGGGCTGGTTGCCAGGGGAACCAACCAGGACTAGAGGGTTGGAATTTACAGTCTCACCCTTTGATCTGCAGAGAGGGCAGAGGGGCTAAGGGCTGCATTGAATCACCAATGGCCAATGATTTAATCAATCGTGCACATGTAAGGAAGCCTTCATAAACACCCAAAAGGACAGGGTTTGGAGGGCTTCCAGGTTGGTGAACACTTGGAGATTAGGGGAGAGTGGCGTGATCAGAGTATGGCAGGTCTACGCCCCTTCCTTCATACTTTGCTCTATGTATCTCTTCATCTGGCTGTTAATTTGTATCCTTTAATATCCTTTGTAATAAACTGGCCATCCCATAAGTAGTTTCCTAAGTTCTGTGAGCTACTGGCAAATTAGTCAGACACCAGGAGGGGGTTGTGGGAACCTCTAATCTATGGTTGGCCAGAAACACAGGCGATAACCTGGATTTGTGATTGGCATCCGAAGGGGGGCGGTCGGCAGTTTTGTGGGATTGAGGCCATAATCTGTGGGATCTGATGCTATCTCTGGGTAGATAGTGTCAGAATTGAGTTGAACTGTAGGACACCCAACTGGTGTTGGAAAATTGCTTGGTGTGAGGACCGCCCCCTCAACATTGGACCTGGTTCCAGACCCTTTTAGAGGCCATCCTGTTTTTTGCTCAGGTCTCTTGGGAATGTGTGTTTTCTCTTAAGCACTGACAATTGCTTGTGTTGGGTGAGGGAGTGATAGAGCCTCCTTCATACATCTGCAGCTCTCAGGGACTTGTCCATACTTTTGTCCTGTCAGTCTCCTCTGCTACTTAAAGCCAGGAGTATATACATGTTTCTGGTCATTCATGCTTCTTTTGGTGTTAATAGTATGTCTTTTTCCATGATCCACCATCTCCTCTCTGTACATAGAGCAGCTTTGTATAAAACTCAAAGATATTACACTCAGTACTTTCTTGGTACATGGTTTCTTCCTCCTTTGTATGAAAGGTGGCTGGAATTGATGTGCTTTTGTTTGCGGTTGGTCCTGGCTCCAAACTGTGAGAGGCAGACAATTATTTTACCTATGGTTCCTTTTTTAAAAATTAGATTCCCCGAATTCTTTCTTCTTTTACACTTAGAAACTCTACGTTCTAGAACCCCTCTGCTAGTAGGCACAGTAAACTTCAGCCTGTTGAAAACTTACATTGATAGATCCAGTTCCAGCTTTAAGTGCCATCTCCAAGAAATCTGCCTTCAGAGGCACGGACAGGGCAGATGTTCAAGGTCTGGGACCTGTCTTCTGTTGCTTGTTTCTGAAGGAAGATCAGGTGCTTCTGAACCCCATACATGGGTTGGGATCTTGGTAGCTGTGCATTGCCCAGTGCGGCACATTCTGCTTGCATATCTCCTTGCGCTGTTTAGCGTCACCTCTCCTGAATTACTTGTTATTGTCTAGATTTCCCTATACATTTAACAGTGTACGCTTCTTCTTCTTAGATCATTCGTGTTGGCTCTATGCCTCAACGACTATATATATATATATATATATATATATATATATATATATATATATATATATTTAATTTACTAAAGTACAGTTGATTTACAATGTTGTGTTAGTTTCTGGTGTATAGCAAAGTGATTCAGTTATACATATATATATATAATAGTTTGCATCTGCTAACCTCAAACTCCCAAACCATCCCTCCCCCACCTCCCTCTCCCTTGGCAACCACAAGTCTGTTCTCTATTTCTGTGAGCCTGTTTCTCTTTAGTAGATAAGTTCTTTGTGTCATATTTTAGATTCCACATATAAGTGATATCATATGGTACTTGTCTTTCTCTTTCTGACTTACTTCACTAAGGATGATAATCTCTGGGTCCACCTCTGTTGCTGCAAATGGCATTATTTCATTCTTTTAATGGCTGAGTAATATTCCATTGTATGTATTTACCGCATCTTCTTTATCCACTCATATGTTGATGGATGTTGAAGTTGCTTTCTTGTCTTGGCTATTGTAAATAGTGCTGCTATGAACATAGGGGTGCATGTATCTTTTTGAATTAGAGTTTTGTCTGGGTGTATGCTCAGGAGTGGGATGGTAGGATCATATGGCAACTCTATTTTTAGTTTTTCAAGGGACCTCCATACTGTTCTCCATAGTGGCTGCACCAATTTACATTCCCACACCCTCTCCAGCATTTGTTAGGTGGGTTCCCTTTTCTCCACATCTTCTGTAGCATTTGTTATTTGTAGACTTTTAAATGATGGCCATTCTGACTGGTGTGAGGTGGTACCTCACTGTAGTTTTGATTTACATTTCTCAAATAATTAGTGATGTTGAGCATCTTTTCATATGCATCTTGGCCATCTGTATGTCTTCTTTGGAGAAACGTCTATTTAGATCTTTTGCCCATTTTTTGATTGGGTTGTTTGTGTTTTTGTTATTGAGTTGTATGAGCTATTTGTATATTTTGGAAATTAAACCCTTGTTGGTCACATCATTTGCAGATATTTTATCCCAGTCCGTAGGTTGCCTTTTCATTTTGTTTATGGTTTCCTTTGCTGTGCAAAAGCTTTTAAGTTTGATAAGGTCCCATTTGTTTATTTTTGCTTTTATTTTATTTTTTTATTTTTATTTTTGGCCACAGCACGTGGCTTGCGGTATCCCAGTTCCCCAACCAGGGAGTGAATCCAGACCGTGGCAGTGAAAGCCCAGAATCCTAACCACTAGACCACCAGGGAACTCCCTATTTTTGCTTTTATTTCTCTTGCCATGGTAGACTGACCTAAGAAAACATTGGTGTGATTTATATCAGAGAATGTTTTGCCTATGTTCTCTTCTAGGAGTTTTATGGTGTCATGTCTTTCTCAATGATAATATTTGAATCATATGTCTTACCTGTTGAAATCTCTGTTGTCAGCTAGTTTGTACCTTACCCTAACTAACCGCCAATCTCCTGACCATCCTCTGATTCTAGAGGATGGCTCACATTTGGGAGCCAGTCCTTTCTCCTCATAACGTAGTCTTCTTATAAGTATCCTTCCAAGCCTTGTTAAAAAAATCAAAGATACAACACGGAACACATTATTGGTACCTGTTGTTGAGTACCATTTCTATGACATTGCTATTTATCATATTTACCTACAACAAAATTGGGGTAAACTTAATGAAGTAAGACCCATACTTTGTCAGCTTTGAATTCCCGTTCCCCCAGTGACACCCAATAAACATCTACCAAATGGTAACCAGTGGGATCAGAGCAGAGCTCATTTGGAATTTCTTACTACATAGGGCATTTGTCTTTGATGGAAGAAGAAATCTTTATCTTATTCTCACTGATGATTCCCATGCACCTGGTGCTTGTGTCATTTCAGAACTCAGTGATTGTTACTGAATGCCTTTCAACTTTAGAAATCAAAAGACCTTTAAGAATAAGGGTTCCTTATCCTCCAGAGTGCATAGCTTGCCAGGAGCCATCAATGGTGTTCTTGTAACTGTCCAGAAAATGATGTAGTCCAGGAATGTGGACACCTAGGGTATCTGTTTAAGTTGCTTCTTTTAACAGTGTCAGTTGATTCTTTTGCTCAACATGATTAAATGAAACTGTTGCTCCCCCGAAATCTTCCAATTAATAGGTTGAAAGGGTAAATAAGTTGCTTTAAATGTCAAGGTCTTGGATAATTTTCTTCTCATATTCATTTTATCTTAAACATTCATTTGTGATTTCTTAAGTTATCAAAAGAAAAAAAATAGGTCACTCCATTGCATAAATTATAATTGTAGAGAACTTTATGGTAATTTAGAAATTAAATAGTAAACATTTATTTGATATCTTAAATTTTATAAATTTATATTTTTTCATATTCAAGGAGAGAATAGTGAATATATGGAAGGACAAAAATTAACAGGAAAATGTGAAGTAAAGAGGAGAAGGAGAAGGGGTATGCTAAGATTACATTATGAATACCATTCAAAATATCAATACCAGCTATCTATATGAAAATATTACATGAAATAAATCCACAAGCAGCTTAACAGAACCAGTGATTCTTCAGCTTAAATGCTGAGTTAAGTTTTTATTAGGAAATAAATATTGGCTTATGTTACATTTTACTTTTTGAGGAAATTCTAGCTTTTTTTTTCTGTTAGTGCATACAAATTTTATGATAAGATTAAAGTTAACTATTTAAATACATCGTTGTTTTGTGAGCAGATTAGAAGAAATACAAAAGTGGCTTTTCCTTCCTTCTCCCTAAATTCTGGAGATATAGTATGGTGTTTTAAATAATGGAGTATAATACCTGGGAGACTTCTTTGAGGAATTAATATGATATTAAATCTAGATTATGAATTTTGATGTCCTAAAGATGGATGCAACCTTACGGTTTCTTAATTTTTAATATCTGGAGAATTCTTGGGATCTACTCTTTGGGCTTGGTATGAGTTTAACCTCCTTTCCATTTGCTGCATGTTTTTATGTGGACAGACTCCTGCTAGAGTAACATTCCTGGCCTCTTGCCCCACCCGCTATTCATTCCAATACATGAGACGAAGTGAGTTTCTTAATTGATAAGTGGCATTTGGGTTTGTTTTCTCTGTTGGACCTGGGGATTAACTCTCTCTTCCTTCTCGTGTTGCCCTGGGCCGGTGTGAGTGACCAGTTTTGGATAAGTGCATCTGTTCTGCAGATTCAGAATATTCTTTGGTGGACTTCCTCAAGTATAAAGTGTGTATGTGTCCGTATAGGTGGTGGTAGTGTGGGAGCAGGGATGATTACCAGCCTTTTGACCACAGAACTAAATTCACATTTTCCAATCAGCTTATAAAAATAAAGCCAACATTTTTATTTCTATCTCTCTCTCTCTCTCCTGTCTTATTTCCCAGTTTGTTCCAAAATCAACAGAAAACAGGAATTCTGCCAAACCTCAACATTTACTAATAAAGTAGATGTGTGGGATGCTACCACCCATTTCATAAGTGATGTAGTGAATAATGCCTCACCTAAAGAGAATAAGGCTTTTTCTGGAATGTTAATTCATTCAGACCAAAACATGCCTGCCCAATGGCATTATTGGTACGTATCCAGAAGCTTAAGATCTCATTATTAGGCATCTTCTAAGGATTCTGTCCCAAGAAATAAACAAACTTCTAACTAAGTTACTAAAATACATCCTGGGCAAAGCAATACTTAGGAATTAGTGACACTCTTCTCTTCCCACCCTCTTCGCCTCCTTCTTCCTCTTTCCTTCTCATCAACATCTAGCCCTGGAGAGATCAAGTTAAGGGATGGATGGGGGAAATATATGTAGGGTAGATTCACATAAAATCCATATTTAATAAATGTAATGAGAAATAACAATGGCCTATCTGTTCCTCTGTCCGACAGTGAGATTCCTCCAGCAACGGACATGCCTTGTTCCCATTTTTATTTCTCGTTATGGCTGCCTTATACTTTCCTACTGTCTCATATGATTTTGAATTTTATGAAAGTCTTTGAAAAATAAATAATGTTTTGTAAAACAACAACAATAACAACAAACAGATATGATGAACCAAAATAACATTTATAATAAATAACCTGATTAGTAGGGAGTCAAATGGGTTGAATGCCTCTCTGGTCTATAGAATTTTTAGTATAAATACAATTTATTGAAATAATATCAATATCTTCTACTTGGGCCATCCACTGGAGAAGGAAATACATTTTAAAAAGTACTTTTTGATAAAATTGTCTTAATGAAAATTGGTTTTAAAGTCTTGAAATTGGGGTTATCTTATATAGTGTGGTAGATGTTTGAAGACTATTTTGGTAAAAGATACATCAAAAGAGATAATTCCTTGCCAAACAAAACATCTTTAATCACTATTGAAAGCCTCATTAATGAGTCACTAAATGTAGAAGAATAATTACATCAGGAGAATAGGGATTGCCAAATATCAAACGATTTTATAGAGAAGATACATTACTGCTGAGGCAGGCAAAATATCCTTTTAATATAGACAGAAGATCTACTAATTGTTCAGGACAGCCACCTGAAGTTGCATTTAGAAAGACCAGTGACGTTTTCTTCATATTACTTAATATGGAATATATGTTAATAGATGGTAATTATATATTCTTAAAAATTTAAACCCACTCTTAAAAAATAAAGAATCAATAAAGTCATTAAAATATAAATATAAACTAAAAGAAAAATTTAGAAGAAATACATATACCCACACCTCGGTTTTCCACTGTACTTAGGAAAAAAAATCTAATTGCTTTAAAATGTCCAACGAAGTCTTGCAATGGCTGACTCCCTCCTAATTTCCTACATATTATCATTCCTACACTATAATTTATCTTTCCTTTGTACATCACATTCTTGGCACACTGGCCACTTTTCAGTTCCTCAAACTCACTCTAGTTTTCCTGAGCTCAAGGTCTTGAATCCAATGTTCCTTATGAAATATTCTGCCAGGAGTGCTCCTCCTTCACTGTTTACTGGGAAACTCCCTATCCTTTGAGGGCTAATGTCATGTTAAGTGTCATTTCCTCATGAGGTCTTCTCTTCCCACACTCACATGACTCTGTTTCTCCAACATCTTATGTTGAATTGTGGCCAGTCATTACTAAATTCAAGGGACACAAAGGGTCCTCAATATTTACACTCCTTGTTAGAACCCTGAACAGTCAAGTCGACAAATATTTTGACTATTTATGGAAGTCTAGGACAGGTTTTCAAATAATTTTGAATCATGAATGATTCTCAAACTTAATGTAATGAGTTATATTTTCACAGAGACCATGTTATATTTTATCATCTAAAGTTTCCGTAAGAGACACACTTTCGTTAACTTGATAAAACTGTAAAACTGATAGATTAAATGTAAAATTTTACTTATTGTTTTTAAGTTTCTATAATTTTAGTTAGAAGTCTGGAAAAGGGGTGGGTAGATAATTGGTTCTTTTTATTTTAATCATAACAATGTATTATTCCAGGAATTTCAAAGCTAAATTTAAGGCCAAACATGATACCAATACTCACCATTCTTTCAACAGATATTTACTGAGCACCTTTTTTTTTTTTTTTTTTTTTACTGAGCACCTTTCATGTGCCAATGAGAAGCTGGCCAGATCTCTGAAAATCAATTCTCCCATTAATCAATTCATCTAATAATCAATTCACCAAGTTTGACCAGTTCACCAACTTCAGAAGTTATTGGTAATTGTTTCCTACCCAGCTCTTTAGCTATGAGATTGTCAGTGTACACTCTACACTACAATTTTCTACATTGGAATTGGGCAGATTATCTACAGTTGTTCAGCTTTTACTACTCTTGTCCTTAATTACTCCTTTTGCTCTTTGTACTCTGTTTTTTGATATATTCTTTTTTATAATTTATTAAAATTATTTCAAATATTATTTTTGTCATTCAGGCTGTAAGAAGGTCTCTATAAACTTGAAATTATAAGAACATCCTCTTCTTTTACCTGAGTTGTCGAGAAGCATTATTAGTGCTTGTGTGACATCAGACCTGACTTCTATGGGATAGTGCTCGGACATGCTTTCCAGGAAGATTTAAATCACTTTGATCAAGTTTGTCATATAAACTTTCATTGCTTTGTGCAGCCACTTATGTATGGAGTGGTTGAAATAGTGTTTCTTGAACTTGGGATTGCAACCTCCAGATAGCTTTAAAGGAGACTGTGGAAGAGGGGACTGAGAAGGATTAAGCATTTTCTATGTGTTTGTACATTTATTAACCCTTTATTCATTCCTAAACCTGTCAGGGAGCTAGCATTCTCTCCAGTTTATAGATGAGGAAACTAAAGTTTGAGGAGGTCAAAGAACTTGGCTCACCTTTTTCTTCCCCTTAATTCTTTACACTCTGCCATTTGCATCTGCCGGAAATAGCAAGAGATGCATCTTAGAACCACCAACAGTGTATTGAATCCTCATGGTTGGACTCTCCTTTGCCTTTCTCATCTTCTTCCAGCTGGAGAACGTCTCTGCTTTGTAGAGCTCGTGAGACTAGATTGAGCCGGCCGAGATAATTCAGGGTAATTTTTTAAATTTAAAGCCTTAATTATATCTGCAAAGTCTCTTTTGCCATGTAACCTATATTCATAGGTTCCAAGGATTAGGTCATGGACATTTTTGGGGGGACTATTGCCTACCATAGACAGAAGAGGAGTGGAAGAGGGAGAAACTTTTCTCAGTTTAGAAGTATATTTGAGGGAATTCTTGACATTTTTTAAGGTAACATTTACTGTAAGTACAGGATTCTCTGTTTAATGATTGTTTTCCTGCTTAGCTGGAATTTGTGGGTAAATAAATATACAGAACTATAGTTTAGGGTTTATTTATCTTCCATTTCTGGTATAGGCTGGTTTTGCTTTCTTAGTTCTAATTTATAACTTTTCAAGTATAATTAAGTATAAGTTTTGAATCTTTTTTGCTTATCCATTTGGAATACATTTTCCTTGATTACTACAGATTTTTGGTTTATTATAGTTTCATTTGGATTACTGTGGTGATTAACATTATGGCTGAGCACAGAGGTTTGGAAATTCTAAGTATCACTTCTAAAGATCTGAAAACTGATGGAGCAGACTGTTGGCAGTAATAAGTTGCAAATGGCCACTTATTTTTTTTTTGGGAAAATCACTTTTTTTTTTTCTTGAGGAACTAGGTTTTGTATTGTTTTTCAGAGTGTTTGGTCTTTGGAGAAGTGCTTGTGATTTTAGGAAACACTGTATTTGTATCTTCAAATTAAATGTCACTTAGGCTTTTGATGCCATGTTTTCTAAGCTCTTTAATTTAGAAATAACTTTACCCCTATTCCAAAGAATACAAATAGTTCAAGGTTAAACAGTGTGTGATTGTGATGTCAGGGATGCCTCAACTTTGCTCCTCCAAAAAACGTTCTATTCCATGCTTTCTTTTCCTACTTCAATAGAAAAATATTGACATAAATTAAAAGTGAGCACTGAGTTGCTCTTTTGGGAAACTGCCCTGTCCTTTTTTCCTTTACTGACATTAAAATCATCCATTTCATTTTGCCTGGAGACAAAATCTGTTACATCAGTTTTCCATCTACATTTTGCCTGAGAAAAGATGTGGAAGACAGCTGTTTTATGTTGAAATGGATCCAATTTCTACTGAATATGTCCACAGAGCTTTTGGGGGTTTATTTTTTAACTCTGACAGAATTAATTTAGAATAAGACATAAATGAACACTACTGTCCCTAGCTAATTTTCTGAAGAATGTGTGGTCACCTGTGCCTTTGATTACATAGTAGAAATGTACACGCTCAAGCAAACCAGAAAAATATTATTGCAGGGTAGAATAATGTATCTGTTCAATTCCTGCTGCAGTCATTTGAATTGACTAATATTTTCATTACTTGATTAAGAATTACAAAGAAGTTATTCATTCAAGTCAGCATACCTATGTTATGTATAAAGCCTATACTCTAGATATTGTTTAATTTATATGCTAGGTTGTGGTTGGTGGTGAGAAAGTGAGGTGTGAAGTGGGAAAGGATATTGCATTGAATTCTATCGAAAGGTTGCAGGCTTGCGAGATTAGGTTCCGTTTTTGGGCTTCAGGGGCACCTGGACATTCTTTTTATGACCTGGTTGGAGAAGGAGCTAACAGTGCTTAAACACATCTGTCAAATCTGATTTCCTCTCACCTCATTCACCGTATATGGATTGAATCACCCACATGCATTGTGTGTATGTGACTCTGTGTGCACACGCCTGTGTTGGCAATGAGGGCAGGGATTAACTGTTCTGTCTCTGTTCCATGCTTCACTTTGAAAAGGATGAGAGAAGAGCTCTGGCCCCAAAGCAGGACAGATCTGAGTTTGAATCATGGCTCCCTCCCTTGTCAATACCTGTATAACCTTCCATGAAAAAATGGAGACAGTAATAGTGAGGACTGGAGGTCATTTAAGTAAAGTACCCTGCACATTTTCGGTCCTATTGTAGACAGTTAGTAAAAAATAGTTATTGTCATTATTAAATAAATCCTTCTGTCACTGTTTAATGTATTCCATCTATGGGAAACATATACGTATAGAAACAAAGTAGTTCTTTATTATTGTTTAAGAAACTGTGTTTAGAGCCCCAGACTGCAGGTGGCTTCCTGAGCACAATAGGCTCCGAGGGTGTAGGTGCTGCCAGAAGGAACTTTCAGAGCTCAGCTGTATCTTTGTAGTTTATTAATCTGCTACCATGGAAACAGGTATTTAATCCTTATAAACAAGAAAATGGCTTTCAACAAAGCACTGTTTCAAATAATATGATGGTTGTGGTCAGTATTTTTTTCTTTAAAAATGATATGATTTTTCAGTGGCTAACCTCATTTTTGGCAATCTGATTTGGGTTTCCACAGAAACAGAAGTGACAGCTGAGGTCTCCAAGCTCCTGTAATTTGTAGGGCTCAGGTTAAGTCTCGCAAATGTCAGTTGTCCCAAGGCACCTAGAGGAGCCAACAGAAATAACAGTCAACTGAGCTTCCGGGAAAAGGAAGGAAAACAATAAATCAAACATTTATAAATTATATCTACACAATGCTGTGAGTTTGAGGAAAGCATGTGTGATGGGTAGGTAGAGAGAGACTCATGGATGTAATTCAGAGCTGGAGGTTTAGCATGTGGCTTTACCTCATACTAAACACCTTTCTAAGAGTGGCTAAGCAACTTACCTATTTATAATTTATTTATTTTTACCCTGAGTCAAGGAATATTAGGGAAGGCTAAAAGAGTGGAGGATTAATAAAATATCACATAATGGTTCTATTATTTACTAGCATGAGAACTAACTGTGAAAAAAGAAAATTAAATGAAAATGTATAAAAGCCAAATTATAAAAGCAGATGTGACATAGGCTCAAGTATTTCTGTCAGGGCTTTCATTATTGGTCTTTGTAGAGATTTTCGTAATTCTGCATATTTGGCAATGGCGTACCTCCTAGGCTGGATGATATGAAGATACTTTTCACTGTCTTTAGAAAGATTTTTTGTAGTTCCGCATCACATCAGAGAAAGAAACAAATGAGGAATTCACTTCTTGAGTTTCTAACATACTCTAAACAGACCACTTTTTTTTTCAACTCAAGTTTATTGAAAGTATGTGGGTGTTTACTGGCAACGTTTACTACCTACACAAGAAGAGCTGTATCTCTGAATTGCTTTGTTAGTGGTGGGGAATCATATAGTCTAGGCCACTCAGATCCTTTACTAAAAATCTCATTTGAGTTCTATAAGTATTTACAAAGTTTTCTTTATAAGTATATAAAGGGGTTTCCATGAATGAAGATTTTATAAAGGAAGCAAAACATTTAGTTGAGAAGGACTGAGTTTGTTTTGTGGCATGAACAATATAGTTTCTCAACTTTTAAGCCTAAATAGATACAGCAAGTGGAATGTAATATTTAGATTAAAGGTAACCTCATTTTTTATCCCATTGAGGAATGATATTAATAGGAAAATTTTATTAATTACTTTTCTGATTATAAAAATTATGCATGTTTTAAAAAAAATCTTTTAAAACAAAACTAAAGAATTAAAAAAGAAAACGAAAGCCAACCACAATCTAGCCACTTAGTGTTTACATGTAAAGCATGCACATATAAATACCATCACGTATACTTTTATATAAATTTTGACTTAAACATAATCACAATATCCTTTCACCTATATACTCTCATGTATTTACTTGTATAAATTTATAACATAATATATATTTTTTCTAACCTACTTTATTTTTCAACAGGTATTTTCTTTTTAAAACAATTTTTAAATTTAATTTTATTATTTTTAAAAATTGTGGTAAGGAGACTTAACATGAGATCTATTCTCTTAACAAATATTTAAGTGTACAATTCAGTATTGTTCACTTTAGGCACAGTGTTTACAGTAGATCTCTAGAGGTTTATGCCCATTGATTGGCACTTCCCATTTCCTCCTACGCTCAGCACCTGGAGCCTACCATTCCACTCCCTGATTCTATAAGTCTGAATGCTTTAGATATGTCATTGAAGTGGAATCATGTGGTGTTTGTTCTTCTGTGTCTAGCTTATTTCCCTTAGCATTATGTCCACAAGGTTCATCACTGTTGTTGAATATTGCAGGATTTCCTTCTATTTTAAGGGTGAATAATCTTCCATTGTATGTGTGTACCACATTTTCTTTATCTGTTCATCCATTGATAGACATTTAGGTTGTTTCCAGATCTTGGCTGTTGTAAACAATGCTGCATTGAACATGGGGGTGCTAAGATCTCTTTGAGGTCCTGATTTCAGTTCTTTTGGATAAATACCCAGAAGTGAGAATGCTAGATTATATGGTAGTTCCATTTTCAATTTTTTGAGGAACTTCCATTCCGTTTTCCATAGTGGCTGCACCATTTTGCATTCCCATTAACAGCACGAGAATTTGTCCACATTGTCATTAACAACTGCTGCCTTTTGTTTTTTTGATAATAACCATGCTGACAAGTGTAAGGTGATATCTCATAGTGGTTTTGATTTGCATTTCACTGATGATTAGTGATGTTGAGCATCTTTTCAAATACTTACTTGCCATATGTGTGTCTTCTTTGGGGAAATGTCTATTCAATTCCTTTGCCCATTTTTAAATTGGGTTATTTGTGTTTTTGCTATTGAGTTGTAGGAGTTCATTATATATATTTTGATGTTAACCTGTTATCAGAAACAGGGTTTGCAGGTATTTCTCCCATTCCATAGGTTGTCTTTCATTTTGTTGATTGTTTCCTTTGCTGAGCAGAAGCTTTTTAGTTTGATGTAATCCCATTTGTCTGTTTTTGCTTCTGTTGCCTGTGCTTTTTGATGTCACATACAAGAAGTCATTGCCAAGACCAACATCATGAAGCTTTCCCCTCATGTTTTATTCTAGGAATTTTACAGTTCCAGGTCTTATGTTTAAGTCTTTAATCTATTTTGAACTGATTTTTGTGTGGTGTAAAAGAAGGGTCTAATTTCATTCTTTTATTTGTGGATATTCAGTTTTTCCAACACCATTTGTGAAGAGACTGTCCTTTCCTCATTGTGTATTTTTGGCATCTTTATTGAAGATCAAGTGATCCTATATGCACAGGGTTATTTTGGGGCTCTGTATTCTGTTTCACTGACTATATGCCTGTCTTTATGCCAGACATACTGTTTTGACTACTGTAGCTTTGTAATATATTTTGAAATCAGGAGTGTGATACCTCCAGCTTTGTTCTTTATTCTCCAGATTGATTTGGCTATTTGGTATCCTTTGTAGCTCCATATGAATTTTTGAATTGTTTTTTCTATGTCTGTAAAAAATGCCACTTAACCTGCTTTATTTTTTAACTTCAAATATGTTATAAATATCTTTCCGTGGCTATAACCATAAAATCAGTATTAACTTTTACAGTGTATTTATAATATTACATAATGTGGATGTATTATGTGTCATTTAACAAAGTCCCCATTTTTAGAGCATTTACATAATTTTTCTTTTACACTGTTTATGATTGTTTTAAGAAATATGTTCATACATACATCTTATTAATTTGTATTCCCTTACTACTGATTGGCTTATTTCACATATTAAGTACCAATTTGTATTTCATATTTTATGAATTGTTGGCTTATTTTATTTGCCCACTTCTTAATTGAAAATTTATTTATTTATTTATTTTTTCTGGAACTAACACAACATTGTAAAGCAACTATACTCCAATAAAAATTAATAAAAAAAATAGGATGTCATACTCCAAGCTGGTGCTGGTCTATCTTACAGCACCTAAAGCTCAGGCTGTCTTCAGTCATACGCTGGAATTGAAAGCTGTCGCCCATGAGTGCAGAGAGGCTGATAAGATACCGTCATATCACATTTTATTTAATACTGTTCACATTTTCTTTTACAACCAAGGTGATAATGAAGAATGCTGGTTAGGGACTGTATTAGTTTCTAGCTGTAACAAAGTACCACAAACTGTGTGGCTTAAAACAACAGACAATTTATTCTCTTATAGTCTGGAAGCTAGAAGTCTGAAAACAAAGTGCCAGCAGGGCTATGCTCCCTCTGAGACTCTGGGTAGAATCCTTCTTTGCCTCTGCTTGGCTTCTGGTAGTGGCTACCGATCCTTGGATTCGTTGTCTTACAGCTACATCACTCAATTTCTGCCTATTGTCACAAGGCAAGGCCCTCTCCATGTTTGTCTCTGTCTTCACATGGCGTTTTCCTCTTCTTATAAAGACACCTGTTGTATTGTATTAGAACCTACCCTAAACCTACACTTTAAAGTCATTTAGGGTCATTTACAAAGACCCTGTTTCCAAATATGGTCCCATTCATAGGCATCTGGTGTTAGGACTTTTTAGAGGAAACAATTCAACCTATAACAGGGATGTAGGTGATAAAGGGTTGAATCCTAAGAACTAAGTATGCAAATTTATAATTTTAAAAGTGTCTTTAAGTTAAAAAAATTCTATTGCTCAGCAGTCATACAATTTTAGCCAGAAATATAATGGGCTTTTCCATTTGTATTGCTGACACCAGTGCAAACTTCCTATATTTTTAATCTTTTGTTTTTCATTTATTAGACTAATTCTTTGGTTTTTTAAATTTATTTTTATTTTTTAAAAATTGGAGTATAGTTGCTTTACAATATTATGTTAGTTTATACTGTACAGCAAAGTGAGTCAGCTATACATATACATATATCCCCTCTTTTTTGAATTTCCTTCTCCACAGGTCACCACAGAGCATTGAGTAGAGTCCCCAGTGCTATACAGTAGGTTCTCATTAGTTATCTATTTTATACATAGTATCAGTAGTGTATATATGTCAATCCCATCTCCCAATTCATCCCACCCTTCCCCCTTTCCCCTTTGGTATCCATATGTTTGTTCTCTATGTCTGTGTCTCTATTTCTGCTTTGTAAATAGGATCATCTCTACCAGTTTTTTTCAGATTCCACATATATGCGTTCATGTACAATATTCGTTTTTCTCTTTCTGACTTACTTCACTCTGCACGACAGTCTCTAGGTCCATTCATGTCTCTACAAATGACCCAATTTCCTTTCTTTTTAGGGCTGAGTAATATTCCATTGTATGTATATACCAAATCTTTATCCATTCGTCTGTTGATGGACATTTAATTTGCTTCCATGACCTGGCTGTTGTAAATAGAGCTGCAGTGAACATTGGGGTGCATGTGTCTTTTTGAATTATGGTTTTCTCTGGGTGTACACCCAATAGTGGGATTGCTGGGTCATATGGTAGTTCTATTTTTAGTTTTTTAAGGAACCTCCATACTGTTCTCCATAGTGGCTATATCAATTTACTAAATGTTGATTTGATAATTTGAGTTCACCACCAACTAATGTTGCAAAACACTAATCCAGGACCTCATTTCCATTCCAATCTTATCTTATACAATAGTCCTCCATGTTCTTCCTGTATCAGCAGAACTGTCCTTTTCTCTGTTTTATGAATAGGCCAAAGTACTTCCTTTATCAGGAACTTTATACATATTCTCTTTAATACCATCATCACTTATAAAGTATAAAATATACTTTATAAGATCTCTACATAGGAATGATATTAAACCATTATCAAAAATATAATTAAAATACTTTCTAGTTTATTGTTTGCCTTTTCCATATGAATATTTTTTTTGCTTAGTTGTCTTGACTCATTTTTTATGTGTGTTTTATCTTTTTCTTTTCTAGCTTTATCAGTGTATAATTGATAAATAAAATTTTAATATGGTTAACATGTACAATGCGATTTTATACATATGTATATAAATTAAATCAATTTAAGACATCAACACATAATTAGTTTTTTTTTTTTTTTTGGTCAGAATGCTTAAGATCTACTCTCTTAGCAAATTTCAAGTGTACAATACAGTACTATTAACTATAGTCACCATGCTGTAAATTAGAGTCTCAGAACTAATTCATCTTATAATTGAATGTTTGTACCCTTTATCCAACCTCTCCTTTTGTTTTGATTATAGACACCCTAACAAGTGTCATGTGATAGTTTTGATTTGTATTTTCCTGATGATTAGTGATGTTGTCAGATACCTATTGGCCATTTGTATGTCTTCTTTAGAGAAATGACTATTGAGATCCTCAGCCCACTTTTTAATCAGGTTATTTATTTTATTTTGTATAGAGTTGCCTGAGTTCCTTATATATTTTGGATAAGTGGTTATGTGGTTTGCAAATATTTTCTCCCATTCCATAGGTTGTATTTTTATGTTGTTTCCTTTGCTGTGCAGAAACATTTTAGTTTGATGTAGTCTCACTTTTTTATTTTTGCTTTTGTCATGTGCAGTTTTTTTTAAAAATTAAATTTTTTAAATTAAAAATTTTAAATTTTAAAAATTTAATTTTTATGTAGTTACACCATTCTTTTTCTTCATGGGTTTTGCCTTTTGTATCAATTTTAAAAAGGCTTCCCTCACCCTAAATTTATATCAGTAGACCCTTAGATTTTCTTCTAGTTCATAGCTTTTTTCCATTTATTTTTGATTTTTAATTTATTTTGGTATAATGGTAGAAGTGTGAGTATGAATATTTCTGCTCAGAATATCTAATTTATTTACTTTCATATCAGTTTTTCACTAATTTGAAATACTTCCACTACCAGTTACTATATCGTTAGATTCTTACATATATTGAGTCTGTCCTTTCTATTACTAAGTTGTTGACTTTGGCAGCAATATTGTTTAATATTGTTTAAGCACTATTTATTATCACTTTATAATATATATTTATATCTCACAGAGAAAGTTTCTTATTATTAATCTTCGTTTTCACAAATTTGGAATGAAATTGAGTCCTATAATCCAGTTCCTAAGAAAAACTCTCATTCGGATTTTGATTGGGATTGCATTAAATTTATAGATTAATTCGGAGAAAACTGATATATTTACAATATAGACATTTCCTATCTGGAAACATGACTAGCACTACATTTTCAACTCTTCTCTTATGTCCATCAGTAGTTTGTATTTATCTTCCCTTAAACCCAGCATTTTATTTTATTGCCCTTTTAGTAATCTTTGTTCATTATACCAGGAGCATTACTTTATGGACAATTGCTATTTCCAGCATTAAGTTATCTGCTCCTCAGCTCCACCACTCATATCAATCTGGGATTTGCTATTTACCTGTTCAGTTTCACCAATTAGTAGCAAAGCTGGCAATGTCTGTATTTACTGGAAGTATTCATAGAATCACACGGTCATGGGAGAATGGCATTTCTACAGTGAGAAAGGGAAAATTCCAGTTGTTTTTCCTTCTTCTTTTTTTGGTCCAGTTTTCAATTAGTTCCTGAGATAAATTGTTCTGGCTCACATATTGCAATTTTATGGTGACTACAGGGTGTGAATTGAGGAGCAAAAAGGAAGCTTCCTATGATCATTTGTCTCCCAGGAGAAGATACCTTCTACCGTGAGAGGTCCATTCTTTTGGTTTAAGGCTCTGTCTCCAACACAATGAAAATAAATCTTAGAGGAATAACTCCTTAGACTCTTATAACCTAGTAACATTTTAATTTGCACGTTATTTCCATCTGGATTATTGTGTAAGAGCAAGACTCTGACCAGTATTAGACACTGGACGTAGCAGTTTTAATACTGGGGTGATTGGTAGAAGGCTGTGGGTAATAAGAGGACATCACAAAATGGCAAAGTTGGAGGAAGAGGTGTGCTGTTTTAAAGAGGGAGAGAAGATCTTTATGAGAAGTTAGGAGAGTTCAGAAAATGAAACTTCTTCTTCTTTTTTTTTTCGTCTATGGCTTGTCCTGCCTAATTATATAGAAAAATTGCATGAAGAATAGAGGAATAGAGGGGGTGGAGGTTATAGCTGCTTTTACAGTAAGATCCATTAAGTTTCCTTCCCACTAGCCTAATCTCAGCTAACAAAAGGCAGGGTTATTATTATCGAAAAGGAAGCCAGCAGCAGGGCTCCTACCATGTATAGAATTCTACTGTCACCAATGCAGTCTTTTTTAGTGACACATTAAAACAAACATCCAGGCCATAATTACTTTAAAAAAATATCTTTCCCAACTGTAATCATTAGGATAATCATTCAATACTGCATTTTCTAATAAAATATAGCCACTTTATTCTACCTAGTAATCTATGTGGCTTTATTACTGATGTGACAAATAAAAAAAAATCACTTCCACGCAGTTACATTTTGTGTACAGCACACACAGCTGCCACTTGAAGCTCAGCTCACAATCAATTTGATAAGTCAATCAATTTTCATTTTGTCTTCATCTCCTAGGTAACCAGAACATCCATCCAGACCCTTGCCAAGGGAGAACACTTAAAAAGTAATATGTATTCATAATCGGTTTTCTTCTAACACTGACTTAATAAAAAAGCAAAGAGCTACCCATGCAGTATTTTAAATCACAGTAACACAAATTTTCTTTGATTCTGGAGAGAGAGCTTGAGGGGAAACGTACTATAGAATACAGCATCATTATATTTCAGTCTCTTATGATCTCTCAGGAACAAAAACTGCACCACCTGCTTTGTCTATTATGTGTTTAATGTGAATAACAAGCATCCCACTGCTGGTTATTAAAACAAATCATAAGCCATCTGACATTATACTTATAACTCGTCCCCTGCTTCTTGACTCTGAGAAGGACACAACTTGGCAGGGAGGAGTGTATTGGGGCAAACATTTTGATGTGAATACAAGGCATCTGGCCTCAAAGGAAGTCATTTATCTACCTCCAAATCCCTAAAAAAAACCCATTATGTAAAATATAATTATAAAACAGTATTATTGGCACAATGTAGAGGATGAAAATTTCTAACAGTTGCAAAAAGTATTAAGTTTTGCCTTACCTGAATCATCTTGGTGTGTGAAGTCATGAGAAAAATGGAACATTTGGTGTTTTTAGGAATAACTCCCATGCAGGAAGTCATGGATCTTGCTAAGTTTGTTGATACAATATGACATTCAAATTCCACTGACTGTACAGGCTTCAAGTTCTGCTGGGCCTGCCCCATCTACCTGGACATAGCTAATTGGCTTGTTGGCTATTATTTCCTATGGGAAGTTTTAACCCATGCCTTGTAAAGGTTCAACACCAAATATACATTGGAGAACTTACATATAAATATACATTGGAGAAGAGTAATATTTGCTGAATAACTACTGAAATTGAGAAAAGGAAGAATTTGAAAGTAAAATAGTATGGGTGAGATTATCAGTCCTTGACTTTCTATGTTACAAATATTGTTTTTGCTTGAATATTTTAAAGGACTTGGAAACTATTTAAGGTCTTGGTTTTATATCCAGGAGCAAAATGGAGTCAAAGATTAGACCTAGCATGCTCTTATAGGAAGACCACTAACCTGAAAATCTGTCCTGGCTCTCTTAGGGCCGTTTGGTGGGGATTTGATGAAATCACTCATTTCTATTTGGACCTCATCTGTCAGATGAAGTGTTGATAAAGAGGACATTGAGTTTCTCCCAGCTCTGAAATGCTATGTTCCTTCCTACCCCTACATATGTACATATAGACTATTTCAAATGCTCTAAAACTCTGAGGAACACATAATCAGAAATTTAATACTTAACAAGATTTATATTAGAGTTTCAGAATAACATTTGGCTGGGTATTTATGCAATCATTTTTTTAAGTCAAAAGCTAAAATATAATAAAACAAAAACAAGCAGTGCCATATGTTTGGATTTTAATCTGCTTGAGTTCATTTTATTTTATATCATCCTGCAATGAAAGAGCCAAACTCTTTTCAGCTAACAGAAGAGCCCATGATGTGTCAATTAATTCAAGGCTTTTGAGGTTATTTACAACCCATAGTAAATACATTCCATTTTTCCAAAACAAATAGATGCCATGGGCTAAATAGTCAGTATTTTACTAACTCATTAATTAAGGTTCCATTCATGAAGAATTAAAGAAGAACTTGGGGGTAAACATATAAACATTTCTGGAAACTTCTTGATTCTTCTTGGTAAACATAACAAGAGACAGAGTGCAGATTAAAACTTAATGAGACTTTTGTCTCCTACAGAGCTCTTTCAGGCTCCTCTGTGGTTCTTGCTGAGGAGAATAACAATCAGTGCCTAGGACTCTGGGAAATTTCAGGCCTCCTAAAACTCTTCGTGAAATGCCATTGTTACCTATAGTTGATTTTAATTTTAATTATAGCCAAACCATTATATTATATATGTATATAATATATTTTAATAAACATATAAATATAATATACAGAATACTATATATTGACATTTATTTAATATAAAAATAAAATATATAAAATAAAAAATATATATTCCATTTCTTCCCTTTCCTCTCCTCTCCTCTCCTTTCCTCTCCATCTCTCTCTGTCTCTCTTTGTCTCTCTATCTCTGTCTCTGTCTGTCCACACTTAGCTTTAATGCTTGGGAAAAGGCATAATGAGAATCACTGTTAAGTTGTATGTCTTAAAAGCTGAAGATATTTTCCTACCAACTCTGCTATATAGATCTTCTTTTGTTTCCCTTTTTTCTTGCATAGAAAATGAGAAACTTGCCTTCAGCTAACATGCCGGTATGTAAGAATATTTAGTTATAACTTTATGTACTATATACTGATATTTCCATTATAGTTTCAAACAGTTTAGGTGATTTTCAGTGCTGAATTTAAGCATGTTAAATTCTAGAAATGTCAATTGAATACACAGTTGAGAATTAATCCTAAGAAGTTTTTAATTTGGTGTTCTAGAGGAATCACACCCTTAAATAATACTAGATAACAATCCCAACTCTTGTGCAGCTGGGCTCTTGGCTCTGCTGTCACCATCATCTTAATTATTTCTAACTGTCTCTACCTCTTTGGGTCACTCCCTCAATAGTCAGGGTCTTGCTGGAGAACACCCGACCAGTCAAGACTGGATTTCATGCCTTTGGCCTAATTGCTGAAGCATTGGGGGAAGGAATCAATTCCTTAAAGTTCTGAAGTGAGAAGTAAGGCCCCGAATCTCACTTACATTGCAGACCTCAAAATGAGGTAGAAGTGTCCAGGACGTTTTGTGTTCAAGACTTTTTGTATTCTGGCTGTGCCTACCTCTTCAACATGATTGCCCGATTATCTCACCCTTGTATCCAGGGCTTCTGTTGAACTGAATGACTTGTTATTCTTTGTATATATTATGTGGCATCTGGTTTGGTTACTTTTTCTCAAGCCAGAAAAAAAATCCTTTTTGATAAGACCAAATACCAATTGTTGGTAAATTGAATTATAGAATGTAAAATATAGTCTGAAGTCTAGGAAAAAATGAGGCTACAGGAAGGAAACTCTAGCAAGAGAGAAAAAACTAAATAATAATGTTTTTCCTTCTGGATGAGACCTCTTAGGACCTGGAAACTCTGAATTTACATGATTCCTACCATAACATCCTAGAGGAATTTAAAGGTTAAAAATGATTTGAGTAGATAATTTTTATTAGCTAAATATATATTACTTAAAAAATCAACTTAAAAGAAATGCATTTCCTTGACTTATAGGAAAACATACATTTTATTCTGAGAGAAGAACATGAAGAATTATCTTTATATCCAGAGCATTGAACAGATGAGACTACAAACATCTATTGTAAAGCAACTTTAATTTTGTTTCCCTTTTCTTCAAATCCACCCTGTGGGACTAGTTATTCTGCTCCCCCTGCAGAAAATCTCAGGTCACTTCGGTCTTCCAAATAACCTCATTTCAATCATTGGTATGTCTAGATGTGTGTAATAATAAAATAATTTTGTTTTAAGTCAAAGCTTCTTCCCTTCCCCAGGGGAGGTCTGCTGTAGTCCGGAACCTGCACGAGGAGGTGGGACATGACCAGCTTCCTCTCCTTCTCCCACTGTATTCTCTTTCTTTCCTTCCTTTTCTTGCTGTCTGTGTTTCTGGCCTCACCAGGATCATGCAGAAGAAGGGAGCAGGAAAGGTTTTACTTGATTTGTCTTGCCATCAGCATTCTTTGGGCTGGGCAGATGGAAAATGATGGGTTGTAGGATCTTTGTAGACCTTTCCTGTCAGGGATCTCTCCCATGAAGTCTCTTGACATGAATGGTCAATCTTTCAGCTGGTCATATCAGGGGACATATATCAACCTCTCCAGATGGACCTTTGGAATTTTTTTCATCATGCTCAGGTGGAAGAGAGAAACACTCCCTCTTCTCCTTCATAGTAGGGGAGAGAGAAGCAGCCACAGTGCCCCGACAATTTTTTTCAAAATAAATTCTCTTTCAAATACCTAGTTTCAACCTCTTAAAACACAAAGTGGGTGCTAAAATAAAAGTTGCAAAATTGGGTTTTCACTGTCTCCTTTTCAAATATTGTTATATTTTGGTGGTCTAGCAACTCCATTTGGAACATGATAGTAATATATATATATATGTGTGTGTGTGTGTGTGTGTGTGTTTTATTAAACTGTAGTTGACTTACAGTATTATATTAGATTAATTTATATTTTTGACTTAGGGCCTCAGTCATAACTGATATTGAGCCTATTTTAACATTCTTCTGTCTTAGGATCTTCCTAAACACACCAACAAGTTGAAACATACTAGATATTTGCTAAATTTATAGAAGAATCTCATAACCTTGACCCTTGGCCTGTAAGAAATATGTGACTCTAATAAAACTCTAATAGAGTTTTAGTCTTAAGGTATTTTGGAGTGGGGAGTCCTCTTCTGCTTGTCTTTTCTGGTCTCCTGAAGTCCTACATGAACTTTGGTAACTGCTACTTAACTGGGCCAGATGTCTAATTAGCTACCTATTGCTGCTCCCATTTGTGTCTCTTGTTCCAGGAATTCACTTCTTTTTATTTTTTTTAAAGATTGATTGATTGATTGATTGATTGCTATGTTGGGTCTTCGTTTCTGTGCTAGGGCTTTCTCTAGTTGCGGAAAGCGGGGGCCACTCTTCATCGCGGTGCGCGGGCCTCTCACTATCGCGGCCTCTCTTGTTGCGGAGCACAGGCTCCAGACACGCAGGCTCAGTAGTTGTGGCTCACGGGTCTAGTTGCTCCGCGGCATGTGGGATCTTCCCAGACCAGGGTGCAAACCCGTGTCCCCTGCATTAGCAGGCAGATTCTCAACCACTGCGCCACCAGGGAAGCCCAGGAATTCACTTCTTTTATCTGTATTTTTGCCATGGTATCATTCGAATAAGAAAAACACATTAGCTCTTTCTCTCTTGTGAATGTTAAAAGCTTCCTTGGGGAATAAGAAAAAGGTTCACCTGATTTTCTGTAAAGTATTTCTCCTCATTCTATGGAGAAAGGACTTCCTTAGCTTCCCCACACCAATAATAAATTATTAAAGAGGTCTCATGGGCAAGAGAGGGAAATGTGGTTCTGCTGATAGCACTGTGACAAATACTCATATTAATTATAAAAAGTAACAAGGGTGAAAGTTCAAACTCCAAACCTTGCTCTCAGAACAGCGTTTTTCTTTCTTTCTTTCTTTCTTTTTTCCCTGAGATAGGTTTCAGCTTTAAAGATTGAACTTCTTGACAAATAGACTGCAACCTGATCCTAAAAATTAGTTTAGCATACTGTTTTTTTTTGCTTTGGTTTTTAAAGAGGAAATACCCAAATGAGCTAAAAAACTAATAATCCAGTGTACGCCAGAGTCAGAGCCCAGGACCAGGCCAGATAGGAAGCGAGAGGCTATTTGGAAGCCCTGGGCATGGGCCACCATCTAAAATGGAAGGTAGGTGTGGAAGTACAGGGCCTGTGACCACAGACCACAGAACAAATGCAGGGTAAGGTAAGGCAGAGTAAAAATAAACAGCCAAACGACTTGACTGTAGCTGAGTTGAAAACCAGAGGGCATTTTCAGTCAATGGAGGCAGAGTGTATGAGAACAAGGGCCACCCACTTCAGGGAATTTTGATAACAGTATGATAATGTGCCAGGATTCAGTTTTATTGGCCTAGCTGCCTGCACGGAGAACTTTCCTGGGGGTGTATTTAAAGAGCCCATGAGGCTCTCGGCAAATGGTCCATAAGGATGTCTTTCTTTTGTTATAAATACAGTGTAATGACATGCCTCATTTACTGGTTAAAGCCATAATGGCTTATTCAGATCCATCATGCTAAGGATTACCTGGGGACTGTTGAACAGACACATGTTTCTGCTGCCAGCAAATACATTTAGTCCTCCTATTGCAGTGTATTACACTGTGATATGTTGGTTCTTCATGAGTTGTTAAAAAAGCCTAGGTAGGGAAGGAAGAAAATTTATGCCATGAAATTGACCTCATCTTCCCATTGATTATTTCCCACAATCCTATTATCTTTTCTTTAATTTTTAAATTTTTTATTGAAGTATAATTGATATACAGTGTTTAGTTTCAAGTGTACAGCACAGTGATTCAGTCTATTATCATTTATTTGCAAAAGAAAAGCAAATTTAGTAATTATAAAATAGGTCACTTTTATAGAAAATATCTGGATATAGTCTATTTTCCATGACTATAATAACACATCAGTTTATGATTCTGCCCACTTGTTTTCTAGACTTGTCAAGTTATATGAATTAAATGATTAAAACTTAATAGTGACCCTAACTCTATATTCTTCCTTAAAGATTATTTTTCTGTGCTACTACTAAAGCAAGTATAGAAATGACTCCTAACATATAAAATCCCAGTCGGAAGGATGTCAAGAACTTAGTTCTAATTTCCTTCAGTTTTCTCTTTAACTTTGTTATAATTTTTATATTTCATACTTACTTCTTTATTTTTTTTTAACTTTTACTTTCAATTTTTAAGGCCTTTCCTAACATGCTGGCTTTGAGTAGTAAGATAGCTGCTCTGAGACATATGAAGTAAATGAAGTTCTGATCCTGAAGCAGAATATCTGCAAGTGGCCTTGAACTAGGTTCTCCCTGAATTTATCGTGGGTACTTTAGCCCCGAAGAAAAGGGAGCTCCTCCTTGGCCCTGGCTCCAACACTCGGACCCTGATGGACACTCTCGCGGGGTGGAAGACATCCTGTCTTCTACTCTAAGCAGTTTATAGGGACCACGGAAATGTATATTGACGAACAGAGAGGCCTTCTGAGGATCAAAGACTCCAATGTCTTTACGATCAATACATTCTGTCTTAATTTGAGCTGCTATTAACAAAGAACCATAGACTTGTAGCTTACATAAACAACAGAAATTTATTTCTCACAGTTCTGGAGGCTGGACGTCCAAGGTCAGGGTACCAGCATGGTTAGGTTCTGGTAAGGCCCTTTTCCAAGATACAGCCAACCACCTCCATATTGTATTCTCACATAGCAGAAAGAAGGCAAGAGAGAGAACTCTCTGGAGTCTCTTTTATAAGAGCACTAATCCCATTCATGAGGGCACCACCCTCATGCCCTAATTACCTCCTAATACCATCACATTGGGGGTTAAGCTTTCAACATGTGAATTTTGGGAGGACACATTCAGTATACTGCACACTCTTTGGTAGAGGACAGAGTGCTGTTAAAATCAAAAGCCCTTGGTGTTTACCTTCACCAGCTTTATCTAGCTTCTGATGCACTTCTCTTTTCTACCTCAGTGTTGACAGATTGCTGTTCAGCGCATACCAAGCTTTCCTCAAATGGCAGATAAAATGCAATGACAAACCTCTTAGTAAAGATCCTTTTCACCTAAATTAAAGACTTTTTATACTGTCTACACTGGCAGATCATAAAGACTTCAGAAAAATAATATATTAGCAATCCAAAGTTTAAAATTAAAAATGAAAGCCAATATTGGTTGATTTCTTTCTAAGCGACGAGCAGACTGTTAGGCATTTTACATGTGTTATTTCATTTAATAATACATGTTCATTTAATAATACGTATTCATTCAATAGTACATTGAAGGGATGGATGGCAGTTATTCTATATATAACTCAAAATGCAGGGAAGAATTTCTTTAATTTTGCCTTATGGATGAGTGCACAGTTTACTGGCTAAAAGAAACATTTCATTTGTTTGCCTATTTCTTAGAAAAGTAATTAATAAATAAAATTTTAGGTTGCTGAACATAAGCAAGCATTATTGTCCTGAGAAAAGACAAGTCAGTTAAATTTCTTCTATGTTCATATAGTTTTGCTAGCTTGAGGAGACAGTTGATCATATATTTTTAATTGCTTATGGTGTGCAATGGATACTGAAACAGACAACATGCTCTTGCAATCAAGAATAATATGTAACTTGGCTTTTAAAAGGAAGAAGGTTTCAGCTTCTACTCTATGAGTGGTGTCAGGGGTCTAAATCAATATGTATTAGTATACTCTACTTCTACTACATTAAATCTTCCTCAAGGATTTTGAAAACAAAACAAAAACTTCAGTTACAGCAGAAATACTCTTGGGAAGATTAAATAGAATGGTGTTGATATTATGTTTGTTGATGTACCTGAAATATATACCCATGGCTTTTAGGAAATAAAACATATAATCATTTGAATTAAGTGGAAAAGAATCAGGTCAAATAAGGACAATTAAATCTTTACAGCTTATAAATTCATTTGTTTGTTTATTTTAAAACCCATTACTCACACATATACAAGCAGTCACTTCACTGGCCTCCAATTCATTTTTTTCTCTTTTTCAAAAAATCACACAAACTCTCCCACTATATAGATATGAGTTCTCAGGTTTATTACTCAGTTTTGGTATCATATATATTTAATATGTGAAACAGGAATCATTTTTTCTTTGTAGCACTTTTGCAAAGATTAAATGAAATAATGAATTGTCAAAACTATATTAGACGTTCTAAACATAGTAGCTAATATCAATATTATTTTTATTTGTGTGAAGATATCCTGCCATCACTGTTGGCAATGATCTGATTAAACTAGCAACACTCGGTTGTGGTTATGCCTACCAGGTGCCAGAAAACACTAGGCTGAATTTAGCTTTACTTTAGTACATTTCATTTGAGTAGCCCATGTTATTCCCATTTTACAGATAGAGGAAGCAAATAATTTATCAAACAGTTGATCAATGGCAGAGTACGGATTCAAATACAGGTGCCAGTGCCATTCATTAAAAAAGCAATCAGCTAGGATAGGTGTGTAGCAAAGCATTTATGAGCCTGGACTCTGGGGCCAGATCAGCTGGATTCTACTTCTGCCATTTCCTTGCAGCATGATTTGGGCAAGTTGTACATTTACTCTTCTTGCCTCAGTTTCTTTATTTGTAAAATAGGAATAGCAATAATATTACCTAACTCCTGGGGTCATTATGATTATTTATTAAAAGGTCATTATGATTATTAAAAGAGGCAGTGTTTATGAGGCACGTTAGAACTGTGCCTAGCACATAGTAAGTGCTATAAAAGATATAGAAAACAAACTTATGGTTACTAGGAGATAAAGGGGGGAGGGATAAATTGGGAGATTGGGACTGACATATACACACTACTATATATAAAGTAGATAACTAATAAGAACCTACTGTACAGCACGGGGAACTCTACTCAGTACTCTGTAATGACTTATATGGGAAAAGAATCTAAAACAGAGTGGATATATGTATATGTATAACTGATTCACTTTGCTGTACACCTGAAACTAACACAACACTGTAAATCAACTATACTCCAATAAAAATTTAAAAAAAAAGAAATAAGAGAAATTCTTCTTTGGACATGGCCTACAAAATAAAATAAAATAGATAAAATAAAATAAAGAGGCTCCAAATTTCACTCTGTATTGGTAAGGAATATTTAAAGGTCAATTTTAAATAGCCTTGTTGAGGGATTTCTGTGAGTTGTTTACAACCCACAGATCTAAAAAGGTCTGTGTTAAAGTTATCTGGAGACAACATTAGATTCAGGAGAGAGCAAATGACCAGACATCCTCTAGATCATAAGCCTCTTTATGTACGTTATATCTCATCTTTCTGAGGCACCTTGAATAGCTTGACTGGCCCCCGTTTGAACGGCTGGTCTCTTTTAGGAGCCGACAGGATCCACATCCACTCTAGGAAACATGGAGCTCCCCTCCAGCCATGCCTCTGCCCCAGATAGGAGCCACCATTGGTAAACACACGTATTTTCCATAACAGATGACATTTTGAATTATCAGCTCTTCGAAAAGTTATTCAAAAGGGCTACAAGGAGGCCTCAGCCCAGAAAGGAGGAGCTAGGCCTCTTCACATATGTTACTGCCACATCTATTGCTCGTGTTATACGTCTTCACCCACTCAGAAACACTGAGGGGTGAGCAAATCAGAAGGAATTCGGTTATAGCTATACTGATATTTAGATTCACTACAGTCACTCAGTGTTAAAAATGGTAACATTATTATTGTTGTTTAAAATAGTCTTTCCATTCTGACCTTAGAATCAGAACTAGTGGTATCCCAGGCTAAAATGATAAGATTACCACTAGACCATCTCGCCAAGAGTTATCTTTCTGTTGAGAAACATGTCCTAAAATGGTTTTATATACATCTGTGGTAACTCTTCCCAGTATTTAAAACTTCACTACCAGGAAACTGGTGGCAGAATTATAATGTTGCCCCTGTCCACTCTGCCATCCTTTTTCAATTTGGCAGCCTTGTGAAGCACTTAAGCAGCTTAGTGCCTTCAGTCTGACACTTCAGAAGTGGCCATCAACTAACAATTCTTGGCTGAATGTTACAGATGCAACTGTGAGCCTATCAGTGTATGACAAAGAGCTTTTTGCTTTCTTATTTGGGGTTCAGTGGCATCATTAGACACAAATATTTTGTTGATGTATTGGGATTGAAAAATCAAAATATTCAAGAAATTTCTATAGCAAATGTTGTACACCTAGTAGATTTTTAAAGGATATTTGTTGAGTTGATTTGGGAAAAAAACTAATTCAAGGAAAAAAAAGGAAAAGTATGATGTAGTTGTCTGAAAGGCAAGTTAAGCAATCACAGTCAGGCATCATAGAATCGAGAAGTGTGCTAATCTGGAGGTAGGCTGAGGCCTCCTTGTAGCCTTTTTGAATAACTTTTCGAAGAGCTGATAATTCAAAATGTCATCTGTTATGGAAAATATGTATTTTTACCAATGAAATGTTTTCTTCATTTATCCAATATGTATTTACTCTATACTTAATTGTGAGCCAGACAGAGAATAATGTGCTTGGGATATAAGACCCTCACCAAGCTGGTAACCTGGTACTTGTACTGATTTTCATAAACACTTTGTGTTCAAAATCTGCAGGAATAACTTCAGATTTTGATTAAGTGCATGCACTGTAATTAACGTTTTAGAAATATCCATGTGCGAAAATATTGGCACTTGTTGATTGCATACACTGTCTAAGGTACCGAAGGCATTCTGCAGTTCCTAAGAGAACCCAGGAAACTCCTGAAACTGAACCTGCTATTTGTTCTCTTTTACTCATCACAGAATTCTATGCAGTATGTCTGAAACCCAATATTGTCTTAAAGTGAATATGTCTGAAACCCAATATTGTTTTAAAGTGGGTTTGTTTATTTCAAAAAAAAAAAACCATCAGTAATTGGAGTATATTTCTGGGACATTTCATAGCAAACAAGATATAGCAAATAAATGAACCATGTAGCAGAGGTTATATTGGTGGACAAACTTCCTTGAAGGTTTTTCAATTTATACAAAAGATATGGTGGCATCAAATATAGAACTTAACTGGAGATTTTAGATATGCAGAGTTTCTATATTTTCCACATAGTAATTATGTCACTAAATATATTTTAGATCAATATTGGTTCAAACAAAATCCTAATATGGAGTTTGGAACAGTTGAAAACTGATCAGGGGATAGTGGGATAATTTCTTGAATTTTAAAGGTCAAAACCTTGTACAAATCTATTATTACACTGTGTAGTTTTAAGTAAGTGCATTTGTTTTGAAGAAAATGAAGAAAAGAGTCATAGGGAGTTATTGTTCCAGTGAAGGATGCTTTGCTAGAGGTATTATAACACATAAAGTTAGGAAACATTTATTGTTTAAGTCTTATAATTTCCCCTGTGTAAATTGTTCCAATTTTTATAATGATAGGGATGGCTAAATCATCTTTGTTTTATGTTTCTCTGTTGGCATATTGGTTCCAGATAAATGACTCAAATTTAGCCTAGTCTGGTTACTCTTTGAAAAGGTTCATTAAAATAGATGAAATGTCCCAGAAATATACTCCAATTACTGATGTTTTTTGAAATAAACAAACACACTTTAGAACAATATTGGGTTTCAGACATATTCACTTTAAGACAATATTGGGTTTCAGACATACTTCATAGAATTCTGTGATGAGTAAAAGAGAAAAAATATCAGGAAACTATTTGGTACATTGATTTTCTGATTTTTTTGCAATTCTGAAGCATTGCCTTCTCATATTTTTTCCATCAGAGACAACTGAGTCCAAACTCTGTTTGTGATTCTCTTCATGAATGCAATTCCATTCAGTTGAATAATTTAGGTCCAATGGTCATTTATCTGTTCATGTGTTTTAAACTGTATAGCTAAAAATGTAGGAGTTGAACTATATGTATGATTATTTTTTCCTCTAGTCTCCTTCATTTTGAACTTGTGTTTAACAGGTATTTCATTTTAAAACAAACTAAAATTATAAAACAAAGAAATGCACTTTTTTCCCTGAAAGTATAAACCTAGGAGTTGAGGAATGATTACTGTATGCCTAGTAAGCACAATTAATTGAACTCTAGAACATAAATTATACAAATCACATTTTATTTAGAAAATGCTACATATAATTCAATTATGTAATAAAGCATAAAATGAGTAGAATGTGAAAAATAACCTATAACTTAAAGAGTCCAAATTTACATCTGTTTATAATCATCTGTGTTTGCAATTTGGATTTTCTTGGTGACCAAAGAATTATTTAGGACTGTTTTGGGGTTTTCAAAAGGTTGGGTTTTCTTACTTAAATATTGAATACTTGTAAATTTATGGTTTATTGCATTGTGGTCGGAGAAGGTGGCCAGTACAATTTCAGTTTTGGGGTATCTGGTATTTCCTTCAGAGACTCATATTTTATCAATATTTATAAATATTTCATTGGCATTGAAAAAGGTGTGTTCTGCATTTATGAGATAGAAAGTTCTATAAATATCATTTGAATGCAAAAAAAAAAAAGAGTCCAAATTTACTCTTAATGGCGTACAGCCTAATTGAAATTCACAATACACTGGAATTGTTGGCTGGCTTACCTTTCAAAAGAAAACAATTGGAGTCACAGTCAGTTAGGCTGAAGGAATGAATGCACACAGGGCAAATAAGTCTAGCCAGACACACAGACATGATCTACATTGTTTTGAAATCACTGCCATGTTCAAATTCTCATATGGACAACTTGGACTGTCCATAGTTAGAATGGTTAAAAAGAAAAGTGTTTTAACTCAGGGAATTCACCTGGTGGGTCAAATATTCCCACAAGTAACTGGAGAAGTTTCATCTGGTGAAGACCTACAGCCGGAACTCTTGACAAATTATCACTGAAACTTATTTGCTTCTTCATCTGTGTCCCATATTTAAACTCTTCATAATAGTCCCACTGCCTCCTTCTCAAAATCCCAGCATTCTACATCTTCTTTTTAAAATCCGTTTTTATTTAATCAGGAGTCCACTTTTCCACAAGTGTAATTTGTCTGTGCTGTCTCTTTCTCCCACAGGTAAGGTTTTTTTTTTTTTTTTTTTTTTAATAATGTGAATCATTCGTGGGTTATAACTGGAAAAAAATAAAGCATTCAAATACCGGCCATTGAGGGAGACAGAAACAACACTTAAAAACAAACTTGCTTTTAAAGGGAAGCCTAAAATTTTTGAGATTTTCGAATGCTTCCACTTAAGTTTTTAGCACCATCATTATGAAAGATCCATCAGATTTTGACAGCTCTGTTTATTTAAGAAAGGTGAAATGAAAAACATAACAATTTACTCTAGCTTTCAGGAAGCAAAATTCTTCTTTGACAGTGTAAGTATTAGTGAGGACCACTTTCTAATGTTCTTAGAAAACATAATGACTTCTGAACATTTATTTGAATGTTTCAACCGAAGTGCTTTTGAAGTTAGTAGGATTTTTAGTATGGCAAAATATTTAAAGAGAATTTCCCAGATTTGTTATGTATGTTGTATGTAATGCTGCCAGTTTCCATATTTACTCTGTACTGTGGCAAGTGTGTGATAGTAAGGATAAGTATATAGGGAGAAACATGGTATTATATATTTTTGTCCAAATATTTAATGGTTGTGTTAAATATTAACTTGGAGGCAAATAGAATTTCTGGCAGATAACCTGGTTGAGGAAAAAAATGTAAAATAACACCTCTGCTTTTCCCCATTGTTTCTTTTAGGAATAAATACAGTAAATAGTTGGCTGGAATCACTACTACAGTCTGAGTAGACAGCAAGGCAAGAAAAGAAAGCATAAATGTGTATTTTAAGGCAAAATTGGGAGCTTGGGTTTTGAAGATTCAGGTGATGGAAAGGGATATTTTCTTCCACTGTTTTTTTGGGGGAAGAACATAAAAATATAACTTGGTATAGCTATTATTTTCTTACTGAAAATTTCTCTGTCCCACTAATAAAGGAAGGAAAATTTGTCCCAAATAGTTCAAGTCTGCTGCAGCTCTTTCTGAAAGGTAATATTTTTATTTTTAAAGGATCCTGCTGTTTTCATTCTCTCAAGCTGAAGTTTAGTCCTTAACTTTACAGTTTTGCTATGAATAAATCATCTACACTTTTAGTATGTGTCAGAAAGTTTTAAAGCTCAGGTAATAGGAAGATGTTATTTTCCTTCTTTCTCTTAAACTGTTGATGGTAGTGAAAGACGGTGACATTTCAGTGAAGCAGGTTTGCCAAGGGAGATTTTGCGGATTTCATAGACGTGGTGTACTGCAGGTTACTATTCTATTCTACATGTTCCACAGGGCTTCTCAGGCATTCCTGTTTCTTTTTCAGAGAAGACTGAAAATGGGCCCAGTTCACTCAACAAATACTGAGTGCCTACTAAGAGATGGACATCATTCTAGGTGTATCTTTAATATTCTAATTCAGGTGAAGGAAAGTCATGTCTTTTAATGTGACAAGTACATTTAATTCTCTATTGGAAGTGTATCCGTGTTGCATCTCCTCTGTTTTGAGATGGTGAAGACTTACAGGATACTGACAGGAGCAAGAAGGATTGGTGGCTGGGCATTGGGATGCTGGTGCTGTGAGTGTCTGGGCATTCGGCTGCTGGCATTATCATCTCCCAGACACCTAAGCTAAATGACATCGTGACTTCTGCTGTTTTGCTCTCATTTGTCATCACAAACATTTTTTTCCTTTAATAAAAACATCATTCCCCTCTATCTTTTAATTTCTACGGACCATCTTCATGTCAGGCCCCTCTCTCACCCTTAGATTATTGCAATAGCCCCTGACTTTCTCTCTGTCCAAACGATACTCTAGATTAATCTTTATAATGCTTTCCTATGAGTCTGTCCCTTGTCTGCTGAAAAATTTTGAAGAATATCTCTTCAAATAATCTTAAAGCACTCTGTATCACCTTTTATTCATGCACATAGGATTTTAGCATAACTTAACTATCATACTCTAATTGAGCAGGTAATTAATTGTACATTTGAGGAAATTGAAGCCTAAGAAGCTTAACTGACTGGTCCAAGTTTACTAGTTATTAGGAAGAAGTGTTGGAAATAAAACAGTGGTCTTTTAAATTTCAGGTCTGTGTACTCCCTCTTGTCACATAATGTCTTACATTAAATTTATTTTTTTCTCCTCCTGTGAGAACTCCTAAAGGTTAGTCACTATGAAAAAATACCCAGAAGAGATAGAAAAGAATACTAGTGAATTGGGTCATGATGCTACAGGATTTACAAATAAAAATTATCCACTTGAGTTACTGTGCTACCTTAATTATATCTACAAATGTGGCTGTGGTGGGATTGTGGTTGTTTAATAAATGGGTGAATGAATAAATAAATTAATGGATGAATGAATGAAAGATAGTATATTGAATATGGCATTCAGGATATAATTTCAGTGTAAAAGCTTGTTGGGAGTTCTAGTAACTATCTCAGGGAGTCAGGGACTATACATTAGGAACCACTGTGGGAATCTAATTAGTTTTGAAATTTCTTATGTTATTTGTTTGATTTTTCCAGTGACTTGACTGCAGAGATAACCTGATCAATAATGTACGGGCTTCCTTCCTTCCTCATCTCACATCCTCACTCCTGTTACATGTGTGTCTTGTGATCACCTCTCAAATAAACTGCTTTCACTCAAATACTTGTTTCAGTGTCTGCTCTTGGGGAACACAAACTAAAAATTATTTAGGGTAAAACTTAGCTCTAGTTGTCTGTGCTGGTCATTCGAAAGCAGTTCTGGTGTGGTCATCCCTAAGAATTTTTCTATTTAAAGTGCTGCCAGTGGTCAGCTATCCACTGTCATTTTTTCAACTGGTCTTCTTAGGTCCTTGCAAATATTAGGGATGATTTCAGCCTACTTTGATGGAATTTTTAAGACACTAAGTTATTGAGAGAGGCTGAAGGAGTATTCTTCTGTTTCCTCTGTTCTTTACTACCCAAACAATGCTAAGTGATACACAAGTATTATGAATACCGATCTTCTGCTTCTTAACAATAGGACTGGAGAGAAAACTTAGTAGAACTGAATCTCCATTTCATTGGCTTTTGGGGATGGAGACAAAGGAGTTTGCTCAAAACATACATCCAGGCTCTGTGGGTATAAGCTGGTTTGTTACTACCACAAAGAGGGGAGATACTCTTTGTTTTTTTTTTTTAATTTATCTGCAAGTCTTTTTTTTTTTAAATTAGTTAATTAATTTATGGCTGTGTTGGGTCTTAGTTTCTGTGCGAGGGCTTCCTCTAGTTGCGGCAAGCGGGGGCCACTCTTCATCGCGGCGCGCGGGCCTCTCACTATCGCGGCCTCTCTTGTTGCAGAGCACAGGCTCCAGACGTGCAGGCTCAGCAATTGTGGCTCACGGGCCTAGTCGCTCCATGGCATGTGGGATCTTCCCAGACCAGGGCTCGAACCCGTGTCCCCTGCATTGGCAGGCAGATTCTCAACCACTGCGCCACTAGGGAAGTCCAAGAGGGGAGATACTCTTATCCCCTATATTATCTCTCCTGGGCAACAATGCTGGGCATCTGCCATGGTAACTGGTAACATTCAGTCTTAATGATATATTATTGAGAGCTGATTAAATGGGCTGGCTTGTTCTCTTTCCTGACAATGACACTAAGCTAGTAAGGAGGTATGGTCTGTGAACTTTGAAAGCATTATGTGAAAGTAAGTTTTGTGCATTGAAATGTGTGTAATTTCTGGGAAGCTTACTTAATGAAAATGGGTAATCTTTGCCACTCTTGTTTGTTCCCCAAGCTAGGAGAAAAGAAACAAAATGCAAGTGGTGGAATTTCGGTGCAAGTTAGGATGCGTTTTGTTTCACAAATGGGAATCTGACCAGCAACCTCCCCAGTCTTCCATCTCTCATGATATTTCTCTTCATCATTCTGCCTGGGTTTCCCTTTGACCATCTCACCTTCCAGCTCTCCAGGAGAGAAGAGGTGGTGAACTTAGTTAGTCAACAACCAGCTCAGGTTAATCCCATTGAACAGATCTCTCAATTCAGGTCACCTCGTAGGCTGTTGGCCAATGTTGAGAATGCTACCCTCAAATGAGGCACAGATCCTAGTTCAAAAAAGTGTGGTCAAGGTGGCTGTGTTGGGGTCAGGAGCTTGTGTTTTGTCCAGTTATCAACAGCCAGGGTGGCAGAGTCAGGGTGTACTAGAGCAAGGAGACTCACGTGTTGGAAATGCTCATAGTTGGTTCAAGAGGGGATTGTAGTTAGGGCAAATACTCTGAGATTTCTTGGAAGGGTCAGTGTATGGGTCAAATACCTTGCTTGGCCAATCTATCCCACCCTTCCAATTCCCTTCACGATCTGACTATAACCTGCCTGTCTAGTCCTAATTCTATGACTTGTTAGTTGCATGACTTAAGAAAAGTTACTTAAACATTTTAAGTATCAGCTCCCTTATATGAACAATGTAGATTAAAATGTAGAGCTGTTGTAAGGAAGATATGATCTGTGCACAAGTTCTTAACACCATGTTTGTCACATAATAAACAGCCAAAAATGCTAGTTATTTTCATTATTATTGTAAGCTATGTGTTCCTAGCCTATGCTCAAAGCAAACAGAAATGTGGGTATTAGTGGAAGTTAGTTGAAAGTAGTATTGTATGTTATAGAAACAGATATGTAGGGAATGCAAAATTAGTATTACAAAAATAAAAAATCTGGCTTTTATTTTTATCCTTGTTTCTTGTAATTTCACTAATTAACTTTGCTGTAGTAACTAACATTGCCTGAATCTCATTGGCCTATAAATAAGAGCTTATTTCTTATGCATGTTTCATATATGGGGCAGCTGTGGCTCTGCTCCATATGTCTTCTCATACAGGGCCATGGATTGAGGAAGCAGCTCCTGTGGGGGACTTGCCTATTTTTGAAGCAGAGGGAAAGAGCAATAGAGCTGGGGGAACTCATGATGCTCTAAACGCTTCTGCTTGGGCATGGCATATGTCTTATTTACCCACATTCCGTTGGCCAAAGCGTTATATGGCCAAGCCCAAAGTTAATGAGGCTGGGGACTCTTCTCTTTCCATAGAAAACACTGGCTAGTCATATGGAAATGGATGGGGGTGGATAATCTTCTTACAGGGAAGGGTGATAGTGAATAATTGCGAACAACTATACAACCTTCAGCAAATGGACTTCAAGGGTACTTTCTGTTTAAGCCCAACATTTCTTTTTTTTTCTCCCTCAAGAAGCAAGAAGCAGTTTTGAAATTGTTTACATGGCTCAAACAATACTGACTTGAAGTTCTATGGAGACTTTAAGAAATAACTGTGGGTTGCTAGTCATCTAGAGTATGCTCTGCATCACTTTAATAACATCAATTTGAAAAATTGTAGTCTAGATGTTGAAGGAGGTCATCAAGAGAATGTGACCCAAGAGCTGGACCTGGGCAATTGGAGGCTCCTCAACCCCTTGCCTGTCCTTGGAATGTACATTCAGCCCACCCTTCATTCCCATACTAGGAGCCACTTCAGGGACATAGCTTTGTGAGAGTAATGCATTGTTGAGACCATCTGGACTGAATACGTGGCTGAACCCAGTTAAGGCCTCTGTATAAGCTTTTTAGATTCTGGCAGGTAGAGGTAGAGATCTACTTGTCTTGCTGTTTCCTGAGAGAAGCAAGTTCCCTTGCTTATTAAAACTCCTAACATTCTGGAGTGATCTGCCTCTTTCTTCTGTCTTTCCTTGCCCTCTGGGAAGGGGCAGTTTCAGATTTCACTCAGGAAGCTCCCAAGTTTGCCAACCAAAACTAGGTCAAGGAACTGGTTAACGGAATAAAGAGGAGATAAAAGGATACTGACAATATGACTGACAGCTACAAACACTAGTCACATTTTTTCGTGTTTTTAAGTGCTTTCAAATTACAGTTGTATCCTAATACATATATCAAACATAGTCTACCTGAATGATTATCTTTAATCACCATCCATCATTTACATAAGTAATGTGTGATAAGGCATGAAGTCAAGCCCCCATCCTTTTATTTTTTACCTTTCTCATTTTGATAGATTTAAAAATTTTTAAATTTTATTCTTTAAGTTCTTCAGTTCCTCTTAGCACAGAACATCGGTTTCTTCTTCAGTGTTAGTTGTTTGCTTTTACTTTGTTATGGACCGAGTATTTGTGTCCTTCCAAAAGTCATTATGTTGAAGCCTTAACCTGCCATGTGACTATTTTTGGATATGGGGCCTCTAAGGTAGTAAAGTTAAATGAGGTCATGAGGATGAGGCCCTGATCTGATACGATTAGTATATTTTTAAGAAGAGACACCAAAAATTCTCCCTCTCTCTCTCTCTCCCCCTGTGTACATTACCAAGGAAATGCCATGTGAGGACATAGCTAGAAGGCAGCTGTCTAGAAGCCACATAGCTAGAAGGCAGCTGTCTACAAGCCAGGAAGAGAGCTCTCACCAAAAACCAAATCAGCTGGAATCTTGATTTTGGACTTCCAGCCTCCAGAACTGTGAGAATATACATGTATATATATTTTTTGTTTAAGCCACCCAGTCTATGTGTTTTGTCATGGCAGCTGTAGTAGATATCATTCAATCAACAAATATTTGTCGAGTGCCTTACACTATTTTAAATGTTGGAAATACAGCAGTGAATAAGATAGACAAAATTGTTGACCTCATGGAGTTTACATTCTAGTGGGGGAAACAGATCATAAATAACCAGTGAGTAAATATATAACATGAGAATACAAAAAAACAATGAAGCAAGATAAAGAGTTAGTGAATGATGAAGGAAAGCTAGCTTAAGCAGTGATCCAAAAAAGCCTCTCTAATATGGTGAGATTTGGTCATAGACTTGAATGAAATAAGTAATAGAAATATCTGAGATAAGAGTGTTTTAGGCAGAGGTTAGAGATGTGGTCAGAGGCACTGGAGCTTATATAGGTGGCATTATAGGCTACTGTAAGGATGTTGAATTTTCTTATAAGTATAAAGGGAAAACATTATAGGATTTTGAGCATAAAATTGGTATGATATTTGTTTTAAAATCTCATCCTACCTGCTGTATAAAAAATAGACTATAAGAGGCCAAGAGTAGAAAGAGGGAGGAGATGAGTTGGCATGTTATTGAAATAATCCAGGTAAGAAATGATGACAACATGGTCAAGGTTGGCAGCACTGCAAGTAATGGGATGTGGTCAGATTTGGGAAATATTTTAAAGATAGAACTGATACAAATTACTGATGGATTGGCTGTGAGGCATGGAAAGGAAAGTGGACTCAGGGATGACGCCTAGATTTTTTGGCTAAGTATTTGGGTGAATGAAGGTGCATTTTAATGAAATGAGGAAGGCTGAAGAAGTGAGCTGGAGAGGCACGCTGAGGAATTTGTGAGACTGTTTTGGATATGTTATTTTTGAAATACAGATTTCTCCACCATAGACCTCTAGTGGAATGTCAAGAGGTGGGCTAGAGACATGTTTGGAGTTTGTCAGCATATAGGAGGCATTTAATACCGTGGCCTTAGATGACATTGATTAGGTCTGAATGTAGCTAGAAGAGACAAGAGTACTGAACTCAGGGATACCCTGATATTTGGAGGACAACCAGAGGAGGAAGTTCAAGCAAATGAGACTGAGAAGCAGCAGCCAGAGAGGTAAGGGAAAAATCAGAACAGCGCGTTATCCTTGGAACTAAGTGACAGTCAAGAGATCCCTCATTTTGGTTCCAGTACCCTGGGCATATGCATCACAAATTGAGCTTTACTGCACTCACACTCCTGACTACCTGTTTTTTGATTCCAGCTCTAGTTCACTCTGTCTAGTGTCCAGTTTCCTTTCAGATGAGAAAGTTAGGATGCGTTTGTTTCACAAATGGGAATCTGACCAGCAACCTCCCCAGTCTTCCATCTCTCATGATATTTCTCTTCATCATTCTGCCTGGGGAATGTTGAGTTAACTTTAAGCTTATTCTCCTTGCTCTGTTGGAGTAAAGTAAACCAGGTCATTCTAGATAGAAGGGCCCCAGATTCTAGATTGTATGTTAAATAAAACATTTATATATTCCTCTACCTTGATCCCCAGTGATGCCAACTAAAAATTGCTTAATATATACCTTATATAGCTTAATTGAATGCGTGAATGGATTTCAGAGTGACGGAATTAATAACTAGAGTAATAGTTAAAACTGTTTAGAGGGTATATGCTAAGTCTCTATGCTTTCCCCACGACCTCATAGTAGAGAATACAAAGCCATCCTCTGTGAATGGTAAATCATGGGAGAATGTATGATATTGGAGGAAGCACAACTAAGTCATCCCCCTGTGAGGGATCTGTGTTCCTGAAACATCATTGGAAGAGTGCTGTGGACTGAATGTTTGTGTCCCCGCCCCTTCCCCATTCATATGTTGAAGCCCTAACTGCCAAATGTAATAATATTTGGAGATAAGGCTTTTAGAATAATATTACATTTAGATGAACTCATGATGGTAGGGCCCTTATGTTGGGCTTAGTGCCCTTATAAAAAGAGACACCAGAAAGCTTGCTTCCAGTCTCTCTCTCTCTCTGTGTCATGTGAGAACACAGTAAGAAGGTAGCTGTCTGCAAACCAGGAGAGGGCTGTCACCAGGAACCAAATCTGCCAGCACCTTGATCTTGAACTTGCCATGTCTGTTGTTTCAGGCTCTCAGTCTATGGTGTTTTGTTATAGTATCCTGGACTGACTAATACAAGTAGGTTTCTGTCAAGGTTACTGTATTATTTTGCTGAAGCCGCTGCAACAAATACCACAAACTTGGTGATGTAAAACAACAGAAGTTTATTCTCTCACTGTTCTGGAGGCCAGAAATCTGAAATCATGGTGTAGGCAGGACTGTACTTCCTTCAAAGGCTCTAGGGGAAATTTTATTCCTTGCCACTTCCAGCTACTGGTGGCTCCAGGCCTTCCTTGGCTTGTAGCTGCATTACTCCAATCACTGCCTCTGTGGTCACATAGATGCCTCTCCTCTTTTTCAAATTTCCTCTGTGTTTCTCTTCTAAGAACACTTCTAGGGCACACCTAGATAATCCACGATGATTTCATCTCAAGATTCTTAACTTAATTACATCTGCGAATGAGACCTTTTTCCAAATAAGGTAACAGGCTCCAGGGATTGATGTGAATATCTTTTATGGGGGCATTTTTGACCTTCTACAGTCTCTCCCCTTGAAGAATACGTCTTTATTTGGACACCTGGCGGTTAATCAAATGGAAGTTTTAAAGAGAAAAATGGGCACCGGGGAGTCTGATTTTTCCAGTCCCAAGCCACAAGTTTCCAGTTAATTTTGAATAGCCAGAGTAGTTGGCTCTTTCAAGACCCATGCTCCCCCCCCACCAATAATTTTACTTATTGCTTAATTATTTTTGCCTAGAAATGCTTTTCTAAATTCAATTCAAATTTTCATTAACTTGTACTGAGAAGCTCTTAGGTGTTGTGTATTGTTGTAATCTCTCTAATAAGCATGGATCTTTTTCAGTGTTCCCAACAACAGAGGCTCTGAGAGGTTAATTGCTCAGGTTCTCTTTGAATCTGATTTCTTTTTTTTTTTTTTTTTTCCACACACACACACACTGTATTTTATTTTTACAAGAGATAAATAGACTGACACCAAGCATTGTACATGGATGACCACAGCAAAAGCAACAATGATTGCAATTACCAAACATGAAACACACTAATACTATGTCATAATATTGACATTCAGTCCAGTAATCCTCCACTGTAACAGCTCCTTTACTTTGCAGTGAAAATTGATTTGTATATTCTTTGCCTCTGAGTCCTTGTTGGATTTTTTTTTTTTTAATTCAGACAAAGTCACAAAAATTATTCTCATCCTCATCAGTTCACTCAGTCCCATGTAATTAATTTTTTTTTCATCTTGATCTTTTGTTAGCACTTTTATGAGTTCATCAGTTTTTCATTAGAGTTCTGAAAATGCTTATTCATTCAGTTCAGCAGTACAGTCACTTACCAGAAACCTGTACTTGTCAGAGTCTTTTCCATGAACTTCCTGAAGATGAAACCCTTTTATAGGAACATATTTACAAAAGCATCAGAGTACACCCAGAACTGTCTGGAAATGACAAAAGACTTAAAAATGACCACAGTTAAAGATTTGATGAAAGTTCATAATAATGCAGTTGACAAGAAAATTAGTTATTTCTGAGATATACATTTTAAGGTAATAACTAGGATTATTACTTATAACATTATACCAGAACATATAAGATTTTTAGAAATTTCATGTAATGTCTGAAACACTTATATTAACATATTTCCATACAAGTAACCCAATGAAAGTTTAGTATTAGTTGTTTTGTTTGTTTTTTTATACTGCAGGTTCTTATTAGGCATCAATTTTATACACATCAGTGTATACATGTCAATCCCAATCGCCCAATTCAGCACAACACCATCCCCACCCCTCCGCAGTTTTCCCCCCTTGGTGTCCATATGTCCGTTCTCTACATCTGTGTCTCAACTTCTGCCCTACAAACCGGCTCATCTGTACCATTTTTCTAGGTTCCACATACATGCGTTAATATACGATATTTGTTTTTCTCTTTCTGACTTACTTCACTCTGTATGACAGTCTCTGGATCCATCCACGTCTCAACAAATGACTCAATTTTGTTCCTTTTTATGGCTGAGTAATATTCCATTGTATATATATACCACAACTTCTTTATCCATTCGTCTGTTGATGGGCATTTAGGTTGCTTCCATGACCTGGCTATTGTAAATAGTGCTGCAATGAACATTCGGGTGCATGTGTCTTTTTGAATTACGGTTTTCTCTGGGTATATGCCCAGTAGTGGGATTGCTGGGTCATATGGTAATTCTATTTTTAGTTTTTTAAGGAACCTCCATATTGTTCTCCATAGTGGCTGTATCAATTTACATTCCCACAAACAGTGCAAGAGGGTTCCCTTTTCTCCACACCCTCTCCAGCACTTGTTGTTTGTAGATTTTCTGATGATGCCCATTCTAACTGGTGTGAGGTGATACCTCATTGTAGTTTTGATTTGCATTTCTCTAATAATTAGTGATGTTGAACATCTTTTCATGTGCTTCGTGGCCGTCTGTATGTCTTCTTTGGAGAAATGTCTATTTAGGTCTTCTGCCCATTTTTGGATTGGGATGTTTGTTTCTTTAATATTGAGCTGAATGAGCTGTTTATATATTTTGGAGATTAATCCTTTGTCCGTTGATTCGTTTGCAAATATTTTCTCCCATTCGGAGGGTTGTCTTTTTGTCTTGTTTATGGTTTCCTTTGCTGTGCAAAAGCTTTGAAGTTTCATTAGGTCCCATTTGTTTATTTTTGTTTTTATTTGCATTACTCTAGGAGGTGGATCAAAAAAGATCTTGCTGTGATTTATGTCAAAGAGTGTCCTTCCTATGTTTTCCTCTAAGAGTTTTAGAGTGTCCAGTCTTACATTTAGGTCTCGAATCCATTTTGAGTTTATTTTTGTGTATGGTGTTAGGGAGTATTCTAATTTCATTCTTTTACATGTAGCTGTCCAGTTTTCCCAGCACCACTTATTGAAGAGGCTGTCTTTTCTCCATTGTATATCTTTGCCTCCTTTGTCATAGATTAGTTGACCATAGGTGCGTGGGTTTATCTCTGGGCTTTCTATCTTGTTCCATTGGTCTATGTTTCTGTTTTTGTGCCAGTACCATATTGTCTTGATTACTGTAGCTTTGTAGTATAGTCTGAAGTCAGGGAGTCTGATTCCTCCAGCTCCGTTTTTTTCCCTCAAGACTGCTTTGGCTCTTCGGGGTCTTTTGTGTCTCCATACAAATTTTAAGATTATTTGTTCTAGTTCTATAAAAAATGCCATTGGTAATTTGATAGGGATTGCATTGAATCTGTAGATTGCTTTGGGTAGTATAGTCATTTTCACAATGTTGATTCTTCCAATCCAAGAACATGGTATATCTCTCCATCTGTTGGTATCATCTTTAATTCCTTTCATCAGTGTCTTATAGTTTTCTGCATACAGGTCTTTTGTCTCCCTAGGTAGGTTTATTCCTAGGTATTTTATTCTTTTTGTTGCAATGGTAAATGGGAGTGTTTCCATAATTTCTCTTTCAGATTTTTCATCATTAGTGTATAGGAATGCAAGAGATTTCTGTGCATTAATTTTGTATCCTGCAACTTTACCATATTCATTAATTAGCTCTAGCAGTTTTCTGGTGGCAGTTTTAGGATTCTCTATGTATAATATCATGTCATCCGCAAACAGTGACAGTTTTACTTCTTCTTTTCCAATTTGTATTCCTTTTATTTCTTTTTCTTCTCTGATTGCCGTGGCTAGGACTTCCAGAACTATGTTGAATAATAGTGGTGAGAGTGGACATCCTTGTCTCATTCCTGATCTTAGAGGAAATGCTTTCAGTTTTTCACCATTGAGAATGATGTTTGCTGTGGGTTTGTCATATATGGCCTTTATTATGTTGAGGTAGGTTCCCTCTATGCCCACTTTCTGGAGAGTTTTTATCATAAATGGGTGTTGAATTTTGTCAAAAGCTTTTTCTGCATCTATTGAGATGATCATATGGTTTTTCTTCTTCAATTTGTTAATATGGTGTATCACATTGATTGATTTGCGTATATTGAAGAATCCTTGCATCCCTGGGATAAATCCCACTTGATCGTGGTGTATGATCCTTTTAATGTGTTGTTGGATTCTGTTTGCTAGTATTTTGTTGAGGATTTTTGCATCTATATTTATCAGTGATATTGGTCTGTAATTTTCTTTCTTTGTAGTGTCTTTGTCTGGTTTTGGTATCAGGGTGATGGTGGCCTCATAGAATGAGTTTGGGAGTGTTCCTCCCTCTGCAATTTTTTGGAAGAGTTTGAGAAGGATAGGTGTTAGCTCTTCTCTAAATGTTTGATAGAATTCTCCTGTGAAGCCATCTGGTCCTGGACTTTTGTTTGTTGGAAGATTTTTAATCACAGTTTCAATTTCATTGCTTGTGATTGGTCTGTTCATATTTTCTGTTTCTTCCTGGTTCAGTCTTGGAAGGTTATACCTTTCTAAGAATTTTTCCATTTCTTCCAGGTTGTCCATTTTATTGGCATAAAGTTGCTTGTAGTAGTCTCTTAGGATGCTTTGTATTTCTGCGGTGTCTGTTGTAACTTCTCCTTTTTCATTTCTGATTTTATTGATTTGAGTCCTCTCCCTCTTTTTCTTGATGAGTCTGGCTAATGGCTTATCAATTTTGTTTATCTTCTCAAAGAACCAGCTCTTAGTTTTATTGATCTTTGCTATTGTTTTCTTTGTTTCTATTTCATTTATTTCTGCTCTGATCTTTATGATTTCTTTCCTCCTGCTAACTTTGTGTTTTGTTTGTTCTTCTTTCTCTAGTTTCTTTAGGTGTAAGGTTAGATTGTTTACTTGAGATTTTTCTTGTTTCTTTAGGTAGTCTTGTATAGCTATAAACTTCCCTCTTAGAACTGCTTTTGCTGCATCCCATAGGTTTTGGGTCGTCGTGTTTTCATTGTCATTTGTCTCTAGGTATTTTTTGATTTCCTCTTTGATTTCTTCAGTGATCTCTTGGTTATTTAGTAACGTATTGTTTAGCCTCCATGTGTTTGTCTTTTTTACGTTTTTTTCCCTGTAATTCATTTCTAATCTCATAGCATTGTGGTCAGAAAAGATGCTTGATATGATTTCAAATTTCTTAAATTTACTGAGGCTTGATTTGTGACCCAAGATGTGATCTATCCTGGAGAATGTTCCGTGCGCACTTGAGAAGAACGTGTAATCTGCTGTTTTTGGATGGAATGTCCTATATATATCAATTAAATCTATCTGGTCTATTGTGTCATTTAAAGCTTCTGTTTCCTTATTTATTTTCATTTTGGATGATCTGTCCATTGGTGTAAGTAAGGTGTTAAAGTCCCCCACTATTACTGTGTTACTGTCGATTTCCTCTTTTATAGCTGTTAGCAGTTGCCTTATGTATTGTGGTGCTCCTATGTTGGGTGCATATATATTTATAATTGTTATGTCTTCTTCTTGGATTGATCCCTTGATCATTATGTAGTGTCCTTCTTTGTCTCTTGTAACATTCTTTATTTAAAGTCTATTTTATCTGATATCAGTATAGCTCCTCCAGCTTTCTTTTGATTTCCATTTGCATGGAATATCTTTTTCCATCCCCTCACTTTCAGTCTGTATGTGTCCCTAGGTCTAAAGTGGGTCTCTTGTAGACAGCATATATATGGGTCTTGTTTTTGTATCCATTCAGCAAGCCTGTGTCTTTTGGTTGGGGCATTTAATCCATTCACGTTTAAGGTAATTATCGATATGTATGTTCCTATGACCATTTTCTTAATTGTTTTGGGTTTGTTTTTGTAGGTCCTTTTCTTCTCTTGTGTTTCCCACTTAGAGAAGTTCCTTTAGCATTTGTTGTAGAGCTGGTTTGGTGGTGCTGAATTCTCTTAGCTTTTGCTTGTCTGTAAAGCTTTTGATTTCTCCATCAAATCTAAATGAGATCCTTGCCGGGTAGAGTAATCTTGGTTGTAGGTTCTTCCCTTTCATCACTTTAAGTATATCATGCCACTCCCTTCTGGCTTGTAGGGTTTCTGCTGAGAAATCAGCTGTTAACCTTATGGGAGTTCCCTTGTATGTTATTTGTTGTTTTTCCCTTGCTGCTTTCAATAATTTTTCTTTGTCTTTAACTTTTGCCATTTTGATTACTATGTGTCTCGGCGTGTTTCTCCTTGGGTTTATCCTGTATGGGACTCTCTGCGCTTCCTGGACTTGGGTGGCTATTTCCTTTCCCATGTTAGGGAAGTTTTCAACTATAATCTCTTCAAATATTTTCTCTGGTCCTTTCTCTCTCTCTTCTCCTTCTGGGACCCCTATAATGCGAATGTTGTTGCATTTAATGTTGTCCCAGAGGTGTCTTAGGCTGTCTTCATTTCTTTTCATTCTTTATTCTTTATTCTGTTCTGCAGCAGTGAATTCCATCATTCTGTCTTCCAGGTCACTTATCCGTTCTTCTGCCTGAGTTATTCTGCTATTGATTCCTTCTAGTGTAGTTTTCATTTCAGTTATTGTATTGGTCATCTCTGTTTGTTTGTTCTTTAATTCTTCTAGGTCTTTGTTAATCATTTCTTGCATCTTCTCAATCTTTGCTTCCATTCTTATTCTGAGGTCCTGGATCATCTTTACTATCATTATTCTGAATTCTTTTTCTGGAAGGTTGCCTATCTCCACTTCATTTAGTTGTTTTACTGGGGTTTTTTCTTGTTCCTTCATCTGGTATATAGCCCTCTGCCTTTTCATCTTGTCTATCTTTCTGTAACTGTTGGTTTTGGTCCACAGGCTGCAGGATTGTAGTTTTTCTTGCTTCTGCTGTCTGTCCTCTGGTGGTTGAGGCTATCTAAGAGGCTTGATGGGAGGCTCTGGTGGTGGGTAGAGCTGACTGTTGCTGTGGCCGACAGAGCTCCGTAACACTTTAATCCACTTGACTGTTGATGGGTGGGGCTGGGTTCCCTCCCTGTTGACTGTTTTGCCTGAGGCAACCCAACACTGGAGCCTACCTGGGCTCTTTGATGGGGTTAATGGCAGACTCTGGGAGGGCTCACGCCAAGGAGCACTTCCCAGAACCTCCGCTGCCAGTGTCCTTGTCCCCACGGTGAAACAGAGCCACCCCCCGCCTCTGCAGGAGACCCCCCAACACCAGCAGGTAGGTCTGGTTCAGTCTCCCCCAGGGTCACTGCTCCTTCCCCCGGGTCCTGATGCGCACACTACTTTGTGTGTGCCCTCGAAGAGTGGGGTCTCTGTTTCCCCCAGTCCTGTCGAAGTCCTGCAATCAATTCCCACTAGGCTTCAAAGTCTGATTCTCTAGGAATTCCTCCTCCCGTTGCCAGACCCCCAGGTTGGGAAGCCTGACGTGGTGCTCAGAAGCTTCACTCCAGTGGGTGGACTTCTGTGGTATAAGTGTTCACGGGTCTGTGAGTCACCCACCCAGCAGTTATGGGATTTGATTTTACTCTGATTGCACCCCTCCTACCGTCTCACTGTGGCTTCTCCTCTGTCCTTGGACGTGGAGTATCCTCCTTGGTGAGTTCCAGTGTCTTCCTGTGGATGATTGTCCAGCAGGCAGTTGTGATTCTGGTGCTCTTGCAAGAGGGAGTGAGAGCACGTCCTTCTACTCCGCCATCTTGGTTAATCCCCTCAACCTGAATCCGATTTCTTTATTTCAAGCTCAATGCTTTCTCTACGTTTCCATAGAGATAAGCCTGGGAGGGCAGGACTGATGAAGGAGGAAGGAAGGAGCCTATTAAGGTGTTAGCATCTATTGTCTACATGCCTAACTGAAGATTTAACAGGGATTATTTGACAGTTATAGAGCAAGAATGGGCTGTGGCTAGCTCTGCAGTGGCTAGGAACACTGAAAGAAGAGAAAACCTAGCCACTTTAGTAGTATTCTTGGGTTTGGCCTATGTTAGGATATAGGTGGGTCTGATTGCTTAGCTGTAGCAACTAACTGGGACCAGCTGATATTAAGAGGATGGGGGCTGGCTCACTACAAAGAGATTCCCCAGCTGGAGCTGCTCGGAAGGGGAGGTGGTGTGGAGGCTAAGTGGCTGTGAACAACGGGGTGGCCAGTTGGTTGCCTGTTCCAGCTGGTGATCTACAGGACGCAGGCCACCCGGCAGAGATCGTAGCAGGCAGGGGTGGGAAAAGCGTGGGTCAGGACAGAGGGGAGCTTGGGTAACAAAAAGGATGCCAGTGTGTGGAGCCATGAAGCTAATCAGGAATGAAGAGCAACCAAGTGTCAAAATGTGCAGAGTTCTTGTCTGTGTATCTGGTTTAACTCTTATCTATAAAGACGCGGCTGCCTGGGGCAGGTATAGCATATGACACTCTTCTGAACTTGTGCCCTGGATCATCTTTGGCAGATATGCTCTAGCTTGTTGTCTCTCCTTGAATAATTACGTTGGTAGAGGGGAGCTGGAGGATCTAGGGTTTAAAGCAGGAATTACCTTTACCCCTTATATGACCTTAGTATTCTTGATCTACAAAATGTAAATATTTTTACATTCCATCGCTCTTTCTCATACAGAGGCTGTGAGGATCAATAAAACAGTATACAAATGACTTTCCTGGAAAGAATTTTTGTGTAATATAAACATGCCTTGGAAAGGAGTTGAAAAGGCACAAAATATCTGCTTTTCAAAGCATGAAAAACTAGTGATTAGCTATGGTAAAAGAGAAGGCAGGAGGAAGTTTTTTCCCCCCATGAGAATAACTTTGGCTGCCCTACAATCTTCAATATGTATTTGTTCACCATGCTGAAATTGTTGGCCAGAGACTCTTATATGACTGTTTTTGCTGCATTTCCACCTAAAACTATCTCCTTACCTTATTTTTCCCCAATTAACTTAGTTGCCAATGAAGAAATTAAAAATCTGAATGCTTTTAATGTATTTTGGAAATATTTCTCAGCATGATAATAAAGACATGGCTTCAACTGTTAGTCTAGGGACAACTGGTATCCTTTCCTTCATTTAATTCTGAATTTTATACTCTGGCAGATAGAACTGTGGGCATAATAATGATAGAGAAAAAGTTGGGTCAGGCACAACTCATGAGTCGCCGAAATCTATGACTTAGAAGTTCAGATGAATTAAAGTTTCGAAACTGGTTTATTTAGGACTATACAAGTAAGACATAAAAATTGAGAAGAATGAAATTCTGCTTGATTTGTGCACAAATCTGAGGATGTCATCAAAAAGGACATTTTGCTCCTTTGCTTCCATGCCTAATTGAAAAGAGGCAATTCTGAAGATAGCAAGTCTATGGATAACTCTTTTCTGGAACTGGCAAGGTGCATCTCCACATGGTGGGGTAGGAGGGGAGTGAGTAATGGCCAAATCCACTGAGTCACTCCTTACCTCATTCTTTGATGATATCGTGAAGCATTTTGCCAATCATTGGAAGTTCTATTTTATTGAAAGTCATGCTCCTGGAAACGTCAATACAGAGCGGTAATGTCATGGGACTATTTTGGCTAACGCATAGAAGATGATGGAGACTTTCTTTGGAAACATACCTTCTGCACTGCTCATCACTCAGTGACCCGGAGAATTTTACATTATTAAGTAGAATACTTCATAAGGCTGAACTATATGCATTTGCATTACTTAACTAATGTCTGGTCTAACCTCAAGAACAGTGAATATATCTATCTTGTGGCTTACATTTGCTTGACTAAGTCTGCACAGCAGTGTTATTTCCCAGAGCCCAAAAGACTCTACCCACAAGAAAATTTCTGCTTCTACTTTTAGAATTAAAGGGAAAAACTTCTCACAGTTTTTGAAGTGTCTGTGTTGTCTGTAATTGCTGCTATATAAAGTTCAGAAATACTGAGTTTTGGACTCAAAGCACAATAAAAATGTAATATTTAAAAGTAGACATTTATGTGTTTTCTAAAAAATTTTTTATCGAATATCAAACAGTCTGGTCCAACACAAGGTTAAGGTAGCTTGCTCGGCTACCTTAACCTTGACATATTAGAAAATTTTGATGCTGTAAAGCATACTCATAAGTATCAAATTTTGCTATATGGCTATTAACAAGGGAAGAATGATAGAAGAAACATAATTGGTAGAGATTTATGAAAACATTTCTTCCCCCTCATCAAGAACCCCTCTGGCTCTGGTCTTATTTTTATAGAACTGGTGAGTATGCACACTTTGTAGTGACTTTCTCAGAGATGGAAGTAAATGAAGGTTCCGCCTACTTCACAGTTCTCTTTTATTTCTCTATTGTTTTTTTTTTTTAGCATGTATACCTTTCTAAATGATATAATTTACTTCTTTATGCTTTGCTTTGTTTATTGGTGTATTAGTTTTCTAGGGCTGCTGTAACAAAATACCACAGGATGGGTCGCTTAAATAACAGAAATTTATTTTCTCACAGTCTGGAGGCTAGAAGCCTGAGATCAAGTGGTTGACAGGGTTGATTTCATTTTGAGGCCTTTCTCCTTATTTGTAGATGGCTGTCTTTTCCCTTAGTCTTCACATAGTCTTTCCTCTGTATGCATGTCCACGTTCAAATTTCTTCTATTTATCAGGACACCAGTCATATTGAATTAGGGCCCACCCTGAAAACCTCATTTTAATTTAATGACCTCTTTAAAGACCTTATCCCTTAATGTGGTTGCATTTTGAGGTACTGGAGATTAGAACTTTAACATATGAATTTTGGGGGGCACAATTCAGCCCATTTGTTATGGGTTTATTTCCAACCACTATAATATAGATTCTCTGAGGTCTGTGATATTTGTTTCTTTTGTTCACTTATGTATCCTAATCACCTAGATCAGTTCCTGGGACATAATAGGCACTAAATTAATATTTGCTGAATGAATAAATGAATGAATCAGTCATTGAATGAAATGAATAACTTGAGTGACAAATATGTAAACCTCAGAGTTCTCTGCATATAATAGATGCCACATTTGCTACTAAAGATTATTTGTACTTGAATTAGTAAGATTTGAATAGTCTTAGTTACGCTTATTCTGGCATATGAGCATATCAGTAACATTTATGGATAAAGTCTGTAGTTAGAAATAAGTACCAAATAAAATGCATTAATAATTTCACAGTGAAATAATAAAATGCACATCAACTGTGGAGGAGAAACAAGGCAACTGTAGGGTTTCTTTCAAGCTAATAAAACTTTAAGGGCAAAGATTTGTAATTAAAACTGAAGTAAATTTAATCTTTCCTGCTAATCACTACTGCACTGTTAGCCTGTTTTCATCAAACTAATTGATGGCAGATGGAACAGTTGCATGATTACAGCTCCACTTTATGGCAGGCTTACAACAAATGTGACTTTCCTCTATTGTATGCATTAACATTCTGAAAAAGCACTCCTTTGCTTTCTTCATACACCAAAGTTGTTTCTTCTTTTGTGTGACACTGATTGAAAGGAATCAAAGGATGTTTTATGTAAGTGGAATCCATTTGATTCCTTTAAATCAGTCATAAGTAAGCATTTATTGAGTACCAACTATGTGCAAGGTGTCATGGAAGACATGGTTTGCTAACTTCAAGGAACCTGCAAGATATCTTCAAAAGGTTAAACACAATCATTAATTTTTGGACAAATTTCAAAATTACAGTTCTTGAAGTGCATGAGGTTTAAAATCAAGTCTCACAAAATTTGTCTCTTTAATTCCGTTTCAGCAAAGGAAACTCAAGTACAAAGAAAATAATACCTTTAAAAATTTCTTTCCAGAAATAACATACCTTTTCATTAGTTTTCTTATAGCAATAATTAAACTAAATTGGCACAAACCTAAATAATTTGGGAATAATTGAAAGCAAACTACAAATTATTATTAATGATGATAATATTGCTCTATAGTTATATAGAAGAATCACATGTGAATTACCTAAAGTTTGGTATGATTTGTTAGATGTAACTTAGGTAATAAGAATTTCATCTTGAAATGAGTGCTGGAAAGCAAACACTTAGGTAAGGCATGATGCCTTTTAATGTTAACCACTGCCTTATTCTTTCTTAGCTTGATCCTCAATTCTATATTTTTTGTAATCCCACGGTCATTTCAGCTCCTCTAATCCATATCAATAAAAATACAAAAAAATGGAAGAAATTTTATATTTCAGGTCTTATCTTAGATGTCATCTGTCTGTAGGAAATTTTTTGTACACTTCAAGTAAATTAACTACCTCTCCTATCTGTTATTCTCCATCCCAGCATCTTATTTCCTTTTAAGCCTTCTTTATATCTCTCTATCTATCTATCTCTATTATCTATGTAACTTGTTTATCATCTCTTTTTACATATAGGCTTCATAAGATCAAGAACTAGTTTTGTCTTCTTAACTGTTTTGTCCCCAGTGCCTGGACAATTACCATTATGTAATATATGCCCAATAAGTATTTGTTGAATATTGTTGAATAAATGATTTCAAAGTCACTTATTTAGCTCAACCCATTTTACAGACCAATATATACTTTATCATCTAAGATAAATAGCTGACATATCTTTTTTTTTGATGATAAAAATGAAAGGTGATTTTATAAATTTAGTCTCTTCTTATTTTTTGGGTCTGGTCTGATTCAGAACCTGACACAAAAAATTATTAAGTGGGCTAAGTGCATAATGTCCTCCATTATGCCTTATTCCCTTTGTCACTTTCCTTAATTTTTTAAAGCATTTTTATGGCCTCTTTGATTTCTTCCTCATCAAAACAAATGAAGTGAGATATCACTTTCAGTTGGTATAAACAAATAACATCTCTCCTAAAGATACAGATGTATTTATAAGGATCTCAATTTTACATAAAATGAGTGGTAATAATTCATAAACTGTTCTGACTGTAGGCATGTGTTCAACAGAGTTATTGGGGAGGGGGTTGTAGGAATTTCTACCTTAAATTATGGTCTTACAATCACGCTATGTTATCACCAGATACTTTGTTTATCAACATGTCTGACCTTGTTTGAATCTGCTATGAAGGCAGATTAAGCCATTCTGTGTATATTTTAAACTTTTTAGAAACTGAAGAATGCACTGAGTTCCACTGAATGTAGAGAAATGTGGATTAATACACAAATATTTTGGAATTTTAATTACCATAATAATAACCATTGCTTGCTTTCATAAGCAAAAAAGGCAACAATTCAAGGGGACTTTGTATGTATTAGATAAGTATAAGAGACATTTTATGTACCTGTAAATCTAGCTAGGTCTTTCTCTGTCTATTTATTTATGGTTATCTTGAATCTAAAACTCTTCCCATATAGTAGAGGGAATCTCAAATAGGTTCTACCTCTCATAATGGGACAAAGAGGGCATACATTCCTCTCTCAACTTTCTGTCTGTTAAGGCTCAGGTAAGTGACTTAGTCTTAGGCAAATGGATGTTCAAGCTCAGGTCACTGAATCTTATAATTAGTTAAAAGATTTTTAAGATAGTGGTAATAGTGGAGTTGTATCACTCAGTATTCTCCAGGGAAACAGAACCAATAGGATAGATATAAATATGGATATAGATATATGAGAAGATTTATTATAGAAATTGGCTCACATGATTATGGAGACTGAGAAGTCCCAGGATCTGCCATCTGCAAGCTGGAGACCCAGGAAACAGTGGTATAATTCAGTCTGAGTTGAAGGCCTGAGAACCAGGAGCTCTGATATCTGAGGGCAGAAGAAGGTGGATGTCCCACCTCAAATAGAGAGCAAATTTGCCCTCCCTCTACCTTTTTGTTCCATTCATGCCCTCAACAGATTAGATGATGCCCCCCTGCCCAGCATTGGTGAGGGCGATCTTCTTTACCCAGTGTACTGATTCAAATGTTAATCTCTTCTAGAAACACCCTTGGAGACATACCCCAAAATAGTGTTTTGCCAGGTATCTGGGTATCCTTTAGCCCAGTCAAACTGACACAGAGAATTAATCATCACAGGAGTCAAAGTCCAGGAGTGCAGCAGTACCAGTGAGGACAGTACCAAGTATCCAGTGGTGGCATTACAGTCACACTGTTCCTTAGATGTGACCTAGCTGTGTTCTTGGCTGTTAGCCTCTCTTGGATCCTGGGGCTTTCTGAGCAGGTTCTCTAGCCTTCTTGTAAATTATGTAGGGCACTGGGATATCTGTGGTAGGCAGCCCTCTACGATGGCCCCGGTGATCCGTGACCCAATGATTCATGTCTCCTTGAGTGATCTCCCCTTGAGTATGGGTTGGACCTAATGACTCAATTCTAACAAATAGAATATGGCAAAAGTGATGGGATGTCACTTCTGAGATCAGGTTACAAAGAGACTGTGGCTTCTGTGTCGTGTGTACTCTTTTTTGCTCTCTTGCCCTGTGGGGAGACCCACATGGCAAGGAATTAATGTCTCTAGCTGAGAACTAGCAAGAACCTGAGGTTTGTCGATACTCATGTGATTGCGCTGGGAAGCAGGTCTTCCATTTGAGCTTTAAAATGACTGCAGCCCCAGTCTACACATAGATGATAGCTTCTTGGAAGACCCTCAGCCAGTAGCACCAGCTAAACCATGCCCAGTGTCCTGACCCATATAAACTGTGATATAATGACTGCTTATTGCTTTCAATTGCTACATTCCAAATAATCTGTTATACAGCAATATATATTCCAGAAAATACCTTTTCTGCTCAAGTAATACTTTTCTTTTTCCCCTCAGATTTATTGAGATATAATTGACATGCAGCACTGTATAAATTTAAGGTGTATGGAATAATGATTTGACTTACAAACATCATGAAATAATTACCAAAATAAATTTAGTGAACATCCATCATCTCATACAGATAGAACATTAAAGAAATAGAAAAAAATTTTTTCCTTGTGGTGAGAACTCTTACGATTTACCCTTTTAACAGCTCTAATATATAACATACAGTAGTGTTAATTATATTAATCATGTTGTACATCACATCCCTAGTACTTATTTATCTTACAACTGGAAGTTTGTTCCTTTTGACAACCTTCATCCTATTTCTCCTCCCTCTACCCCCTACCTCTTATAACCACAAATTTGATTTTTCTATGAGTTTGTTTTTGAAGTACAATTGACCTACAACACTATGTTATTTACGGGTGCACAACATAGTGATTCAATATTTCTATACATTTCAGAATGATCACCACAGTAAGTCTAGTTACTCTCTGTCACCATACAAAAATAATAATTATTATTGACTATATTCCCTACACTGTACATTTCAAACTGTGACCCATTTATTTTGTACCTCTTAATCTCCCTCTCCTATTTCTCTCATCTCTCCAACCCTCTTCCCTCTGGCAATCACCTGTTTGTTTTCTGTATCTGAGACTCTGTTTCTGTTTTACTATGCTTGTTCCTTTGTTTTGTTTTTAAAATTCCATATATAAGTGAAATCATATGGTATTTGTCTTTCTCTGTCTGGCTTATTTCTCTTAGCATAATGCCCTGTAGGTCCATCCATGTAGTCGCGAATAGCAAGATTTCATTCTTTTTTTATGGCTGAGTAATATTCCATTGCATATATATACATGTCCTCTTTACCCATTAATCTATCAATAGGCACGTAGATTCCTTCTTTGTCTTGGCTATTGTGAATAGTGCTGCAATGAACATGGGGCGCATATATCTTTTCAAATTAGTGTTATCATTTTCTTTTGAAAAATAACCAGAAGTGGAATTGCCGGATTGTATGGTAGTTCTATTTTTAATTTTCTTGAGGAACCTCCATACTGTTTTCCATAGTGACTGCACCAATTTACATTCCCACTGAAGTGCATGAGGGTCTTTTTTCTCCATGTGCTTGCTGAAACTTGTTATTTGTTGTCTTTTTGATAATAGCCATTCTGACAGTGTGAGATGATATTTCATTGTGGCTTTGATTTGCATTTCTCTGATGATTAGTGATGCTGAGAATCTTTTCATATGTCTTGGCCAGCTGTATGTCTTCTTTGGAAAAATGTCTATTGAGATCCTCTGCTTATTTTTTAATCAGGTTTTTTTTTTGATGTTGAGTTGTATGAGTTCTCTGTATATTTTGGATGTTAACCCCTTATCAGATATATTGTTTGCAAATATCTTCTCCCATTCAGTAGGCTGCCTAATAATTTCACTAGCTGTGCAAAAGTTTTTAGTTTGATGTAGTCCCACTTGTTTATTTTTGCTTTTGTTTCCTTTGCCTTTGGAGACAGATCCAAAAATATATTGCTAAGACTAATGTCAAAAAGTGTACTGCCTATGTTTTCTTCTAGGAGTTTTGTGGTTTCAGGTCTTACATTTAAGTGTTCAATCCATTTTGAGTTTATTTTTGTATATGGTGTGAGAAAGTAGTCCAGTTTGATCCTTATGCATGTAGCTGTCTAGATTTCCCAACACCATTTATTGAAGAAGCTGTCTTTTCCCCATTGTATATTCTCGCCTCCAGTGTCATAGATTAATTGACCCTATAAATGTAAGTTCATTTCTGGGCTCCCTTTTCTGTTCCATTGATCTATGTGTATGTTTTTATGCCAGTACCATACTGTCTTGATTACTATAGCTTTATAGTATAGTTTGAAATCAAGGAGTGTGATACTTCAAGCTTTGTTCTTCTTTCTCAAGATTGTTTTGGCTATTCAGTGTCTTTTGTGTATTCATACAAATTTTAGAATTATACGTTCTAGTTCTGTGAAAAATGCCATTGATATTTTGATAGGGAGTGCACTGAATCTGTAGATTACTTTGGGAAGTTTGGTAATTTTTTAAAAATTTTTATACAGCAGGTCCTTATTAGTCATCAATTTTATACACATCAGTGTATACATGTCAATCCCAATCGCCCAATTCATCACACCACCACCTCCACCACCCCGCCGCTTTCCCCCCTTGGTGTCCATACGTTTTTTCTCTACATCTGTGTCTCAATTTCTGCCCTGCAAACTGATTCATCTGTACCATTTTTCTAGGTTCCACATATATGCGTTAATATACAATATTTGTTTTTCTCTTTCTGACTTACTTCACTCTGTGTGACAGTCTCTAGATCCATCCACGTCTCTACAGATGACCCAATTTCGTTCCTTTTTATGGCTGAGTAATATTCCATTGTATATATGTACCAGATCTTCTTTATCCATTCGTCTTTCGATGGGAATTTAGGTTGCTTCCATGACCTGGCTATTGTAAATAGTGCTGCAGTGAACATTGGGGTGCAACTGTCTTTTTGCATTATGGTTTCCTCTGGGTATGTGCCCAGTAGTGGGATTGCTAGATCATATGGTAATTCTATTTTTAGTTTTTTAAGGAACCTCCATACTGTTCTCCATAGTGTCTGTATCAATTTACATTCCCACCAACAGTGCAAGAGGGTTCCCTTTTCTCCACACCCTCTCCAGCATTTGTTGTTTGTAGATTTTCTGATGATGCCCATTCTAACTGGTGTGAGGTGATACCTCACTGAAGTTTTGATTTGCATTTCTCTAATCATTAGTGATGTTGAGCAGCCTTTCATGTGCTTCTCGGCCATCTGTATGTCTTCTTTGGAGAAATGTCTATTTAGGTCTTCTGCCCGTTTTTGGACTGGGTTGTTTGTTTTTCTAATATTGAGCTGCATGAGCTGTTTATATATTTTGGAGATTAATCCTTTGTCCATTGATTAGTTTGCAAATATTTTCTCCCATTCTGAGGGTTGTCTTTTCGTCTTGTTTGTAGTTTCCTTTGCTGTGCAAAAGCTTTGAAGTTTCATTAGGTCCAATTTGTTTATTTTTGTTTTTATTTCCATTACTCTAGGAGGTGAATCAAAAAAGATCTTGCTGTGATTTATGTCAAAGAGTGTTCTTCCTATGTTTTCCTCTAAGAGTTTTATGGTGTCCGGTCTTACATTTAGGTCTCTAATCCATTTTGAGTTTATTTTTATGTATGGTGTTAGGGAGTGTTCTAATTTCATTCTTTTACATGTAGCTCTCCAGTTATCCCAGCACCACTTATTGAAGAGGCTGTCTTTTCTCCCTTGTATATTCTTGCCTCCTTTATCAAAAGATAAGGTGACCATATGTGCATGGGTTTATCTCTGGGCATTCTATCCTGTACCATTGATCTATATTTCTATCTTTGTGTCAGTACTATATTGTCTTGATTACTGTAGCATTGTAGTATAGTCTGAAGTCAGGGAGTCTGATTCCTCCAGCTCTGTGTTTTTCCCTCAAGACTGCTTTGGCTATTCAGGGTCTTTTGTGTCTCCATACAAATTTTAAGATTTTTTGTTCTAGTTCTATAAAAAATGCCATTGGTAATTTGATAGGGATTGCATTGAATCTGTAGATTGCTTTGGGTAGTATAGTCATTTTCACAATGTTGATTCTTCCAATCCAAGAACATGGTATATCTCTCCATCTGTTTGTGTCATCTTTGGTTTCTTTCATCAGTGTCTTGTAGTTTTCTGAGTACAGGTCTTTTACCTCCTTAGGTAGGTTTATTCCTAGGTATTTTATTCTTTTCATTGCAATGGTGAATGGGATTGTTTCTTTAATTTCTCTTATCTGAACTTTCGTTGTTATGTATAGGAATGCAAGAGATTTCAGTGCAATAATTTTGTATCCTGCAACTTTACCAAATGCAGTTTACCCTAATAGTTTTCTGGTGGCATCTTTAGGATTCTCTATATATAGTATCATGTCATCTGCCAACAGTGACACTTTTACTTCCTCTTTTCCAAACTGTATTCCTTTTATTTCTTTTTCTTCTCTGATTGCCATGGCTAGGACTTCCAAAATTATGTTGAATAATAGTGGTGAGAGTGGAGATCCTTGTCTCGTTCCTGATCTTAGAGGAAATGCTTTCAGTTTTTCACCGTTGAGAATGATGTTTGCTGTGGGTTTGTCATATATGGCCTTTATTATGGTGAGGTAGGTTCCCTCTATGTTCACTTTCTGGAGAGTTTTTATCATAAATGGGTGTTGAATTTTATCAAAAGCTTTTTCGGCATCTATTGAAATGATCATGTGGTTTTTATTCTTCAATTTGTTCATATGGTGTATCACACTGATTGATTTGCATACGTTAAAGAATCCTTGCATTCCTGGGATGAATCCCACTTGATCATGGTGTATGATCCTTTTAATGTGTTGTTGGATTCCGTTTGCTAGTATTTTGTTGAGGATTTTTGCATCTATGTTCATCAGAGATATTGGCCTGTAGTTTTCTTTTTTTGTAACGTCTTCATCTGGTTTTGATATCAGGGTGATGGTGGCCTCGTAGAATGAGTTTGGGAGTGTTCCTCCCTCTGCTAGATTTTGGAAGAGTTTGAGAAGGATGGGTGTTAGGTCTTCTCTAAATGTTTGATAGAATTCACCTGTGAAGCCATCTGGTCCTGGACTTTTGTTTGTTGGAAGATTTTTAATCACAGTTTCAATTTCATTACTTGCGATTGGTCTATTCATGTTTTCTATTTCTTCCTGGTTCAATCTTGGAAGGTTATACCTTTCTAAGAATCTGTCCATTTCTTCCAGGCTGTCCATTTTATTGGCATAGAGTTGCTTGTACTAGTCTCTTATGGTGCTTTGTACTTCTGTGGTGTCCATTGTAACTTCTCCTTTTTCATTTCTTATTTTATTGATTTGAGTCCTCTCCCTCTTTTTCTTGATGAGTCTGACTAAAGGCTTATCAATTTTGTTTATCTCATCAAAGAACCAGCTTTTAGTTTTATTGATGTTTGCTATTGGTTTCTTTGTTTTTATTTCATTTATTTCTGCTCTGATCTTTATGATTTCTTTTCATCTACTAACTTTGGGTTTTGTTTGTTCTTCTTTCTCTAGTTCCTTTAGGTGTAAGGTTAGGTTGTTTATTTGAGATTTTTCTTGTTTCTTGAGGTAGGATTGTATTGCTATAAACTTCCCTCTTAGAACTTCTTTTGCTGCATCCCATAGGTTTTCAGTCGTTGTGTTTTCATTGTATTTTGTCTCTACGTATTTTTTGATTTCCTCTTTGATGTCTTCAGTGATCTCTTGGTTATTTAGTAACATATTGTTTAGCCTCCATGTGTTTGTGTTTTTTACATTTCTTTCCCTGTAATTGATTTTTTTTTTTTCCCTGTAATTGATTTTTAATCTCATAGCATTGTGGTCAGAAAAGATGCTTGATATGATTTTAATTTTCTTAAATTTACCGAGGCTTGATTTGTGACCCAAGATGTGATCTATCCTGGGGAATGTTCTGTGTGCACTTGAGAAGAAAGTGTAATCTGCTGTTTTGGGATGGAATGTCCTATAAGTATCAATTAAATCTAACTGGTCTAATGTGTCAGTTAAAGCTTGTGTTTCCTTGTTAATTTTCTGTCTGGATGATCTGTCCATTGGTGTAAGTGAGGTGTTAAAGTCCCCCACTATAACTGTGTTACTGTTGATTTCCTCTTTTATCGCTGTTAGCATTTGCCTTATGTATTGAGGTGCTCCCGTGTTGGGTGCATATATATTTATAATTGTTATATCTTATTCTTGGATCGATCCCTTGATCATTATGTAGTGTCCTTCCTTGTCTCTTGTAACATTTTTACTTTAAAGTCTATTTTATCTGATATGAGTATTGCTACTCCAGCTTTCTTTTGATTTCCGTTTGCATGGAATATCTTCTTCCAACCCCTTACTTTCAGTCTGTATGTGTCCCTAGGTCTGAAGTAGGTCTCTTGTATACAGCATATAGATGAGTCTTTGTTTTGTATCTATTCAGCGAGCCTGTGTGTTTTGGTTGGAGCATTTAATCCATTCACGTTTAAGGCAATTATTGATATGTATGTTCCTATTACCATTTTCTTAATTGTTGTGGGTTTGTTTTTGTAGGTCCTTTTCTTCTCTTACGTTTCCCACTTAGAGAAGTTCATTTAGCATTTGTTGTAGAGCTGGTTTGGTGGTGCTGAATTCTCTTAGCTTTTCCTTGTCTGTAAAGCTTTTGATTTCTCCGTCGAATCTGAATGAGATCCTTGCCGCATAGAGTAATCTTGGTTGTAGGTTCTTCCCTTTCATCACTTTAAATATATCATGCCACTCCCTTCTGGCTTGTAGAGTTTCTGCTGAGAAATCAGCTGTTAACCTTATGGGAGTTCCCTTGTATATTATTTGTCATTTTTCCCTTGCTGCTTTCAATAATTTTTCTTTGTCTTTAATTTTTCCCAATTTGATTACTATGTGTCTCGGTGTGTTTCTCCTTGGGTTTATCCTGTATGGGACTCTGTGCTTCCTGGACTTGGGTGGCTATTTTCTTTCCCATGTTAGGGAAATTTTCGACTATAATCTCTTCATATATTTTCTCGGGTCCTTTCTCTCTCTCCTCCTTCTGGGACTCCTATAATCCGAATATTGGTACATTTAATGTTGTCCCAGAGGTCTCTTAGGCTGTCTTCATTTCTTTTCATTCTTTTTTCTTTATTCTGTTGCACGGCAGTGAATTCCCCCATTCTGTCTTCCAGGTCACTTATCCATTCTTCTGCCTCAGTTACTCTGCTGTTGATTCTTTCTAGTGTATTTTTCATTTCACCTATTGTATTGTTCATCTCTGTTTGTTCTTTAATTCTTCTACGTCTTTGTTAAACATTTCTTTCATCTTCTTGATCTTTGCTTCCATTCTTTTTACGAGGTCCGGGATCATCTTCACTATCATTATTCTGAATTCTTTTTCTGGAAGGTTGCCTATCTCCACTTCATTTAGTTGTTTTTTTGGTGTTTTATCTTGTTCCTTCATCTGGTACATAGTCCTCTGCCTTTTCATTTTGTCTATGTTTCTGTGAATGTGGTTTTCATTCCACAGGCTGCAGAATTGTAGTTCTTCTTGCTTCTGCTGTCTGCCCTCTGGTGGATGAGGCTAACTGAGAGTCTTGCAGAAGCTTCCTTATGGGAGGGACTGGTGATGGGTAGAGCTGACTGTTGCTCTGGTAGGCAGAGCTCAGTAAAACTTTAATCCACTTGTCTGCTGTTGGGTGGGGCTGGTTTCCCTCCCTCTTGGTTGTTTGGCATGAGGCGACCCAGCACTGGAGCCTACCTGGCTCTTTGGTGTGGCTAATGCCTGACTCTGGGAGGGCTCATGCCAAGTACTTCCCAAAACTTCTGCTGCCAGTGTTCTTGTCCCAGAGGTGAGCCACAGCCAACTGCCTCCTTCTGCAGGAAACCCTCCAACACTAGCAGGTAGGTCTGGTTCAGTCTCCTATGGGGTCACTGCGCCTTCCCCTGGGTACTGATGTGTATACTACTTTGTGTGTGCCCTCCATGAGTGGAGTTTCTGTTTCCCCCAGTCCTGTCGAAGTCCTGCAATCAAATCCCACTAGCTTTCAAAGTCTGATTCTCTAGGAATTCCTCCTCCCAGTGCTGGGCCCCCAGGTTGGGAAGCCTGACGTGGGGCTCAGAACCTTCACTCCAGTGGGTGGACTTCTGTGGTATAAGTGTTCTCCAGTTTGTGAGTCAGCCACCCTGCAGTTATGGGATTTGATTTTATTGTGATTGCGCCCCTCCTACTGTCTCATTGAAGCTTCTCCTTTGTCTTTGGATGTGTGGTATCTTTTTTGGTGAGTTCCAGTGTCTTCCTGTCGATGATTGTTCAGCAGTTAAATGTGTGTTTTCTGTGTATCTTAACTACTTATTGTAAATATAGATGATTTTTACTACTTTTTTTCTTCTAACCTTCATACTAGGTTTATAAGTGGTTGATCTCTTACCTTTACTGTATATTTGCTTTTAGTAATGAGATTTTTCATTTTGTAATTTTCATATTTCTAGTTATAGCCTTTTCTTTTTACTTACAGAAGTCTCTTTAATATTTCTTGTAAAGCTGGTTTAGTGGTGCTGAACTCTTTTAGCTTTTACTTGTCTGTACAACTCTTTATCTCTCCTTCAATTCTGAATGATACCATTTTTGGGTAGAGTATTCTTAGTTGTGGTTTTTTTTCCTTTTATCACTTTAATTATATTGTGCCACTCTCTTCTGGTCAGCAAAGTTTCTGCTGAAAAGTGATCTGACTGTCTTATGGGTGTTCTCTTGTGTGTAACTGGTTGCTCTTCTCTTGCTACCTTTTATATTCTCTCTTTAATTTTTTGCCATTTTAATTACAATGTGTCTTGATGTGGACCTATTTGGGTTGCTGTTTTCCTGGACCTGGATATCTATTTTCTTTTCCACTTTAGGAAAGTTTTCAGCTATTATATCTTCAAAAATGTTCTCTGCCCCTTTCTCTCTCTCTTCTCTTTCTGGTACCCTTATAATGTGAACTCTAGTATGCTTGACGTTGTTTCAGAGGTCTCTTAAACTGTCCTTATTTTTAAATCTTTTTTTTTCTCTTCAGCTTGGTTGATTTCCACTACTCTGTCTTCCAGTTCACTTAACCATTCCTCTGTATCATCTAAACTACTGTTGAATTCTTCTAGTGCATTTTTTATTTAGTTATTGCATTATTCAGCTCTGTTTGGTTCCTCCTTATATTTTCTAACTCTTTTAAAAACAATTAATTAATTAATTAATTTATTTTTGGCTGCGATTGATCTTCATTGCTGCTTGCGGGCTTTCTCTAGTTGCGGCGAGCGGGAGCTACTCTTCCTTGCGGTGCGCGGGCTTCTCATTGCGGTGGCCTCTCTTGTTGTGGAGGACGGGCCCTAGGTAAGTGGGCTCAGTAGTTGTGGAGCACGGGCTTAGTTGCTCCACGGCATGTGGGATCTTCCCGGACCAGGGCTGGAACCCGTATTCCCTGCATTGGCAGGTGGATTCTTAACCACTGTGCCACCAGGGAAGTCCCCTAACTCTTTATTAAGCTTCTCACTGTGTTCAACCCTTCTTCTCCTAAGTTCATTGAACATCTTTAAGATCATTACCTTAATTTCTGTATTGGGTAGGTAGCCTATTTCCTATTTGTTTAGTTATTCTGGGGTTTTATCTTGTTCTTTTGTTTGATACATATTCCTTTGTCACCTCATTTTACCTAATTCTCTGTGTCTATTTGTATGTATTTGGTAGTTTGGTTACATTTCTCCATCTTGGAGAAGTGGCTTTATGTAGGAGTTGTCCTATAGGACCCAGTAGCACACTCCCCTCTGGGCACAGCTGGGGTCTTGGGAGTCCTGGTGCTGGTCTAGCCTGATGGTGGGTGTTGCTGCATCCCCACAGCACTGGCTGCTCTGCCTTTGGGGTCTTAGACTGGTGCCGGCCAGCTGGTGGGTAGGGCAGGGTCCCAGCACTAATAAACTAGAGAGATGATTCCAAAATGACACTTGGCAGCACCAATGTCCTCATGATAGAACAGCCTCCCTGAAATGGCTGCTGCCAGCATCTGTGTCTTCAGGGGGAGTCCCACTGGCTTCCTCCCTCCCTGAGAGGCTCTTCAAGATGAGCAAGTGGGTCTGACCCAGGCTCCTTTTAAATTATTACCTCTTAGAGTGTGTGAGATTTTGCATGTGCCCTTTGAGAGTGGAGTCTTTGTTTCTTATTGCTCTTTCACTCTCCCATACGCAAGCCCCATTGGCCCTTAGAGCCAGACATTATAGAAACTTGTCTTCCTGGTGCAGGGCCCATGGACTGGGGAGCCTCATGTGGGGCTCAGACCCCTTGCTCCTTGGGGAGAACCTCTGAAATTATGACTGTCCTTCCATTTGTGGATCACTTACCTAGGGGTACGGGTCTTGACTATACTGTGTCTCTGCCCCTCCTACCCATCTCATTGTGGTCCCTTCTTTATATCTTTAGTTGTGGAAGTGTTTTTCTGCTAGTCTTCAGCTCTTTCTCATTGATTAGTTGCTCTGTAAATTGTAATTTTGGTGTGCCCATGGGAGGAGGTGAACTTAGGGTCTTCCTACTCTGCCATCTTGCCCACTCCCCAGAATAGGATCCTGTTGTTGATAACTAAGAATACAGAAATTGTTCGTAGGAGTGGAAATAGGTGGAATCTGATATAGTAGGGACTAAAGGCAGTGAAAATCTTCTTAAGATTCTGGAAAAGTAATCTGGAAATTCATTGTATGTAGTAGTGATACAGTTATTTAAATTTTGACATGTGGTCGATTATAATAAAATATCTTTTGAAGGCAAATCTTTGGAAAATCCAATGTCTCTTGCCTTATAAAAAATAGGAGAGGTATAAAGAAATCAAGGACTGTGAGGTGGGATGGCTTTTTCTAACAGTACTGGACAGATCAGAGAAGTAGAATGACAAATTTAAGTGCCTAGATTCTCAGCTCAAGGCATTGATGTTCTATGATTTTGCCAAAGATTCACTAACCTTTTGAAGCCATAGGGTTGAGTTAGTAGCCAAATGTATAATTTGATCCAAGTAGTTACTAAATTAGTATGTCAGTTGATTTTCTGGTCCATGATATCTCTTCTAGGAAAGTCTGGAAACTGAGAATTGGGACAACAGTATCTAAGATGATGTGAAGCACTTGGCAAAGCTTGAATTGTTAATTCTGCTGAATCATTCATGCCAACCAATGCAAGCCTTGCCTCCCCTTTCTGAAAAAGTTGTTCTCTTTTTGCCTAAAGATATGATAAGTTTTTGATCTGTGGGAGATTCCTTACTGAGACAACTTTCCTCATTTCTACTCTGAGATTGATTTTAATTGTTTGCTTGATCAGCTTTCAAATACAGATTGAAACCTGTACTTAATGATGGCCCAAACTTAATGAAAGAGAGATGCCAGAAATTTCTTGGTTATAATGGAGAAGACGTTCAAAGACTTCAGGAGGCTAAAGTAATGGGGTGAATTTACCTACTATGACCTAATGTCATAGTTTATTTACCAAGAATATACTTGGTAAATATACTTTATTTACCAGAATATACTTTATTTACCAAGACCTTGAAAAATAAATTTGTGAGAAAAATGCCATTACTTTGGAAGGGGGCTTTAGAGGTTGTTCTCAGTATATTGGGCACACAGTGGGATATTGGAGGTGAAACTGTTGCCTTGATTGCAGTAAGGATAGTTGGATTCTGGGGAAGCAGAAGCCAAGGAGCCTCTCTTTACTATCACTGACAATGTGGGCAACAAAGTTAGTGTAGTGTCAGAATGGCTTACCTGCATCCCATATTAGGTAGCAGGGAAGTCCACTAAGACCCTGCTTGATTTGAACTGAAGCCTGATGAATCACATTTGAGAGAATGTACACCCCTTTTCCTAATTGTCAGATGAATCAATCCAGTGACCCAGTATCTATAACAGAAGTTTAAAGCACTTTTCAGGAAAAACAAACACATAGTGTGAATCTTCATTCTAGGATTCTCTAAATCATCCAGTTTCCACTTGCTATCAAAACGGTGCCATACTTATCATTAATTGACAATGCCTGTGAGTGGGCACTAATTTCTAGGGATTCACAGTGCTACTGCAGACTGCCAGTCAGTATAGGCGCTTATGGAGAGTTAGCTGATAAACAATTTTGACCCAAGCAATAGTGCATCACTGAGGAAGAGCAGATGTTAGTGCCACAATAAAATACTTAAAAGATGGGCACAGTTGATTTCTACCCCATCCTCATTTATCTTTACAATATGGCTAGTGCTGAAGATAGATGAGTTCTAGAAAATGACAGGTGGTTACTTCAATCACAGCTGCTGTTTCAAATGTGATCTCCTTACTGGAGCAAATCAATGTACCCTGACACCTGGTATGCAATTATTTATCTGAAAAATGATTTTTTTCTTATTCCTTTTATTCCATTGAGCAAAAGAAAACAGGACTTGTAAAAGCTATCATTACATCTTCAAAATTTGACCCAGGATTCAATCAGCACACAGTTTCACTATATTGATTACATTATGCTGGTTGAACCTGGAAAGAAGTGATCTTAAATGTGATGGTATAACATGTGCATGTTATTCATTCATTCATTCAAAACTGGCTATTGAGTGCCTATTCTGTGTCAGTCATCTTTCTAAATGCTAAAAATGTAGCAGTGAAAGAAAGAACAAGTTCCTGTCCTCTTGAGATCATAGAGGGGAGAGACTGATATTAAACAAATTAGCATCTAAATGCATCACACATCAAATTCTGATGAATGCTATACAGAAAAACAAAATAAAGTCAAGGAAAATAGGAGAGGTTAGAGGATAGGGCACTGTAACTTAATATTGGGCGTTAGGTTGTACTATACCAATAGAGGCCTGATGGAAGAGAGGAAACACATCATGAAAATATCTGGGGAGAAAAGTTCCAAGTATAAGGAAGAGGAAATTCAAGGACTATAAAAACAGTGGCCTGAATTTCAAGGTGATCAGAGTAGCTGATACATAGTGAATGAGGTGGGGCTAGGGATAGAGGCAGCAGATCATAGTGGACATTGCAGGCCATCTTTGAGTGAGTTGGGAAACATAATTTTATGCAGAAGTGAGACATGATCCAAATTATATTTTAAAAGGACCATCATGGCTGATGTAAAATGAATACATTAGGTGGAAAAGAGGATGCAGTTAGGTGACTAAAATTGCAATGGTTAAGATGAGAGGTGACTGTATCTTAGAGCAGGTTGGTAGTAGTGGGAGATAGTGAGAAGTAATCACACTCTGGATGCATTTTTAGAGTAAAGCCAGATAATTTCGTTGATGGCTTGAATCTGTGTTATAAAAGATGGAGAAGAATCAAGGTTTTTGATCTGAGATTAGCCACAGCAGGAAATGGCTACCACTCTTTGGGCTGGAGGAACCACTAAAGGAGGTGGCATTTCCAGAGTCAAAAAATATGAGATATAGGAAAGTTGTTAAGAGAGTAAATCCTATGAGTTCTTATGACAAGGTGATTTTTTTTTCCTTTTTTCTCTTTTTTCTATTGTATCTGTATGAAAAGATGGATATTAGCTGAATCTATTGTAGTCATCATTTTACATTATATATATATCAAACCATCATGCTGTATACGTTAAACCTATACAGTGATATATGTCAATTATTTCTCAGTAAAACTGGGAAAAAATTGGAGCCATCATGGATATAGAGCCAAGATGGGAGTTACCCAGTGGATTCAGGATCCAGCTGGAGAAGAGACAATGGAAGAGTAGCACTTGTTGCTTGAGATCCCACAGAAAAGAGAGTGAGGGGATAGAAATAACCTGGCTTTTATTTTACTCTTGCCCTCTAGACTTTTGTCAGTGTAATCCACTGGCTGAAATGGTCTGGAAGCCAGAATGGAAGGAAACAAGAGATGGCAGGGAATGAATCTGAGAGCAAACAAGCAGGGGAACAAGATGGTGACCAAAAGGCAGTTGGATGTGCTAGTTTGTACTTCAGGGTGCTGTGGTCCTAATGCTTGTGCCCCCAATTCATATGTTAAAACCATAACCTCCAAAGTGATGGTGTTAGGAGGTAGGACCTCTGGGAGGTGCTTAGGTTATGAGGGTAGAGCTCTTGTTATTGGGATTAGTGCTCTTATAAAAGGGAAACTAGAGGGCTTTCTAGCCCCTTCCACCATGTGACGACACAGTGAGAAGTCAGCCATCTGCAACCTGATTGAGGGCCTTCACCAGAACCTTGCCAAGCTGACATCCTTATAAGATTTCCCAGCCTCTGGAACTGTGAGAAATAAAATTATGTTGTTTATAAGCCACCCAATCTATGGAATTTTGTTATAGCAGCTGGAATGGACCAAGCGAATATATAAATTTGAATTTTTAAATTAAAAGCATTTTTTAAAGCTATGGAACTCAATTAGCTACCCTAGGGAGTGCGTAGAAAAAAATGAAGAGAAAGGTCTGAGAACAGAAACCTGGGCCCTCCAGTGTTAAAAGAATGTGGAGGAATTAGCAAAGGACACAAAGAAGGCGTGCCCAGTGAGCTAGGAGGAGATCTGAGAGAACTGTGTCCTGGAAGCTACATGGAGGATTTATTTAAAGAAGATAGTGATCGGCCACGTGACATGCTGCTCACAGGTCAAGTAAGAAGAGAGCTGAGAGTTGAGTCACTGGTTTCAGCAATATCGGTGTCACTGGTGATCTTAATTACAGGGCCAGGACTAGGGTAAGCCAAGTGAGGTACTTGCCTTGGGTGCCAAAAATCTCAGTATTTTAACGCAATTAAATGATACCTTAATACAATATTTTTAAAAAATAAAAATTAATGCAAAATTCACAATGAATACAATATTCAAAGTTTAAATAATGACAGAATTGGTAACAGTACCGTGCTGAGCCATATTGGAGACTGAGGCAAAAGGAAACATCAATAATATTGAGCTTGTCTTTATTTAAACATTTGATGAGTTCATTGTGACCTTTGGCATTAATTTTGACTTCTAAAATATTTCTTGAAAATTATTCATCTTCATAGATGAATTTTTATTGCCTCTTGACTTTTGTGCCCAACACAAGGTACAAAGTCTTATTGCCTCACTTATCTCACCCCAGCCCTGTCCCTGCTTAACAAGAGCTGTTTCATTTGAGAGATGAGGGTGAAAGCTTAGTTGGAGACTGGGGAGGTTAGTGTTGGTGGATTGAAGAGAGAGAAGAGTGAATGGATCAGGAAAGGGCCGGATGATTCCTCCTTCAGCCTAGGTCCATGAGTAAGAAGAGACATGGAGCAGATGTTCAACCTGGAACCAACCCACAGGTGACTTGCAACTTTCATGTAACTTGATGAGAAATACATGTTTGTTCTTGCAAGGTTCTGAGATTTGGGAGTTATTATCACAGTGAAGATAATCGATAAAAGTTCTCTTCCCTTTGGAATAAAAATTTGTGATATCTCACTAAATAAAGAATCTTGATTAGCAGAGGCACTGTTTTAAGGCAGTGAGAGTATAGAGTGCATAGTGGAGGAGGAGAATCATAAATACTGGTTACAGCCACACCGCCAGTCACAGAATCAAAGATTGTAGCCTCTGCCTATATTTTCTCCTTCATTGTGTTCTGAATATTTTTAGTTAGTTGAACTAGTTGTCAATTTTTTTTTCTTTTTTTTGGTCATTTTCTTTTCCTATTCTAATTTAAGGGAGTTGGTTGTGGTAAAATTTACAATTTAGTTCACTGGTTGTGGAATGTTCAGATATAACAGTGAAAAACTATAGGGAGGATAATTATAATCTAGACGAAGTAACTAATGAGGCTTTGGGAGGAGAGGAGCCCTCTTGTGACTATACAAGAAAAAGTTGAACTGTGTCATTAAAATTTTTGTTTTGGAATGAGAAATATGTAAAGAAGTTTGTAAAAATGGATCTTGAGTAGTACAAGCTGTGAACTCTAAAACATCTGAAAGGCATCAGAAAATGGGTAGGAGGCTCACTTTGCTTACTTTTTGGAGAACTGAGTGGGACTGATCCCTAGAAGCTAGTGAGGTGGCCTGTGTCCTAGGCTCATGCAAGTTGCTTCTCTACTTTGGCTTTGAAATCTTTATGGAGGGACATAGACTCATAGACAGTTAAAGAATTTTAAGCCTCAGTGTTGAATACTAACTCTGATGGATAGTGTGGTATCAGATGCCTTCTCACAAAACTGTACCATGGTGAGACTTGGATGCATTCTTCCCTTGTTCTGAGTCTTGTATTCCAGCTTTCTCTCAGTTGTGTTAGTGACAGATGTACTTTCCAACTGGATCTTATTGATTTATTACCCAAGTTGATTCTTTTGTTTGTAACCAAGAACCCAGACTGGTACAGCCAGATTCTAAAGAAAAGGTAATAAGTCATTTCAGCAAAGATTCATAAATGTGAAGCCAGAAGTACAGCAAGTCTAAAACAAAATATACGGATGTTACGAAATGACTTCAGATGTCAGTTTGTAAACCCTGTGAAGAACACTCCCACTTATGGGGATCTAGGCCAAAGAAATAAAATCACAGTAGTTAAGGGCATGTTTAGGATGTTTTTAGCAGGACTGTTAATCACAAAACTGGAAAAAAGCAAACTACCCGAATAGGTGAACAAACAATCCTACATCCATAGTAGGAAGTAATATGCAGCCACTCAAAATAGTAAATTAGGTTGTTATAAATCATCTTTTAGGAAATTCAATAAATATTTTTTTAGAGATTAGAGAAGTATTTGTAAAGTATTCGATTTTTGTAACCACATCAGGGTTCAAGGAAGAAGCAGAAAGAGAACCCAAACTGAAATCACATTTTAAGCAATTGGCTTTTGCCTATCACCCACCAACAGAATAAGCATTAGATGGACCCAGTACACATAGCCCATGCAAACACACACTCGTACTTACTGTTACTATGAGCAATGCAGTTTTATTTTTCTATTCTTCCTATTTATACTGTTTTATATTTAAAAATGATGATCATAACCAAATAACTGATTTCATGACCCACTGATTCGTTAATATTCATGATTCAAAAATCATTTTTCACAGGTACACCTGTTACTTCTCTGCCATCACTTTCTTGTTTTCTTCAGGTGATATTAAGAATTGATCCCTCCTATAGTATCCTGTGATAAAATAGTTTTGCAACTTTAATAATCAATGTGTGGATTTATTTGTGGTAAGATGACACTAAGTAATAGTCCTATAATCTCAGACTACAGGGAACAAATCACTCTGACTTGGGGGATGATTAGAACATAGTTGTTTACTCACAGCAGGGGAAATATGGGAGTGATAATCTATTTGTATTTTGCAGTTATCAAAGTTCTTTCACATAACTCTCCACTTCTAATGAACTGGTGAGATAGAGCCAACAAGAATAGATTTACGTAAAGGATCATGAGAACATCCTGGGAAAGAACTCAAGACAGAAGAAGAGAATCAAGACCCATACACACAAGGTTAGTTCAAAGATGTCTCATTTGAAATAATATACAGCTTGGGACTTCCCTGGTGGGGCAGTGGATAAGACTCTGAGCTCCCAATGCAGAGAGCCCGGGTTTGATCCCTGGTCGGGGAACTAGATCCCACATGCATGCTGCAACTAAGAGTTCACATGCCACAACTAAGGAGCCCACGTGCTGCAACCAAGGAGCCTGTGAGCCGCAACTAAGGAGTCCGCCAGCTGCAACTAAGACCTGGTGCAGCCGAATAAACAAACAAACAAATAAATAAATAGACAAACAATAGGTACCACTTCTGCAGAAAACCATGCAATCTGTTTAAAAAAATAAATAAATAAAATAATATACAACTTAAGGTCTATTGACATAGTCTCTCCTGTATGCTCACAAAAATGTCGATAAAACACAGAAACAAAGAAGAAAACCCATAACACCTTAAAATAAGTTTGAGTCAACCTAATCCCAGAGTCTGAGAGAAATGTCCACCGATTGTTAGGGCTATGAAATTGAATTAAGCACCCATGTTTTAGCTCATCCTAGCAGTGACTTGGCAAGCCTGCCCACTGTCTGCCTCCTGTCATTTGTAGCATGACTGTGCTTCCTTCTGGGAATGCACACATTTTAAAACTGTCACTAGGAAAGCACAGTACCGTTAGGCTGAGAATGTTCTATTCTTATGAAATGATTCCTATAATTTATAATAATGGTAATGTTAGGAAAGCATAAAATGTTTTTAGACTTCATTTCTTCCCTATGTTGTGAAAACTTTTGCCTGCTTGGCACTTTGAAAGATCTTTGTTAGAGAACATGGGAGGTTCTCCTTTTTGTGCACCAAGTCACCTAAGATGAGTGGTGATTGATATGATTACTGTAAATCATCTTCGGTACAAAAGACATAATAATTTTGGTTCAAATTGAGTCCCATCACAGTCACCACCATGTGTCATGTATCAGGGCTTGCTTGGGAAGACTTCCACCATGTCCTACAGGGTTAAGGTACAGGCTTGACTGGGAGAAGCCTACAAATCAAGGACGATAAGAAGGGAAGAGGCATGTGGTACCTGCATTCTGTTTATTCCATGGAGATAATACTGGAGCCTAGGCCATCTAGTAGAAACAGATTAGATTTGCATTAGTATGGAGGGTGTCCATTTTCCTGTCACTTTGCCTTCTTTATAGGGCAACTGTGAGAGCAACCTTGTTAGTAGGTATACAAACAGACCACTGGGTCACCAGGAGGTCTGGATTTGGAAGCCAGCTCTTTATATAAATTGTCTGGGAAACCTTGCAACCTAATACCTAGGTGCTTTGGAGGGTTCATAGGAAGTTGAATTCCTCTCTCCAGGGAGGAGACATGGGAATATGGGAATCAGAGTTCAGGCATAGCCTCTTTGGCTAGGGAAGAGGAGGGATGGTATCAGCTGGCTCATTGTTGAAGCAACTGAGAAAGACCTGGTTGCTCTACTACAGTAGGTCATTTCAGATGAGAGAAACAGTCATCTCTAGATAAGCCTCTTTTTGCCCATCCCCTATGTTATGATGAAGTGGGGAAAACTTTAAGTTCTGCTTGGATCTTTGTAATATTACAGGGAGAGAGATTTTACTAGCAGAAGGCTAAAAAACTCACTTTTGTTTTATATTATCCTTATATTTGTTCACATGTTTATTATTTTCTGTTCTCTTCATTTGCTTGTTTAGACCCATTTTTCTGTTTAGTATCATTTTCTTTCTTCTTGAAGGATTTTGTTTTGAAAGACATTTTTGCTTGCTATAGAATTCTAGTTTGGCGGTTTTCTTCTTTCCATATTTTAAAGATGTTCTACTTCCATTTTTTGGATGTGAAATCTACCATCATTCTTATTTTTGTTTTTCTGTATATAATGTGTCAATTTTTCTCTGGGTGCTTTCAAGATTTTATATTAGGGTTCTCCAGAGGAACAGGAAAAAATATATAAAATTTATATATATTCATATATGTTTTATATCTATGAAAGGAATAATACATATGTATTATGAGGGATTGGCTCATGTGATTATGGAGGCTGAGAAGTTGTATGATTTTCCACCTGCAAGCTGGAAACCCCAGAAAGCTGGTGATATAATTCTAGTCTGAGTCTGAAGGCCGGAGAATCAGGGGAACTGCTGATGGTGTAAGTCCCAGACCAAGGACAGGAGAAGATCAATGTCTCAGCTCATGCAGGCAGGTGAGAAGGGAATCATCCTTCCCTTGCTTTTTGCTCTATTCAGGCCTTCAACAGAGACCCCCACCCCTGCCCTTTGGTGAGGGCAATCTCCTGAGTCCACTGATTCAAATGCTAATTTCATTTGGAAACATCCCCACAGACACATCCAGAAGTAATGTTTAATGTGGGTACCCTGTGGCCCAGTCAAGTTGACACCTAAAATTAACCATCACAGATTTCCTCTTTATAACTGGTTTTAAGCAATTTGGTTATGATTTGCTTTGGTGTAGTTTTCTTAATATTTCTTATTTAGGGCTTTTTGGATCAACATGTTTAAAGTTTTCATTAAATTTTTCAAAACTTTTGGGTACTACTTCTGCAAAAGTGTTTCCCAGTTGTTTTCTCCCCTCTTAGGGGGAACAGGATGGCCAGAGTAAGCTGGAATTGGGTGTTTCCCTTCCTCCTGGTCAATTAGACTCTGGTAAAACCCCAGCGGAGTAGGTTCTGGTTAACTAGTTTCCCCTGAGGGAAGAACTTGTTAATAAAAACAGTGCTTTGCTGTATTTCAAGATGATTCTCTTCCTCCTTTCCCTGCTGGAAGCATGAGGGATCTCCCCCAATATTTATGAGAAATAAACCTGGTTGAACTCCTGGAGGTAAAACTCACAGAAGTATTACTTCCGTATGACTGGAGTCTCCTGGAGTTTTTAACTCTCAGACTTGTCCACAATTTGTCAATTTCAGTTCAGGTTTTTCTACCCTGGCACTGATCCCCACAGAAGATTCTTCTAATGGTATATTGTGATTTTCTGTATCCACCTGTCTGTCTCTCCAGTTTGGAGGCAGCAGTTTGCCCTGTGACTTCACTTCTTTTACAGATCTATGAAGAGTTATTGATTTTTCAATTTGTTCGGCTTTTTATTTGTTAGTAGGATATAGTAGCAACTTCCAAGCTTCTTACATGTGTCACTGGAAACTAGAAGTTAGCCACTATTTCTTCAAACTGTTTTCCTGTTTCCCTCAACCCTCTTCTCTCTTTTGGAAACCGCAATTACACATATACTAGTCTGCCTGAAGTTGTGCCACAGTTTACTAATGCTATGTTAATTCCTTTTTTCAGTCTTTTTTGTTTGTTTGTCTTGTGTTTCCCTTTGGATAATTTCTAGTATGTCTACAAGTTCACAGATCTTTTCTCCTTCAATATCTAATCTGCCATTAATTTAATTCAATTTATTTTTCATCTCAGACATTGAATTTTTTATTTCAGAAATTCAGTTTGTCTGTTAAAATCTTTACTGTTTACTTAAAATGCTCAATCTTACCTCTATGTTCTTGAATATATGAATTATAGTTAAGTGCATATTTTAATGTCTTTATCTCCTAATTTTATCATCTGACATTTCTGATCTATTCTTATTGATTGATTTCTTTTTCCTCATTTTAGGTCATATTTTCCTCCTTTGCATGTCTGATAATTATTGAGTGCTTGCCAGATGTTATGTATTTTTTCTTGTTGGGTGCTGATTATTTTTTATTCCTGTAAGTATTCTTGAGGTTTTTTTCTAGGATGCAGTTAGGTTATGTGGAAATTGTTTGATCTTTTAATGGCTTGCTTTTAAGCTTTTTTTAAGTGGGATCAGAGCAGCCTGTAGTCCTAGATTAATTTTGCCCCATTACTGAGGTGATACCTTTCTGAGTACTCTGATGGCCTGTGAATTATGAAAATTTTCCAGTCTGGGTAGTGAGAACACAAACTATTCCTGGCCCTGTATGAGCTGTGAAGAATATCACCACTAGTCCTTTTGGGTGTTTTTTTTTCCTGGCTTTGGGTAGTTTCCTCACTCACGTGCATCTGGAGACTTGAGAGGGATCCTCTGCATATTTCAGAAGCACTTTCTCTGTGAAGGACTCTACTCTCTGGCACTCTGCCCTATAAACTCTAGCCATCTTGGCCTCCTTGGACTCTTAACTCTGGTCCTCTCAGGGAGACCTCTGGGCTCTGCTTGGACTCCTCCTCCCTGCATTGTGGTCTGGAATCTCTGTCCAGCCAAAAAGGTGGGGCAATTATAGGGCTTAGCTTGTTTGTTTCTCCTTTATCGGGAATCATAATCCTTCTTTCCATCTTGATTGGAAAGAGAAGTCCTGTTATGTGTTATGCTGAGTAAAAATTTAAGGTAGTGTTGAAAAACTTTTCCAACTGATGTCTGTTGCTTGAGATTATAAGTATTTCTCTCCTTTGTGAAAATAACCTCTTATTTGATTTGGCAGGGAAAAAGGTTAACTTCAACAAAATTCCTCTAAAATAATTAGAACTTTAATATTAGCCAGGATTCTGGGTAGGGTTCTTTCTATTGTAAATATTTTACTATTTGTGGCAGCTTGAACAATATTATTTTACCATATCCAATAATTATCAATAATATTTTATCTATGCAAAGACCACAAATTTCCAAAAACGAAAGAACAAGAAATTTTGGAATGACTGATATTCTAGAAGGTTAGTGCTTTCAACAAAGGCATGAGAACCTGATCACAATGCCTTCTGAAGATTGTAGATTTTCTTCCCTTTTCTTTTTTTTTTTGTATTTTATATTGGAGTATAGCCGATTAACAATGTTGTGATAGTTTCAGGTGCACAACAAAGCGATTCAACTATACATATATATGTATCCATTCTGCTCCAGACTCCCCTCCCATCCAGGCTGCCACATAACATTGAGCAGAGTTCCCTGTGCTATACAGTAGGTCCTTGTTGGTTATCCTTTTTAAGTATAGCAGTGTGTACATGTCAATCCCAAACTTCCTAACTATCCCTTCCCTCCACCCTTCCCCCCTCCCATGGTAACCATAAATTCATCCTCTAAGTCTGTGAGTCCGTTTCTGTTTTGTAAATATGTTCATTTGTATCATTTCTTTTTAGATTCCGCATGTAAGTGGTATCATACGATATTTCTCTTTCTCTGTCTGACTTACTTCACTCAGTATGACAAAGATATTGTAGATTTTCATATTTAACATCTGTTCAGAATATCAGAGGGTGGGAATAATAAAGAACTCTATTTTTATCCCAATATACCTACATTGAATTAAAACCTGCCATATACTGATACTTAGGAATTGTATACATCAAGCTATCCTGTATCTTGGAGGGAGATTTAACTGACACCCACGTAAATAGAGAGTAGGGCCAAATAAAACCTATACACTCTGACTTTTAGAAAATTTTAGTTATAAAAATTTTTAATTTTATTAGCAGGATTAGACACTACAAATGAGGGAACTCTCAAATGTATTTTAAAATGACGACAGGAAGCATATCTTGAAATGTTAGAGGAAAAACATTCTTTTAAAATGATCCACAATGGGAGTCAAAAGAAGTTATTAGAAAACTGTCATCTTTCAAAGTGTGAAGATCTAGCCTCTATTAGACAGAAACAGAAAGTCATTTGGAGAATAGAGGTTGAGGTAGAAAACTAAAATGATGATGGAAGAGACAATGAAGATTTTAAGGGTGTAGTGAAGAGCACAGTTGATACCATGGAAGAATTAAATCAGTGATAGAGTGCATCATTTTAGAAGCTCTTCAAGATTGGAGAGAATAAAGGTAGAGGTATAAAAAAGTATAAGTGAGTAAATAGATATATGGAAGAAAATAACATGTAGAATGCTTGATAATTGTAGGATATCTGACATAAGCATTAGAACACTTAGCAGCAGTAACCAGAGTCTTAATTGAGGAAAATAAACTAAAATTGAAAAAATTAGTACAGATTGAAAATTTCCTTTTCATTTATGCAAAATCAATGACACAAGTCTACATCTAAATACAGCCTTACAAAATCTTTGAAAACAAAAATTAGAAAAGCATCTGACACCTCCTTCTTTGGGGAAAAGTTATTAGGTTGTTTCCAAAAGGACAAAAAAAAAAAAAAAGTCTAGCCTCAGACTTCTCCTCAGTGCTAAATGCTACAGTAAAATGGAGTTAAAGTGATAGAATTTTGAGAGGGAAAACTTGAAGTGCTAAATTTTCATTTAGCGAAGTTATCTTCTATGTTTTTGAACACAGAAAGACATTTTCCAATATCCAAGGGTTCAGAAGATATATCTCACATCTAAATCAAACAAAAATAAACCTTAAATTAACTTCAGGCATTTTAATGATCAATAAAAGTTACAAATTCAAGGACAGTGGTAATCATGATAGAAATTCATTGTGAGTGTTCCTTTAGTCAATTTTAGGAAGCCCGATAGATATTGCAGTTTTAGTTGAATTCTATGTAATGGAGATTAAAATTGTTTCTGTGGTATTTCACTGATTTGTTGTTTTGCTGGTTCTACTCTCTTTCTAGTGACAAGGATGAGTGTTTCTTATGCTACATTGCTCAAACCCAGTTTAATAGAATCTCTTTTTATGTTTGATGACTGCTTCAAATAAGTGGCAAAATACCTGCCAACAATTACTAAAATATTACACTGTTGGAACACTGCTTGGGAAATTACTGAACACACTTGCTTCAGAGTAGAGTTGCAAAGAACAATTTCATGGCTACTGAGTATTTTCTGGCTAGTTTCTGTATCATTAAAATGAATGTTAAATGACTTAATGATGTAATTGTTGGGCAATTTTAGATATTGGGGATGTTGAACAAATAATGTAGTGGCAAACATCAATCATAAATCCCCTCTTCATGTTATCTTACATGTAGAACTTTTGAATATTCTGTTAGTGATGCTTAGAAATCAGAATCTAAAATATGATCCTAGCTATGTGAGCAAAATATAGTTGGATAAAGAGATCATAAGACTTGC